>NC_090933.1:559354883-559979883 GCF_040938575.1 Ambystoma mexicanum
CCCTAGCATCACACCCTCGAGGGTTCTTCCTTACCCCTTGACTTACTCCAAAGTTCATAGTTCTTTTACAATTATTCCTTTCAGAGGGTATGATTCCCTTCCCTTAGATTTCACACTCTTGAATTGAGATGCAGGTCTCCAGAGTCACATTCACTTTGGCCTGGTTTACCCTCCTGCCAGGACTTTACAATATTTCCTTTTCCTTTAGGGCGGGTCCTCAGATGCACATTCACACTTGCCTAATATACTCTACTCTCAGAACTTTACAACCACTTACTTTTCATTTCAGTTGCTGGTCTCCAGATTTGCCTTAGCAATGTTGCACTCATATATTTGGGTGTGGGTTCCAGACAAAGACTGTGCGTGGTTTACTCTCCTTTCAGGACTTTTCAGAACCTACAGTTCCAATGGCTATGGATCGCTATACCGTAGTTTCATCGACAGTCATTTTTATGACTGCATTTTTTATGAGTACATAATTACAAAAAAAAGTCAAAAATATTTTGGGGGTGGGAAAGGGCAGATAAAACTCCTAAATAAGAATAACAATTTTATTACTTTTTTCATAATAGTGTACTTGTAAAAAAGGCAAATGTAAAAATAACTGTCGATGAATTGACATAGAACCCATGGATCTTCCCTTGCTTTCAGTATTACCTTCACTTTTCCTTCTGAGTGTGGATCACCTGACTCGCAATCACATCTGCCGGGTATATTCTCCTGCCAGGACTCATTTGTGTGACGCAAAGGGGAATGAGTCTTCCCTAGAACATTCCTGCGTCTTCTCTCGTCTGCTATACTCTCCTGCCAGGACTTGCAGAAGTGAACAATTCAGAGCAAGGAAGCATGTCTTTTATGCACCCCAGTTTACATGAGTTATGCTGGGAAATGTCATGTCGTAGATTGTTTATAGCTCCATGCTATGTTTATGGTTTTTTGTGAAAACATACATATATTTTGTCAGTGATATCATGCTTGTACATTCTAACTTTCTGACCTTACAAGACAACAAACTGTTCTCACTGCTCTCACTGAAAAGAAACATTCCTACCAACATTATCTTTTGTTTTCATGACCGACGGTTACTTTGCAGTGGCATGTTTTTACAGTTTGTTTAGGATAACCCTTTCCTGGTACAGACAGCACAGCACAGAACAGAACATCTTCTGTGTCATAAACTATTCTTATTAGCAGTACATGCATTTGTGAGATCCATGAAATGAACAGCTCCAGATGAAGTTATTTGATTGTGCTTGGTCCTGCCCGTGCAAGCTCCAAGGATGTAATAACAATGAGCTCATTTCTTTGCAATACCATTGTCAGCACTCTTGTTCAGCGATTCCTTGCAGATCCAAATTGGAGATTTTGAAAGATGGAGTGAGTGCATGAAACAAAATGGGGGAGTTTAAGGCTTACCTGAATAAATGTTTTTTCACAAACCCTCCTTTTAGCCTAAGCTAACCCATTTCACTATACGTAATCAAATGCATGTATATCGATATTCATACATTTCTGAATTTGCATATTCTGCATAACTAGTGCATTTGTCACATTCCCAGGGGACAAGCGCTAGAGTTGTAAGTGTCCCAGAGCTCTTGAACAGCACTGGCATAGCATAGATCATACAGTAGGAAAGCATTGAATGCAGCAACAGCAGCAGAGAATGGCAACTGCGATCAGAGCAAGGACAGAAAGTATTTTCCACCCCATGTGGTAAACAAATTCCAAGCCCAAGTACCGATGTCCCAGCTACCTTTGTTAACATGAATTTCAGACCCCAATGTGTGTAACCTCTTAATAGGATGAAACACAGTAGGAAAGTTGTCAGCTACATAAACGCAGCAAGATGATTTGACCATTTTGCAAACTCCTCCTCTTTCAGCTAACATTGACTCCAATGTCATCCTTTTCTGCAACCAGCGTAATAGCTTTCTGTTCTAATGTCATATTGAATAGTATATTGGTTGTCTCATTAATCGCTGTTTCTAAAACTCGTGCCAACCTTCTGATGTCTCTGGAGATTAACGCTGGTCCCCAAAAGGAAATTATTGCTTTTGACACATCCCCTAATATTTGACTAGCTATATCATCATCGATAGCCCTCCTAGCATGGTGTTTCAATATTTCTAAAGTTGATGTCAAGTAAACCCCTGGTAAAAGTATCCCTAAGTAGCATGTTCCTTTCCATTCTTTGGGTAACCATGGATATGCGTGCTTCCAACAGACAAAGTAAATTGATCCCCCAATGTGGAAGGGCCTTGTTTTGTTCACTAAAACTGCAGTATTAATACATTTGTCATATGTACCCATGTAGCTAGAACCTTCCTTACATAGACAAAATGGTACCATGGCAGGATTATTGTTAATTGTGTATGCTGGAAGAGTTTCTTTCCTATTCCCTACTGGTGACATTTGAAACAATATCATTGATTGGTATGGCTAGAATTCATGTCTGAGCGTTTGGTAGATGCAGTGTTGGTAATTCTCCTGTTAGCAAACACTGAGCATCCCAAAGGTAGTAGCACCTGCCGATCAAAATGATTTATATTTGTCCCATCAAAGTTATCTGTAGTACTGTCATTCCATCTACCAAAACACATGGCCCTAAAGGATACATAGCACGCAGTGGACAATGGGAGAGGATATGTGTACCAACACAATCCTTTCCCACTGCATTGTGGAAGGTGGGAACATACCCAACAATTGGTTTTGTTCAGTATTACATGAGTATCATTCATTATTGTTATGAAGGTGTTATTGAGATATCTCTCTCTGTGTTCAAGATCAAGGGGACGAAGTGTGTATGTGTGTACATAGAAAGGAGACATAGTAGTGGAACTGACCATAGGCAATAATGAGGTAAGTGGGTGTGAGCTCTTCAGAAACCATAAAACAGGCATTAATATAAGTATGATACATGCCACAAAAGCTATAACCACACATTTATCTCTAGTTTACCACAATCCTTTGTACCTGGTCATTCCAGTGGCAAAACTTTCAATTTCATCGCTCTGTGTACACCAGACAGAGACCATTCCACCTCCGTGATAGCTGGAATCACCGGGGCATTACAACCCCGGTGACCTGGTAATTCTGGAGGCAGAATTATGTAAATCCCCATTCCCATCGGGTCCCATAGGTCTCCATGGGGATGGGGACCATGGAAACACTGGTTCCGTCTATGACAGCGCCAGTGTTTCCATGTCCGCCTGCAGGCGGGTGGTGTTACATCCGCCAGTCAGACCTGGTGGGAGTGACACCTCCCGCGGGCAGGACTCGGAATCAGCCGGTCCGCAAACAACAGTTGCAGCAGATTTACTGCCACCATTGTTTCCGGATCGGCTGACTTGTAATGAGGCCCATTGTCTTTCAATGTCCGTTAAGAAGCCTCACTGATATAGGCTTTATAAATTCATCTGTGGGTGGCACCTGACCACGTGGGCTATCTTGCTTGGAGTCTTCTTTTCCCTGCCCCCCTCTACCTCCAGGCATCTTTGGGGGATATGGAAGGAATATTGTTGGTTTCTTGTGGGTGCAGTACTAAAACAACTATCACACTTTCCTACTTGCAAGAAGTCCTTCCCTGGCTATTTCCATGGTCGAAGATTGTAACTGGTCACTCCATGCACAGAGTGATCCTCGAACAGTGTGTCAGTGGTTGGCAAAGGGGAAACGTCTGGCTGCTTAAAATTTGGGTTAGTACATTCTCTGTCACTGAAAGGCATGTGCTGAGGAACCTATTTGTGTTTCGAATCAGCTACACCCTCCTTTACCCATCTGTCATAGGGCAATGGCAAAGGTACTCATTTCAGATGTACTGCATGTATCCAGTTCTTCTTCATTCCTACACACAAAGCAGTCTGGGTCACCAATAGGACCTGGAGTGGCTCCTTCCGGCGTGGTTCAAGGCTGAATTTCCACTGGAAGTCTTTCACCAGAACGTAGTCGTCAGGCCAAATGGTGTGGCCAGCACCCATGTATCGATCAGGCAACGCTTCTTGCACTTAAATGGTGAATCAAGCGCAAGTTTTGAGTCAACTGGTTACAATACTCTACCAATAATGGATACTCAATCTCAGACATTTTTTTTCATCCTGGGTACATTTCACACATTAGCAGGTATCCCCATCACAATCTCATATGGACACAGACCTGTTTTTGCCTGTTCTGTCATTCTCATTGACAATAAGGCCATTGGTAGAGCTTCAGGCCATTTTAGCTGGCTGTGTTCACATATTTTAACTAACTTGTCCTTTAGGGTACAGTTGTGTCTCTCAACTAACCCTGCCGATTGGGGATGGTTTGTGGAATGACATTTCTTTCTTATCTGTAATACCTCATACACATGCTTGGTGACTGATGCTATAAAGTGTGAACCATTGTCGACCAGATTACCCTTGGTAAACCAAAACCGGGAAAGTACTCTTTTAGCATTTGCTTTTGCTGTTGACATTGCAGTGTAATCTTTCAAAGGGGAAACCTTGACCCATTTGTTTAATGCACAAACTACCACTAGAATGTATTTAACATTCTGATATCTTTCCATCTCAATTAAATCAAAGTTTATTACTTCAAAGGGCATGGAAGGTGGACCAAATCTGCCCTTAGGCACTGGTGTTCCTTTCTCAAAGTTATGCTGTAAAAGGATCATGCAATTCTTGAACAGTCGGTCCGCTGCTTTGTGTATGTTGGAGTTCCTCCATACCGGGTCTAGGTGTTTGCAAATGCCTTTTTCGCTTATGTGGATTGGGCCATGGGCCATGGTCACTATAGCTTGTACATATGCATTAAGTAACATCCATCTCTGTTTGTCCTGGTCAACCCAACAACCTTCCTCATCTATGCAGGCTGGTCCTGGGTATCTCTTTGATTTCTTTGGCTGTGGCCTCGACCTGAATCTCTTTTACACTGCTAATTCCCTCTTCCATCATCCACAGGATCCTCCTCTAACCTTTCCCCACTCCCTAAAACTATTGGAAACATTGTGAACCTTTGGGCACAAGGACCAATACACCTTAGGGTTGGACTTTAAAAGTTAGAATTTTGATTAGTGTGGACTGTTGGTGTTATAATAGTTGACTGGCCTTTCCTTTCTCAGGTACTGTAGGGGTGAGCTGAATGTTTTAGACTTTTATACTAACTCACTGTGATTGTATATATGTATTTTACTGATATTACTACCTGTTGTTAGTCGTTCACCTCACTTGAGACTCAGCCTTGACCACTCTTCTTGTTGCCTTGATTGGTTTGGCTCGGCTCCCATAGTGACCCTATTCACTATAACTAGGTTGTCCCTCAAACATGGCCAGAGTTTAGAAATTCAAATTCAGTCTACCACCAAGCTTACCAACATTCTTGTTCCCCTGTTGAAAAATAACACAGCTCTGTAGAAATTACACAGCTGGTTTGACACTGAATGTCCACTGTTACTGAGAAAGAAAAGAGTCCCTGAATGCCTCTGAGGGAAACTAAATCCATGAAACACACAGCAGTTACCTTCATCTTTTAAGGGTTACTACACAGCCATCCGGCATAAAAGAGATGCACTGCATAAACACATTGATCTTGCCACTAATTAGCTACCCAATTTATTTTTAGGATCTATAGAGTAATGAGTTCTCTTACTGAATGTTCTGCTCAGCCCATCTCTCAGGCTCTGGCCAATGACCTGTCATCCATTTTCTCTGAAAGATCATGATGATTCAGATGAACATTGCCAACCTGTCCAATGCTCTCTGCCATACCCGCTTGACCGTTTCTTCATTGAAATCTAAGTTTTATTTCTCCTCCCCATATTTCATGCTTATTCTCCCTGCGATGTTGCTAGTGCAGTTAAGGAAATGAAAGGATGTGCTGAGCCGACTTTCCCTTGTCTAGCTATCACAATAGCATTACTGTCTTTGCTCCTGCCGCACCTGCTCTGTGAAATAGCTCCTTTCACATGGGCTTGTTTCCGAAAGCTAAAAAGTACCTGTTTCTTTCAATTGCTTACAAAGCCTTTTGATGATCCTGCTGTTGCAAATTATAACCCAAATTCTATAAACAAGAAGGTTTAGAGAAACCAATGATCTTTGTTTTTGTGGTATTGATTTCGAATTTATTTACTAATGTATAGGAAAGAAATCCATTTAGTAAATGTTTCAAGCCAATGGTCCATTAGCATAATGTCATCAGAGTAAGTTAATAAGTGTGTTACCAGAGATCTCATTTTAGGCAGAAAACTGAATATCTTGTCTAAGTGGGAGCCTATGTCTGATATGTATATGTTTTAGTTGCCTTAGGCCTTTGGGTGCAGATATCTTATTGGACAAAACTCCTTGGGTTTTCAATCTGACTCTAATCAAGCAGGTGATTCAGGATACCTAACAGCCTCTTCAGTAAGCCCCATCATTCTAGAGTACCCCATACATTCAAGAGATTAATGGTGTCAAAGTCAGCTGTCAAATCAATACTGGCCATGTATATTACCCTGTACTTGACACAAATGGCTTTCCTCTGTAAACAAGATAATATGTAGCCATTAAGGTTGGTGCCCAGGTTGCGTCAAAATCCTATTTGGAATTTTGGGATTCTTTCATTGAAAGTGTTAGAATGGATTTCTAAACTCTGGCCTGGTGGAGAGATGCTAAGGAGGTCACCCTCATTAGATGAACAGGGGAACACTTCTGGAACATTTCTGGGAAGATATCCAGACCTATTCATGGTAGCTTGAAGTGCAGTCAAGGCTAAATCTCAGGAGGAGTGAGCGTGATCAGGGGTCTCAAATGAGAACACACAATGACACACCAAGAATTACAACTAGTTAGTTGTATAAACAAATGTACTTTTTATTATAGGCCCAATAACAACACAATGAATAATGAAATGCAATGCAATAGTGAAACACCACGCGAGCAACACCCTAGGTAATATATATGCAGTTACTGGAGTCAGTGCGAGAAAGTTAATAACTCCACCAATACCTGCAAAGGAAATGGTTGAATAACTTTTATAGCACCAACAGTCTTCAGAGATGGCAACTCTAATTTTATAAGGCGGCCTTAAGAAGAATGGAGCTTTGTGCTCAATGTTCAACGCGTGCGTAAAAGTGCCTGGTCATGCGCAAGGTTCACAAAGTACTTCTTGGAGAGCAGGAACAAGTTAGGGAAAGAATTCTGAAGGGGTGAAACGGATTCCAAGAGTCAGAAAGGAATCTGCTACAATGAATATAGCTGTTCCCGACTTTCGGAGGGCTATAGGAAGGGAATACTACCCAAGACAACAGGAAGGCCAAAAAATGACCTTCTATGCCTAAATGTGTTTGGATTAACAAAGGGCCACCGGTTAGTGATGTCATTACTCATCGCCCTTAGCTCAGTTTAAGGCCAGACTTAGCAGGTCTAGATGTAGTCATCAGAGGTACAATTTCCTGCCCTTGGTTTGGCTTCCAGATGCACAGGCGCTGAGGGTGCGGACCCAGATCTGGTATGGGACAGGGGCTGCTACTCTTTATTTGGATGAAGAATGAAGAAAGCACCAATGCAGCAGGCCTCAGGGCATTAGAAGGAACGTGTGAAAACTGCCTTCAGTGACTGTCACTGTTGCCCGGTGAGAAAGGGGGACCCAACTCTCATGGAATGATTCAGCCTCCCAAATCCTGACCCAAAGCAGCTGGGATGACAAAGGTCGGCAGAAGAGTGCCTCATTGGATACGCTGGGTTTTCTGAAACTCTTGGGTTGAACCTCAAAACGGTTATGCACTAGAAATGTAATCTCGGATTGAGCTGGACAGCTCACTGGATTGCACAGAAACACTTCCAAATAGGCTCACCTGCAGGGTTACACTGAGATGTCAAGAGTGATTGGTCCCTCCACACCAAGGGTTCAAAACTCCTTTGTAGGTTTTCTGAGATCGGGCGCTAAAAGCAGGGCTCCAAAGGGACTACAACAGAATTCGGGTGCCAGCCCTCTCCAAGTGCATCTCAGGATCATACTGCGTTCTGCTGGGCTCCTCAGGATTCTTGGTTCCTTCTCCAGATCAGTTCTGATCTGCTGCTGATCTGCTGAAATCAATGGAGGATCCCTCTTATCCGCAGTCAGGTGAGTGCTCGAACCCAGCCCACTAATGACAAGATCTGCTCCATACATGCACACCAGCAGTGGTACAATCAGGGACCATGGGGGTTCTCATTCTCTCATGCACACCAGACACCCTGGCACCAGTAGTGTGAAACGGGACCAGACAGCTCCTGCCCCACACACGTGACCCGCAGGGGCCCATGAAAGAAGCAGCTTTTGTGGGCCAATGCATACCCAAATAAGGAAATTCTCGCCCTTGACGGGCCGTGGGCAGACCAAGGGACATAATGGCCAAAGGAACATTCAAACAACCTTGTGCCAGGCCATGTTAGAAACTAGACATAGTCATGAGCCAAATACGGTAAACGTGGTAAAGCTCAGTAAAATTGTTACACAAATAGAAGAAAAAGCTACTGCTACCAAAACATCCTTAGAGTGGGACTAGGGCCATAAAACACAATTACCTCATTGTGCAGTACAGTAAGGTGCTTTGCACAATGATAAAAAGTTACCAACAAGTGGCAATACAGTTGAAACACTAAGGGAAACAAAGTTTCTTAGTGCTGACAGCCTGAAAGATGTGCCAGTTTCCCCATAACAATGAGCTAGAGCCCATTGGAGTGCAGATGAAGGCTGCATTCCACTATAAAAAGCCAGGTTAGGATACAGAAACAAATGTAAAAACTTTGGGGGTCCATGCACTATGGAGGAAAAGCTGCTTCAAGAGAAAACACTTACACTCACCGCCCCAGACTAAGGACAGGCAAACTAATCCACTCCTGGATGGGTCTCATGTTCAGGTCAGCTAAACATTCTGAAGAACCTTTAGAATTGCAATGCTGGGTACATGGCCTGTAATCAATAGTGAAGTCAAAGGTTTGCAGGCCTAGGATCAACAAAGCAATTTAGGATTCCCACCCTTCATATTTGTCAACTATTTTAAGGGCCTATGGTTAGTCTTTATAGCAGTGATGTGGGTCCCATAGAGGTAGGGCCCCCGCTTACGAAGTGCCCACACTATGGAAAAACTTTCCATGGTATACCACCTGAGCTCCCTGTCCTTAAGATGGCGGCTGTAAAACTTATAGGGTGTGCCCTGCCTTTCTCATCTAGCTTTCATAGACCTGCACCTATCCAGTGTCAGCTGCATCCGTCTACGCAATAAAAGGTTTCTAATAGGTGCCCTGAGGACAGGGACCTGGCACAGGGAGTCTTGTATGTCCTGCAAAGCCTTCCCACACTCCTCAGTCCAAGTGATCTTCTTGGGTTTAGTTGAAGTAGTGAGGGCAGTCAGCTGAGCAGCTGTGGTGCCATAGTCTTCCATGAAGTTCCTGGAGTAGCCAGTGGATCCCAGGAAAGCTCTCACTTGGATTTGAGTTGTGGGGGTAATTCATTCTTGCATTGCTTGTTCCTTACTGGGAAGAGGCTGAATCTTACCTCCACCAACCTCATGGCCAAGGTCGACTACTGAACCCTGACCAATCTGATACTTGCTGGACTTTATGGTCAGGTGGGCCTACTGAAGGGCTTGCAACACTATCTCGAGGTGTCTTGCATGTTCGTCCCAAGTGGGGTTGAAGACTGTTATATCATCCAGATATGCAATGCAGAATTCATCCAACCCATTCAGAACCTGATTGACTAACCTTTTGAAAGTGGCAGATGCATTCTTTAATCTAAAATGCATTACCCTGAACTGGTAAAGCCCATCCATGGTCAAGAAGGCAGTCTTCGCCTTGGCATTTTATTATAGAGCAATTTGGCAATACCCTGCAGTGAGATAAAAGGTGCTGATGGACGCACCCAGCAGGTCTACCAACTGGTAGGGGGTGAGCATTTGTCTTTGTCATTCAGTGCCCTGTAATCAACATAGAGCCTCAATTCTGAGGTACCTCCCTTTGGCACCAGAACTATTGGATTGGACCATGCGCAACTGGAGGGTTCAATCACCCCTAGATCCAACATCTTGTTGACCTAAGACTTGATGGTGGATCTTACCTTGTTTGACATTCTATAACTCCTACTGTTGGTAGGCACACTATCTCCAGTATCAATTTCATGTGTGCACCAAGGTGTCAATCCTGGAGTAAGTGAAAACAAGGGAGAACATTGCCTCAGCAAAGTTCTCACCTCACCTTGTTGCTTAGGAGTCAGTCTAGGAGCCATTTTGACACCCTCAATTGAGCTATCTGAAGGGCTGCCTCGGAACAGATCAAGAAGGGGCTCACATTCTTCTTCCTTCCTGTCTAAAGCCAAGAGCAGATCAGCCATATCAATCCTAGGAATGAATGCATTCAGTTTATGTATATGGAATACTTTGGAGGCTTAACCAGGTTCCCCAAGATCCACTAAATTGTTTACCTCACCAAGTTGCTCCACAACTTTGTAAGGGCCTGACCATTTATCCTGTAAAGCTTTAGGACTTATGGGATTTATAATCAGGACTTCCTGGCCTGGGGGCAAATGAACAAGTTAAGCCTTCTGGTCATACCAATGTTTGACCAAAGCATGACCAGCCTTCAACTTGTCACTGGCATGAGCCATCAGTAATGCCATCCTCTTTCTCAAACCTAGCACATAGTCCATCACGTTAGTAGTGACAGGAGGAGTGGGGAGCTCCCATCCTTCTTTGACTATAGCTAGTGGTCTCCTCACAGGGTGACCAAAGAGAAGCTTGTAGTGACTGTAGCTAACTCCTTCTTGAGGGACCTCTCTGAAGGTACAGAGTAAGCATGGTAAAAGGAAGATTCCACTTTCTCCTCTGGGGCTCCTCAAGAGCTCCAGTCATACTTTTGAAAGTTTGGTTGAATCTCTCACCTAAGCCATTTACTTGTGGATAATAAGCAGATGAAAACTTATAGGAGACTCCACACTCCTTCCACATGGCATGCATGTACTCATACATAAAATGGCTGCCTCTGTCTGAAACAACTTCTTTAGGGAAGGCAGACCTAGTGAATATGCCAAGAAATGCTGTAGCAACTGACCTCGCAGTTGCTGTCTTGACTGGGGTGGCTTCAGGATACCTGGTGGCATGGCCAACCAACATCAGAATAAACCTGCTTCCAGGGGATGTTGGAGGGTCAAGGGAACCAACAATGTTAATTCCTACCCTCTCCAATAGTACACCCACTACATGGAGTGCTACCAGTGGAACCTGCATTGTTGTACCACTTTTACCACAGATCTGGCAAGGGGCACAGCTGCTGCAGGATCTCCTGTAATTAATGGAGGACACCTCATCTTACCCACAGTCATATGAGTGCTTGAACCCAGTCTCCCAATGGCAAGATCTGCTCCATGAATGCACATCAGTAGTGGTCCAATCAGGGACCACTGGGGTTCTCACCCTCTCATGCACACCAGACACCATGGCACCAGTTGTGTGGATTGGGACCAGACAGTCCCAGACCACTTCCTGGGTACCCACACACATAACCTGCAGGGACCCATGAAAGAAGCATGCCCAAATAAGGAAATCCCAGCACCGGAAGGGCAGGGGGCAGACCAAGGGACAACATGGCCAAAGGAACAGACAAAATAACTTGTGGCACAGCCATATTAGACCCTAGCCACAGTCATGAGTCAAAAGCGGTTAGGCTCAGTAAAAAGTTACACAAATACAAGAAATAGCTACTGCTGCCAGCAGTCTGTTCCAATGCACATTGTACAATCACCAGAAATTCCTTAGAGGGTGTCTAGGGTCATAAAACACAATTACCCCATTTGCCGGTACTGTAAGGCATTTTGCACAATGATAACAATTTACCAACAAGTGGCATCAACGTCTAAATACTAAGAGAAACAAAGTTTCTCAGTACTGAAAGCCTGAAGGAGATGCTAGTTTCCCCATAACAATGAGCTAAAGCCCTGTGGAGTGCAGCTGAAGGCTGTGCTCCGCTGTAAAATGTCAGCTTAGGATACAGAAACAGATGCAACATGATTGGGGGTCCAAGGACTATGGAAGAAAAGTTGCTTCTAGAGAAATCTTATCTAACAGGTAGCAGTCCAATCTTATAATTCAAGAAGAATCATTGAAGGGAAAATCTTGCTATTAATATCTAATAATGTTATCTGTCTATAGTTGCAAGGATTTGCTGTATCTCCCCTTTTAAATCCCGGCACAACATGGGCAGTGGCAAGGAATCAAGAAAATACCTTGTTTTAATTACTCCTTTAAATAAGACTGGTCAAATCATTGTCCATGAAGATGATGAGTTATTCATTATCGTTATTTGCAGACAGTCTGGTCCCTGATCTCTATACATTTATGCGCTTTTAATCAGTGTTTCTCAAAGTTCAAGTTTAACCTGAAGGGATCTCTTGACGTCAGTTAGTTCGACCAGATTTATAGACAGGTATTTATATTTACCATACCTGTACTGTAGTAAATAGTCCAAGCCTCTTCTGAAATTGTATTTGTAGGCTTCACTGTTGGTTCCTAGAGCAATTTGTCAATGCCCAAAAATCTTTCTTTGATCTGTTAACTAAGGTATGCATCATTACTTGGCTGTTTTTTAGAGTTATCTGATGTTTATGATGCTACATACATTGCTTGTAGTTATGTTTCATACTCAGAGATCCATGGCATGGTGCTCTCCCAAAGGCCAAGTTTTCACAATTGTCTGATTTTGGATTGTTTTTCTTATTTCTTGGTATGAACATCAGGATCATGAACTTGTTTGCGAATACACTTGTTTTATCTGTGCATTATGCCAATCTGCTTGATAGGCGTAGAAGCAAAGTCCACGATAAATCTGCTAAACAGAAGGGTAGTAATATATATTGACCAAAGATCGACGTTTCTATGTAACTCAAATGGTCCCTCGGGTCCGAGATGAGCTCGTTTTTGGACTTTCCTCAGGTGACAGTTGATGCAGTGTCCCTGCGTAGAAATAGCCAAAGGCTGTGCACGAGGCGTGAACGTGTGTGTAGTCAGTCCTAAATCAATATTAATTTGTAGGCAATTGTGGTTACTTGCAGAAATTGGAATAACTTCAGATAATATTGCGCAATCAAATAAGTATTGGGATACATAGATGTATTTGTTATATCAAATGTGCTTCCAAGAGAACCAAGTCAGGATTGGAATACTAACTTCAGCAGACTTGCTAGTTCATTTCAAAAGTTTCCATGTGTTGAAAATAGCAGACCCGCCTGAGACCTTCCCTTATCACAGATACATTGGCCCTCACTGGTAATGTGCCAGTGATTCTCTGAAACCGATGGCACCGTTTTTGGCAACCGCAACCACAGAATCACTGGCACATCACAACCCTGCAGGAGCATGCAATCCGGCATGCCATTAACGTTGTGACCGGCATAACGGAAACACTGTTACTGACCACTAAAGTCGGTGGCACTAACATCAAAAATGCTGGTGGCACTGTTGCTGACGTGTATCAGACGGAAACAAAAGCAGGCATTTTGAAAAACACAATCCACATAAAATCACCAACTCACTGTTGCCATCCAGTCACTGTGATACCGGCATCCTGAATGCAGCCATGAAATTCAGAGGTCTTGATGTGCGCCAGCGTAAGCCACACTTTACGGAGCAGGAACTGACCATATTGACGGACACCATAGTGGATAATGCAGGGGAAATGTTGTGCTGCACCTCGAAGGAATCGGGGGAGTGGGAGCGGCAGAGGCTGATCCAGGGACACACGCAGAGGGCGGTGAGTATAACGTGCCACACCAAAACAACAATACACTGTGGACAGGGAAATGCAGAGCACACTACATGGAGACAGGTCCAACTGCATGCCACAAAACCACATCCAACCCATAGAATGGCCAAACATCCATGGAGGTTGCCCAGGGTTACCCAAGCATTGCCCCCACAAAAATCCAAACACACATATTGCCAAATAAGTACTGGTCATGTGCACAAAGTGATGGCATGAGAAGCAACACATGCACAAGGCATACACCAGACCAAGGTGGTGTGCATGCACCACGAGCAATGTGCCCCAATACCACACTCAAATGCATGCACACATCAACGCCATCCTGATGCAATGACTCCATGCACAGGCATCATGTCACACAATGTTCAAACTGCATGTTGCAAAGCCATAGGGTGTCACAGAGTTGAATAACGGTATGCCCATCTCACCCCCAGAGGCACCTCAACTGACAGAGAGCATGGTGGACTGAGTACATCCCACCACCGACACAGACGAGGAGGTCCACACCCTGTGCCACCACTGCTAAGGCCACACCAGCCCTGCTAATGCAAACTACAGGCCCTGTGATCATGCTAGCTGCCCATGCAGCAGTGCCTGCACCCACAGAGGCATAGCCAGATGACCTTTCAGATGCACCTGCACCCACACAGGCACAGCTGACTGCCCCAGACACACATCTGTGTGGCCCATCAAGATGGCCTCACCAGCCTCGCAGATACATTACCACGTCCACAGACGATGCCATGCAGAAGGTAGGTGACAGCACTGAGGGATCTCCGGACCACACCCCCTATCATTGTCCCTCCTCTAGCCCATCAGACCTCCAACAGCCCACCTCCACCACCGGTCCCCAGTATTCGGAAATGGATGCACTCAATCGGAGGATTGAAGCAAAGCATAAGGAGATGGCTGGACCAGTGCAGCGGCAGCTTGAGGAGACACGCATGTTGTGTGAACGTTTGCAGGCCACCATGCAAGTGCTCTGTTCATGCCCTGGGGAACACCACATGTGCAACAGTCCTGCTGGCACAGAGGGTCTGGGAGGGGAACAAGGCCATCCCTGCACTAGCTGAGTCCCTCACCCTTTCCTTGCAGACGGCCCGAGAGTGCAGGGATTTGGCTGGTTCTGACCTCCACCTCTACCATTACCACGCCTGCCAGCTCCCAACAGATCAACCCAAGGCCTCGCTCCCTGCACCATCAGGGTCACCAAAAAAGGGCAAGTCCGGTGGAAAGAGGCCACAGACGTGACCCAGTACAACAGTTCACGTCACACAACTGCATCCTAGGGGGTGTTTTGGAGAGGGTGTGTTTGGGAAGATGTTTTGGGGAGTGTAAGTTGGGGAGGGGTTGGTGGGGAGGGTTAGTTAAGGAGGAGGTGGTGGGGAGAGAGTGGTGGGTCACACGTTTTGTGATAATTGTTTCTTTGAAAAAACATATAGTTGTGCAAAGGTATATACGTCTGGACATTCATCTTGTAAAGAGGACTGCTTTATTATTGTGCAACTTCACATGTAGTGTGTGCCATGGATTCTGTGCAGTTGATGGGAGCTCAAAAGTATTTCTCAATGAGATGCAGGCAGTCTACACGTCCATCCCTGACATCCCTGTGTTGGTGATGTTGCATGTCTACAGTTGTGTCCCCGTCACCATCATCATCAGCATCTGCTGGGGACAGGGATTTGTTCCACCTGATGCACATATTATGCAACATTGCACAGGCCAGGACTATCTTCCCCACCTTCACTGGCCTGTACATTAGTGCCCACCTGAACAGTGAAGGCACTGAAATGTGCCTTCAACATTCCAAAGGTCTACTCGATTGTCATCCATGTTCAGATATGAGCACGATTGTATGCGACTTCCTGCTAAGTGTGGGGGTCTCTCACAGGGATCATCAGCCATGGTAGTAAAGGATAACCGGAATGACCTGCATTGAATGGGACACAGGGAAAGCCATTAGATTCAAATGACTGGACAGTGCATACATATGGGCATGTGATTGAGTGACACATTCATCTGGGTCTGTGCACTTGCGGGCCCTCTTTCAACTTTTGCACCCTCTAACAGGCAATGCTACTCAGGTCATGTGTAGGGTCTGTCTCCCAAAGATGGGTTGATGGGGGTGGGTGGGGCTAAGTTGGGATATGATGGTTATTGTGATATGGCAGTGATGCATTCTAGTACCTGTAATGCATTGCTTGTGCCTATCCGTCCGTGCTCAGATTGTGATGGTGTGTTCATTTGTTGACATGTGTGTTAAATGCCTGTTTTGGCCATCCCACTTTTTTGTGCTGATTGTGTCCCTGCATTGGGATGGTGGCTGTGGGTCATGCACTGGTGCTAGTGAACGTACCCCCATGCCCTGGTTTCCATTCGACTGGGTGTGTGTGTTGACGGTTTCACTCACCCAATAGCCAGGTCCACTGTATTCCATAATGCGCCATGTATGCAGGTAAGGTGCTGTTCCGCAGGACCATGGAGTCATGGGTTGATCCTGGGAAACGGGTGCAGCAGTGGGTGATTGTCAGGTCTTCATCACAGACGACCTGCATATTCAACGAGTGGTACTGATTATGGTTTCTATACACCTCCTCTATGCCGTGGGCCACCACAAGCTCTATATATGTGCAGTCTACTGTGCCCAATACATTAGGCAAGCCGCAAGTGCATGGAAGCGACCTTGGTGATGTTGACCTCTGTCTGTGTGGTTGGTAGGTTGATGTGCTGAGACAAGTGGCACAGAAGGGCATCCAGGACATGCAATAGCACAGTTGAAAATGCAGGCTGCAAAATTCCATGCAGCTCGCCGACTGAGTGTTGGAATGTGCCTGTGGCAAGAAAGTTCGGCACTGACGCCACCTTCAACAGGGGTGGCATGGCTGTCTGGGAGCCTATGATGCTCTGGATGTCATCATAGATGAGCTCCACAAGTTCCAGGATGGTCTCCCTGTTCAGGTGGTATAGTGTATGGATCTGCCTGACACTCAGGGCCCAGGGTATAGCCCTTGTGCGGGGCATTGGTGCACGCCTCTTGGGTGACACTTGCATGCCATTGTTCATCTGCATTTTCCTTCTCATCCTCCTCCTCCTTCACTGCCTGTAATCCTGTTGCCACTGAAGCAGCTCCTCTTCATAAAACTGCACACCTGCATGCAGCACCTCCAGGTCCATCACTACTGCTATGTGTGGTGTGGGGGTGGTCCTTTTCAGCAGTCCTAGTGCTCATTGTGTGCAGCTGGGTGCATTGGGTTCACCTGTGGCCTGTTCCTTTACACATGGGAAAGGTTACTGTCTGTTCCGAGGTGCTGGTGTTTCTGGCACGGTTTTACCGGTGGAACCGGCATTTGTGTGCCGTTGTTTCCTGGAAAACCGCTGTTGTGATGCTGCCTTGTTACCGTGGTGCTGCTGTCTCCAGCTCGGCTTATGGAGGGTTCTGTTGTTTCAGTTCACTGTGCTACCGGCGTTAAAGCATTGAACCTACACAGACATAACCTAATGTAAATTCAAGCTGTTTGTAAATTGTAGCCAGTTACTCAAATAAAGTTGTTCTCTCACTTCTTTGAAATAATAGCTGTAGCATGTTATTTGCTGTCTTTTTTGTCATTTAACCTTTGAATGATTGATTTCATGAGAGGATCTACCATGTTTTCATGTTTCACCATCTCCTCATTTAAAAAAAAGTAATTGGGCACATTGTATTGTATGGATGGTAGAGGCACTTCAATTTCAACTCAGTTGGCCACATTTTTACATGGATCCTCATTTCTTTGGTATTTTTAAGTGGGCGTAGGAGAGGAAAGGATTATCTGTGCAGTGTTTTTCTGCAAATTATAGCTCTTATCAGCTCTTATCATCTCACCTGCCCCCCGTGTCCTTCACTGGCTCCCGATCAGGCTATGATCCCCCTTCAAGGCAATGAACATCACCCACCGGGCACTCTAAAAAGCAGGGCCGGAGTACCTGCAGCGCAAACGTACACGTTACAGGCCTAACAGAAACCACAGATCAGGCGCAGCACTACTTGTCAAACCAGTGACAAAATCTACAAGATTAGTGGGCTCCTCTTTCTCAGTCCAAGTACCCACCATCTGGAAATCGATTCCTTTAATCATGCTTTGCATAGAAGATCACCTCACCTTTAAGAAAGATCTCAAAACCTGGCTCTTTCCTTCAACAGTCTGACAATCTCAACCCATCTCCTGGATGAATTATTTCTCACCCTTGAAGGGAATGCCAGGGCACCTGAGAAGTTGACAAGGGGGGACACATCACCACCCCCTCTGAATGCATCTCAGTCAAGCCTTTATAAGATCTTCTCCACACAGGTATCAGTCTCTCTTCTCTGGAATGGCAAGCACGCCTTCACAATAGCCACACTGCCTTGGATCACACACCTGCATACCTATCAATAAGCTCTACTCGATTAAACACACCCAAAACACACATCAGCCCATCCTATAGAATACAGCTGAGACCCATGCAAATATTCAGACCAGCCGTTCACATAATCTGACTCTTCTGACTATCCCACTGCTCTGACAATTTCTCACGGCACCCATTCTCTCAACTGATAACTATGGATTTCTGCCAGGGACCTAGCCACTCCCGGAATCACCCAAAAAGACAGAGAAAAAAAACGTGTGGCATATTTACACATATGCCATACTGATCATTACAGTGAAGAAGGGCAGCGGGAGCTGCGTGGGTGTCCCCTACACCCTTCTTCAATGTAATGTGAGTTGGAGTGCAATGACTCAATAAAGTATTAAAACAAAGAAAAGCGCCCCTGCAGTGCTGGTACCCATACGCGCAAGTGTAGCGACCCGGCATCGCAGAGGCATTTTGGAGACAGCGGCACACAAGGGGGTGTGCCGCCCACCAGTAAGCATGGGGATTGGGGCGAGGGCAAAGTCTGAAATGTTCAGGGGAGAGAAGACTGAAAGTTATTTTCAGAAAAATCCCAATCCGCCGCTCCCTACCCTCCTTCACACACGCATTTTAGTAATCCTTTCTTCACCTCTTAGATCTCCGACTACATTCTTCCAAAGGGTGTTCAACCCCACAGTGCTTCGAAGCCATACCAATTGCAGTATGTGCTATACAAGTGCATTATAACATAGCATAACATATCCTATGGAGAGCTCTTGTTTTTTGTATTTAGTGCACTGTCTGATTGATGTCAGCATCACCAAGCTTTCTTATGAAACTCTACAGTCCAGAACATACATTGCTGTGTCCTCATATTGATCAAAGAACATGCTCTCTACACTGGTAACTTGCAAGTCCATTTTGTTGACAGTGACATACTGTATATTGCAAGACAATTGTTGGGTCACAGTAAAAAAGTCCTGTAGTGTCAAACCTCTATCAAAAGGTCGGATGATCAAAACTATCCGTGTGTGTGCCAGCTTAAACATGCAGCACTGTTGAGTGTATGCTATTCCCTAGATTCCTGTGACACCTGGGCCACTTTTAAATTGGGGGACTTCCCGAATAATCCAAACAGCAGCCTCCTCAGTACTTCACTCCTCAGAGTAGAGCCATCAGAAGGCTTCTTGAAAGTGTGTGTGTGTGGAGGGGGAGGAGGGTGGTTGCAAAATAAAATCAGAAATTATTTTGGTCGTAGGAAGTGCTGAGGTTTTGTACAGTTTGAATCTTCGGAAATCACGTTTCCACAATTACGTGCCTACGACTGACCCCTAGCATGAAAACTGCATTAGGTCAGAATGTGGTTGGCTGCAAGAGAGAGGCAATTCCTGCGATGGCATCGGCATTTTGGCTTGTCGGCATTTTGGCTTGAATGCTAGTACCAACTCTAATTTGGTGGTTGAAAGTACCTCCTAAAAATCTCCAGAGAAGGTCTGAATCTCAGAGCGAGGCGGCACCCGTTCCCTAATTTGGACTCAGGCCCAGTCCACCAGAGTAAGGACAGACACGCCCCTGCCGTAGATCCCTGCCTGCCCTGCTGCTTACAATCTTTCTGCGGTTGCATAAAGATAGGAAGCGATTGCAGGTGCAGCTGCCAATGAAGCCGTGGGCCTCTGCTGCTTGTTTCATGAAATAGAAGGATGTGATTATCGGTCTGCGTCTTACCCTTGCCTCTAGATTTCACAGTATCGACAAGCGCCAGAATAGATGCGATGTTTACCAAGCAGGCACACGGCAGCCAATGAGTTTTCGCTTGAATGTTGCACGTGCACTATTTCGTGTAAACTCATTGCACATATCTTCTCGTGTGAAATCTCGCAAAGCTATTGGCTGTGCTTAAATTCGTTCTGGTAATTAGCAGCACTGCAGCAGTCGTGCTTGCAGACCTTGCGCTGCTGTAGCCACACACACTGCTGTAAACTCGCATGTTTATGGAGACTTCACACCTGCTTTTTTGTTTTCCTTTGCACGAGTAAGGGGATTGTATGGCATAACGAACATGAGAGGAACACAAAGCATAAAGACAGTATGATAGCTATACCGCTTCAGACTCCAACATTGGCGGAATCGCTAATGCCTTAGACAGCGCTGGTCATTGGGCCGTCTCTCGCCGGATCCGAGATCCGGCACCTGATGTGTAGCCGGATCTCGTGATTCGGCCAGAGTCAGCCGTCCCAAACGCTTGCTCTGCCCTGGGGAAAAAAAACAAGAGGTCACACGAGGAAGTTGCAGTCCTCAGCCACGGCCAAGTTTATTTATTTATTTATGCAATGTTTTGTGAATATCCCTATCCGACAAACATTGCATAAATAAATAAATAAATAAACAGGTATCCGACAAGCATTATATACATAAATACTCCTATTGACCTCTATTGCCCCTATTAACATCACCAACTGCTTTCAGAGGGCAGCTGCAGGAGCGGCTCAAGTAAAGGAAAACGTTGCTTATGGTCTGGCGAACAGAAATCACCCGGTTTGAAAGGTACCCAAGGGGAAGTTTTTTTTAAATAAAATGGAATGGAAGTTGTGCATTTTAAAGAATATTTACTCAGCAACACTGGTCAAAACTATTAGCCGCATAGTGAAGTAACTCCTAACCAGTGCCATGGAAGTGGTTTAAAGTGGGATTGATATATAGTTCGCAAAAGAAGCAGCATGAAAGGAATAGTGCCGTTTTAAACTATTATTTTGGATATTTCCTTTGAACGGAGGTCAACTGCCAGCTCCGCCCTCCTAAACACTGCCTCCTTGGACAGCGCACCCCCAAACTCCGCCCCCACCCCGACCCTTGTGGCATCCCCCACAATTTTTTTTTCCATTTCCACAACTAGCCTTAGACCATTTTACCATCATTACTTTTCGTTTACGTTTTAAAATAATGTACTGTTCTTCCATTACCAAATACCGGAACCTGGTGACCCACACCTTTGCATTTAAAAAAGAGGCCGTCATTTCTTTTTGTCTCACCGGTGCTATTTCTGGAACAAAACGTGTTAGTCACCATACTGTATAATAGGATAACGTAATCTTACACCTGATATTTTAATATTTCAGTCCATTTTATTGTGAGGTGACAGGGAAAGAAATCATCAGTAAAGGCCTTGTCTAGGAAAGCAGCCCTATGCGGTCAGTGTGACTTTCTAACTTGAATAGTTCAGCTGAATATCAGTGGCCTGGGAACTCATAAAGGCAACACTAAACGCCTTTTGATAAAATGAACTCATGTGGCACTTGATTGACCACATTATTAAACAGTTTCTCGTTGGAAAACCCATCAATACGTTTGATAACATCACACGTTCTTTAGAAAGAGTTTTTAAGGAAATATCCAACTGTACATGCCTAAATCTAAAGCCCTGCTAAATCAGAAGTGTTGGGTTCATGGTAGGAAGTGGCAGTCACCTCGAGAGATTACCTGAACTTTCATAATATACCCGACTCTCTGATCGAAAGTGTTTTTGTTCAGGTTGTACCCTAATCGTTTTATTCTGCTTTTCTTCATATGAATATATGGAGATGAGAAAAAGAACACAATCTCTTAAATTATACAATTCCCTTAGAAGAACATGCTCATCACTGAAATGCCAGAGCAAGATTGAGCCACACTTGTTAGGTAGTCACCGAAAATTTGCACTGTGGCTACAATGTCACCATATGTGCAGCCTTAAGGCAACAATCAAAGCATAGAAAGATATAACAGAATGATGCCAGACTGTCACTGCACACAGAAAGACAAGCGTGTGTCCTTTCCTGCCCTACTTACCCTATTGGTCCCGCAACAACCTCTGCCTATCACACTATTTTAGGAACTCAGCCTGCATGGCTTTTCCACTCTATAGATGCCTATGTACTTCTACTAATACTAAAGTTGTCTTTTAACTATCATCAAGAGTGCAATACTACATATGGATTTGTGGGATACATTGACCCACTCAGCAGAATTCCCATCCATAACCAAGTTGCATATCAGCAGTTAACAGCAAAATGGCGGCTCTGGCTCCTTGAGCACCACGGCCGTGCATCAAAACAGCGTTTTTCAGCTACAAAATGATGGCTGCACTGTCTTGCCAAGCACCTAGTGGGCAAGTTGGAACAGGGAGCACACAGAGAAAATCCGCCAGTGTGTTTTCTTGTGTGCACTAAAGAAGCGAAGTGAAAAGCTGCGCTGCTCTGCTTTTTTCTAAAAGTTCCCATTGAAAAGGGAATATTTTGCAATTGAAAGGATGCTGTCCTGATGCTCTTTTCATCTGTTTAACATCACACTGCTTTTATCAGTGAGACCCTGCCATGACCATCCATATTCAGATTGTGCTCCAGCAGAAGAGAGCATTATCCCTGAATGACAGGCTGTGTCAGACCAGATCTGGGAAATCAACAGAAGCTTTACTTTCAGCCGCATGGGAAAACGCTTGACTTTTGTGCTACAAAATGTCAAAATACACCCTTCAAAATAAACCCTAGCTCTCTGCGCATAGGTAAATTTCAGTGGACCTTTGCCTTGAACATACTGTTGTGTGAGAGAAACTGACTAGGGCTGCAAAACAATATTGGGAATTCAGATGGAAGAGAAAAACCGAATTTGAGAGGGACATCCCAGCAGACTTCACCATGTGTCAAAATCTGCTTTTGCAAATAAGAAAAATACCTGTTTTAAAAGTGTAATGTCAAATAATGCCCTGTCCTTGCCTAGCAATGTAAAGGGGATTTTGCTGGGAAACATATATGGGATGTGTTATTTCAACAGGCTTGCTTCTGATTCAGAAAAAAAATTAAATAAAATAAAGAAATAAACGCATTGGCTGGACTGGGAAATCAGCCCAAACAGGTTTCTGACATGGCTCAAGGGACAGTTGGGGGCTGACAACAGGAGTGCCCTACCCCCAAGAGAAACCACAGTACATTCTGGGACACCTCTGTGTTAATTATGCTCTTTGAAACTTTGAATGGATCAGGAGGCAGAATATCACACGCTCGTCAGACTTCTGATGCCACTTTGAAATTCAATCCTTAACTGCCGTATGATAATATCTACACATGCATAAAGTTATAGAATTTTAGGTAAAATAATTTCATTGAAAATTGTGAAAAATGATTAGACAAACAAAACAAAGTCCTACAAAAATGAGAATTGGACTGCCATGCTCTGTGTGAAATATGTAATCTGCATATGTAATTTGCCAAAATGCTGCAACTGTATAAATGTGTGATTTATCTTAAGATTGATTTTTGGCAAAAAGGACTGTGGGATAGTTTGTCACCTCATAAAACACAACCCCCTAAACTGAGTCCCCTCCTGGAGTTGGCGACCAATTTAGGCTGATCTATCCGGTTCTTGGGGGTAGGTCTAGCTTAGTTCTACTCAACAATAAACCTGGTGATGTCACCCGCTTTTATATAAGTGGTGGGTGCTCACAGGGATAGGAAACTCTCTCCTGAATTTCCAGTGCCTGCGTATCCAGACCTTCCATATCCACCTTTGCAAGATTCCAGACTCTACTGCCAGGCCAAAGCATAGCTGAACCCATCCCTGCAAGGCCTAAGCATAGCTGACCCTCTCCCAGCAAGGCCATTGATCCAGAAACCCCACAAAAATCCAAATAACAAGGAGGAAAAGCTGTGGTACCCTTTTGGGAGCATCCTGTGAACATAACGGCTTTTTGCCCACTACCTGCATGCTCGCTGTACCCTTGCCATCCAGTGACCAGACTTGCCCAGCTGTGAACGGCGCCCGCCGTGTGGTGACCAGAGTTTTTGAGTCCAAAACCTGGTTGGCTGTCCCAGATCCCAAATTCAAGTGCGGATTGTGAGTATTTCCCCATCCCATAGCAACACATAGCCTACCCCATCTTGTCTTTGTACTATTTTCTAAGTAATCCTATCCATACCCAACCTCATATTATCATTCCTCAAATTACTTGATTGGTTTCCTTTCATAGCATTGGACAGTCATCTATGAGATGATTGGTGGTCAGTGATCTAGTCAAATGAATGAACCATTTGTTTAGTGGTTATAGTAATGGACACATTCAATGGCGTGACTCCCATTACACAGATCAACAAAGCTAGTGGATATATTTCACAAGTTGCTGCTCGGCATAACAGGACTGCAGCGTGTCCCAGCTCAATATCTGAGTGAGGTCATTCAAAGTATCAACATCTAGGTCTTTATCAGTGTATGGATTTGAAGCTGGCCCTAAATTGCTGTATCTGAGTTGCTACATTCTGTCTGAGTTCCACGCCACTGGCACATGAGCTGAGAAACATTTGCTCCAAGGAAGATGGGTTCCATTTTGCAGGAATTTACGAACAAAAGGGTTTTGTAGGTGAAAATTTAAAAGATAATCATTAAGAAATGTTGGCCCTGCATTATAAAATGACTTTATGTGTGCTACATCCAATCTTAAATGTAATCAGTTTCTGCACTGGTAGCCAGCGCAACCCGACAACAATCAATGACATATGCTCATGTTGATCATTTAAGTGGATGGCAGCATGAGAATAGAAGGCCATTTAGGTAGACAGCATTGGGGAGTTAGGAGGTTTCAACATTAATCAGTAGATCCCTTGTGGTCCTTCTCGGAGCCAGAAGTTCAATAACTGAAATGATTAATAGCTGCCTTGCACCTCTAGTTATGGCACCATGCCACCTCCAGGCAGTGCATTATACAGGGTGGGCAGGGATCAGACAATATATCAGCATGTATCATAGGCTCTTTGATTTATTCCTTTACCGTGAGTTCTGCTGCAGAGAGGCTTCACCACAGGTTGGTGTGCCCCTCACTCCTAATGGGCATAAATACCAATGAATTGGATCCATACCATGCATGAACATACGTTGCTGCCATTTAAATGTATGAGTTGGCGCTACCATTTTGGATAAACTGGAAAATAAAAGAACGCCAATCACACTTCCACTTGTCTTCTATTTGGCTTGTGCCTGACTGGTGGTGGTTGTGTAAACCAGTAGGTGGAGACATTACTTGGAATTCACATGTACATAATCTGGCTGGGAGGCGAATCCCAAAGAATTCGATCCCACCCACGATCTTTTGTTTAACAGGAAGTGCTATGACTCAGGTTTTTATGGCCCAGGGTCACCTTCTCTGAGGGAGATGCAAAAAAGTAGGGTTCCATATGAATTTGAGTGAAAGACACAGACATATTTATCATAGTCACAAAGCAGACTATTTTAGCCAATTGAAATTAAGCAATCGTAGAAAGGATTATATTTACTTTCAGAGAGGCTACACAATCCAGCACATATAATTTATCCGATCATTGTATAAACCCAAGCATGTGCCCTCAATCCATTGCTTTGAAATGATATAGGTGATATGCTAACATTGCATAGATATAAGACCCCCTACCTATTTTACAATGGATGCAGTCTGCAGCTGGTGTGAGAAACAAAGGGCCTAATTCATGGAAAAGTGCGCATTCTCCCTGCAAAGGGTGTGTGCCGAGGACGACACTGTGCGAGCCTGCGCTCCAAATAAAAATTGCGTGCCCAGCGTTTTCACGGAATTCACTGCGCAAAGCAACTGTATACGCAAATCGCACCTGGAACGTCCCCCAAAACACCCCCACACAAAGCTAAAACAGCCAGAACAGCTACCTTTGCATGCCCCTCGGGGTGCAAATAGATGCACCCTTAAACAGTGCTTGTGGTTGGTCCCCCGCAATCGGGCCTGCATCTTTGGGACCCTGCGCAGGGTCCCCCTTATCTGTTACCAGCACTGCAACAACATGCGTATGATGTATCGTAACTCTGAAAATCTGTGAGCGACCACACGTGAACCATTCCTGCTCCACACTACACTGCGTACATGCACCCCTGAGTTTGATCAGATACCCGGTTGCATACAGGCACACGTAAATCCTACATGCAAACCCACCTCCGTGCTGCAATTCCTATGCGCAAGTGCACTTAAACCTGCCTTTGGGTGGTGAAGAGATGGAAAAATTTGCGTAGGCATTTCGCAAGTGAGAGGTTTGCGCGGTCACATCCATGAATACGCTTTGTCATGCACATTTGTGGGCGTGCTATGGACTGCCTGTGGCTAGTCCCTCATAATGCCCACTTTTTGCCTTGTTCTTCCCCATTTTCCAAGTTCTACCCCAACCCTGCCCTTTGTGCAGGCCTCGCCCTGCTCTGCGTGTAATTTCGTGGAAGGCGCTCGACCACCCGTAGAGATGTACCGAGCCTGCACAATCTCCACGCAAGTACCGTAAAAGTCCTGCACAGCCGATTCATTGAATCCACGAATGGGGATTTGCGTGCAGAATGGAATGCACATCCCTGATTTCCCACGCAAATAATTCCATGAAATGGCCCTTTAACCGCTATTGGCAAACACTGACTGGAATACTACCAAAGTACTTGTCACTGATACTTGCCCGATCATTTGAGACGCAATGTGCCCATTGTTGTGATAGACTGTTTGCAAATTGCTTGCCTCAGACTCACATTCTTTGTTGCCTGACACACTGCTCTTCCAAAAACAGAAGGAAAAACAACTTTCAGAACAGTGGCCATCATCTTGGAACAGTAACTCCAGATACTGGGGGTAATTCCGAGGTTGGAGGTAAGGGATTGCCGGCACCGGTAAGGGTGCCGATGCCGGTAATCCCTTACCTCCGTATTCCGAGTTCCCTTTGCGGGTCCTTCCTTACCTCCTGCTTTTAGCAGGAGTTAAGTACGGGACCTGCATAGGTACCTCGGAGGTAATTACGGTACCGTAATTTATGGTGCCGTAATTACCTCCTTCCCCATTCCCATTGAGCCCTATGGGGCATAAATGGGAATGGCAAGGGCAAAAGGTGAATGGGGACTTACCGGTCCCTCCAACCCTGGAATGGACCGGTAATTACTCCATTCACCATGCCGGATTTGGGACGGTTTGGGAGGCAACCATGGAGCTAATTACTCCATGTTTAGCTCCAAACCCAGAATGAGGCCCACTGTTTTTTACAGATTATGCAAAATGATGTACTATATAAATTCAAGAATACACTGGGCCTCATTACAACCCAGGCCTTAAAGGGTTAACGTTGCCGTAAAAGGTGTCAGCGCCGTTAAACCCTTAATGCCTGATTACGAGGTCCCTTTGCGGGTGGCACTTTAACGCCTGCTTTTAGCAGGCGTTAAAAAACCAACCCGCAAAGGAACCTAGGAGCTAATTACGGCACCGTAATTTACGGTGCCGTAATTAGCGCCTTCCCCGGTCCCATTGAGCCCTATGGGGCAAAAATGGGAATGGGGAAGGGCCATGGCGGCATGGGGAATTACCGCCCCGCCAACCTCGGAATGGGGCGGTAATTCCCCATTCCGCCATGGCGGAGTCGGTAAATTACCGGCATGGACCATGGGGCTATTAGCACCATGGTCCAATGCCTGGGTCGTAATGAGGCCCACTGACTCTATGGGCCTCATTACGAGGCAGGCAGAATGGGATTAACAGCGCTGGTAAAGGTGCCGGTGCTGTTAAACCCATTCCGCCCTATTACAAGGTTCCCTTGCGGGACCCGCTCTGGACGTCTGGTCAGACCAGACGTCCTTTGCGGGTCCCGCGAGGGGACCAGGGAGCTAACAACAGGCCCATTATTAACGGGCCCATTGTTAGCTCCCTCCCCATTCCCATTGAGCCCTATGGGGGCTGAAAAGGGAATGGGGATGTGTTCCCTGAATTGGGAAATACCGGGTCCTCCAAGGTTGGAATGGCCCGGTATTTCCCCATTCAGGGACCACAGACCCGGACCCGAGTTGGGAGGCAGCCATGCCCTTATTAAGGGCATGGCTGCCTCCAAACTCGTAATGAGGCCCAATGGGGCTCATCACAAGGTTGACGCTCCGGTAAGAACGGCACCGGTAAGGCAATACCGGCATCCATTACCGGGCCGGTGTAGCATGACCCTAGATGCCGTTGCTTCCGGCATCGTCAAGGACCCGCTGTGGCCGTGCACCACCGTACCGGCATGCGGGCATGCGCGCAGATGGGGAGGCCTTAATACCGGCATGCCACAAAGAAGGGGACACCACGAGTCACACATACAAGTACATACCGGCATCTCGATGCCGGTAAGAAGGGCCACCATGATGCCGGCAATACCAGCATCGCGGACCACCCGTAAACAGCAAACTGCTGTATAACCAAGTGCCACACGTGCACACAATCAGCACAGGTGGAGGCAATGGAGTCAGGGTCAGCACAAAAGGAGCACACCCACACACCACACCCCCTTCCAAGCCAATATGCTACCACTTGTACTTGCCATACTGGGCCTGGAGGACATGCCTGCACTGCTACTCCTTGAGCAGGCAGTACAACAGGAAACACAGAGGAGACCCAGGAGGAGAAGGAGGGTGAGACATGCCCAGCAAATCCCACCAGTGCAGGCAGTCGCTCCCCGCAGACAGCCAACAATCCCACGTATAAGGGCCAATCCATTTGAACCTAACCCCAGCACAGATCCACACCCTGTACCGCCTGGACAGAGACACCATCACCAACATAGTGGAATTAATACAGGAAGACTTGGTCAGCCTGATCAACATCCGCACAGCCAACCCCCCTTTGCTGAAGGTGGCATCTGTGCTCCACTTCCTGGCCACAGGCACTTACTAACACACAGTGGGCCAAATGCATGGCATGTCCCAATCATGCTTCTCTGTTGTGTTAAACCAAGTGCTGGATGCACTACTGAAGCACACAAGTGCCTACATATCCTTACCAAGGACACCACAGGAGGCAAATGCCACCAAAATAGCATTCCATGCACTGTCAGGCATGCCCAATGTAATTGGTACTCTCGACTGTACCCATGTAGAGTTGGTCGTCCCACATGCCGTGGAGGCGGTGTACCGCAATCGGAAGCTATACCATTCCATCAATGTGCAGATGGTGTGTGATGCTAGCCAGATAATATCACATTGCTGTGCCAGATACCCAGGATCCACGCATTATGCCATGGTGCTGCGGAACTCCTCACTACCCCGCTACATGGAAGGAGATAATGTACGAAGTGGCTGGCTGTTGGGTGAGTCTGCCTTCTGGGCCATGGGGGCAGATGGATTGGGGGGGTACATGCAGATGCAAGGGGAATGCCCTCTGGGCCATGGGGGCAGATGGATTGGGGGGAATGGAAGTTTCTTAAGTCATCCGCCGACACACAGCCCTCACATTTGCATGCAAAATGCCCTTAGCAAAGACATACATTGGGTGGCCTGGTGGTTTAAAATCCTAGGACCCTAGGTTGTGTACGTCACACAAGGCTCCCTCTATGGATTGGCATGCACTGTACAGGGCTGACAGTCTGGGGATGTGGCTGCCAATGACGAGATTGTGCATATGAACTTGAATGATGTGCAGGCTGAGCACACCTGTCGAGTGAGCCTCATCCTCACACATACCTCCTTCTCCTCCTATGTAGGTGATGCTGGATATCCTCTGTAGCCGTGGCTACTCACCCCTGTCAGGAACCTGCAGAAAAGGCACAAGGAGGACTTCAATCGTGCACATACACGTACACGTGTGGTCATTGAGCAGACGTTTGGCCTTTTGAAGGCACGGTTTCGCTGCATCAGCAGGTCGGGAGGGGCACTCCTATACGGGCCTGAGAAGGTGGGCAAGATCATCACGGCATGTGCAATGCTGCATAACATGTGCATCCGGCGGAACATACCCCTGCCACCTGACGTGGAGCTGCCACTACCTGGTGAAGTAGAAGGAGAGGAAGGAGTAGAAGTAGGACATAGGCCAGGACGCAAAACATGTGAGGGTCGCGCAGTGCGCAAAATGGTCATAGACCAATCATTCTGATGTACTTTGATGCAGAGGGTGCCATGTGTTGTGAACTGTGGGCACTGGTTGTGTGGGCACATGTGCACGAATCACCATGAAGCAATAAATTGACATACAAAAAATCAGCAATGTCCACTCATGTGATGTTTGTTACACAACTAGTGTATTCGTGAGAAATTAAGTACAACATGATTCAACAATCCACGCCCCCACCACCCCTCCACCTCCCCCACCCTACTCCCATGCCTGAAAACACCCCAGTACTACACACTACACCCACCACCACCCTCCACCCACCCCCTAACACCCAAAGTCAACTATGGCACGACATGTGTCTGGATGTATACCCAAAGGGATTATGCAGGGTGGCCCTGCTACTGTTGAGCCCCCTTCGGAGGTGGGGGTTGGATCTCTGAGCGGCAGGAACTCCACAGGGACTGGGGCTGGTCTGCCTCGAGCTCGCTGGCGTGGATGATGCGGATGACCCAGGTGGTTGTGTTCCAAGGGGCAGGGTTTGCCGTTGGTCCATGCGGTCAGCAATCCTGGTGAGGATCTGACCCAAGGCATTGAAGCCATCACGCACTTGCTGTGCGTGATGGCTTATCCAGGCCAGGTTAATGGCCTGGATAACGGCCACAGTGCTGTCCTGGATAATACGGAGTGTTGTCTCCCCTTCAGCAAGGTACTGTTGCACATAGCCTTGCATCGCCTCTGCCGGGCCTCCATCCTGGAGAGACATCCCTCAAGGTCCCGTATGGCAGTGTGGGTTGTGGTCGGTGGGTGATGTGGTGTCACAGCATGAATCATGGGGCTGTGCATGGCCGGAGACCACTCTCCATGGCTGTCCTGGTCGGATGAGTCTCGCTGAGGTGTGTCCTGTGGGGTGGCCTGCGGGCTTGGTGTGTGCACTACAGGCTCTGAGTGGACAAGTCCTGCATCGCCCTCATTGTCCGGCTCAGCTACCTCATCAACACTGTGATCTGACGATGCAGCCATCTCCCCAATTGTGCTGGCAGCAGCAGAATGTGTGCCTTCCTCCATGCCTGCTGTGTCCTCAGCCAGTGTGGATGGTGTGACCACGGATGCAGGTGCAGGTGTCAGCTCGTCCTGTGTGCTTGTCTGTGGTGCTGTTTTTGCACTGGTTCTTGGCCCGCTTCCCGCATGGCCCATCCTTGGTCCACTTCAAGTTGATGGACCTGTGCCATCAGATTGCCTCCTAGGCCTTTTGGCTGGTGTTGTGCATTGTGCACTCCCTTGCGCTTCGTCACTGTCAGCATCCGTACCTGTGGGGGACAGAGAGTGGCAGGACATCAGTGATTGTTCCGCTGGCATTGTGCATGCATTAGTCATTGGACATGTGGCACCATCTGATCAGTTGCATTCGTGGCTTTGTAGAGGACTGTGTACATGCAATGTTGAAGAGTGGATTTTGATAGCGTAGTCGTGTCCACGCATTGTTGGGTACAGTTGGATATTGATGTGTTTTGGGAGGGTCGTCCTGGGTGACAGATGCCCATGAAATATGTCTTGTGGGTGTATTTGTGTATGACCGCAACATGCATTGGGATGGGATGGTGGTAGACCCAGAATGTGTACATGGATATGTGTAGGTGTGCATGATGGCCCATTTGTTGGCTGGTGTAGCAGCCACATTTGGGGGAGGATGATTATGATTATTTTTACTGTTTCAGTAGGAACACTCACCTTCATCTGCCGATGTTGGCACGCCAAACTCTGCTTCACCGACTAATTCGATGGACTACACGTCTATGATGGAGCTGCAGGTCTCCTCCCATCTGGCCAATTTCAGTGGGGAGTGTGGTCCTCCTCCTGTTGCCAGCCCCTGGCTCCGATTAGCCAACAATATTTGCCGGACTCTCAGCCTGAGGTCGTCCCAACGTTTTTTGCAATCATGCACTGTGCGTGCGGTGGTGCCGACTGCACTTACTTTCTGGGCAACTTCTTCCCAGATGGCCTTTTTCTTGAGCTGGGCTGGACGCCTGAGGTCGTTGCAGAACACTACTTCAGCATTTGCCACAAGGGTGTCGGCCAACATGTTCAGCTCATCGTCCGTAAAACGTGGTTTGCGCAGGCGGGCCGTGCCTCTCCGGGTGGTCTTCGACATGTTGTCCGTGGTGGCCTGGGAGTTGGGGTGTAGAGGGTCCTGTAGGTGGATGATGGCAATGGATTGTGTTTTTAAAGATGGCCACCATGGCATTTCCCGTTCCGGGGCGATGACGTTATTTCCGGGTCCAGTATTAACGCACCCGTTATTTTTCCTATGTTAATAACGGTAACGGTATTTAGGGGTTGCCGAGGGCGGAGCCGTTCTGTGCGTATTGGTCGATGCCGCTGTCTGGGGGTTATGGGGTCGTTACAGGCATGCCGGTACGGCTGTTACCGGCATGCAGGGATGCGCGCACCCGCGCACTCTTGATCGTCCGCTATTTGCGAGTTGGTGCCAAGCCGGACATGTTATTACCGCCATGCCGGTACGGCCAGATTTTTAGCGCCAACCTTGTGATGAGGGCCAATGTGTATGTATAGCTATTTTCTATATTGTGTTTATGTCTTGTGGGATTTTTTTTGTTTTCAGTTCTTTGTATCATTAAGTATCATTGGTTTGTTTTCAGATTGCTATGTTCTCTCATTTGGACAGCTGCAATCTTGATGAGGGGCACTTAACAGCTACCATTCGATGTCTGGTAAAAACATGTATTTTCTCAAACCATTTATCTTGCTTTAACTGCTAAATGAAACAGGCTTTTTCAGTGAGATAAAGACGCAATGTGTCTAATTGTCACACAAGTACAGTACTAAATCCAAGTGTTATCCCACCAAGATGCTAATCACACAATTTTATCAAAGAAGAATGCATTAAAAAAAGAAAAAAAAAGTACAAAATCAAGACAAAACAAAAAGACCAAATGAAGGAGAATTCAAAGGTACACAGTGGCCGGTGCAATTGTTTTTTAATGGCGTTGGCAAAATAATTCAACACATTTGTCACACCTCTTCAGATGCTGTTATTGTGTACCTGTTGAAATGGAGAAGGTTCACACAATATGCCTCTTGTTGGTGCATTTCATATCTTAAGAAGGTGTGCTGATGAATCATGATCTTTTGGAAAGATGCCAACTTCTCTCCACAGTTAGAACCAAGAAAAGAGAGGCACATTTATGCTGCAGTTGTTTATAAATGTATTATTTGATAAACATGCTCAATGCACATTTATTATCTTCTTTCCAGTATGGTTTTCTGCTGAGTTGCCCTTCTTCAGGGCATTCATTTTTAAAAGGAATTAAACAGTCTTCTAAGAAAACGTGTACAAATACTGTCTGTGATCATAAATGGCTCATGCCCATTAACAACAAAGATATTTTAGCACTTCTGCTTTACTTCATATTTTCACACTTTTATTTTATAATATACTTTGCATCTTTTTATCTTTATTCTTCTGCATTTATTTGTCATTTCTTGCATCTTGTTCTTCGTCTTTTCTATTTGTTCTGTTCACCTTTATTCCAAAGGCCTTTCTTCTTCTGTAGCCACACATTTTTTTCTTGCATCACAAGTCTCTGTGGATTTTGTTTTTAGATACTGAAACAAGTTTTAATATTTACCACATCTCACATTATCAATAAAACCATCTATATAAAATGTATTTAATCCAGCCAGAATAAATCCAATATTTATAGATAATCACGCAAAATCATGCAGAACTCCTTTCTTGAGTTAAGAAAGACCACACTTTTCTGCCTTTTTGTTTAGTTAATATGCCTTTTGGCTCACAGTGTCATAAATATAAAATCAGATGAATAGGTATATTTTCTATTGCTTGAGTTATATGCATGTTGCTGATGGCAATCTTTCACCACTCAATAAGTATAATCTTTATTCTTATTTAATATGATATATTAAAATATCTGCATTTTAAAGTGCCATACTGTGCTCTCCATATATGTTTGCTATAGAGACACACCAAAATGTGCATGATACATTTTTCTAAAATATTCATGACATGTCATATAGGTATTAACATAATTTTTAAATAATTCCATCAATGTCCTCCTAGTATAACTGAAATTTGCACAAATATTCATTTATGAAAACATGTAATCTTGGGGAACTGATATTCCATTTTCCATACTAATTTCTGGCTTAGGCAAAACCTATTTCGCCTAGTGTACGTTCTATTTTGGCTATTTGGGTGACCCTCCTAGAACACAATGTTTATGCAGATCTGATACTAAATTTAGGCTATGTTTTTCATGTGTTGATCTGAAGCCCATCATCATGGTTAAAGGTTTGATAGGCTGAATGATGCGCGCAGTCAGATCAGCTCGATTCTTGATAAGGATCCTCACACCAAAAGCATTTAACAGTTGTATCTCTATTGGGGTTCTTTAGTGGAACTGTGCATACTTGAGCCCCTTTCTTTGCGTCCATGATGGCTTTATCATGCGAGTTGACTGCTCTGCAATTTTAGCCAGTTTTGCTACCCTACTCCAAGGTGGGCTCAGATTTGTGCCACAGTTTATGGGCCTCATTACGACCCGGGCGGTAAGGGATTACCGGTACCAGAAAAGGGCACTGGTGCCGGTAATCCCTTACTGCCCAATTCCGAGGTCCCTTTGCGGGTCCTCCCCCAATGGCTGATTTTACCAGCCGTTAAGGACGGGACCCGCAAAGGGACCTTGGAGGTAATTACGGTACCGCAATTTGCGGTACCGTAATTACCGCCTTCCCCATTTCCATTGAGCCCTATGGGGGCAAAAATGGGAATGGGGAAGGGCCAATGGAGAATGGGGAATTACCTCCCCGCCAACCTTGGAATGGGGCGGTAATTCCGCCATTCACCATGGCGGAATCGGTAAGGTACCGGCGTCAACCATGGCGCTAATAGCGCCATGTTTAACACCTGGGTCGTAATGAGGCCCTATGTCTGATTTGTCCACTGTTAGTGTGGAACATGAGTTGGTCTCAAATGATTTGCTCCAACAATTGACCAACTTGAAACTGACTGCTACAGTCTGCAGTGCTGCTATCTACTCATCCACAGTGTCGCTAGTTCATGGCTCTCGCAATTCCTTTTGCAATTGCAATTGCTCATTGGTCATTCATGCTCAGAAGCCACCTGTGGTATGCAGGGCATTACACAATCAGGAACAAATAAATCAATGTCTCCCTGGGTGTAAAATGTGTGTCTTCCCATAATTACACTTTCGTTAGGTAGGAAGTACTTGTCCATAAATGCAAGTAGATCTTCATTTTGGATTGTGAGGTGGGAGGTAGATTCTAACACAGTTCTTGACCCTTCAAGCCCATGCTATAGAGGAACATTGCCATTTTGAATGCCACAGGGGAGTGGCTACCGTCGATTGCCTTGCTGTGACAGAGGTGTGGTTCAGCTGGATTGGTGTCACACAGCTTCGTTGTACAGAGTACCGGACTGCTACAAATCAGATGGAGATGTGCACACGGATGAACACAGTGTTCACACACTCCGTTAGCATCAGAGCAGTACATAAAGTCCATGTTAAAAGGGTGACTTATTGGGCCCAATGGCCTCATCTCACTGTTTTGTGGCTCAGTATTCCTGCGCATCATTTGCTTGGTATGTCCATGTTGTGATGCTCCTCTAGGCTGCTCAATCATTCAGCGCACCTCCCATCTAACATTGCAAGACACACTCTTTTTAATTAATTAATGTGATTGGCAGTCAGTTTGCGGTTCCATACGGTATCTCTTTTTTTGTAGATACATTTCTGAAACATAGTTATATGATTCACCACAACTGCGTTCCACCCTTTGCCAGTCTCTCTGATCCCAATGGGTTTGGAATATTGTAAAGTTATCACACCCGTCATTGTTATCTTGTCAAGCTCTGCAATAGAATTGTCATTTTACGTTTTATCTTCAATTCTAAATCATCCAGGTGCTGCCAAAACAGATTGTCATTAGAGAGGGAAAGCACAAGAATGGTTTAACTTTCAATCCCATTTCCTTACTGGCCCTCGAAAATATCTCCAAATTAGCCATCACTTGTGAGATTACCTGGCTATCTGCCTCTGTTCCATGTTATGTGTCAGGAACCTTTTACTGCACAAAGAGGTGGATCTGCCCGCCATTTCCCCCCAGGCTCAGTTTAGTCTGCTTGCCTCACTCAAGAGTCAGTGGGCCTCATTATGAGGTCGGAGGTGGCCATGGTGCTATTAGCACCATGGCTACCCACTTATCGCATACCGGGTCCGGGTTCCCGAAATAGGGACTTAGCGGGTCATTCCAACCTTGGAGGACATGGTAAATCCCCATTCCAGGAACTATTCCCCATTCCCATTTGAGCGCCCATAGGGCTCAATGGGAATGGGGATGGAGCTAATAACGGGCCCGCTAATAGCAGGCCCGTTATTAGATCCCTGGTCCCTTAGCGTCTCCAGCTAAGGGCGCCTAGTAAAACCAGGCGCCCATAGCGGGACCCGCTAGACCTCGGAATACGGAGGTAAGGGGTTACCGGCACCGGCACCCTTACCGGTGCCGGTAACCCCTTACCTCCAACCTCGTAATGAGGCCCAGTGGCTAGTGAAAGGAATGTGATCACACTGCAATTAAAATCATCTATAATTGCAGAGAAGCATGCTGAATTGCATGTATTCCCTCGCTGAAAGGCATGGCATCTTTCTACCTCATTAGATTTAGCTGGTACTCTCCCTGGTCAGGTATATTTAATTGGCTTTGAGGCATGCAGCCTTTCCCAGATCAGCTCTGCGGACATACTCTGTAGTGCATGATTGCAAACGTGCATTGTCCACTGTGTCGTCTGAGAAAAATAACGAGGAATATGAGTGCTTCCTCAACCAGAGAGAAAACATGTGGTCTGCTTATAGTGTAGAAAAGTCAGTCTCATATTTGAAACAGCTTTAAAGTCGGGCCCTTTCCAGAAAAAACAGGTCTGGCACTTCACACACTTCAGAAGTGAAAACATTTAACAGACCCTGCGCTGACGGCCAACTACAGAAAGTCAGCCAGGAGGTAATACCTGTTACCCGCCACCACAGGGTTAACCTGAGTCCCTGCCCACAAAGGGGCGGGACCACATGACGTCGGGAAGGGAATTTGGGGAATTATGGGAAGGCGCATGTTGGTGCCAGTTTAGATTTTGGCAGTTAAATAAAGAGACGTTTGTTTTCACTCCTCCATGTCGTGCGTATTCCTTCCAGGGCCTTCACAAGGGACAACAGTGGCGACGAGGCCCATTCCAATACGCCAAACTCCCGACTGCCAATCCTCCTCCTCCTTCTTGCAACTGCGGCGGCCCAGACGCTCGAGAGCCAAGTTTTTTTCCCCGCACGGGCAGTCCGCCCGATCCTCCTCCTGCCAACAGCTATGGCAACCCTGACGCTCGGGACCCGAGCCCTCCTCTGTACGGGCAGTCCGCCCGATCCTCCTCCCGCCAGCAGCTACGGCTACCCTAACACGTGGGAGCTGAGCCCTCCTCACACGGGCAGTCCGCCCAATCCTCCTTCTGTTTCAGCGGTGGCAGGCCCGACGACAAGGGGCCTAATTTCGACGCCGCAAAAGGGCAATCTGCCCGACGATCCAGCTCTTCTTTTCATCCGAGCTGGCGATCCTGCCAGGCCTGTGACCAGACACTGGGCAATCCGCCCCTCCACTTTCCTCCTACGCACGTCAGAGATCCTGAAAGCACTTGACCGTGACGGCGAGCGGAGCATCCGTTTTCTTTTCCACATGTCAGTCAGCCTGCAATTTCAATCTACATTGCTGCTTGGAAGCACCGCAAAACACACACCACAGTGAGCCCAGAGCCCCTGTGGGCATGAACAGGTGAGTGAGCATTTGCAATTGCGCAGAGGCCTGCGAAGTGAACATTAACTCACGGCCCATGCTGTCCCCAGCAACCCAACCCAAAGCTACCTCCGAAGCTCTCCTCGCAAAGAAAATCACTGGCAAGACAGCGCCCAACCAAGGTAACTTGGCCAGCAAACATGAGTAACCCCACGTCACCCCAGCCCACACGCATGGCCAAGTCAATCCAACTCAGGATGCCGCCCCCATTTTCCACGACTCCACAAGCCACCAAGGGGCCGAGATGGACAGAATGGATGGAAGATTTCCATCATTTTGTGAGAGGATCGGGGGATGGAGACTCTCCATATATAAGGGACATCTTTCTGAACTTGGTGGGGGGAGAAATAAAAACTATTGTCAAGACAGTGCCCGCAGCTGAGCAAAATGACTTCCCTAGACTCATCAGTGCCCTAGACAGACTACTCATAGTCGAGACGAATCGCGATTATGAATTATAACTTTTCAACCAAAGTTCGCAAAAGCCACAAGAAACAGTGGATGAGTTCATAACTCGCCTGAGAGTGAAGGGAGCACACTGCAAATTTGATGAATTCTCCCTAGAAGAAGCAATACACCTTAGAGTCATAGAAGGCTGTTTATCACCCGCACTAAAGAAGCAGCTTTTAAAGAAACCATTAACCATCCCAGAAGTTAGCGAACTTGCCCGCATATTCGAAAGAGTCAACGTGCAGGCTGCGTCCATGACCAGCAACAACAACTCAAAACAAGACTCGTCAGAGCTCATAGCCGCGGTCCAATCATCACGCCAATACGACAAAGGCACAAATTCCTACAGAACACAAACACCACAAATACCACGACAACAAAGACAGTGCTACAGGTGTGGCATGGCATACCCACACTCAGGATCTTGCCCAGCGTTGTCACAAAGATGCACAAACTGCGGGAGGAAAGGACATTTCCAATCAGTGTGCAGAGAAGGAAAACAGTTCCCCACAATGCCGCCCCAAGGCCCAGCTCGAATGCCTTTCCGCCCGGCACCTCAACAATTTGGGTCGCAACGATACTACCAACTGAACCAACAGAGACAAGTAAGAGCAGTCGATGAATATCAAGACCACGAACAGCCCCAATTTCGTGAGTACACAGATCGACCACAACAAATGACAGACGAATATGACAATCCACCTGAAGATCATGGCGAAGACTCAGAATACTATGATCCTCCAGCAACTGCATACTACATGTTATACGACACACACCACCAGGACGAGTACGTCAACCTTGTGCTCGACAATGAGGAAGCCCGAGAAGCGCCGAAGATACCGATTAAAATGGAGAACTGCATTTTCTACTTCATGGTCGACTCAGGTGCCACGGTAAACATAATGGGCGAACAAGAATAAATGACAATCCCACGGCCACCAGCACTCGAGCCCTCGCACTCCAGAATTTTTCAATGGGGCGCAGCCACGCCTCGACAGACAATTGGACATTTCACAAGACGGCTGCTCCTCAATGGACGCCAAGTGGACACAACCATACACGTGGTTAGATCGCTCACAAAAGGCGGATGTCTACTCAGCTTTCACACGGCGTCTCGCCTAGGACTGATTGAGATCCACGTAGGTGCAGGAGACACAATTACCTCCACCGCAACCCGCCAAAAGTCAACAGAGCAGATCAGAACGATAACACAGGTGCAGTCACAAAACCTGATTGTGAGGGAAGACATCGAACGAAAATTCCCAAACATATGCTCAGGGTTGGGCAAGCTAAAGGGTCCCCCAGTCAAACTCCACATTGACCAAAATGTGAAGCCGATACCACAACACCCGAGAAGAGTCGGGTTTCACCTTCAAAAGGCAGTATCGCGTGAACTTGAACAACTGCTCACCGATGGCATCATTGAACCAGCAATGGGACCAACACTGTGGGTGTCCCCACTTGTCGTAGTGCCCAAGGAAGGGGGCAAGCTCCGATTATGCGTTGACATGAGGGTAGCCAACACTGCCATGCAACGGGAAAGGCACCCAGGCCTGTGCATTGAGGACATGATCGTACAACTGAACAATGCACGCATGTTCTCCAAACTCGACCTAAAACAAGGCTACCACCAACTAGAGTTACACCCTGAGTCGAGGGCAATCACAACCTTCGCAACCAATGATGGTCTTTTCAGATACCGCAGGCTAAATTTTGGCATCTCATCTGCTGCTGAAATGTTTCAGGAGACGATACAGCAAATCATCAGGCCAATACGTGGAGCGCTGATCTACAGCAATGACATTCTCATTTATGGCTCATCAAAAGAAACACATGACGCAGCACTGTTCGCCACATGCAAAGCCATTCAAACCACGGGCCTCACACTTAACATCGACAAATGCAGATTTAGCAAAGGAAAGCTGAAATTCTTTGGACACATTTTTTCCAGTGAAGGCATGATGCCTGACCCGGAAAAGGTAGACATGATCTCCAACCTCAAGAAACCGCAACAGGCAGACGACGTCCGCTCCTTTCTGGGGATGGCTGGACATTGCTCCATGTATATACCGCACTACGCATCGCTCCCGGAACCCCTCAGGAAACTCCTACAGAAGGAAGCAATTTTTGCATGGACTCCAGGATGCCAACGGGCGTTCAGCGACATCAAGAAAGTGCTCACCGAGGCACACCGTCTGGCCTACTTCAACCCCGACTGGCACACAGAAGTGATCGTCGACGCCAGCCCTGTGGGCCTGGGTTTAAGATCTTAGCGCAGACGAGTGGAGCATACATCAACCCCAGACATGTGGTAGCGTATGCCAGCAGAGCTTTGTCCGCCCCGGAGACTGCATACTCCCAGGCAGAGAAAGAAAGCCTGGGCACAGTCTGGGCCTGCGAACATTTCCACAATTTCTTGATAGGCAAAAGGTTCACCCTGATAACGGACCACCAAGCGCTGTTGTCATTGTTTGGAAACCCTTACACCAAGATGCCTCCGCAGATAGAACGGTGGGGCATCCGTCTTCAAGAACACGACTACGATATCATTCATCGACCAGAAGGCGACCTCAACCCCGCTGATTACCTGTCACGGCACCCGGTAGGGCCCCCACTAACACGGAGTGGGGACGTAGCATGCATCAACTACATAGCAGAACACGCCCTACCTCTGGCACTCTCACTGGATGCGGTCGCCGCAGCATCAGCAGCAGACCCTACCATCGCACTCGCCATTGGTTTGACATCGGCCACCAAGTGGAAAGACCATCGATGAGCAATGCTAGCACACCCAGGGGTGTGCAAAGAGGAAATCAAAAGGTTGGTGAGGGTTCACAGTGAACTAGCGGTGAAAGATCACAACATCCTACTTAGAGGCTGCCGCATTGTAATCCCGGCGGCCCCAAGGAAAGAAGCAGTCCGAACTGCACATGAGGGTCACAGAGGAGCCGAAAACCCAAAGAAGCAACTGAGACGCCATGGCTGGTTCCCTTCTCTAGATGCCGCAGTAGACGAATGGGTAAAAAACTGCCATGCATGTCAGTGCACATCGCCAACCCCGGCCCCCCTACAACTGACACAAATACCAGAACACCCATGGGAAAAAGTAGCCATAGATTTCTATGGATCAACAGAATCTGGTGAATACCTCTTACTTCTGATAGATGAGCACTCGCAATTTCCCACAGTAAAAAGAATAGCCACCACCGCATTTCCACAAGTTGCAGCAGCAGTGGAGGAAGTCCTCAGTGAATGGGGAATCCCCAGAGTGATAAAATCAGACAATGGTCCCCCGTTCTGTGGACATGAGTTTGCAGCCCTAGCTGACCACCTAGGTTTCAAACACATGAAGATCACGCAACGACATCCACAAGCAAATGGGATGGCGGAACGTTTTTTGGCTTCCATAAAGAAGACAATCCAGCGAGCGCACATCGAGGCAAACAACCCACACCAGGCACTATGTCGTCTTCTTAGAGACTACAGAAACACACCACATGGTGCCACCAACAAGACACCTGCTGAACTCATGCTCCGGTATGAGGTACACACTCGCATCCCACGGAATCTGTCAAGAGCAGAAAGCCCAGACGCTGAGATACTGCAACGAGATGCTGAACAAAAACGAGCAGCAAAACAAGACACTGACACCAGGCGCAGAGCAACACCCAAAGACTTTCAAATCACTGATGAGGTGTTAGTACAGCAGCCCATTGCACGCAAGACAAACTCTCGATATGCTCCGAGCCCCATGATGATCACGGCCATGAAAGGGACAATGATGACAGCACAAAACCAGGATACGGTCATCACAAGGAATTGCCAACAGTTCAAACACTATGTGAGAAGAGAAGAAGACGAGTCTCCACCGAGACCTATCACCCCAGAGCCGTGGGCTCCACGAGATGATCTGTGGATTCCCTCAGAAGAAGATGCCGGCCGGACAGCTCAAAGGGGAGAGGCACAAAATGACAGTGAACCAGAGGCAAGAAACGAGAGACCGTGACGAGTCATCAGGAGACCAACAAGACTGGTCGAATAATGTTGAAAGGGATGTTTGGACATTTTGTCCGGGGTGGTGTTACCCGCCACCACAGGGTTAACCTGAGTCCCTGCCCACAAAGGGGCGGGACCACATGACGTCGGGAAGGGAGTTCGGGGAATTATGGGAAGGCGCGTGTTGGCGCCAGTTTAGATTTTGGCAGTTAAATAAAGAGACGTTTGTTTTTCACTCCTCCGTGTCGTGCGTATTCCTTCTAGGGCCCTCACAAGGGACAACAATACCCATAATAAGTAATTGGATTTAATGGACATTTTATGTTGTGTGGAATTGCTGCCTGCTGAGGGACCAACCATACCACAGGGGCATAGAGCAAGATCACCATCAGAGACTTGGCTGGTCGTTACTCACACAGAAGTAGCCACCGTCCTTCTCCAAGAGCAAAGGCATCGAGTAAGCAATGGCCGCACAAATTACATTTCATAAGGATGTGGTACTCTACTGTCTGTCTGTCCTCCCAATACCTGTCACAGTCACCCTGCCTATGGTCTCCTCCGCCAACATAGACAGTGAGAGCTGCACCTATGAAATTGAAGAACAGTGTTTAAATAAATGTGAAGAGCAGCATACAGGGTGCAGGCAACACATTATAGGCCTGATTCACAGAGCGTTTTCCCATGGGAATGCACCATTATACAAGGCTTCAGTGAATCAGGCCCTGTGTCTTTCTAGATCTTTCAGCATGGACCTAGCTGACTTGGTACACAACTCTTTCTGATGAGGCAAAGCAAGGGGCCATGGGCAGCAGTAATAGAAAGATGAGACACGGCTGCAATTGAACTGCGTCACCATTTGACCACCACCAAATGGATGTTCGCATACAAAGGCTTAGGCTGGATCACCCCACTACTGAAGCTCTTGGCTTCTGCAACGTTCCCCAGCAAGGCCTGCATCAGCTTTAATCGTTGCTCAATCCTTAGCACTCTGGGCCTGTAGCAGTGCACTATCGTGGTGATCTTGCATAGAGGGGTCAAGCAGGGTGATGATTGTGCAGCAGTATCACCCGTCCACCACCAATAGAGTCTGAATCTGTAAGTGTTGTGCTTTGGCTGCATTGTCCCCGACTGAATCTCACTGCCACCACAGGTCTCCTCAGCAAGGCCTGTGCCAGCTAGGTTTTAGTGTACATGTGTCTTGATTCCTGGGTCCATGTTGCTTGACTCAAAGCTATTCACTGTGTGATGTTGTGCACATTTCCCTTGCCATATGCACTGCCTTTGTCCTCTCATGACAGAATGACCATCCCACTATTCTCACACTCTGCCTAAGTATTCCTAACATTCATATATCTAGCATTCACTTGTGCACTTCGATTTGTTTTTTTGAATATGTTAATTTTAAGAATGAAAGGCAGCAAAGCCTCTAACATGTGTGTACAGAATGTTTCCCCTGCATTTACATGCGACAATCAAATCTCCAGTTCTAACATAAATGAACTCCTTGGGCCTCATTACGAGTTTGGAGGTAGCCATGGAGCTATTAGGTCCATGGCTGCCTCCAAACCGGGCTCCATTACTGGGTTCCTGCAATGAGGAATAACCGAGTCATTCCGACATAGGAGGACCCGGTAATTCCTCCTTGCAGGAACCATTCCCCATTCCCATTTGAGCCCCCATAGAGCTCAATGGGGAGGGAGGTAACAACGGGCACATTACAAGTGTCCCATTGTTACCTCCCTCTTCCCCCCGCGGCACCCAGAAAAGATGTCTGGTTTTACCAGATGTCTGGTCCGGGTCCTGCAAAGGCAACCTCGTAATCGGTGCTCCCGTAATGAAGAGGGCTGATCCCGTACGGCCCCCTTCATTCCGGGAGCACCAGGGTCGTAATGAGGCCCCTTGTCATGAATGGGCATTTACATGCAGAGTATTTTTCCCACAGGATGACACATTGCCAGATCCTAGTTCTATAATTCCGATCCTTATTCTACGGGCCTGATCACGACCTCGGCGGTAACGCTAACGCTATTAGCGCGGGGGCTATTAGCGCGACCGCCATAGCCCCCGGCGCTAATAGCGCGGCATCACGAGTTGGGCGGACTTGGAAGTTCCCATTCCCCATTGAGCCCATTCGGGAATGCCCCATTCCCCATTGGGCTCAATGGGGAAAATTCACGCTCTTACCACTGGCGGATTTCCCGCCGGCGGTAATAGCGCAAATTTTCGGCGGATTTCCCCCCAGCCAAGAGCTGGGGTGAAATCCGCCGAAGCCCTGATTCGGCGGACCCTTAAATCCGGCAGTAATAGCGCTACCGCCGGATTTAAGGGTTACCGCCGAGGTCGTGATCAGGCCCTATGTCTGCACAAGCCTTAGCAGCAGAAATCAACATACTGTTAGGCTTACTAGACTAGAGTACCTCTTTAGTTGAACCCCATGTTTCCAGTTACGCTTCTCCTCAGATTGAACAGTTTAATGATAGATCCAGTTATATTCAAGGTCACCCTCAATGGTCATAGTGCTACATTGGAAAATCCAACTGTCCTGAGACGCTTTATTCAAATCCCAAAAAAAGGGAGGAAATGGATACGTCAAGATCAGCTACTAAAAAAAGATTCATAAAATGTAATGTTTTACTATGTCTGAATATTTTACTGATTTCTGTGAGCGGGGTGTGGTTTGGGGCTTCCCTAAATTGGCTCTCTACCCGTGTTTCACAACCATCAACATGAATTGGTGTGGTTGCTTCCTGTTACCCACAATTTCATCTATACTTCTTCTTTATCTTTGGGTATTGAAAATGTCCATGTTGACTTTGTTTGTCTATCCCTCTCCCTTCTCTGTCTTTCCTTTCATGTTATTATCACTTTTAATGGAAAATCAATGTATCCATGATAAGTGGTTTTCTAATGATCTCTCTGATCATAATTTCATGCTAACAACTACAATAATAATGTATGTTTCTAATTCTAGAAACTTTGATGTTTACGTTTACCTCACTTTAAAAACATAACCTCTTGGAATGTTAAAGGTTTACACAATCCTATTACAAGACAGAACATGTTATCTCACCTTAACAGAACAAAACCATTGATTGTTCCTATGCAAGAATCACATCTATCTCAGGCTTAAGCTGCAAAACTTAAATGCCTTTGGGCGGGTCATGTTGTTTCAAGTGCAGCACATTGCAAAGAAAATGAGGTTATAACTTGAATTAATAAGGCATTCAAATGTAAAGTTGTAGGCACTGACTCTGATTACATGGTAAGGTGAGTGTTAGTTAAGATTCTAGTGGATTCCTTTGAATACACTATTGCCAATGTTTATGGTCCCACGTTTCCTGATCCTTCTTTTTGGTCAGAACTAAGAAATTACATTATTCAATCCAATCCTCATAATCTAATTGTTTGTGTAGACTGCAAAGAGATTATGGATCCTTTCCTCGATAGGAAATCTAGTATATGCTTTAAAAGCACCAGATCCCATAAAGAATTTCTAAACTTCGTATCGAAATTAGGCCTCATTGAAGCATGTCGCATGACTCATTCCTCTGATTTAGAGTTCCCCTTTTTCTCCAACCTCACACTTTATTTCTAGAATTGACTAATATATTCCTTTCTAAATCTATGTCAAACCTTCTTCTGAATGTTCACATTGAATGTATAGCACTATCAGACCATGCTCCAGTCCATAAACAACTCGCAACTTCACACAATAGTCACAATTCAAATAGGTGGAGATTTAACAGAGCTCTTTTGAAGGATGAACTTTTCACACCCTTCATTACTCAGCAGCATAGGAATTTCTTCTCTGAGAACAATGCTCAAGATATGTCTATTGTCAATGATTGGGACGTCTACAAGGCTGTACTTAGGGGTCATGTTATAACTTTTGTTGCTAATAAAATGAAAAAACTAAAACATGAATCTGATAATATTTTAAACTGGAATTTCAATATGTGAGCAGTAATTCTCCTTCTACTCTGAATGATGTTATTAGACTAAGGCTTCAATATAATACAATTACCTCACAATAATTCTATGCAAACATTTTAAAATATAAAGCAAAAATGTACCAATTTTCCAAAATAACTATCAAATCACTTGCATCGTACCTCAAACTTAAAGGGGATAGAGCTAGGGTCGCTCTTATCAAATATCACAAAGGGGATAGGAAATGTTCAAATTCTATCAGAATTCATGCTCTTCAGAATCACACCCCAATAATCTGTACTGACGAGACATTCTTTGACATGTCTGTCACGATTTGCCCCTGTTCCCAGCACTATGGGGCCTGATTTGGGGTTTATTGCCTACTGGACCTTCCTTCTAGGCCTCATGTGACAGTGCTGTGGTGAATTAGGAGTGCTAAATCCTTATTTTCCATTTTACTTCCCATCCGGATCCATTCCAGGGTTTTGGTAGCCAGTATGTTTCTTTAATCAAAAGACTATGCTTCCCAGAATGCCTGTCCCGCTGCTTCATCTCAACCCTTTCAGGACAAGGTTGGGTGGAGGATAAGCAGCACCATTGGCTGGCAGGTGCAGCAAGCAGCATACCAGAGGTGTGTCCTCGTTGGCCAGCATTAAAAGCCTCAGTTTGCTTCAGTCAGTGCTGGTCCTTGATGTAGTGTTTCTGTTGGTGACTGATCCCTTTTTCCTGGTTCTTAGCTTAGCGTCTAGTTCCTAGTTTCTAATTTCTTGTTCCCTTGTCCCTGGATTTCGAACTTAATGTGCGTGATAGTAATATCTGCTTCCTGGATCCCCTTTCTGTCTTCCTCTGTTTTGTAGTCAGCACTTTCCAGTGCTTTCTTTTTCTGTGCAGCCCAGTTTGTCTGTGTTCTTTATTGCTTTGACTTTGCTCTATTCAGTAGTGAAATGTATATCTTTTAGTCACTCCTCATTTATAGTTTTAGTATTTGGTCCCACTTTGCCTTTCTTTCCCTGGGTGGGGAGGGTGGAGGTTTTGCCCTTGTAATTTCGTTTTCCCTGTTCTGTTTTCTACAGAAAGACTGAATCTTATACTGTATCTAGAAGTGTCATACCTTTCATTTTTTACAAAGTAAAGAGTGTTAACTGTTAAAAAGAACAAGCATTACCCACGCCAAGAGGCATCCCATATTAATAGTGAAACCAACCTTTCTAAGTATTAAAGCACCATCCAGCTGCACTACCAAGTTATTAACATCCAAGTGGATTAAGATATCAGTGTACAAGTATTACCTGAAGCTAGGAGAGTGGCACCAAGGCTTCTGAGTAATTACTTCGCTGATAGCTGGCAGAAAGGTATGAGTAGAGCTGGGAAAGGGAGAATGGATTGCTTGTAAGGAATATTTCGAAGTAGAGACAACCTGTAGTGCCAGAGACTGTGGAAGCCAGAGAGAAGTGAGTCTTAAATGCAAGCCCAAGTTATTATTGTGGCAGATAGACAAGCGAGGCAAAGTGGCTTCCCCTTTTGAAGAAAGTCGTTCAAAGGAAGAGTGCCTTGCCTATATGAAGAGGCTGAAGTTTTTAGAGTGTATCTTGTTGAAGACTGTCTAACAATTCAAAGTACTGAAGTTGTGGTAGTAGTCTAAAGTACTGAAGCTGTAGTGGTATATTTGGTTGTCAGTGGTTGCAACATTGCAGTAGTTTGAACCAAATAAAGTACTGTGTGAAAAGGTGACCGTTCTCATAGTAAAAGCCAGTAAAAGTGTGGTTTTTGAAGTGGCAACAGCAACTCTAAGAAGTCATCCTGACAAATATACCAATGTGAATATTAGAACTGTAACTAAAGAAGTCCTAACGGTTAATCAAGAACTGTGCATTATTGACAGTGGGGATATTACATTTTGTTTTGAACTGTGTCAAATTTTCTGGAAGAAGGGATACATTATCGCGAACAGGATTACCATTGGTTCATTTTTTTCCCCTGAAAGTTGGAAGTGGATCTTTCATCCAGGAACAAATATTTATTACCAATGGAACTTTGTTTGGTGAGCTTTTACTTTGGACTTTGAAGTAGCGAGAGCTGGTTCAAAACCTTCCCTTTCTTTGCTCAACATTCTAGAGTTGACTTTGAATCCTGGGGAAGGGACATTACCCAGGACAGGAGAAGGTCATTCAGACATCGTGCTAATATTGTTTATTATCTTGTATTGCCATATATTTTCTTTAGTGTGTGTTGTTTAGTGCGAGGGCCAGTTATCCTATGTTAGAGAATGCTCCCTTAGCTTTTTTCAGGCAGAGAATTCTTCAGCAGGGTAGGGATAGTGAGGCATTTTTTAATGTAGTTTCTTTAATAAAATGGCATATTTTGATGAATCAACAAGCAATGTTCCTTCTCACATTACTGACTCCTCCCAACTCCCCTGAGAACCCAGCCGCCTCTCTCCTGTGATGGCCTGACATCAAAACCCAGCCCTCACCTCCGACCCATATAGGTGGGTATGCCCTTGATGCCATTTCATCAACTCAGTTGTCGGTCATGAAAATCATCCCCATGGCCCTGCCTTGAATTTACCATATCCTCTGACAGCTCAACCAGCCAAACCGAATAGGGGTTTTTCCCCCCAACCTCAGGTACAGTGAAAATCTCTTTGCATTCAGACTTATGAGCAGGTTCCCCACTGATGTCATTGCTTTCACTGTTCTGCCTCAAAAGACTCTATACAACACTCTGAAAATTCATGATCCTGTTGTCAGTAAGAAGATGTCCCTGCCGGAAATGTAATAGTTGGTTTTATTCTCAACCTCCCACTATAAAACAAATTAAATGAGTACTAACATGGTGCCGGTGCACGAATAAGTCTACGGTGGATACTTAGGCCGGCCTTTGCCACATGTTCAGATAAAGCTATAAAACCAAGCACAAGCAAAGTACCCTTCGGCACAAGCAAATACACATTGACACTGACACATTTACAGAAATACTCAGAGTCTACAGAGAGATGAAAGGTCCTGTTGCCATCTACGCCTACCCTACCTCCTGCCAACCCCTTGCAGAAAGCCTGCCTTCCCTTTTCATAGAAACCATAAAAATATGCAGACAAACAGACTACATAAAACATACTCTTTCCCTCCCCTGCATTTATCTCAGCTCTGTCTACAGCCAATTTACAATCTTCCACTCTGGTCTCTAAGACAGATAATAAGAATATGGTACAAAAGTTTAATATATTTGCAGACTTTTTTTACCCTGCTATACCAACAATACTGTGAGCTTGGCCCCTTTATTATACACTCTGTGCAGTGGATCATTCCATTCAGGAATTTTTCCTCAAGTGAAAAAATACATGCATCAAGTCTTTCCTTAAAAGTCTTTCTTATGACCAAACAGTTCTCTCTAAATGCCACAGTATTGCCATCTCCCCTTTTACTGTCCAGGTCCTTGAAAAGATAGCCGTATCTCAACTGCTTGCCCTCAGCAAAGCCAATAGACTTGTTCTCAAACAGCAACCTAGTGGAATGGAGTCAGCACTCCAATATTTGAGAAATTATATCCTGTTGTCCTTAGACAGTAATTGTCTTGTCCTTTGTCTCCTTGACATATGCTTTGCTTTCAATACTGTTAACCATTCCACCCTCTTTGACCAATTGGCATACCCCTTTGGCCTCAAAGAAAAGGCTTTCAGGTACATCTCTTCATTTCTCCTGCACAGAGAAACTGCGGTCAGGTCAGATGTTATCCTTTCCTTTCTCTGCTTACTATTTTGCGTAAGTTCAAAGCCTTCCAGGGAATCTCCAAAGCCCAATCCTCGCCCTGTGCCTCCTACTAATGGATGTCTCCCTTTTCTGCATTACCCCTTGGCTCCTTTATACACCTACTGAGACATGACCCCCTCCTCCTTCATAAGAAACATGCCATCCTGCTCCTCTCTTTTATAGGGGTAAACTAACAGCACAATATCAAACACTGAACAAAGAGTAAGACAAAGGGGCCCCCAAAATTGGATTCAAAAACACAATGGGCCTCATTACGACCCAGGCGGTAAGTTACCGCCTGGGCCGTGACTTTACCACCATGGCGTAAACTACGTTTACGCCATGGTGGTTGGCGGACTTACCGCCCCATTCCGACCTTGGCGGGGCGGTAAGTCCCCAATCCCCACTTACCCTTCCCCATTCCCATTTTTGCCCCATAGGGTATAATGGGAGTGGGGAAGGCGTTAATTACGCCACCGTAAATTACGGTGGCGTAATTAACTCCATGGTCCCTTAGCGCCATGGATTTTAACACCTGCTAAAAGCAGGTGTTAAAAGCGCCATGGCGCTAAGGGACCTCGTACTCAGGCGGTAAGGGTCGGCGCTGTTAACGCTGCCGTTAACCCCTTACCGCCTGGGTCGTAATGAGGCCCAATGACCATCAAGAAACTAGGCAAAGGGCTTACAATAAGCAGATACATTTCCTGCAAACCGCTCAAAACATGTCTCAAAACCTCCAAAGTATCTCATAATGCCATCCAAGTATGACACTGCCCTGTGATACAACTTTTAGCAAAGCCTAGCAAAATCCACAGAATAACAGGATATGAGCTTGCCCATGTGTAGTGGGTCTCTGATCGACTGAACAAACTCAGAGACATTTGATGAATCACTGAACAGGACCGTGAATGGTTAAAGAAGGTGTCTGCAACCTGCGGTTCTCCAGATGTTTTGGACTACAGCTCTCATGATCCTTCACCATTCGTTGATGGGAGTTGTGCTCAAAAACATCTGGAGAGCCAAAGGTTGAAAACATGGGGAAAGAAGCCCTTTGAACCGGGAAAGTAAAAACCTTTGGGAGCTTGCTGAGCTTCATGGGCAAAAAGTTCAAGGAGTCGATAAATCGTATCTGTAAAGGTACCTCTAAGGAAGCCAAAATGTACCTTCTGGGTGATGATTGTCACTTGAATTTTTTCCTGAACCAGCTGTCACAGTATGAAGTAGCCATCATAGCCTTTGGCATTATGAGCTAAATAGGTGTAGCCAGTGAATTTGATTGTTAGAAAGGTGCTAACAAAATCAGCCATACATTAGTCCCCCTCAAATTCATAGCAACCTTCCTCTGTTAGGTGCCAAACATAATATAGTTTGGCTGGTGGGTTACATTCTCTTGGCGGGCCTCCATGTCATACAGAATGTAATCCTCGATTTTATTTTGAGGTCTAACAGCCATCATGTAACACCACTGTTAATCCGTTTTGACAACAGTTACTTTGAAAACCCTGAGGATTATCCTGCTACACTTGTGACTCTCGGGGAAACATTTCCTGCACACAGAGCAGTTAATGTACAGTTTGAACAGGACAGTCCCCACTGCCACTTACTGAATGTGTGTGTCTAGACATGCCTGCAACCTTGCAAGCTTGCAAAGGTGTAGCACTGCAGCCTTTTGAAGGTTTCTCCTTAGGCGTTTGACACTGTTCTCTTAAACAAAAGCGACATTGATAGTGACAACTGTGTCAATGGGCCTCATTACGACACTGGCGCTAATGGTTTAACGGCGCCGTAAAGAGCTTTGGCGCCGTTAAACCATTAGCGCCTGATAACAAGTCCCTTAGCGGGTTGGAGGCTTTAACGCCTGCTTTTTGCAGGCGTTAAAATCCAACCCGCTAAGGGACCTTGGAGCTAATTACGGCAACCGTAATTTACGGTGCCGTAATTAGTGCCTTCCCCATCCCCATTATGCCCTATGGGGCAAAATGGGAATGGGGAAGGGCAAATGGTGAATGGGGAATTACCGCCCCCGCCAACCTTGTGATGGGGGCGGTAATTCTGCCATCCACCATGCCGGAGACCGGCATGGACCATGGTGCTAATAGCACCATGGTCCAGCGCCTGGGTCGTAATGAGGTCCTATGTTTGTTGTTGGAAATGTGGTGGCAGTGATTACAGAGGTTTTTAGCCCTCAGGAAACTTTTCAGATTGGTTATCCCATAGAAATGGTCATAAGTGGTTTAAAATATACAAAGTGTTTCTGGCTGTTTTAGTTGCTAGTTCGAAAAACTGCCGCACCATGTTGTTAAAGTAGAGTATTTTGATGAGTCTATCAGAATACTCCTCAAAGAGATAAAACTGCGCAAAACCTACAGTTGTGGCCATCGGAATACCCAGCTCTTCGTGTGCTTGCAAAGCTGTGTCACCTATATAGGCTTTGGTTATGCTCCGCGGCTCAATTATGCTAGACTCCAGACACAGATTTAGCGGCCTGTGATCGAAATGTAGCAAGGATCTGCCTTTGCAGAACTTTGCATAAAGGTTTGTAAGCACCTCCAGAATGTGGTCTGACAACTAGCGCTATAATTCTTAGCGGTGCAAAAAACACAATCTCAGTCTTACTGTGTAGGAGTCTGCGCAAATTCTCCAGAAATTGCAAAATGCAGAAAGTTTCCCATGGGGATCACCTTGTAAACAAGGGTCTGGTTAAACCCTCGGCGTCCATTCTTATGCAGAAAAAATCGTTGGGTCAGACAATATCCAGGATCGAGCAGACCACTGTTTCCACGGCATCCGTTATGACCACTAGTCCAAGCCCCAGGGAGCGCAATTCGGCCAAGTTCATAAATCTAAACTCCTCATTATGCTCCACAGCTGAGAATGCTTCAAAGTCCTTTGATAGGTCCAAACCGTCTCCAATTAAACGATGCTTCCGGTGCCTGGGCAGCCGGTTCCTGTGGTGTTCCATGCCGATCCCATCTGGATATAACCAGCCTGTCCTTTTTTAAGATTTTAAATACTCAATGCTTTTGAGCTCAAGACCTTCCCCATTTTAGGTTTTGCTCCATGTCTTTAGGGCGCCACCAAAATGGATGCCCACCCCTGCTCTGGACAATCACCCCTTCTGAAACAATGTCTGTGAAAATGGCTGTGTTTTTTATTTTATTCATGACCCTCGGACACCAGGGGTTGGGTGCTCATGCTTGGGTCATTTTCTATTTTGTAATAGGGTTGGTTTGCAGGGGTTTGCCACTTGCTAGTCATAAGTCTTTGCAGCCGACAGGTATGTTTGATAATTGAGATTTTTTCGGGGCTGGTATTGACTGGGGGCCAGTGGAGTTAGGACCAACTTTCGCTGTACTAGGACCATCGGGTATCTGTGGGATAGTGGTAGGGTTGTGATTTGCCAAATGCCAGGGGCCCTTGGAGGCTAGTGTGTTGTTTCTAGCACAGTATCGGGCAGTTCCCCCATTGATGTCTCACATGGCGCCTCACAAGGTCCCCTAGTGGCTTGTGTGTTATGTTCAACAATTGGGAAAACTACAAGAGTGGTGTCTCATGAAGATAACATTAATTCAAAACAGGGCTTTAATTAGATATAGACAGTCGGAACAGAGAGCTCTGCAAAATTCACAAATTCTGTTCTTATCATCATAAAACTGTTATTCTTATTTGATTAGACATAGAAACACATATACATAGAAAAATATTTGTCAATCACATAAAGACACAACAAATTGTGTAGTGCAAAACAAGCAAATCAATCTACACTAAGAGGGGAATCAAATATGCAAGAAATGTACAGGTCACCATATTGCGGGAGGGCAGCTGTCAAGAGAGGGGCCTGTGATGGCATCTCCAGTCGCCAAACAAAACACAGCATTTTAAGGAATAAAAACACAAGTGGTCTAGAGGAAGCCAGGCATGACTTGTGCCCATTCCAACTTTTGTACCCAGTTTGGCAAACTCAATATTCATGCACAGTGAGGCCCTGATGATAAATGGGAGTTTCTGCCAGCTGATGCAGGGCAGATGTATGCCCCTTTGCCAACTTGACATCATTTTGCTGATTTCAAATTTGTGCACTGAATAACCCTTCAGATTAAATTAAAAACAAAAGGCCAACATGTGTATTTCTGCAGTGTTTCAAAGCACATTGATTTGGGCAACAGGAGACATGTTGATACTTTTAAAATACACAACTAGTTAATATACATAAAATCATGAGTTAGTGAAATGAACCTAGAGAAAATATGAGGTCTCTGGGAATCGGGTGGGTGAGCCTTTGAGTATTCTAGGGCCCGCCTCCCCAATGCAGAGATGTATCATCACAATTACACAACTCTATTGGCATTGGATACAACTCACAGGGTCAGAAACACTCAGGGGTCACAATACACAATTCGGGGTTTACAATACATAACTGTAGCATTACAATGTAAAACACAGAGGCATCCCATCACACACCCTGGATATTCAAATACACAACTCGTGGGCATATAGAACTCAGAGCTCAAAATGCATAACTCTGGGTTCGCAACACACAACACTGCCTTTGCAATACACAACAAAGTGGTTACAATATGAAAATCTGCGGTCACAATACAGAAATGATGAAATAATGCATGCAAGGTACCAAAAAGAAATCTTAGTGCCCAAAGTCAGGGGCACAACGCAACCTATATTTCAGGTGGACACAATCATAGAGCGATAAAATCCAAATTTTTATGATTTTAAACAGTCAGTCACCTTAATCTTCATCAGCCAGGATTGAGTCAATTAGAGCTCAGAGTGGCTCCCAGGAGGACGCAGACCTCTGCCCCAACCTGGCAGCAGCTCCGACAGGGATCCAATGAACTCCAGATAGCGCAGCTTCTTCGCAGGACTGGCCTGGCAGCAACTCTAGTCAATTAACTGCACATCAGGGGTTGCCTGTACATTATCAACAACGCACATGTATTCTATACCTCATGTATTTCATGGCGATGCAGCAAAAACTAGCTTGATTCATGTGCTACTGTAGCAGAAGCTAAAAATAACCTTCTGTCATCCCGGATGACTATAGATAGGCAGATCTCATGTGTATTTCTTGCTTTCAGAATCCTATCCTGCCGAGGTGACTCATCAGAGCTAAAAGTCCTTCTTATCAGTCCCAAGCTGTGTTCCTGCTGATTTGTTTTATTTGTATTTGTTTTATTCATAAAGCGCAGCCAGGCCCGTAGGCATCCGGGCGCATCATTTTAAATACAGGTTGCAGAACGTTATAGTTGCATACATTAGATAAGGATGATACATACGTGTTGCAGATACATAAGTAATACACTTACATACAGTAAGTAAAGGAAGATGCAGTTAAATAATACAGTACAGTGTTTACAATACAATACAGTAGGCCAGACAACCGACGTAAGATCAAGGAAGTTAAGCTGTCATTGTATCGAGATCCTGAAGCCAGAGCTTAGTGTTGTGCTTGAATAAGTGGAAGGAGGGTTCTGATATGAGGGAAGCAGGGAGTGTGTTCCATAACTTTGATGCCCGTACCGGGAAGCTAGCACAACCCGAGTTATGGAGTTTGAATCTCAGTATGGACATTGTGTTTGCTTGAGCCACTCTCAGGGGTCTTGAGGACGTATGGGAGGTCAGTTGGTTATTAAGGTAGGCTGGAGCGAGGTTAGCCCTGGCTTTGTGTGTTAGGGCAAGAGTTTTGAGAGATATTCTGTGATCTACAGGGAGCCAGCGCAGGTGACGTCTAGTCTCAGAGATATGCGACTTCTTGGCGATGTTAAGGGCAGCCCTGATGGCATTATTCTGAATTACTTGTAACTTGTTAATGTTAACTTGTTAATGTTTTTCTGGCTAGTACCTAAATAGAGGGTGTTACAATAATCCATTTTGGACAGAACTAGAGTTCTAGCAAGTGTGATGCAATTAGGTGTGGAAATGAATGGCCTGCAGGCAGTGATTAGTTTGCAGGTATATGGAGATGATGTTGCTACCACGTTAGTTTGTTTGGAGAAGGATAAGGTGGCATCGAGGTAAATGCCAAGAGTTTTAGTGTTGTTTGAGACGGTAATGGAGTTGCCATCTATAGTAAATGATTTGAAGGCAGTGTTTAGTTTTTTTAATTGAGCGTGTGTACCAAGGATAAGCACCTCCGTTTTTTCGTTGTTAAGACAAAGACCATGTTGCGCCATCCATGCTTGTATCACTGAGTATATTTCGTTGAGGGTTTGGCTGTCAATTGTATAGTCTCCAGAGTTGGGAATGAGTGTCTGGGTGTCGTCCGCATAGTTAGTATACGTGACACCCAGATAATCAAGGATATTAAATAGGGGCTTCGTGAAGACATTATAGAGTGTGGGGGACACACAAGAACCTTGCGGAACCCCACAAGGTACCGGGGAAGGTTCAGCAGAATCAGTGGGAGAGAAGACCCTCATAGTTCTGTTCTCCAAGAAGGAGCTGATCCAAGAGGTGGCTGAGTCGGAAAAATGTGCTGCAGATTTGAGATGGTGGCATAGTGTTTGGTGGTTGACCAAATCAAAAGCTGCTGACAGATCAAGCAGTAAGAGGAGTGCTAGTTTACCATTGTCTTTTAGTACTTGAATTTGAGTGGTGAGATCTATCAAGGCAGTGTCCGTGCTGTGTCTTGGTTGGAAACCGGATTGCCTTAGTCCCAATAGATTGTTAGATTCTAGATACGTCTGTATTTGTAGGTAGGCTGCTCTATCCAATATTTTTAGAAGAAAGGGTACCGTTGTTATAGGTCTATAATTAGACGGGTTGGTTGGGTCAAGAGTCGGTTTTTTTATTAGAGGAATGACCCAAGCATCTTTTAAGTTATCAGGCACTACTCCAGTTTTGAAGGAGGCATTGATAAGGTTAGTAATACATGGGGCAAGTTCATGTGCTGCTGTTTTGATGATCGGAGCAGGGCAAGCGTCACCTTAGCAATTCGATGGTTTTAGTTTCCTAATGATATTTTCCACTTCCCAAGTTGACAGGGGTGAGAAACTAAATGGTTTACAGGTAGGCCGAAAGGTGGAGGTCTTATTAGGGTGTTGTTTGTATTCAGGGTCAGAGAGTAGCAAACATTTTTTTGCGTTAATTTTAGATTGTAGCAGAGCTATTTTATCTAATAGCGCCTTCTGAATGTTAGTGCACCATAGTGCATCTGTGATACATTTGTCAACAGGGGCGATAGGAGATTCCAGTTCTTTCAGGATCTTAAAAAGTTATTTTGTATTAGATTCCACTTGTATGATCCTTTTGTTGTAAGAGTCTTTTTTAGCTACTATCATGGCCTCTTTGTAGTTAGAAGATGCTAGGGTTAGCTCATTCTTATTAGTTACTGAAGGGCACTTTTTCCAATGTGCTTCTGCAGTTCTCTTAATTTTACGCAATTCTCTTAGATGTGGCATGAACCACGAATTCAGATTTTGAAGGGCGATGGTATTCAGAGCTTTAAGTATTGCCTCATTGTAGTGTCCACTAGGACTGTAGGGTCGGAGGTGGCAGTATTGTTGAGAAGGGGGAGTAATAAAGGGAGGAGTTTATCAGGGGTAATGTCTTTCTTGTTCCTGGTGTGGGTGGCTGGAGCAATGATAGGTGCAGGACGTTGTATGGTGGCTTTGATGGAGAAGGTTATTTTATGGTGATCCGACCAAATACATGGTGCGTTAGATAGAAGATCAATAGTACAATTAAGGTTGGTGAGCCAGTCCAATGTTCTTCCTTTAGTATGTGTAGGCTCATGAATGATATGGGCGTGACCAAGGTCAGATAGGGTGTTGGCTAGATCAAGAGCGTTAGTATTCACAGGGTATTTAAGACCAAGATTAAAATCCCTAAGTAGGATACATTGTGAGTTGGGTTTGGTATTAGTAGATATAAGGGATACAATGTCCTCAGTGAATGTAGAGATGGGTCCTGGTGGTCGGTAGATGAGGTGCACTGTTGCTGTGTGGTTAGGTGATAATGGTGGACAAGGATTCAGCAGAGGGTATTTGTGAGTCCTGAATGAATCTAATGATGATGGTGTTTTTGAAGATGAATGCGAGACCGCCTGCCTTTACCTGGTTAGTATTTCTATCACATCTAATGATAGCATAGTCATTCGGTATGGCTAGGGCCAAGGAAGGGCCGGAAGCTGCATTTAGCCAAGTTTCCGTAACCGCAAGGAGATCAAGCTTTTCAGAAATTATGAAATCAGCAATGCCCAATGCTTGAGCAGGGAGGGACCTAGCATTCACCAAGGCTGCTTTGATGAGGGTGCCTTTTGCAGGGGTTTTCTGTGGTGGTAGAGGTGGGTCATGCAAAGTGATAGGGGCTAGGGTAATGTCTGATTCATTGGTCTGATTGGCAAGGTTGCTATGCCGACACAAGTGTTTATTTCTCTTGCAGAGGTGAGGTTGAAGAGTTTTGGTCCACAGTCGAGCTCCTAATCTGGAGTTTCTGAATGTGATGCTCGGGTGGTAGGAGCGTGGTGTGGTTTGAACATGGTTGCTTGTGATATTGTTGCAAGGTGAAGGTGAGCTATTATAGAGCTTAGTGTATGAACACTGTTTTAATGGGGTGGCTCTGGAGTTTAGTCTAAGGTTTCTATTAGTAATAGAGCAAGGTTGATTCGGTGTTGGTCTGGTAGCGCAGTGGCGTATCCAGAGTGCTGGATCATCCAGATAAGGGTTAGCACAGACCATAGTATTAATCCACAAGGTGTAGGTGATGGTTGTCTCGGGTGTGTGGGTGGACGTGTGGTAGCCAGTATGTAGATGAGACTGGGATGTCCAGCGTCTGGTGTAGATGTACATTAGGTGAAGGAGAGTAGTTAAGCACCAATTCATAGTGGATGTATGAGGTGCCTGTAGGCAAGGATTGTGAGCTAGTGCTCTGAATGTGCGGCTCAATTGGAATGCAACTAGCATAACCCAGTCAGGCTTAAAGAGCAAATTAACTAGGGCTTGTGAATGACTGATTGACCAGGGTATAGGGCAGATCTATGGGGCAGAACCTAATTTCAGAATAGTACCTTTGAATTAAACTGCAATGGGGCAGCACCTAGGTTCAAAATGATGCAATTGGCAGAAAACAGTGGGCAGTGCCTAGGTTCGATGTGGTGCACTTAGGCTCAAATGCAGTGGCTAACCCCTCGATTCACAGTAGTTCATTTGAACTAAAGCAGCAGTGGGGCCACACCTTAGTGCACAAATTAATACATTTGGCTAGGATGCAGTGGAACGATACCTAGATTCAAGATGAAAGGAATTGACTAAAAATGCAAGGGGGCAGCATCTAAAATCAGGATAAAAGCAATTCACTAAAATGCCATGGGCAGTACCTAGAATCAGGATGAAATCAGTTAGCTAAATGAAATGGGGCAGCACCTAGTTTCAAGATAAAAAGCAATTGGGTAAAAAGCAATGGGCAGCAACTAAAATCAAGATAAAAGCAATTAGCTAAAATGTCATAAGCAGCATCTAAAAACAAGATAAAAGCAATTGGCTAAAATGCAATGAATGGGCAGCACCTAGTGCATGTAGTGACAGTCAGAGCGGGTGATAGATGTTAGCTCTACTTTATCAACTTTACACTTTGCACGTTGCCAGACAATCAAGTAATGCATATAGGGCAGGCAGTACATGCGCAGATCATCTCACATCAGGGTATGCTAGCGATTTGTAAGGGAACTTTGTGGGTTGGCAGACAGTAAGCAAACATGGGGAGGCAGTCAGTCAGATCATATATATGCCACCAGTGCAATACAAGCCGCTATGGGTCGTGTTATGCAAGCGGAAATAGACGAACGAAAGTAAGCAATGGCATTCTTAAGCAAGTATCAGAAGAGTTGAATGGGCATACAGTGGCGGCATAACAGGTTAGGCAGGCAGGCATAGTGGACACCAGTCTAGTTATAGATAGGTTCAAAAACAGCCAATTAGAGCAGTCATTACAGGTACAGGCCGTTTGAAATCCAGAATAAGCAAGCAACATGTAAGACCACTGGACTAACTCACACAGGTTTCCAGCTGAGAAAGATATCTGCAGAATGCCAACATACAGTGTGAACCATTAGGATTCCTGTCATTCCAAAGACCACAAAATACTGTACTGAGTCTGCTGATCCTTAGATTTGCAGACCAATGCTGGCCTCAGCCCACAGCAACCCCAGTCATCTGATATCTTCGCACCACCAGCAGATGAGCTCTGTCATTTCTATTTGTTTGCTGCAGTTCCCTGGGCCTCTGCAATGTTGGGCCCAAGAAAACAGCGTGGGTGAATCTGAAAGCTGGGAGTGCCAGTGTAGAACCAGCGTGCTATCGGAAAACAGGTAGGTGCTTCTTCAACAGCCATTTCCTTCAAGGCCATGCATGCCAAAGCTGACAGTTGGGACTTTTGTGTAGGCCCTGGTAAACATACTTTGCATATAAAGCAAATTCAAATAGAGTTATGTTGGCAGCCATCAAAGCTCTGGTGTGCCATGCTGGCATTTATTTATACTCTATATAAAATATATATCAAAGCTTGATGTTAGAAGGTGATGCAGCAAACATCTGGTGTGCGATGATGTCATCTATTGTATATACAGAAATTATATCGATTTTATATAGAATTCATATCAAAATGTATATTAAAATATATAAAATGTACATAAAATGTATATAAAATGATGTAAAAAATGTGGGGGTTGATTACAATTGTTGGGGGTTCATTACAGTTTTATCAAATAAATATAAAAAGTATCACAGCCAAAACATTTTGGGGGCAATCAAAAATGTTTGGGGGTCAATACCAATTTTTGGGGGTCAATCAAATGTATATCAAAAGGGGGCAGGGTAAGCGACAGGGGCAGGACTAAGACCAGAAATGGGGGTCAGGGCCATCTGTCACAATTTAACATTGAAAGAAAAGATACCCCCTAGTACTACTGACAGGGAGGGATTAAATGGGAAAAAAGAATGTGAGCAAAGGAAATAAGAAGAGGGGATTTAATAGATTGAGGGCCATGGAAATTATAGGGGGAAGGGTCTGGGAAGTAAGCATATGGTTTTAGATAAACTTGAGTGTAAAGAGTGGTAGAACACTAGTGCTTACCAAATGTAAGAGAATAATTTATTGAGGGTTGAATGTCATCTGCTAAAGTGGATGGGAGAAAGGATAGCTCAGGGCCAACGTGGTTGTCTTAGAAGCAAGGCAATGAAGCACAACACAGGTTTGAATCTCAATCCTGTGCTTAGAAACCATTTGCTTGTAATAAGCACGTTATAAAAGAATCATTATAATATAAAGAGAGAAGGTTTTCTAGCCTCATCACTAATGCCCTCTCTAGACTTTTTTTTAAAGTGTGACCATTTAACAATATTTAACAAGAGATCCAGTACTGGGGACAAATACATCAACTCTGTTAATGCCAATATTTCCTATAGGAGTGTGAGAAACAGGAGGAAAGTAGAGAATTTCTGTTTCTGAGGGATTAAGTTGAAGAAAGTGGGAATGCATCATGCATTAGACAGCAGAAAGACAGGATGACAGAAGAACGAAGAGAGTCAATAAGTGTCGAGAAGGAGAAAAAAGATTTGTGCATCATCAGCATAGAAATTAGAGGGAAGATTAAACGATTCAGTGATAGATAATATAGAAATGGTATAGACAGAAGGAGCAAGTGACCCAGCACCGAACCTTGAGGGACATCTTATTGAGATACTAGGGAGGGGAGGTGTGCCCGACCCAAGATTCAGAGAAGGAATGGTTGGAAAGATAAGTTTGAAACCATTGAGTGATAGAAGTAGACAGAGCTAGTGAGGAGAGGGAAGAAAGTAGAGTGGGGTGGTTGACCATTTCAAAGGCTACTAACAGGTCGAGATGTTTCAGCTGAGTGGGTGTGGCGTTAGCCAGTTTGGGTCTGTGGAAAAAGAGAATGAAGAGTAAGAAAGGTGTTACACTCACCTGGTATCCACAGGGACGCCACCCAGCCGGGTTACTCGCTGGTATGCTTCTCAGCTTTGCCCTGATGTGGTGTGCAGGGAAGGTTCTGCCTTGTGGTAGAATTAGGCGTGCTCTCCATCCTGCCTTCTTTGCAGGGGCGCGTTGTCTTTCATGGGCGAGTGCAGTCCAGTTACTTCACTGATGCCGGCCTGTTTGATATTGTTCAGGTAGGTCTTATTGCTGTTCTTTAGTTTTGTTGCTATACTGCATGCCTTTCTTTGTTTAAAATGTCTCTTTTTTCTCCCTTAGGTATGCGGAGCTTCAGCGCGGCGAACTGGCTTGGTTGAGCCCCGCTGGTAAATGATGGTTCATTAAGAGCGCTATGATGCGGTAAGTAAGCGCTATGCGCAGAGCTGCAAAGTCCTGCCTTTGCTAATCTGTGCTTTCCTTCCTTGTAGGTCGCACTGTTCTTCAGCGCGAGTGGAATGTCCGGAGTGGTGCCAGCCAAGAGGCAACCAGCCAGGTAAGCCTTTTGAGCAGTTCGTAATTTGTAAATGTCTCTGTTGCTTTCTTTAATGTTGCCTCTATCTTCCTCTTTCAGGTCATTCTGTCCGGGAGGCGTGCAGATTCGAGGAAGCTGTTCTCAGTAGCTGCGAGTGTTTAAAGATGAAGACTGCAGGTAAGATGCTGCTGCTAATGATGTTCCTTTTGTCTCCTTGCAGGTTCTGCTTCTCCGAGGTTCGAGGGAATAGCTGGACACGGTGAGCGTCATGTTACAAGCTGCAAAGTAACGCAAAGCGTGTTGTCTTGCTCGGGTGTGGTTTAAATAGCCCCAACTAAATAGTCCAGGTAAAGTAGTCCCTAGGCTACCACACCCAAAACACTAGACTGCATAGCTTGGTTCTTAGGAACCAAGCTATATGGATGCCTCCATGTTGGCTCACAATAAAATAAAGTAGTTCCCAAGCACATTGTTTTTCATGGTGTATGAGCCTGGCGCCATATGCGCCAGGACTGGCCACATGAGGGCTTTTGAAGAGAATGCCAGGCTCTAGAGGCCTGAGTCCTGACTCCACCTGCCCAATGGGTTTGCCAGAGGGGGTTTTGGGTGAGGGTCGTGACAAAAGGTGGAGATTTGTGAGCAGACAGTCTGTTCAGGAAGTTTAAAGAGGAAAGGGAGAAATGAGATGGGGTGACAGATAGTAATGAAGGTGTCAAAGAAGGCTTATCCAGTATAGGAATAATTAGAGTGTAGCTGCAGGGGGAAGGAAAGTTGGCAGAGGAGAGTGAAAGATTGAAGAGGGACATCAGGAAAGGTATAATCAGAGGATATACAGCAGGAATGAGCGGATAGGGCAGAGGGTCAAGGGAAGAGGTAATGGGATGAAAACAGAAGAGTAAGGGCGCTGTGTGTGAGTCAGATAGAGCGGAAAATGATAGCAGAGGACAATCAGGTTTAGGATGAGTCGATGGAGGTATTGCTTGTGAGGGTAGATGAGCAAGTGATGAGCACAGAGTAGAGACCTTAGTAATAAAGAAGTTGGAGGAGTCTAAGAAAGAGAGTGAAGATGAGATAGAAGGATCAGAAGCAGTCGAGCAGAGCAAATTGTTAATAAACTGGAAAAGGCAAGGGGAGTGATGTGTGAGAGAGGAAGTAAGTGAGGAGAAATAGTATGTCTAGCAGCCAGAAGAGATGCATCAAAGGAACCATGAGGGACAGAAAAAAAGAGTGGTGGGAGGGAGCATGTTTAATCCGATCATCAGTGCTATTCTACACTCATGGGACTTAATTTTGCTTATGAAATTTAATTTAGCTAGTCAACCCTAAACCATCATGCACTTTGCTGTACAGCTTTAAAGACTGTCGTTTTTTAAATTCTAAACAGAATCCTACCCCCATTCCACATCTGCCACTCTTTTTTTAAGAAGGGCATTGTGTTCCAATTCAGGCATATTGCTAAAAGTTGTGACCTCCCAAAACCCCACCTCTTCATCAGATCAATCCTGTTTGAATATCAGCAAAACCTTTCCTGTGTGGGCAAAGACACCATCTCCATAAGGCATTTCCTAATTATGGAGGGGTCTAACTGGATCTTCAGAAATAATTCAATTAACCTTCTTTTAGCTTGGGCGGTCATGCTAATGACACCTAACTCACGGCTCAGAGCTTCCCCAGGATAACCCTCCCACTTTCCTCAGAAATGGTTTCTGCAGAACCTCCAAAGCTGCACAGGGGAAAAGTCCCAGATCCATATAGGGCTAACATCTAGATTTTCAACCCAGCAGTAACAGGCATGTGTTCATTCCATCCATATCGATGATAGTAGTGAAGTAGTGCCTTACAACTTAGTGCAGCCTGCATCGAGACCTTTTTTAAATGTACACCCCAACTACCATTTTTGAAAACTCCAGCCTTAGGAATCCATAGGCGCTAACAATCTCTTTCTTTTCTTTATTAATAAAACGACTGCTCTTCGGCCCTCCCTTTCTAGTGATCATGATCTTTGTTTTTGTCAGGTATAATTTCAATCCATGATCATTAAAATAAAAATGAGCATACATCAAACTCTGCTTCAGGCCGCCAGGAAAAGGATCTAATAAAACTGCATCATCGGAATACAGCCGAGTTATGAATGTATTCCCATTAATAAAGGGGGATGAGACTCGCTGCATAGTTATGTGGGTTGAAATCTGACAAGATCAAGATAAAAAAAAAGTGGACAGCCTTATTTACCCACCTATCTGTTGGGAAGTCCTTTAAATAATCATTAGACTTGGAGCCGCGGACAGCGGCAAAAGTGTCCTCATGGAGCAATTGAATTAACTGAAGGATACCTTGAGGTACACCAATATGGTTGAGCTTTCTCCATGATAAGTTTTGATCGATTGAATTGAAAGCCTTAGACAGGTCAAGAAAGGCAGCATATACCCGACCACTCCTCACTTTTGAATATTTTTGTACAATGGTATTCAAGAAGAAGCATTGGTCAATTATAGAAAATCCCTTCCTAAAGCCAGCTTGACTATCTGACAGAACATTATTTTCCAACACCCATTTTTGCAGTCTCGAGACAAGGCAACTTGCGAATATCTTGCTTGAGACATCCAGGAGAGAAATTGGGTGATAAAAATTAGGGATAGTTATTGATCCTTTTTCTGACCAGAGGGACGACTAAGCTTCTCTTCCAGGATCCTGGCTTGGAAGGGGCCTGTTTTATAGCATTAAATACATGCTCCAGAACTGGAGCCCACCAGTCGCAAAACCAAATAAACAGCTATGTTCTTAAGCCATCGGGGCCAGCTGCTTTTCCCATTTTTCATTTCTTGTAGGCAAGAGGCCATTTCCTCTTGGGGGAAGAGAAAACTTTCAGTGGTGATTATATCCACTAATTTGTGCAGAAGCGATAAAGACCATGAATTACATAAAACACTCTCAAAATGCGCTATCCAAACTGGTGGTGGGATAGCCCCCACATCACCCTCCTAATTCTCCCCAAAGCCCCTTGAGACCAGTTTCCAGCACCTCTGACTGTTGCTCTAAAAATGTATTTTTATTTAATTTAAGCAGTTTCCTATACTCTTGCATCTTAGCATATAGCAGCACTGTGTTCAAAGCCGCCACCCTCCTTTCCATATTCAGACAACATTTTAAGAATATACATACCCCATTGAACAAGAGGGCATCTTTTTTAACCAATGACTTTTACCTTCCTAGTGTCAATGGGGTAACATACTACTTTACTATGAATGTTGCTGAAAAGGTGTTCAAAAAATAAAACCACCTAACCGGGAACATAGCTGCTGCAGAGGGTATTACGTAAATGCAGGACTTTGGCATCACTAAGGATATTGCAACCATGTCTTTGTTCATTTTCTGCATCGGGGAAAAATGCACCAAGTCAGTCTGCTTTTTTTTTCAGCATGTTAATCATAATACTCCAACATCCATATCAGCATCAGAGGATTGTGGTCACTCTCAACGGGCTCCACAATCTCAAAATCCCCAACCATATGAAAAGAGAAGCAATCCACTAAACAATAATCGGTAACCAATTTGCTGGCCCACAGTTTGTCATTTGGCTTGGGAGGAATATCCCCTGTACCTCTCCTATTTAGTTCTCTGAGGAAGTGGTGGCACATAAGGTTATCTATAATACGGCCTTTAAGATCTTTCCCCACATTTAAACTGCTTCTCTTGAGTATTTCACACATGTCTTCATTTAATATTGGTGCTTCAGATCTCACCGGTGCGGTCCACAATTCAGCACTAAAGTCTCCTATTATGATAACGCTGGCATCCATCTCACAAGACAGTATTACAGACAGAGGGTTCTCTTTCCCAAACAGACACAAATGTTTCTCCTTAGGAGGAATGTATAAGTTTGCCACCAACAAGTTGTGGGGACACACGCAGCAGTATTACCACAGAGATTATTAATATCTCAGAGTTTGCCACATTCAGTCTGACTGCCCGGAGAGGTAAAGACCTTCTCAGTAATGTCGATAGACCCTTCCACCAATGTTCCTTAGGTGACTTTTTGGTGTTAACCGAGAAGACATTACAGTCTTTAAACATTTCGCTCAGGCAAGAGATGTGTGCAAGCCATGTTTCCTGGAGACAGACTATGTTGAAGGAGTTTAGCCACTGAACCCAAGCGAAGTCAACCAACTTATATTTTGCTCCAGCCATGTTCCAGCTAATCAGTCTTACCCCTTTAACTCCTGCCTGTGTCAATTCAAAAACACTCTTTTGATAGCTATAAATATTGCTTAGAGCTGTGCAGGTTGGGTAGGGGAAATGCACTGGTACACACTCTGAGTGGCATGACTAAATAGTGATTTGCATTGATGTGTTGTCTTTCTGCTTAATACTTGCTCCAGTTCTGAACTAGACCACTCAATGATTGAGGACTGAGGTATCGGCTCATACTTCTCTGGGGCAAAACAATGACGATTATACTGTGGAGACAGTTCCACATTAATAGGTTCTGTGATGAATCATTTTGATCTTTCACTAAGCACCTGCATAAAGTCTCCTACCAGGTGGCCAAGGAAAGCCAGATGCTTCCTGATCCTTGCCTTGGGGCTGGTGTACTGTGAGAGGATTACCTGGGAGGATAAAAGGCCCAGGGTGGTGAAGAGATCCCATGGGATGAGACCCAGTACTTGCCCTTTAAAGGGAGAACCTTTTAAAGGTGCCAAAACAGTTAATAAAATTGTCATTATGATGTATCTGTACCCATATAAGATCTGTGACTATGGGCACAAATGCCATAAAACCTGAACAAGTTTTAAAACCAGAAAGACAATTCAAGGTACTTCAGGATCGAAATCCTCCTTAGTCCCAAAGTTATAATGGAAAAGAATTTTGTCTTCCACTTTAACAACAAATTTGAATGGTTCATCCTTAAATATCTCTAAGGGAAATACATACACATTTAAAACCAAGAAGTCACTAAAAATAACAAATGTTGTTGTTAGGGACTACAAGTCCCATAATACCAGAAGTACTGGGATGAGGAAGAGGGCTGAATAGTTATGCTTTAGTAGTAGTCAGGCAATTAAGCCTAATAGCCCACACCTGAGGGAAGCCAAGAAGCTTAAAAGGCCCCCTCAGGTGCAGGCAATTAGAAGGAGCTGGAAGGAAGAAGGCACTGTGTTGGCAATCCAGGCAGAAATGGGAGAACCAAAGGGACACCAGGACTCCAATGCAGCAGATTTCACCTGCTTTTTCTGTGAGGGTCCTGTTCCCCCAAATTCTGATGTGAAGATGCTGCACAGCTGCAGACATGTAAGAAGGCTGCCTTTCCCCATGTGAGCCTAATTGCAGAGATTGTGCAGCAGTAAGCGTGTCGGAGAGACATGGTGAGATGCTGCCATGAAACCGTGGGTCTCACGATCGAGAGGACCTCTTTAATTGAGTGGACGGACCAGAGATGCCTTCAGCGAGGAAAGGTGTGGGTCCCAAGTGAAGCCAAAAGTTGTAGAAGGTATGCAGCATGAGGAGAAAGGAATCCAGAAGCCGTTGAGTTAAACCAGGTGTTCTGAATCCTTACACGAGCACTGTTGGCAACAGTATCCAGCTAAATAATCACTCATGTATGAGTAGAAGTGATGCAAAGTTCATTGTTGAGTCTTTAACAAAGGAACACTTGAATTGTAGCACTACGTGTGATCTGGTATTCTCTTTGCGTGAGAAGCAAATGCTCCGTAAAACAATTGTTAAACTTAAAACTTTGAAAAGCACATGAAGAAGTGGTCGTGTGTGCCTAATTACTATTCCAGGAGGAAGATTGACATCTAATATGTTATTAACACAGTCAACAATTGCTAACAAACAGAATGTCATGTATTTAAACATTGTAATTTTGAATTGGAGAGAGCGAGCATTGCCCAAGCCAAGAGTGAGCAAGGTATTTTCCCCATTGCGACTGAAACCAGCTTTTCCCAAAGCCAAACAACAGACTAAACAGTACTGTGAGCCAACTAGAACTTCAGCATTACCTAAGGTACAAGTGTGCCAGCATTACCTGAAGCCAAGAGAGTGGCAACAAAGCTTCTGGGTAATTATTCTGGCTAATAGTTGGCAGAGGGATGAAGGCATGAGGAAGGGAAAACTGCTTCTTATAAAAATCATTTGAAGTTGATACAACCTACATTGCCAAAGATCGTAAGAGAAAGAGAGAATTGTGTCCCAGGGGCAATTCTAGGTTGCTGTTGGTTGCAGACAGACAAGAAAGTCAAAAAGGCTGCCCCTCTGAAAAGGAAGGTTTACAGGAAGAGTATCTTGTCAAGTGAATGTGCTGAACTACATGGAAATAAATCTTGTTCTATCTGAAAACTGTTTCAAATTCCAAATACTGAAGTTGTGGTGGCACATTGTTGAATGTCACAAACAACTTAAGGAAGAGGATATCACTCCCCTCTCCCGAACCACAGAAGCCGAATGGATCAATAAAGGGAAGGAAAGGGAAAACAACAATACATAGAGAGCAAAACTCCAACTACACACCTGTATTTCTACCCTGGTAATTCCTGACCTGATACTTGAATATTTTGGAACCTACCACTAATCACATAAACTAGAGAAACATTACATAATTCTTGCGAAACATACTGAGCACAATACATGAACCATGAATGTTAGTTAGCATGACTTACAAAGCATGACTTAATGGCAACACAAACATCATAAGGCAAGTCTTTGGACATGTAACACCCTGTGGTGCAGTATATAGAACATACATTGAGCGGGCAATGACACTAAGACAAAAAATGCCCCAATTTGGGTAAGCACAAGCACATTACATGGAATAATTCCCTCCACATATTGAGAGTGTCATTGTGACTTGTGATTGCAGGCCTAGCTGATTTCAGGTCTCCCCTTATTAGCCAGCCTTATCCATGCCCCTCCTTTCAGCAAGAATGTATCTTAACATACCAATGTCCATAATAGCACAAGAATGCGTATAAGAATACAATTAACTGATTGTCCGGACCTCTCCTCAGAACGTCCGGACACCAAAGGATGAAGCATCTAACAATATCAATCACCGCTGCGACCCAGGAAGTACACGGTCTTCAGCACTATAGTAGATCACACACACAGAGCACTTAACTGAGTGTCCGGGCGCCTCCTGCGGCTGCCCCGGACCTGAAGAAAAAATGCAAGCCGAGATCAGCCAGTGCTCGCCGCCGCGGCCCGTGGTATGAGCCTGCCGCCGCTCATGGCCCAGCGTTTCCCTCCTATGCTGCGTAGCATTTGCCAGCCTCCTCCTGCATCGCTGCTCCGCTGCTGCCACCGCCCGTGCTCTGCAACATCAATCATCAGCACCGGAGCATGGGCGGATGGCCGTTAAGAGCACGCCTTCTTAAATCACAATCGCCTGCAGCTGTGGACAGGCACGTTTACAGGGAACTACACACTTTTCCTGTGCCTGCTGGGAAATGTAGTTTTTCCCCACTATCTATACATTACACGTCTTTTTCTGCACCACAACCCCTGATTCCTGACATTGCAAGCCGACAAGAAATGCAAAGAGCATGCCCCTTTGTTCAGAGGAATAGTGCCTTGTCTACTTGAAGGTGTTGAAGTACCCGAAAGGGATTCTTGTCATAACCAAAACCTGTTTAAAGTCACGACGTACTGAAGCTGTGGTGGTGTCACAAAGTAATTAACAGTGGTGGTGTAGTTGGTTGTCAGTAGATTTGAGGATTAAGTAGCACAAATGAACGTGGAATAATATGAGGCAAAAGGAGTAGGCCCTCATGGTAAACTCTTGTAGAAGTTGAAGTTGTTGAAGTAGAAGTAGAAGTGCTGTGAAGTCATGCTGACAAAGATACCTACTGTAACTCCTAATCTTGTAAATAGAGACATACTAAGTGTTAACCAAGACCTATGTTTCATTAACATTTTACAGAAGTTTTATTTCCTTTGAACTGTGATAATTCTTCTTGGACAACTGAAAGTTGTTGCAAAGCATCGTTGTTGGCAATGACATTGATGCTATTTTGGTGAAGTGGAAAATCTTATCATCAAGAGGAGAAGCTTTTTCTGTTATTGGAACTTTGGTTAACAAAACTTTACTTTGACATTGAAGACACCAAGAACTGAGTTGAGACTGCATTACAAACAAGAATGTTCTTGTTTCTTTTTGTTGAATGTTGGTGCTGAATTTACCTTGAATCCTGGGGAAGGGGAGCTCACCCAGGTTACTAAGAGATAATCAAGAGACTGTGAATATCATTGTTGATCGTATTTGAATTGCCATATATTTTCTTTGTGTATTTCATTTTTAAGTGTGAGGTCCAGACATCCTGTGTCGGAGTGTTTCCCTTTCATTATTTAATTTATTTATTTATTGGATATTTGTAAGGCACCTATACAACAAAAGGTTGTTCGCCTCACATTGCTGACCCGTCACAGTTCACACCAAGCATCTTGGAAAATGTCATATTTTAAAACTTGAAACTAAAATTACTTATTTTCCTTATGCGGTACCAGCATCTTTTCAGTTCATTAGACAGATCCTCATATTCGGGTTTAAAAGCACAGCACGCATTGCAGCTGACACAATACATTATGTCTGATAAAATACAAATTGTAGCGAAAAGTTTACAGGATATATAATTTACACCCAGAATTCCTGAGATGCCTTCACAAGGGTTCACTTAATAGAGATTGTATTGCCATGTATACGCTCTTTGAAAGTGCATATCAGGTTTAAGTTTCGCCAATCTTCTAATTGGTCATATTAAGGAGCCACCTTGTGCATGTCATGGTATTATGATCTAACGTCTGGCTCTTCATTTGCCTCGAGAATTGTGTGTTCACCAGAGGTGGGTGGGGGGCTGTATTTGTGCACTCGCCTGCTTTGCCTAGAACAGTCTGGACCCCACTGGTCCTGATATCCGTAGCATCATCATTACAGCAAAAGGCAGCCTTAATAGATGTACAAGAGATGCAGATCCCTTTCACCTCTGCTCACTGGCTTGCCTTGGTTGTTGCGGCAGTGACATATGTTGGCCTCACCTCAACCGCAACATTCTTTTGCACAGGCTCTGTACAATTTGATGACTCGTCCTTACTATGTAGGTCTTGCCTTACAGAGGCATTAAGTAATTTTGCTAACATTGTCTGGGAGGCGACGTCCACCATTTTCACCTTCCATCTATTGCGATCTCCCTCTTCACCACGTGTGGGCTTTATCAGTGCTTCAAAAATGTCTATGCATCTCTTCAGCTTATGCAGGTCCCCCCTGCCCATATCATTAAACTCTCTTACATTTTATTATCATAAATACGTTTATTCAGAAAAAAATCCATCAAACAAACATGCACAATTTCATAATACACATACTTACAAAAATAATTAAATGTGATAAACATCCATCAGGGAAAAATAAACGATTTCATAAGACACACTAATAAAAAAGAAATTCTGATGCAGTTAGAAACCATAGAATAAAAGACCAAGTTTCTCTTAAAAAATCGTAACTAAAGCATAGATCGATTGCCCAGATGCTTGTTTCTTGATTTGAATGCAAAAATGCCCTTGTGCCACAAATCCAATGAGCAGAAAGAAGGTAAAATAATGCAGGGGCAAAACATGACAACTTGTGTACCCTTAGTACTGGAAAGATTGTGCGTTTTCTAATTTGTAAGTATGTCGGGCAACACATAACAAAGTGTAACAAGTCTTACACTGCTTCATTGCATAAAGGGCAGCTGGTATCTGTTGGCTGTCCTTGCCATTTTTCAGTAATTACATTTAATGGTAAAAGATTGAAACAAGCTCTTGTAATCAACATTCTATCGTGTGTCTTATGGCTCCACGTTAGGTATTCCTGTAAAGAATCTACACTGCTCATTTTTTGCATAATTCAGGAATTTATTAAAAGTTCTCTGGACTCACATTTAATTTCCACATAATACAATGATCTTTAAAACATTTTTGTTGTGATTTATCCAACAACATGAAAGAGGAAAAAAGTGCCCTTGCATTCATCTGAGCTAAGCTAGTTCTAATATACCTCAACCAAGGAATTTTGGAAGCACCATCTCTATTTAAAAGCTCTTTTATAATATACTGTGTGAGGACAACCTTGTGGTTTGACCAGATATGCAACCAGTGCAACATTGGTTCAATGCGCCAATCGTCCTCCAGAATTCCTATACCCAATTCTGTATGCACTAAAAAATTGGGGGCAGATCTCAGAAGCCCCAAAAGCTTTATACTGAAATAGTTTTATATTATTTGCAATTCTGACATGTTGGAATACCCCCAGAGCGATGCACCATACTTGGTAGCCTCTGTGGTTTGAATACTGTATACCCTGAGAATCATATCTGGGGACAAGGTAATCAAATTCATGCACCCTTGGAATCGTAGCACCATTGCTTATCATTTTATTTTGCATTTTTATTAAATTTTTACCTCTAGTGCAAGCCATGACAGCTGATTTTTATGAGGTCACCTTCAATCCCAAATATTCATAAATTGTGTTTAAACACCAATTTGCTTTTTGGGGGCTCTCTAAAAGAGCTGTGTCATCTGCATATGCCAAAATGGGAAAGCCTGTTCTCCAAGTCTAGCATAGTCTCCATTCGACTTTACTGAGGAATTGTACAATCTATTTATATAAAGGGTAAACAACAGAGGGGCTAATACACTTCCTGTCACACACCTAGGTTAACATTAAAATAGCAGGTGCAATGTCCTTGGTCACTGATTCTCCTGGGAATGGCCATTAATACACTTCTCAGCTCCTTGGGGACAATCTATGGAACTAACCACATGCCATAACTTAACCATGTTAACTGTTTCAAAGGCCCTGCTCAGGTCCATAAATGAAAGATATATAGGTTTGCTTCTAACAACATCGGAAATTGCAGCCAACAAATATAGATTAATAGCCTGGTCCCCTGTTCCCAGATGTGGCCAAAATCCAAACTGTATGTCCACCAAGATATTATTTGTAAAAACCCATTGCTGTAATCTTCCATCAATACTCTCCCGAAGATCTTAAAGCTAGCGTCACGCAATGATATGGAGCTATAAACTGGAGGCTTGCCCTGACCCGTTTTTAAAAAATTGAAAAAATGACTGACAATTTCCAGCATGGATGGATAATTCCAGAGTCAAATGTGGCCTTGGCACTAATAGTCAACAGGGGGGGTACAGACCTCCATCAATAATTCGAAAAAGTCTGCAGGAATGCATCATGCCCTGGTGTGTGATTATGTGCCTAGTTAAGGATTGCCATCGCCACCTCATCCAGCGAAAATGTCTTTGATGGTTTGATTTGTGATGTTTCGACAAGTTCTATTGTTCTCTTCTAAAGAGTGGAAAAAATATCCACCTATGCCCTTTCCGCAACCTTTGTTTCGGGTGCCACGAGTTCCCAACATTTTCTGGTGCCATTCGAGGCAGAAGCATCCACTAAATTCTCTCATGCCATCTCCTCCAACTCTATTTTACACATTTCTAATGCCTTCTTACATGATGCTCTTACCTTGATTATATCCAATATGGTAGCTTCGGGGCTTTTTAGGGTGGTAGGTAATACCTCTTTTGCCCATTTACATTCCATATCTAACCAGCCCCTACACTGTTTCTTGTTTGCTGCATTTCTGAAAGGTTTCCGAATTGTTCCCAGTAAATAGTTAAAACCAAGTGACTTGAGGGTCGTTCACCTCATTGAGACTGGACAAAAAAAGAAGACACATTTTGTGCTATATTCTCCTGTTGAATTGAGGATTCATCAATCTTGGCTTATTTTAACCTCCTCTTACAATTCGAATGAACTTCAATATTCTCAATGTGCAAGACCACATTAGAGACTACTAAGATTATCTGCTGTTTGAGTGATCAGTGCTGGGTTCACTAACCGCTCTGAATTCTTGAATGGTGTGCCATTGCCTAAACTTGAGGCAAAAATAGTCAATAGTGATAGACCCCTGATGATTTTTAAAAGTGGGTAAACCTGGTATGTCCACGAGGACACAGACATTTACAGAGCAAAGGCCCCATTCCATAAGCCACATATAAACCAATACACCATTCACACTTACACGAGAATCCTGCATATCAGTGTCCCGAATCACCAAGAGGGGTCTTCCAATTCGTCATAATGTCCCATAGGGGTCCCATTACCAATTTTAATATTAAAATGTCCCTCTAATAACAAAAAAGAATTCTGGATTATTTGTGTTAGCACTTTTTCCTCCATGAATATTTTAATTGCAGCAAGGCTGTTATACTGTAAAAATTCACAATCACCATGCTTTCCCCAAAACTATAAGTTAGGCGTAGCATTTGAACATAGTTCAAATTGGTTTCAAAATGTTTGATCCTAAAGTTTGTTGAAGCTATATCCATAATAGTCAGCCGCCAAAACCAGGCCTCTGTTCTTTTCTCAAAATTTCAAAGCATGAATGACATATGTCATAAATCCATCTAAAATAAGATCCTCTAATGCCCAGGTCTCCGGTAGGAAAATCAAAACATGTTTTTTTTTTAAAACTTAAATTGGGCCCCTGCAATTTTCCAGGATAATAAAGTTATTCAATCTGGGTGCCGGTCCCCTTTCAATGTAGCACCAAACTCACACAAAGTAAAGGCAGATTCAAACATAACTGGGGATGACCCTGAAGTGGGAGAATGGGATAACACCCTCCTCCCAATCTCATCCAGACCATGGCCTAGAGGATCACCGCCCAGGCACCCCCCACGAGAGCAGTTCATCTACTTACCAGGTGACAAAGTACCTTGGTTCAAAAACCTACACATACGAGGACTATGCCCACCAGCATGTCATGCCCAAACCAACGCCTGCGACATGGATCAGCTCGACTAAAACAACAGCCATGAGTATTCACATCGTTAGAGATGCCATGATGACATAGCCAACAGACAAGAACACACGTGCCACCATGCACACTGGTCAGTCACACACCAACCCACACAAAGAACATACTCAGTGCTATGAAGCAGCGGACTGTCACACCCACAGACATGCATTGTTGTTATTTTTCACATCGGCCTTCTACAGCACCGCAGAAATGCAAGATGCCTAAAGAGCTTGTGTAGATGCTTACTGACGCTTTTCTCACCACCCATCCCTATAAGGACACCACCATGTATATCTAACGCTGCCTGTGACACTCTGTCGCCCCGCAACCTCCATACTATGGATTACGTATCGCCACCCAGGAACTAGGCCCAAGTAGGCCGCAAGCAAGAGTCCCCAGGCAGGAGCCTCGCAAACGAAAACCCTCCCAGAGCGAAATACAAGTGCTGACCATGCAGAACGAGCCCTAATGCGAGCCCACAGCCAAGGCCACGATGTTGCAACCCGCACGCCGTGCGCCCAGCGCCAAGGTTACACCTGCAGGTGCCAAGCCCTCAGAGACAGAATACAAAATGTAATGCTCATAATTCTGCTCCATCTACGGTATCCCCACACGTGACCAAGCCGAACTGACAAGATGCTAAGCTTACGAGACGAGAAGCCGCCAGGGTCCCACGTCTGGGACACAGGTTGCAACAATGAAGTGGCAAAGATGGACACCTACAGCGATGGGAAAGACCTGCTCATCAGCCCATAAGCAGACCTGTCCATTGTCCGCACTAGCACATAGTTGCACATTGTTGCTAATATCAGGTACACCACGGGCTGGGAACAGCGATGGTCCCAGGCTTGGGGGCTTGCGGGAGAACCAACCAGAATACAGGGGGCTTATTACTGACGCCATTACTCCTAGCCAATCACCAAGGGTACCCGTGTAACAATTCCAAAGTAGCAACTGTTAGGGACAGCCCAAGTATACCACCTGACCTGTCCTCCACCACTAATATCTCTCCCTATAGGGGTCATATACTAACCCTACCACTCGGGGAAACAATCCGAAGTGGCGATAGGTTTTGTGATGTTTTTTCCCAGGTGACGTAAGTAGCGCGTCATACTGCTGTAAAAAGGGCCTGCGAGCCCCACTAACGATGAGAGCTTCTCCGGATGCATACAGACTAAGCGTATCCCTGCCGTTACTCTAATAAACAGCAGTAATTGCCTTGCTCCTTGTGTGCGTGTGTCATACTCCTTCTGGGACGCGGGAGGAGTTGGGGCCTCCCTAGCCTGGAGTTCCACGGACGGCTCTGCCGGCCCCCGGAATAATCACCCCGACAAGTTGGAGGCACCGCTGAGATCTGTTTGAGATCTGTTTCCCTGAGATCATTATTCCAAGGCCTCTTGCTACGAGGCGACCCGGCAGCGCGGCCCCTCTGCCATGGCCACCTTTTGAGGACTACAGGACCATTGCGGAACTGCGATAAGACCGGACAGCTCAATCCGGATATTGGCCCTCAGGAGCCGGCTTGAGAAGTATCCCGCCCGCGGTTGGCGAGGGTCCAGATGAGGGGAGGTGGTTGAAAAGGGCAGGGAAAAAAAAAGGGAAAGGTTGGGCGGCTGTACAAGCACGTCACACAGGACACGCAGCCACAGAGGGCTTCATGCGCCGCGGCCGTAGTGACATCAAGGGGGATACATAATACAGGAAAAGAACTGTACATTTGCAATTGTATTACTTTTCAGCAGACGGTTGGAAGTCCCCGTTTACGGGGCCAGGTAAAGAAGGTTACTATTAGAGAAAAGTAAAGTGTAACATGGCCACATCTTACGGGTCAGGGTGTGGGGAAACGCTTTAACTACACCCCTCCAACACATTTGCAGGACACTTTCACCATACAAGGAGAAAATTATCAAGTATTGTATCGACTGGACACAAGAAACAGACAACAAAATACTGACACCACGGCCGCCTAACGGTAGCTTTGATCCATACACCCAACACTCGCTATTGACATACATACATAACACGTACAAGGGGAAGAAATTAGCTCATCATATAGAGATGTTCAACTTATGGAAGATGTTTCAGGGAACCAAGCCAGGGGCAATGGGGATTTTTAACATGGAAGGAGCGGCAGAAGAAAAAGGGAGCAAAGAAACGAAGGTAATGAAGGTAGAGAAAGACAACGAAGAGGGCATGGGCATGGGCAATGCACTAACTACAGAAGAGGGCAAGAAGGAGGAAGAGGGATCAGGTACAGTATCAGACGAGAAGGTGAAAAAGCAAGGGTCAGATGATATGCCTCTGCGAAAGTAGTGAAGAAAGAGGAAGGTGGGTTGTACCCAGTAACGGAATTAAGAGAAGTGGCCAGACAACAACTGACGGCCGCAGCGGGCTACTCAAACCCCGCATACAGCCCTCCACCATATGCCGGTACAGATAGCTACCAGATAGCTACCAGAGGGGGGAGGAGGTGACGAGCACGGTAGGTTCAAGCTTTACACAGGCAGGTGCGAAAGGAGGGAAGAAAAGTGAGATACTAATTGCAAACATAGGACAAGACGAATAGATAGCAGCGCAGGTGCTCCTGAAATTGCGAGGGACATTAACAGGGGAAGAAAAAGACACAGTAAGAAGGATGGCTAAGGAAGACATAGGTAACATACAGACAGGGACTGAGGTGAGTAACACAAGAGATGGCCAACTGTTACCGGTAGAGGAAGAAATGCTGGAGGAAAGGTAGACTGAATTAAGGAATGCGCGAAGTGCACTGATCAGACAGCTCGAGCAAGAAACACGGGGAAGGAAGAAGGAGAGAAAGGAGAATAGGGACGAGCAGGAAAGGATGAAGGAGCGAATGGAAGACAGGAAGAGGGAAGCAGAGAGGATGAAGGCAATAGCAGAGAGGGTATCCCGTGCAGAGCAACGAGACATGAAACGGAGGGAGGAAGAGAAGGAAAGAGAAATGGAACTGTGGAAAAAGAAAATACTATCTGAAAGCGCCAGGAAATACAAAGAAGGTAACGTAATAGAGAGCATATTAAAAAGGGAAAGGGAAAAATGGGAAAGGAAGGAGGAGGAAGGAAGGAAGAATATTAGAAAAGGTAAGTAGTGAGGTGATGGAAGAATTGAAGAGGAAGAGAGCGGAAATAGGTGGTGAAATAATGGGGAAGAAGGATGAAGAGAGTAGAGATAGGAGGGTGGAGCACGGCGTAAGAACATACACACGCCGGGACACGGAGTCGGCCACAACATCAACTAAAGGGGCAACTGCAAAAGGAGAAGAGCACCGGGAAGCGGACTTAATAGATTTAAGGATGGTGACAGTGGGTGGAAAACGCACAGAGTGGGGTTTGTCTTTTCTTGATGGATTTTGCAGTGAGGAAGAAGAAAGTTTGGGGAAAAGTGGAATAGATGAAAGGAGGGAGAGTTTAGACAAAATGTACATAACACGCACTAACCGCAAGTCACCATGGTCGTGCGGGAAAAGGGACGAAGATAAGGAAGGTGCAGAGCAGGTAAGTGAAGTAGGAAGGGGAACGCCACAAACAATAACACCAACCCCTGCACACACACCATATTTCGGCAGACTCAGAGACCTCCCGGGTCGTAGGCCGGAAGAGAGGGCAAACACGCCCGCGGTGAAGCAAGAGGGAAATAGGCGAGGGAGGAAGGATACCGGAGAAGATAGGGCAAACCACTGTAAGATTGCCATGATAACAGAATTACCTGACACAGAGGAAGAGGACGAATACACTGACATTAGCCCACGGGCACTGGGGGAAATGAGGGGCTACACTTTAATGTCACTGCTGGAAAGGGGAGGGGCCAGACCACAATATGTCCCCTGGAAACATGCAGACAAAGAGAACATAAAATGTAGACTCCCATCACTAAGTGGGGGAGTAGGGAAGTGGATATATGAGATGGAGAAGCACACTGCGGGGCAGAAACTAGCGGTGGGGGACGTGAAGGGACTCTTAATATCAATATTGGGGGATGCTGCAGATGACATTTGGAAGAGGGTGGGCTTCCCAGGGGTTACAATAACAGACACATCACATGATGGAGCACCATTTGCAAACTGCAGACATGCACTGTGGCAGGCATTGAGTGTTCAGTACCCAGACACGTCAGACATAGGAGCAATTACGTCACGCAAGATGCGTGACAATGAAGATCCTGTTGATTACATCCAGGAGATTCAGGAGAAGTGGTGCCTGGAAACTAGGGAGCAGTGGGATAAAACACCAGCAATTTTTTACCACATACTTGTGCAAGGGCTCCCAGGACCAGTACAAAGGAAGCTGAAGAAAATAGTGGGGATGGAAGCTAAGGCATGGCCAGAAATACAACTAACAAGAATACACCACTGCAGCATGTAGCAATAAAAGATGAAACAAAAGGAAGAAGACAGAAAAGCAGAGGAAGCAAGATTGCTGCAGAAAAAGCTATCTAAATGCACAATGGAAGGAGCACTCATAACAACGCCCATGGTTGCAGCACCAACCCCACACAAGTAGCAGTTGCACAGGACTCAACACAACCACAAGTGGCACAATTACAGCAGCCAACCTAAATTATAACACAGCATATGCCACCACCCCCACCATACACGGCTCCCGCAGGAGGAGGATACATGTCAATGGGAAATGGATACTATAACAACTGCAGGGGGAGGGCCGGCATGATGAGAGGGAGAGGATATGGCCAACCTGTACAGCAGCAATGGAGGGGGGTTCCGAGGCTACTATCATAACAGACAGCAAGGGTACCAAGACAACACGGGGAGTTTTCCATGGCAGGCTAGAGGACCACCAATATGTTGGATCTGTGGGATGGTAGGACACATGCCACGCACATGTAGGATGAGCCTGGGGAAACAAAGAATTATGGGAGAACAACAGATTTGCCAACAACAACAGGGAATACAACAATGCCTACCACAACATCAAGCACCACTGCAGCAAACACCACCACAGCAACAGATACATACAAACACACCACCACAGCAACAGACGATTGCAACACAACACTATCAAGTGCAACCGGTCCAACAACTCACACAAGTACAGGACAATGCAGTATCAACAACCAATGAACAACTACAACATACACAGCTGGGGAAGGTGACGATATTGGGTCACAACCCTTACACAGGAAGCGGTCAGTCACTATATCCAAAATAGAACAGCCCATAGATTTCTTTGATTTGTCCCATCCTATCGGTAACACCTAATAGTGTGGAGGAACCACGCATACAGGTAGTGATAGGTGACAAAAAATGTTCCTTCCTGGTTGACACGGGGGCCACCAAGTCCTGCATAAGGGAGGGTAATTTTAAACTGTCAGGCGAAGCCATGCACACTCAAGGATTCTCTGGGGCTCGAGGGTTGGTTCCCCTTACTGATAACATCTCCTTATCTATAGGAGATCACAACATGTCTCTTCCACTTCTGTACTCGAAACAGTCACCAGTAAACATACTTGGAAGGGATATAATGAGCAGATTGAATATGACCATCTCCTTCACGGAGAAGGGCATAATTTGGTCCACGCCAGGCATCAACATGCTCACAGCACGACAAATACTGCAGGCTTACTGTGGCCAAACATTGGCCCGGGCTGAGCCGATTGACAGGGACCTCTTCCAATATGGGACAGACATGGCAATAGCATGGTTGCCTGGAATTGAGGGAAAAACTTGGAGAAGGCCAGCAGCTTACCTATTCAGGCCTGAAACACCAGCAGATGAAAAAGAAGGGAACATGATTTCAGTAAGCATTGAGAGCATTATGGCAACTGCATATTACATCGCAGTACACGCCCAGGACAGGGAGGGGAGGGCCTGGAGAGCTGTAATAGCACTGGCAGAGGGGTGCAGGCTTACACAGGTATCTGATGAGGAGCTCTTCTCAGATGATAATGGAGAGGGAGAGATGGCGTTTGGGATGAGCATTAACATTTGGCTGAAGGTAACATACAAGCAAGTGGCACTAAAAATGGCAATGGCACTAGAGGCACCTGCCCCTACACCTGTACCATTTTATGAGGAAGACATGGCAGCAGTACCAGCATCTCTGTGAACTACCAGTCCATATGACGTTGGCTGCAGCAAAAGCATCGGAGGAGTGAAAATAAAATTGAAAAAAGGAGCCATACTACCGAGGGTGAAACAATACCCGCTATCAAAAGAGGCAGATGAGGGCATATATGAAACAATAACGGCCCTGATAAACAATGCTATACTAGTTCCATCAGAATCGCCTTGCAACACTGCTGTGTACCCTGTACACAAAGCAAAAGGAGGATCTTGGCATTTCATCCAGGACCTTAGGCCCTTGCATTACATCGTAGAGGCGGAGTAGCCCATAGCAGCTAACCCAGCCACCATACTATGTGGAATACCAACAGAAGCATCACGGTTCACCGTAATTGACCTCAAAAACGTATTTTTCTCGATACCTCTGCACCCTGATTCACAAGATCTAACTAGCTTCACATACCGCAATACAAAATGAAAGCACACAAGGTTTCCCCAAGGGTATTGTGAGTCCCTATCCATCTTTAACAGAGTGATACAAATGGTGCTGCAGTATGTAGATGACATAATCATTTGCAGCACCACCGAAGAAAGGTGTAGGGAGGACTCAGTAAAATGCTCACAGTTTTGGCTGAGAAGGGTTACAAAGTGGATAAGGAGAAACTGCAGTACTTTCAGGAACAGGTGCTCTACATTGGTCAGCTCATTTCACAGCATGGAAGGAACATTGCACCACAAAGGGCACAGGCCATAACAAACACACCACACCCACAAACAGTGAGAGAACTACAGCAATTTCTGGGCCTATGCAACTACTGCAGGGCGTGGGTTTTTGACTACAGTTCATACATAGGACCCCTGCTTAAGGCCCTCAGAGAAGCACAAAAGGGGGACAAAAAGTTGGGATGGACAAGAGAAATGAAAGAGGCATTTGATGAATTAAAAAACGCCATCTCAACAGCACCAGTGCTAGCTACACCCAACTACGAACACCAGTTTTTCATTTTTTCACATTGCAACTCAGCTGTAATGAAAGCAGTGCTGACACAGAAAACGAGCATGGGACACAAACCAGTAGCTTTTTACAGTGGGCACTTGGACCGTGTAATGTTCGGTCACTTCCCTTGTTAAGAGAGGTTCGCAGCCGCAGCTTTTGCGGTAGAGAAATCATCATCAATAACAATGGGGTGACCTACTACACTGTTCGTAGAACATGCTCTCTTCGCCATTTTGAACAAGCCCAAAACCACATTGACGACACAGAGGGCATCAGGATATGAGATAATACTATCCAGACCAGAATTAACAATTGTAAGGTGCAGCAATGTAAACCCAGCAAGATTTATAGCTGAGGTCATTGAAGTTGGTACCTACACTCATGATTGCACACAGGCCATTGAACTATACTCCAGCGTGAGAAAAGTTGAGGAAAATGCCCTAGAGGGCGGAGAAATAATGTACATTGATGGGTCCTCAACAATTGACCAAAGGGATGGTGTTAGAAGAACAGGAGCAGCAGTGGTTAAGTTGACAGAAGACTGGATGTATGTACCAGTGAAGTGTGTTCAACTACCACAACATTACTCGGCCCAAGCAGCAGAACCAGGGGCCCTAATTTTGGCACTAAAAGAGAGCTATGATAAAAGAGTAACAATATATTCCAACAGTGCATATGTAACATCAACAGTATACTCAGGATTAATAAAATGGCAAAGGAGAGGTTTCACCTTTGGGACACAGGTTGCAACAACAAAGCGGCAAAGATGGACATCTACAGCGATGGGAAAGACCTGCTCATCAGCCCATAAGCAGACCTGTCCATTGCCCGCACTAACACATAGTTGCACATTGTTGCTAATGTCAAGTACACTGCGGGCTGGGAACAGCGATGGTCCCAGTCTTGGGGGCTCGCGGGAGAGCTAACCAGAATACAGGGGGCTTATTACTGATGCCATTACTCCTAGCCAATCACCTGGGTCCCCGTGTAACAATTCCAAAGTAGCAACTGTTAGGGACAGCCCAAGTATATCACCTGACCTGTCCTCCACCACTAATATATCTCCCTATAGGGGACATATACTAACCCTACCACTCGGGGAACCAGTCCGAACTGGCGATAGGTTTTGTAATGATTTTTCCCAGGTGAAGCAAGTAGCACGTCATACTGCTGTAAAAAGGGCCTGCGAGCCCCACTAACGATGAGAGTGTCATGATGCCTACACCTGGGGACCCAGACCAAGTCCAGCAACCCCGGAAGCAGGCATCAAGTTATTCTAAGCAAGCCCAACAACCCCTGCTAGGGGCTATTTGGGTGCAGTCCTGGCGTTTATGGCGCCAGGCTCATATGGAGAGTCAGTCCTGGCACCATAGGCGCCAGGCTCATAGATTAAAACGTACCTGATGCAGACCATGCTGCAAACTTACCTGATGCAGACCATGCTGCAAGAGCTCCAAGCCAAAAGAGGCTTGGAAGGGACTACTTTACCTAGGGACTATTTTTTACTTGGGTGGGGCTGGGGAGGACTACTTTGGAGGCTATTTAAACCACGCCCAAAGAGCAGCACACGCTTCGCGTTATTCTGCATCCAACAGCGTAACGCTCACCGTGCCTGCAAGTCTGCATCCAGTCTTCTGCCACGCCCGCCTCGAGTCTGGAGCGCCTAGTAAAAGGGAGAAAGAAGGAGAAAAGGTCAGAACAAGAGCAATATTTTTGATCCTTACCTGAATTCCCGATCCACCGCGCCTTCGAGCTGGAAGAAAGAAGTTATTTTATGCGCGTCGCCTCGCCTGCTGCAGAGCCGCTCTGAACTCACCGGCCTTCGCAGCATCTTCACATTCCACCGCATCCTTCTGCATGTTCCCGCCGCACTCCGGCACCTAAGGGGAACACAAGAACTGCAAGGTGAGCCAAGGGAATAAACAGAGGCAATATTAGTAACCCCCATAGACTTACCTGATTTTACCACCGGGGGTACTATTCCTCTTCACGGGTCAGCGCAACTTCCACTGCATCCTCGCTGAACCCCGGCCCCTAGGGGGAAACAAAAGGACAGCAAGGTGAAACAAAGGGACAAACAAGTGGAAACCTCCTAACCACAATAGACTTACCTGATTTTACCGCCGGAGGCATTATTCCCCGAGACTTCATACTTTCTCTCAGCGCCTGAATAAGGGAGAAAGCAACAGGTTACATACTGACATTATTTTATCGAACTGTGTTGGATAATACAAATCCTTACCTGAATATTACCGGTTGCCACGAGGAATTCTTCGCTAGGGTCAAGCTGCAACCTGCAAGGAATCGGACAAGAGTGAAAGTCAGACATTTGAACTCTTACGAACTACATACTTACGGCGTCTTGCTGGAAATCTCAGAGTCAATATTGTTCTGGAACTCACCAATTCCTTCGAGCCAGTGAAGCAACTGGTTATCTACGCGCCCCTGCGGTCAATGCAGGATGGAGAGCTCATCTTTCCAAACCATCAGGTGAGACTATAAGAGGGGACATCAAAGGTGATCAGTGGGGAGAACAGCGGGAGTGGGGGGGGTTAACGCTCAACTCCACGGGTGGTTAATTCCCTTTCTCCATTTGCAGAAGAATATTCCTACGGGCCAAGCAAACGAAGCTAGGTGGGCCAGTCCAGTCCGTCATCTCGGCACTACGTGTCACATTGGTGGAGACCGCAGCTGTCCAGTTCAGATCGACACCCCTGTGGGAGCCAGGTGAGCGTAACAGAATGCAAAGCCTACCCACAAATTCCCACCCGGGCGTTATGGATACCTCAGAAACTGACCACTTGGCCCAATTACTAGGCGAACTGAGGGCTGAAGGGCATTCCGCCCGTCAAGAAACCAATGCTCTTAGGAGAGAACTGATTTTGTCAAAGGATCGAACTGATGACCTTGCTAGGCAACTACTGCAAAGCCAGGCTGGACAAGCACCCCTACCAGGTCCCGGGGGAAATCCAGCTCCTGTGTCATCGAGTAACCCTGTGCAAATAAACCTACCAGGAAATATTCCACTTTTTATGCAGACCTGGAGCTTTCCCAAAATAGATCAAGCCAAGGTAGCCTTTGTATTGTCATATCTCAGCCGCAGTGCAGCTGATTGGTCAATTCCACTAGTTACTCAGGAAGACCCAATTCTTCTGGATTTTCAGGGCTTTCAAATGAGCATGGAAAGACTATTTGCCCGGCACTCCCAAAGACAGGCCCTGGATAACAAACTGTTGTCCCTACAACAGGGTAACCAGGACCTTCTATCCTACATCGTGACCTTTAATAGGTTGATAGTGGAAACTCGATGGCCTGAGGTAAAACGAATCACGTTATTTAATCGAGGGCTTCGAGGAGAACTCAAGGATGTCTTGGCTCAAGTCGTGACCCCACCTCAAGACTGCGCTGAATATATAGACTTAGTGGTGCGGTTAGATCACAGACTTCAGAACAGAAAGGCTGATCGAGCCAAGTTTGAGAATCGGGTGTTGGTCAAAACCCACGCTAACCCCAAAAGAGCAGATGCTTCAGAACCCATACAAATCGGAGGGGTTAAAGGGCCCTTAACCCAGAAGGAAAGAGAAAGGAGACGGCAAATGCAATTGTGTCTATATTGTGGAACTTCCCTGTAAAACCACCCAAGAAGGTGGTAGGAGCTGCTGATAAAAGCCATATGGAGTCAGACTCGGGAAACGACCACGCCCGACAAGCGTAGAGGTCCGCTTGCCGAGCTTGAAGAAGGATACTCAGACCTCGCATTTCATCATACCAATGGTCCTCGTAGATCCAAGGCAGCCATCGCGTATGCACGCAGTAAGGGCATACATTGATAGCGGGGCCATAGGAAACTATGTGGACTACGAATTGGCTTCCAGGATGAATCTACCTCTCTGCCGAAAAACCACCTCAGATGTCATCACCACAGTCGATGGAACTGAAATTGCCTCTGGGCCTGTAACTTATTCCACCGCGGAGATGACACTATTGGGTCAGGATGGGCATCGAGAGACTATTGTGTTTGATCTAATCAAAGCCCCACAGTTCCAAATAATACTGGGGATACCTTGGTTGGAAACACATAATCCTTGTATTGACTGGCAAGAGAAGAGAATAACCTTCCCGGATTGTGCACAAACCTGTTACCCAAAAAAAAATCTGAACGCAGGCCTGGCCACAGTAACCACAGCAGTCGTGCAACTACCTCCAGAATACCAAGAATTCCAGGATGTCTTCCAAAAAGAACAGGCAAACACCTGACCACCTCACAGATCGTACGATTGTCAAATCGATCTCATACCCGGTGCACAACCCGATTGTAGCAGGATCTACGCCCTTACGGACCCTGAGAACCTTCACCTATGACAATACTTAGACCAGTACCTTGCTAATGGCTTCATTCACCCATCCAACTCCCCTGCATCTTCAGCTTTGTTCTTCATGCCCAAAAAGGAAGTTGACCTCAGAACCTGCATAGACTACCGCGCATTGAACCAGATAACTGTTAAGAACCGATACCCATTGCCTCTGATCCCTGAACTACTAGACCAAGTGAAGGACGCTTGCATATACACTAAGTTAGATCTCCGGGGGGCATACCATCTGGTACGTGTAAAAGAGGGCGACGAATGGAAGACTGCTTTTTGCACTAAGTATAGGTTATTCGAATACCAGGTGATGCCTTTCGGGTTGTGCAATGCACCAGCAGCCTTCTAATACTTTATGAACGATGTCCTTCGTGAACTCATTGACATTTGTGTTGTCGTATATATCGATGATATTCTAGTATACTCCTCTTCAGAATCTGACCATGTGAAGCACGTCCGAGCAGTCCTTGAGAAATTGTGCCAGCACAAACTATATGCAAAACTGGAAAAATGCATTTTTCATGCCACAGAAGTTGAATTCCTTGGGTTTATCCTGACCCCAAGAGGAGTCCGAATGGACTCACGAAAGGTGGACGCAATCCTTAAGTGGCCATCACCAAGTTCAGTTAAAGGAGTACAAAGCATGCGCGGCTTTGCCAATTTCTACCGCAGATTCATCCTGGATTTTTAACATGTTGTACATCCCATCACAGCACTCTTGTGAAAAAATGAACGCTTTATGTGGACTCAAGAAGCTGAAAATGCCTTCCAAAAGCTGAAAGCGAAATTCACGTCTGCACCTGTATTAAAGCACCCGCGCCCTGAACTTCCATACATAGTGGAAACTGATGCATCCAGTCTAGCCATGGGAGCTGTCCTGTCTCAAAAGGACCCTGAAACTGGCCAGCTTCACCCAGTAGCATTTTGGTCCAGAAAGTTCTCGGCACCCGAGTTAAACTATGCGGTTACCGACAAGGAGTTATTAGCCATTAAATCCGCCTTCAAGGCTTGGCGGCGCTATCTTCTCGGTGCCAGGCATACCATTACTGTGATCACCGATCACGGAACTTACAGTATTTAAAGACAGCCAAGGCCCAATCGTCACGCCAACTCCGATGGGCATTGTTCTTTGCCGAGTTCGATTTCGTGATAACCTATCGACCAGGTTGTAAGAATGGTAAAGCAGACGCCTTATCCCGAATAAGAATGGGAGAGGCAGAAGTGAACCCAGAACCAGTACCTATAATTTCCGAACAAAGGATTCTTGGCATGACAACTATACAGACACTAGAGGACATTCAGGTGAAAATCCAGCAACTCTTTGATCCTACAGCCCTGCAAGACTGGGTAAAGAAAGGCCCGGACTACTCTGTCACCAATGACCTGCCTTATTACCAAGGGTGGCTATTTCTGCCACACAAGGAACTACAAGAGCTAGTCATTTCCCGTTATCATGATACCCTAATGGAGGGGCACCCAGGTATTGCAAAAACTGAAGCTAAAATTAAGAGACAATTCTGGTGGCCCACCTGGCGAAAGGATATTAAATCATTTGTGATGTCTTGTGGCATTTGCGCCCAAAACAAAAGTCAGAAGAAAAAACCAGCTGGACTCTTACAACCTTTAGACATTCCGCCTACACCATGGCACACCTTATCGTTAGACTTTATTACTGATCTACCCCATGCAATGGATTTAACACCATTCTAGTTATTGTGGATATTTTTTCCAAGATGGCCCACTTTATTCCTTTAAAAGGATTACCTTCAGCTTCAATCCTGGCCAAGGAGTTCCTCGAAAACATTGTTCACATACACGGATTTCCGTCCGTATTGGTCTCTGACCGGGGCAGTCAATTCATTTCACATTTTTGGAAAAAATGTTGTTAATTGGCGCAAATCGATGTTAGGTTATTGACCAGTCACCACCCCCAAAACCTATGGTCAAACGGAGAGGACCAACCAGACTCTCGAACAATACCTGCTTTGTATGTTAAATCAGACTGAGAGTAATTGGAAAGACATTCTTTGGATCGCCGAATATGCATACAATAATTCAGTACATTCTGGAACTGGACAAAGCCCCTTTTATACCTTATATGGGCACCATCCTCGAACCTCGACCTTGACTCACCCCAACACTTAGAAATGCCCGCAGTGGACCATCTGCACGCTACGATTACACAAGCCCTTAAGGAAGCAACTGCACATTTAAAACAGGCGAAAAAAAAATACAAGAAAGATGCTGATCGGCATAGAAGTGATACTCCACAATACCAGATAGGGGACCAAGTATGGTTAGCCACAAAACGCATACCTCTAAAGGGAACACGGACCTTTAACCCCAGATATTTGGGACCTTACTCTATTAAGGCCATTATCAACCCGGTGGCTGTCAAGTTGGACTTACCTGCTAATATGCAAATTCACCCCGTCTTTCATGTGTCACTTTTGAAGCCAGTGCAACCAGGGACAAGACTAACCAAGCCACCAGACCCCATCCTTGTAGACGGGGAACCCGAATTTGAGGTTAAGAACATCCTGGACTCCAAGCTGATAAATTCAAAACTTTTTTATTTAATCGACTGGAAAGGTTACGGACCACAGGAAAGGTCATGGGAACCTATTGACCAGGTTCATGCACCCCGATTGGTGAAAAAATGTTACCGAAATTTCCCAGACAAACCGAAACCACAGGGAAGAACGACTTTAGGAGGGGCCTTGGTGGGGGAGTGCTGTCATGATGCCTACCCCCGGGGACCCAGACCAAGTCCAGCAACCCCAGAAGCAGGCATCAAGTTATTCCAAGCAAGCCCAACAACCCCTGGTAGGGGCTATTTGGGTGCAGTCCTGGAGTCTATGGCGCCAGGCTCATATGGAGAGTCAGTCCTGGCGCCATAGGCGCCAGGCTCATAGATTAAAACTTACCTGATGCAGACCATGCTGCAAACTTACCTGATGCAGACCATGCTGCAAGAGCTCCAAGCCAAAATAGGCTTGGAAGGGACTCCTTTACCTAGGGACTATTTTTTACTCGGGTGGGGCTGGGGAGGAATACTTACCTGGGACTACTTTGGAGGCTATTTAAACCACACCCGAAGAGCAGCACACGCTTCGCGTTATTCTGCATCCAGCAGCGTAATGCTCACCGTGCCTGCAAGTCTTCATCCAGTCTTCTGCCACGCCCGCCTCGAGTCTGGAGCTCCTAAACAAAGGGAGAAAGAAGGAGAAAAGGTCAGAACACGAGCAATACCTTTGATCCTTACCTGAATTTCCGACCCACCGCGCCTTCAAGCTGGAAGAAAGAAGTTATTTTATGCGTGGCGCCTCGACTGCTGTAGCGCCGCGCTGAACTCACCGGCCTTCGCAGCATCTTCACATTCCACCGCATCCTTCTGCATGTTCCCGCCGCACTCCGGCACCTAAGGGGAACACAAGAACTGCAAGGTGAGCCAAGGGAATAAACAGAGGCAATATTAGTTACCACCCATAGACTTACCTGATTTTACCACCCGGGGTACTATTCCTCTTCACGGGTCGACGCAGCTTCCACTGCATCCTCGCCGAACCCCGGCCCCTAAGGGGAAACAAAAGGACAGCAAGGTGAAACAAAGGGACAAACAAGGGGAAACCTCCTCACCACAATAGACTTACCTGATTTTACCGCCGGAGGCATTATTCCCCGAGACTTCATACTTTCTCTCAGCGCCTGAATAAGGGAGAAAGCAACAGGTTACATACTGACATTATTTTATCGAACTGTGTTGGATAATACAAATCCTTACCCTAATAATACCGGTTGCCACGAGGAACTCTTCGCTAGGGTCAAGCTGCAACCTGCAAGGAATCGGACAAGAGTGAAAGTCAGACATTTGAACTCTTACGAACTACATACTTACGGCGTCTTGCCGGAAATCTCAGAGTCAATATTGTTCTGGAACTCACCAATTCCTTCGAGCCAGTGAAGCAACTGGTTATCTACGCGTCCCTGCGCTCAATGCAGGATGGAGAGCTCATCTTTCCAAACCATCAGGTGAGACTATAAGAGGGGACATCAAAGGTGATCAGTGGGGAGAACAGCGGGAGTGGGGGGGTTAACGCTCAACTCCACGGGCGGATAATTCCCTTTCTCCATTTGCAGAAGAATATTCGTACGGGCCAAGCAAACAAAGCTAGTTGGGCCAGTCCAGTCCGTCATCTCGGCACTACGCGTCACATTGGTGGAGACCGCAGCTGTCCAGTTCAGATCGACGCCCCTATGGGAGCCAGGTGAGCGTAACAGAGAGCTTCTCTGGATGCATACGGACTAAGCGCATCCCTGCCGTTACTCTAATAAACTGCAGTAATTGCCTTGCTCCTTGTATGCTTGTGTCATACTCCTTCTGGGAAGCGGGAGGAGTTGGGGCCTCCCCAGCCCGGAGGTCCGCGGACGGCTCTGCCGGCCCCTGGGATAATCACCCCGACAACCCCTCAACTAGTCATTCAACTCATCTAAAGTAGACAAGATTTCAAATCTATTATTCATGGCCACTGCTCCACCTTTCACTTACACCATTTCCTGGGTTTGGGTTGATTTTCATTCAATTGCCTTAAATGAAACCCTTGGGCTTATGATAGAGGAACAAGAACTCCTCTCTCAAAGACATACAAGATGCTTGGGTGTAACAATTGGGATGAACTCTATTAGACTGGATGTCTAAGGGAGTAGAAGTAAACCGATAGAAAAACGAGAGTGGTACGAGTCTGCTCATGCGGTTGGAACTGCTATTTTGAGGACATTTGGCCACATTGGAATTAATCTTACACGTTAAATAAGGATTCAAAAAGGTGATCACAATAAAATCTCCTTTAATGGTTCTAGGAGTCTTACCCAACCGGACGACCCTTCTTGCCATAAGTATTCCTTGCGGGTAAATAGCTGGACCAATCAATTTTGTATTCACCCAATGGATAACATTATTAATCCAGGAGTCCGTAGATTCTTTGTTCCCTTATGTCAGATTCAGAATATCAATGATTATTCCAACTAATGTGTGGTGGGAGATTGAGTGGCTCCATACCTTCTGTAGTATCATTGATTTTCGGGCTGACTATAAGGCATGGCATATCTGTTGATGGTGGGTTATACAGCCTTCTTCAGCATATGTGCACCTTATCACACAGCAGAATCCCCACCATGTTGTTTATGCAAGGCTGAGCCTCATAGTCAGAGATACTGCTAGGTACAGAGGTATTATTGACAGAAGAGGATTCTTTAGAAGTCCCAGACAGTGTGTCGTTTATATCTGTAAACCATGTCTTAATGTTCCTAATCATGCCATCAATTATTGCCAGGAGCTCATCAATGTTTTTTTTTTTTTAAAGCAGCTACTGAATCCAGGATTGGTTGTAATTATGTTTCTAATATCTCATCCATAAATTTTACTTCCCAAGTCTGGATTGGAGCAGTGTCTAACGCCACATTTACTTCTTCCTCAATCTTTATTGGCAGCTTATGAGCCTGTTTTTGGTCCAGAAATGTGACCTGGGCTGAAATCAATGATAAGAGATCGGCAGTGGAGCTATCCTTATTTTCTTCCAGTAGAATCTGCTTGTTATGGCTTTTAGGATTACAGTCACCTATATGGTTGGGAAAGTTAGAGTCTACCTTTTTCTTCACCTGGCCCAGCGGAACATTACCTAATAAACCTTCTGCTAACTGGGGTGGTATTTGATTGAGCATAGAAAGAGTTTAATTAAGGACCGGTGTAACAAAAGGATCATCACTCTGAGCTCCAGTAGCTTTTTCAGCTACTAACATTCGCTCCTCTAATTTGCCTTCCATTTCTAACAAATATAAGTCTTTGATTATTTTCCCTAGGGAACATGGTTGGATTTCGTTAGTTTTTCACTTTGCCATCCCTTCAGGACCAATGGCTAAGAGGTGCAAATAAGCAATTAAATTCTAAAATAACTTATTCTAATTAAGACATCCAATAATATGCATCTATAAATAAAGTCCAGGGAGAAAAATACATCTAGCAAAAAAGATTCATGAAATCATAAAATTGCCATCTATCCTATCTAAAATCTATAAAAGCTATACAATTCATTACAGTACAAATTTCACTATGATGCATAAAACAAATATGATCAAAAAACCCCCAAAAAACAGCAATGTTCAAACCTGTTAAAAAAGCACTGAATAATACGCAGAGAAATTCTGAAGAAGAGAAGCAGTACTGCCAAATGTCAAAAGTCAAAGGTTAGCCCAGGGAGTGGAACGCCTGCGGGCTTAAAGAGACACCGGATCCCATCTCCCACCCCTGTTGTGGCCCGCTCCCGGATCACCGGAGTGGGCCACAGCTGATGTCGGGAGCACCCGACAAAGACCTGAGGGCTGCACTCAGGCAGAACACTGTCAGCAGGAGGCGCCCTGCATGCTCCGGTTCACCAGAGTGGCACACCGTGACTTGGGGCACCCAACATACTGTGGCCCCGGCTCTGGGGACACCCAGGCTGGGTATATCCCAGCTGCCGTGATCACACAGCAGATCCATTCAATGGGGACAGTGTTGCCCATCAGGGGCACCGTCCGGATTCCGGGCCATGTGGCAGGCCTCTGACATACTGCATGGCACCAGCATGGTGCTGTAATCATGACACAGGAGTCAGCTCGTGGTTCGACTGACAAGCCGGAAACGGCTCGTCCTATTTATTAGGTTGGTCACATGGTTACCACCACGTGACCATTACACCCATCCTCGGAGCTACCACGCTCCCAGGAGGGGTGACACACAACACTCCTCCATTTTCATAACGACCAAACAAATCAACATCACACCCCCATAATACTAATACTATACTGCAACTAATCTACACACACTTAGGGGCCCAGGCAACCCCGTGGTGCCAGTCAGGGCTGGTGAGCAACTGGTCAAACATTGGAACCTCCACCCGCACGCACACCCTTTATTAACCTGGGTGAGTGGCTCTTGCACCACTGACATGACACCATCGCTCATAGCTGGCACCCCTTACTACAAAACCCACAAACTCAATAACACAGCTTCACACAATATTTTGGCTGGGCCAGCTTAGGTCTGCAGCACCCAGCCTTGAGGTGTACGACTACTGAGTCCACTGTGATTACTTGCAGGTCTGCAGGGCACCTGTCCGACCTTCATGGAGTATTCTTCAGGACAGTTCGAGGTTTAAGTGCTGGTAAAGGCGCCCAGTGGTACCAGGGGCCACCTCTGCCTAGTCTCTGGACAGCGGGACAAACTTGTGGCTGGATCCTGGTGGCAAGATGAAAATTCAGGACTGGCAAAACCACACCTGGAGGTACCAGGGGTCACCTCGGCCTGGCAAGGTTAAAGTTCAAGACCTGCAAAGCCGTACTTAGAGGTACCAGGGGCCACCTCGGCCTAGTCTATAGATGGTGGGGGAAAATAATCATGGCAGGGCTGGGTCGATGACAGGATGATGGGCCACTATCTTCACTTCCCTCTCTGCCCTGGGGAGCTGCTGAACACTGTTGGCGGCAGAGGGCACACAAGCACTCGCAAGAGCTGCAACCCTCCACTCCTCCTCCGTTCCTCTTGAGAGTCACTGTCACATAGCTCTGGGGGTGGGCCGCAGACCCGGCATGGGCAGCCAGCCCCCTATGGTTTTCCTGGATCAGGTGCATGATGTTGTTCCCACGGAGAGCCTGCTGCCAAAACCCTTAATCGATGGACCCTCAGGGCTGCTGAGTTGCTGGTGGACAGGCCAGTGCCCCGTGGCCCACCCACTGTATGCGGGCCCACTCCTTTTGATGCTGTGGGGGAAAACAGGGTCCTCTGGCTTCCCCAGGCTCCCCACACATGACTTTTGTTCTCCTGGGGGTGGGCATGCCCCCACAGCCAAAACTGATGTGTCCAGGTAGGCTTGCGAAACCCGACCCAGTGTTGTTGCCTTTTCTTTTCACTGTGCCGCCAGCCCAGGGCTTGATGGGCCATGGCACTTCTATTGGGCAATGCAGGCCTCAATGTCCTCTGTTCTCTGTGGCCGGTGTTGTCAAGCCACCCGCCACCTACTGGGGTTGCCGGAGGTCTCACTCAGCTTTCTTGATGTCCCCATGAAAGGCTCACTTCCTTTGTCCTTTTCGGGCCGCTGCGACCTCTGTTTCAATTTTTTATATTTTTTATTTTCTTTAGCGGGCCCCCCCACATGCACACAGCCTCCTCCGCCCCACTCCCGATGCTACATCAGTCACCAGAGCGGGAGCGGAGAGCTTGCCATCCACAGCAGAGCTCCGTAGGCCACGCCCCTCCTCTGCGGCCTCTCAGCTGTTCTCCTCTCATGGCCACAGCCTCCTTTGACACGGCCGGCAGCACGTCCACTGCGGCTGACACCGCAGACATCAAAAGAACAAAAAAAAACAAAAAGACACACCGGCTTCCCGCAACCCGCACACATCAGCATGCGGGGCTCAGACCAGCCTTCGTCGCCATTGTTGTGGCCCGCTCTCAGATCACCAGAGCGGCCCACAGCTGATGTTGGGAGCACCCGACAAAGACCGCAGGGCTGTGCTCAGTCAGCACACAAACTGCAGGGGGCACCCTGCACACTCCAGTTCACCGGAGTTGGTCACCGTGACTGGGGGCACCCAGCATACTGTAGCCCCGGCTCTAGGGGCACCCAGGCCGGGTATATCCCAGCTGCTGTGATCACACAACAGATCCATTCAACAGGGACGGCGTTGCCCATCAGGGGCACCGTCCTGATGCCGGGCCACGTGGCAGGCCTCTGGCATACTGCATGGCACCAGCATTGTGCTGTTCTCATGACACAGCAGTCAGCTCTTGTTTCGACTGACTGTTGGGGGTCTCTGGGTGCCCCCAATGCGTGCCCGCGAGCCCCTCCACCCACAGACTCCACACGGACACGTCTGTGTGCTTCGGGCTCCCCGGTCGCTCTACCGCGGCCGGGAACGCCCCGTTTATTTAAGGCGCACGCGGCGACGTGCAACGTCACGCCGCCGCGTGCGTATCCCCTCACGGGGCAACGCCACACTCCTCCTTTTTCCGGGAGGAACAATAACAAACAGACACGTCAAAACATAGCACTGCACACAATGTCACTTGCGAACTTACAAGGCCCATGCCCCCTTTTATTATCAGCCTCCCAGGTCCCCTTCACTCCGGAACACAGTCAATCGGCCCCAGCACGTAGTCTCCGAGGTAGGCAGGTCTCCCTCGCCCAGCCCTCTGGGGGTACCTCCCACCTACCTCAGCCGCCGGACTCCCCGCTGCTCCAGTGCCTCGTTCTGGTGACCCCACGAGTTCCCCCCGGGGGGTATCTTCATCCGGGAGGACAGTCTCATCCGGGTCAGGCGGGAGTTCAGTTCGAGAGTACCCCAGTTTCTTGAAGAAACTCACATTTCGAGTGACGGCCGACTTCCCGTCTGAGGCCGTTACCATCGATCCCTTTACTGCCACTACGTCCAGCGGCTCGGGTTCATATGGGAGCGAGAGCTTTCCGTGGGGATGCCGATTCCTGATCAGCACTTCGTCGCCCGGTTCCAGCCGCTGCGGACGAAGACCCCGCCGTATGTTTTCTTGATGTGTCCTTGCCTGTCGCTCCGCTTCCACCCGTTGGTCATCTATTACGCCGGGTACCTTTTCCCGTACCTCCGGGAGGAGACCTCGGGGGCACCTTCGGAATAGTGCTTCAGCCGGGGCTACCCCAGTCGAGGCGTGTGGGGTGGTGCGGTACACTCTTAGAAACTGGTATAGCGCCCGCTGGAGAGGCTGGCCTTGTCCCTGGGCTATCCGGAACGTTTTGTTTAATGTCCTCATCAGCCTCTCGGCATCCCCGTTCGCGCGGGGCCACAGCGGGGACACCTTCCGGTGGGCCACTCCACAGCTCTCGAGAAACTCCGAGAACCTCGCGCTCTGGAATGGGGACCCATTATCCGAGCACAGGGTCACGGGAAACCCATGGGTGGCAAAGATTTTCTCCACAGCGCCGACCACGTGCTCAAATGCCACCGACTCGACGAATTCCACCTCCGGGTATCGCGAGTATTCATCGACGATGGCTAGGAAGTGAGTACCCACGGCCGTGGATCCGAAGTCCGCATGTACGACCTCCCACGGGCGGGTCCCCCGTGGCATTACTTCAATTTCAGGCTCCCGCTGTACTGGGGAGGCCGCCTGGCACCATACACAGGCCGCTACAAAGTCGTCCACTTTTCTTTCCAGCTCGGGAAACCACACCTTCAGCCTCAATCTCGCCTTCGTTTTGGCGGCCCCTTGGTGTCCCTGGTGTGCCAGGTTGATGACTTCGTGGACCTTGGAGCCCGGCACCACCAGGCGATCGCCCCGCAGCAGCAGGCCCGACTCCGTGAAGGACAGTTCGTCCCTCACCTTCAAGAGTTGCTCGAGGGTCACTTTAGCCTCTTGAGTGCGCCCTGCCACCAACTCCAGCACGGCCTTCCAGGACCCCGACTGCATCGAGCTCCTCAGGATGCGGAAGCATTCGTCGTTGGCCGCCGCACTCTCCAGCTCGGGTAGCGGCATTGCATTGGGGGTGGCGCTCTCGACCACCATGCTGACGTGATCATCGGCTTCCTCCGCACACGACTCTTGTGCGGGTCCGCCCCTGCCCACCGGATGCCTGGACAGGTAGTCAGCCGCATTGTTGGCCCCCGGCCGGTAGATTAGGGTGACGCCATATTCCAGGAGGGCCAGCATCCATCGCTCAATCCTGGCTGGTGGTTTGGAAGAGGATCCAGCCATAATCGGAATCAGTGGTTTATGGTCTGTTACCACTGTCACGGGTCTCCCCAGCACATAGAGCCGAAAATGCCGACAGCCCCACAGGACCGCCAGGGCCTCCCGTTCAATCTGTGAGTATCTCTGTTCGGTCTCGGAGAGGGCCTTGCTCGCGTATGCCACGGGCCTCATTCCCCCATCTTTGCCCACCTGGGTGAGGACCGCCCCGACGCCAAACGGGCTGGCGTCCACAACAATCTCCGACTCCAGGGCGGGGTCAAAGAAAGCCACTGTGTCATCTGCTGTCAGGGCACCCTTGATGTCCTCGAATGCCGACTGTTCTAACGGGCCCCACTGCCAGATGGTATCCTTTTTCGTCAGGGCCCTCAGAGGTTCCGACCTCGAGGCGAGATTCCTGATGAAACGCCCACAGTACGTCACCATTCCCAGGAAGCTCCGCACCTCTGATGCCGACTCAGGGGGGCGTGCCGTCTTGATGTCTTGGACCTTCTTGGGGTCAGGAGACACCCCGCCCTCCTTGAAGATGAAACCAAAGAACTCAATGGTCGGGCGGAGGAACTCACACTTGTCCTTGTGGAGGGTGAGCCCCAGCGACTGCAGCCTTTCGAGGGTCTTGGCTAGGCATTTCAAATGGTCAGGTTCAGTCCTAGCAAAGACCAGAATGTCGTCGCTAATGTTTAGGACGCCCTCCAGGTCTGCGAGAGTGCCACGGATTAAGTTCTGAAACACCTCGGCTGCAGACGACACTCCAAAGCTCAGCCGCTTGTATCTATAGAGTCCCCTGTGGGTGTTAAAAGTCGTGATGTAACGGGACTCTGGGTGGAGAACAACTTGGTGATACCCAGCTCGTAAGTCCAACTTCGAGAAAAACCGGGCCCCTTGCACTTCAGCAATGATGTCATCGATCGTCGGGGTCAGGTGTCGTTCTCTCCTGATGGCCTTATTGGGCAGCCGCATGTCCACACAGATTCGGACGGAGTCCGGTTGTTTAGGTTTCCTCGCCACTACGATGGGGGATACCCATGGTGTGGGGCCCTCCACCTTTTCAATTACGTCCAAGTTCACCAGGTTATCGAGTTCCCTGTCCACCTGGTCCCTTAGATGAAATGGGATCCGCCTGTGCTTCAGGGCTATGGGCTGTACCGACTCGTCAATGTGGAGCCTCACGGGGTCACCGTTCATCGTCCCAATCCCTTTGAAGATGTCAGCATACTTGTCCAGCAGGTCGTTGATGTCCTCCAAGTATACTGAATAGGCGAAGCTGACTATGCCAAGGGCCTCCGCTGCCGCACAGCTAAGCAGGGTGTTGCTGCTCACCGGAGTCACATAGAAACGGGCCCTGATCTTCGACCCGTCATGTTCCACCTTGGCGACAAACGCCCCGTCAAGTGGCAGGGGCTCACGCCCACCAAATGCGAAGATGCGGGCTCTTGGCGTCGCCAGCCTCGGGGGTGGGTTGAGCGCAGCATAGTGTCCTCTCGCCATTACATTGACAGAGGCCCCCGTGTCGACTAACACCGGGACCGGCGAGCAGTTTACCTCTACGACACATCTCGGCTGTCTTCTGCTCCTCCCCTTGAGGACCTCCATGCTGGAGACGAAGAAGATGTTCTCCTCATCCTCCTCCTCCACTTCTTCCGCCAGCGCCTCCTCGGGTTCCGCTTGTTCCACCTGAGCTACATTCGGCGGGCGGTATTGCCGCGGGGCCCATAGACGAGGCTGTCCTCTCGGAATAAGTACAGGCAGGGTCGCCCTGCACACCCTCGAGAAGTGGTCAGGCACCCCACAGCGTCCACAGATCTTTCCTTTTGCCATGCACTCCGATGAGTGGGGGAGGTCATAGCCGCACTTCTGGCACGACTCCACCGGCTTCCCCGCTCTGTCTCTGGGAGGTACACCGGGTTTTCGTACCCCTCTGCCGCCCCGCCAGACAGCGCACACCTCCTCCGGTCTCGCCGCACGGGATCCGGCCTCCATCTTGTTGGCACGAGCCTCCGCCACCTCATGGCACCTCCCGAGCTCCAGGATTCTGGGCAGAGTGAGTCCGGGCTCTCTTAGGACTTGTCGCCTCAGCTTGCCAGATGAGCATGCCTGGATCAGCATGGTCCTTATCATGTCCTCCGCATCCCCCCACGCACACCCTTGTGACAGGCGGCGCAGGCGGCCATAGAAGGTGTCAAGCGTCTCATCCTCCTTCTGTTTGGCCGACAGCATGACGAACCTTTCAAAGTCCACGTTGGCAAGGGGGATGAAATGCGCGAGGAGGGCGGCTTTGGCTTGATCATAGGAGTTATCCGTTGGAGTTAATGATTCAAAGATCTCCTGCACGGTCGCTCCTGCGGAATACAGCATCGTGGCCACCCTGCTGTCATTGTCCGTGACCTGGGCGGCCCGAAAGTACATGTCTAGCCGTCCGATCCATCTCCTCCATCGGGGCCCCAGGCTGGATGGGGGGCCCGTAGCATCAAACTCCGGAATAGGCTGTAGGGCCGCTTGCGCCCTGGCTTGGGCCATGGCCAGGGGTGGTGGTTGAATCGGAGGGGGAGCGGCACCAACCGGGCGGGCACCGGGATCACTCATAGGCGCAAGCGCACAGGCACCCTCGTTCCAATCCTGAGGGCCGCAACTTGCACTTCTCCCCACACTGCCACCACCCACGTGATGATGAAAGGGTTAAAGGAGAGTACCTCGAGGCGCCTTGTGTCCACGTGGGCCGCAGAAGCGGGAGCGTCATCCCCCACGTGATGATGATGAGGGGGTTGAAGAGGGTCCTGAAGAGGATCCGTGGATAAATGTTCCCAAAAATTGAGCTTTGAAAAGGAATGGGCTGAGAAGGCCCAGCCACCTCAGTCCATCTTCCAGCTACAGCACGACGTCATCGTCTGAAAAATGGCCAAAATATCAAAATTCTGGCATGGGCCTGCGGGTTGTACTGCCCGCAGTCAGTAAATCCAAAAATTAGGCTTGGATGGCCTTCCTACTCCAAACCGGAGCTTTCGGAAGATCCTCCACCTCGTGCGCAAGATGGCCGCCAGCCGCGTGTGGTCCGCGGCCTCAGCGTGATGCGAAACATCCGCGGATGTTTCCTTCGTTGAAGAAAAATTGTCCGGGATCGCGCTCACCGCCGGGCCCGGGCATCCGACACTCGTCGCCACTGTTGGGGGTCTCTGGGTGCCCCCAATGCGTGCCCGCGAGCCCCTCCACCCACAGACTCCACACGGACACGTCTGTGTGCTTCGGGCTCCCCGGTCGCTCTACCGCGGCCGGGAACGCCCCGTTTATTTAAGGCGCACGCGGCGACGTGCAACGTCACGCCGCCGCGTGCGTATCCCCTCACGGGGCAACGCCACACTGACGTGCCAGAAACGACTCGTCCTATTTATTAGGTTGGTCACATGGTTAGCACCATGTGACCATTACACCCATCCTGGGAGCTACCACGCTCCCAGGAGGGGTGACACACAACACCCCCTGTTCCCTGTGTACCTAAATTAGGAAACAGCAGAGGCAGCTAAAAACAGTGAACATCAGGTAACCTCCACCAACATGACCGCTGCCACCACCAATACGATGTAATAGACAGTATATACAAGACAAAAACCAGGTACGGGCCCATATACAAAACAGGCTACTTGCTTGACAATAACATTCTACCTGCTTACTCCCAGTTAGAATGCGACTGCCGCTCATTAATTTCTCATAGATTTATAAATCCCAAAGGGGGTCATCTTCAGCAGGGACCTCACTCACTGTGCCTAAGGCACTCATAGGGCCTTTGTTGCCTTATCTCTACCAGTAAACACTAACAAGTAGCCAATTATCCAGTTACTTCATTCCCAGCATGATTAATGGTTCGAAGAAACAGATTACAGTGAACGAGCGCCAGCATTGGAGCTATCACCAGCCACTCCACGCTGCCGCTCCACACATGTTAGCATCCAATATATTTGTAGTCTGGTATCAAATGCTGTTAAAGCTGTTAATGTGTGGAGGTATTGACAATATATCAAGAGTGACGTGTTTGCAATGCTGTGATAATTGTTATGTGTTATTCCTAATTTTGATTTTATATATTTTACCTTTGGTACTCTCAACATTACGAATAGCACATTACTTATATACAAAACATTGGCAGAAAATGACTGTTTTTCAATCCGAAATGGCTGCCCAATAATGCTACTAGTCCTAAAGCGCCACCTATAAGCTGAAACTATTGCATTAGTGTGCAGTTAGGGAAAAATGGCATATGAGGGGAATCAGGGTGATTTTCCCAAGGTAGAAATGTTCGAGCGAGAAATGACCGAAGATTATTTGTTTTAAATAATCTTAAATCATTTCTCCCCTGAACATTCCCGATGTGCCCAAACCCTTTCCCCACACCACCACCCACACGCCTACCCCACCCCAAAACACCCCCACCCCCTTACTTACCTTGCCTTCCGTCTCTCTGTGTCCCTTCGACACCTGTTCCCTTTCCCTTCCATGATCGGGAACCAGCAATACAGGGTCCTTTTCCTTTTTGTTATCTTTTTCGGGCAGCTGCAGGGGTGTCCCCAGCAACCCCTGCTTACTATACTGTAAAGTATGGTGAGCGGGGTGTTGCAGCGGACACCCCTGCAACCCCCGCTCACAGTTTAGTAAGCAGGGGTTGAGGGGACACCCCCGCAGCCCCTGCAGCCCTAAACCGGATCCAGATGACCTAATCAACCAAACGTCTGAACGAAGGTCGAACATTTGGTGCTACCTTCTTTCAGACTTTTAGTTGGTTAGATCATTTGGATTCAGTGATTTTGGCCAAAACGTTGTACCGCCAGAAGCACGGAAACTGCTCTCCTGAACATCTGTGAAGACTTGCTCTCTAATCTCGGCGCTAACCTTCCTTCTGTTCTCATTCTCTTTGATCTATCTTTTGCTTTCAATACAGTCAACCATGCCATCCTGATCAATCGTCTATGTGACAACCTGGGCATCACGGGTCAGGCCCTAGCCTGGTTGACATCCTTTCTCTCTGATCGACCCTCCCAGGTCCAACATGTGCCCTTTCTCTCAACACCTCTCTCTACATGTGGTGTTCCCCAGGTCCCCAGGTTTCTAACCTATCATCCTGGCTGTTCAACCATTATTTGGCACCTCTGGCCCACCTCATCGCTAACTTGTGTTCTTACTTTCAGTGTTATGCAGATGACACTAAGCTCTCCTTTAGGCTCCCCTCAGCCTCCTCTGCTCTCTCGCTCATGCCTGACTGTCTATCAATGTTTCAGGAATGGTGTGCCTCCAACAATCTCTTCCTCAATGCCAATAAGACTGAGATCCTTCTCATTGGGACCCCTGCTCCCTCTTTCCCTCTTTCACTCTGGCCGTCCCCTCTGCGCCCTCTACTCACACCTTCCTGTGAGGCGAAGAACCTTGGGGTCATCTTCAACTCCACTCTCTCCTTCTCTCCTCACATCTGTGACATCTCTCAGAAGTCACGCTACCAGAGGTATTCTTCCTTTTCTCACTTTACCCCAGAGGCATACGGTCTCCAGAGCCTGGGTTTCTCTATAGGCTGGACTACTGCAACAGCCTCTTTCTAAATCTGCCTGCCTCTACTCTCCACCATTTGCAACTAATCCAGAACAGGACTGCGAGACTTGTCCTTGGCTTCAAGCACAGGGTCCTTAACTCTCCAGCTCTGAATTCTTCCCACTGGCTCCCGGTAGCTGCATGGATCAAGTTCAAGACCCTCTGCATTGTCCACAAGGCTCTCTGGGTCCGCAGATAACACTACATCCAAGTATTTCTTCCTAAGCATCTTCCTTCTCGAGCCCTCTGCTCATCCACTTCCAACTCTCTAAGGATCAGATGCTTCTCCGGGCAGAGAGTGGGGGTAGATCTCTGTCCTCGGCTGGTGCCTTCCTCTAGAACAGCCTCCCTGCCTCTCTCAAACTTGAGCAGGACCACCTAAGGTCCCGGAAGCAACTCAAGCCCTTTCCCTTCACTTCCGCTTTCTCTCTCTCTCTTCCCTGCTGATGCTCCTGTCTGCTGCACTGGTTACCTGGTCACCCACTGAACCTCACATGCACCAGGCTCTTGCATGACCAGTAGCCCTGTGCACTGCCTCTGGGCCTCACCCACTTAGGGACTTACCTGCAACCCTACAGTCCCCTGCCTCCCTACACTTACTTGAGCCACCACCCTGACAGCAACTGCCTGACAGCAACTGTGTTTGCCACTACACTGTCTCCTCCTCCCCTCTGGCACTTCTCCTCTTCCTTCCCCTTCATACTTGCTCAATCTGAATGACACAAGGCTTAGTAAAATAGCTTGTTTTCTCCTCCCTCTGTCTACCCTTCCTTGTCTTGTCGCATCTTGAAACACTTGTGAACAAGCACGTTATAAATTACTTATCATATGATATCATATCAATGGACAGTTAATACCCTTAGGGCAGTGCCTTGTAAGTGCCTTTTTCATGCCTACGCAAAAGCCAAACTGTTGGCATTGCCAATGCTGGTTTGTTTTTGCTTACTGGACTCAGTAGAAGTCATCTGTTAATCCTCGCCAAGATGGACGACAGAATCAAATAATGGTCCCGGATCCCCTTTTTTACATTAATAGTTCAATACATCTCAAACCGTTCGTAAGGCCTGGAAGTTGATTTATGGGCTGACATGCTTCGTCCCTTAGAAACGTATTAACCACTTAGTTTACTATATTTTTCTGAAACAAGATGACTTTTAATACCCAGTCAATGAAATAGAGAACTGGTCAGACTTGCAATTGCTTTTTATTTGACAGTTTTCATGTCGCAGCGACCAGCCTCATTTGTTGCACTTACGTTTATTTTATAAAAGGAACTCTCTTTTAAATTAATACAAAATCGGAATTGCAGATGCAGGCTGCATCAACAAAAGATAGACATGTCTTCAAAGGTGTTCTACTAGACTGCAGATTTAAATCCCCTGTTGCTGGAAGCTGTGAAATAAGCCGTGTTAAGCATGACGCCCTTAGAGGACACACCATCGACTACTGCTCAACAAGATCTACTGAGCAACCTCTACGGGTTGGCGTAATGACGTCAATGCGCTCCGTGAGCGAGAACATATTATCTTGGGCTGACTCTAAATCCATTGGTAATTCTCAACATTAACAAGGTTCAGTCCCTGGTCTGGTGAGTGGGGTATGGTGGCAAGCACGCGTTAATAGAGAGTGGATTTAGACAACACAAGATTGCATCACCAAGCAGACGGTGTACTTTCTAAACGTTTAGAAACGTTTAATTACATGCATTGTCTATCCATGTGCAATCAGTAATATTTTACCCTGTAATGCCTTTTTTTGTATTCCTGTGGCTCAGTTTAATATAAACTTTTCACACATTAATATGCATATAATACATCAATAGCAATATTCAAATAAGCAAAAATAAAAACAAATACAGTCAAACTCACATGCAGTTTCAAAAACATTAAAAAAGGAAATCATTAAAACACATTTAAACAATTCAAATGTTCTTTAAAACAAAGTTCTTTTGGGAAAGCCTGCCACACTTTAGTCATAGTGATTGCCATTGCTATGCTATGCCCTGAACACAATTTAGCCAGAAATATTCCTCTTCAATATTTTATTTAAAATCCATATATTCTTATAGTACACCACATTGAATTTCCGTATAGCTGGACATTCAGTGAACACATGGCGTATTGTTTCAATTGTACATGGGTCCTTACAGAGCCTACAACATCTGTTTTCTTTTGGGACATTGTTCATTTCCTCTTTGATTGCCATCACTGGTAAGTCATTTTGCCTAATTAGCATAACTATCCTCCTTAACGACGGGCCTTAATAATTTAAAGTGCATTTTAGAAAAAGTACCTAAAGATATTAACCCAGCAACATAATCCACATTAATTGCCCAGTCCCATTGCTGCGCCCGCTTCTTTGAGGTGACACTTAGGGCCCCCACACCCTCTGCCCGATTAGGAAACCATGCAATCTGTTTAAAAAAATAGAATTTATTTTCACAAATTCTGCTGGAATAGGACAGGATATTTTCATAATTTCACTTCTAACTAGAGACAGCAAGGACTTATTGAATGAGCACATGATGTTTATATTTAGTTTCCCCTTTTGAATCTTTATCAAAGTAGACAGCGCAGTTAAGCCCAATTCAAATCTAATTGCCTGGATCAGCATAGAGTTAGATAGGCCCAATGTTTCCCGCCATAACTAGCTTTGCAACATAATGGGCCACTTATCACTATCACCATCAGAAGTCCCAATAGCATAATTTATACTGGCTATCAATTTTTGTTTATATATATTTATTGGACCAACCAGATTATATCCGGAATCGCTTTGCACAAATCCTTTGATGGATGACAAATAATTATACCCATTATGCATATATATTCAGCCATTTGATTTGCTAGAGAATGAGGTCTGTTATATTAAGTTCCTTGAAGAGACACGTTGAGAAAGACACATGTTGTTATGTAGTATGTATGTATTGTAGAGACATGCATGAGTTTGCACTTAGAGTATGCATTGCGCCATAGAATAGCGCTTGTGTTGCGAGAGAAAGAGTAGACGCTAGAATGCATGAGACCTATGGCATTCTGAAGCCATTGACACACAGAAGAGCAGCGCCACTGGGGAGAATGTTTTGAGTTACACTGGTACGAGGAATGCGTAAACAGTTTGGTTGGCAGACAGAGGTTAGATGTGACTATTGCCTTAGTAGAAACGGAGGAGGGCATGGCTTTATCAGTCCTGAGTTGTTTACAGACAGAAAAGGTGGGGGCTATGCAGGGAGTGAGTTGCTTTAGACAGAGAAATGCACGGATGGAGAAAGGGATTTTTAGCTTGCTAAGAGCTGGAGTGAAGGAGAGAAATGGATGGTATGGTTTCGTAACACAGATAGCATGTACAAGATAGGCTGAAATGTCCCAATGACAGAACACACAGTAACTGTACAGAACAAGACATTTATAAACAGACTTCCAGGCGCTGTTCAGATTTAGAAATGCTGACAGAGAAATAGAGTGAATCTTAGCTAAGAGAGGATATAACCATAGAAATGTATGTACATCATGGAATACTATATCCAGTGGTGAGGGTTTGGGAGTTTTTAGAGGACTTCGAGGGAGAGGACTTTAGCCCCTTCTTGGGACTGGAGGCGGGTCAGAAAAGCAGGTTTTGGACCATGCATGCTGCGCACAGCGATGCAGCAGGACTCAGTAGCCGTGCTCGGACTTTCCGGTCTTTCTCGGGTCCCCTTGGAGCTAGGACGGCGATATTCCGCAGAGGGTGTCTTTGCAGTGAGTTTAGACGGAAACTCAGAACGGCAACGAAGATAACCCGGTAGCCCAAAAACAAAGCTGGTCAGCAACAGGACGATTCCCAGGCACTTCTGAAGGCGGCTTTTGCGTTGGGCACCGAGTAGGCTTTTGGAATGGATGGTCCCTGCAATCCAGGGGTCGTAGCACCTTAGCAGGCCTACAGGAGATCAAGAGACAGACAGGGCTCCACCAGGACTGCAGCAGAAGTTGGTTGCCAAGCCTCCTTCAGACAGGTTACAGATTTCTTTGTGGGTCTTCTCAGCTGGACGGATTCTTGGCTCCTTCAGGTTCTTCCAGCATCTCAGAGAATTGCATGCAGGGGCCCTCTTCTTATCCTAAAAGCCAGGTAGGAGTTGAAACTCCCACTAGCCGATGGCAGAACTAGCCCACACACACACCCCATAGTGGTCCAATCAGGTCCACTGGCGGGAACACTCATGCATACCACTCAGACACACAGAAACCAGGATGTGGATTGGGGTCAGACTGACCCAGCCCACATCCTGCCTGCAAACACACAACGCCCTCCAGTAGCCCGCCAAGAGCTCCTGCTTTCCCGGGCACTGGAAGTCCTTATAAGGATCTTTCTGACCTCTGAGGCCAGGAAGAAGGCTAAACAACAAGATACAAAAAGAATGGGCGAAAAACCTTGTGGCACGGCCATGTTTGGCCAGTAGCCACAGTAAGTAGCCAAACGCGGTAAACGTGGTTAAGCTAACACAAAATTCCCCAAAAAGTGGGGAAAAGTCACTGCTGCAACCAGCCCATCTTTTAAGCACCTCAGAATAACCAAAAAAATCCTTTGAGTGTTAGTCTAGGGCAAAACAAAAATGAACCCCATTGCACTGCAGTGTAAGCTGCTGGGTCCAATGATAAAAAGTTACCACAGGTGATACAAAAGTAACCACAAGTTGCAACACAGTCACAAGACTAAGGGAAACACGGTTTCCCAGTACTGATAGCCTTGACATGCCCGACTAAATGCTTCAGCATCCTTTGAACTTTTTTTTCTGCATCTATTTTTTAATCATATTGGTGGGTATGGTTTTTCCCTTCTTTCCCCACATGAGTGTTACCCTTAAATCTGAACATAGAAATGATTGATATAATCCACTCTTTCATTTATTTATTTATTTGCTTTTTTAAAGCACTCACACAGCCGGTGGGGCATCGAGGCCCTGTTACAGGAATATGTTTTAGTTGCGTATTTATAATGCGTTTAATTACCAGAGGTTTCTAAGCACGGACCCGGGGATCGAACCTGTATTTATTTTTGTATTTGTATTTGTTTTATTTATATAGCATCATAAGGTCCCAGCAGGTACACAGAAAATACAGATAACGTTACCAAACAAGGCAATAATCAGAGCGGATCAATGCAAAGCTAGGTCCCAGAAGGCCCGTCCGGACAGAGGAGCGGTTGTTAGTGGGATGTAGCTAACCAAAGCTTGGCATTGTGTTTGAATTGGTTAAAGGAAGGTAGCGTTCTGATCATGAGTGGTACAGTGTTCCAAAGCTTGGCTGCCAGGACAGGGAAGCTAGCGCCCCCTGCAGAGTGAAGCTTGAATCTGGGGATTGCAAGACCTTGGGTTTGTGCAGATCTGAGTGCGCATCCAGGGGTATATTGAGTGAATCTCGAGGCTAAGTATGAGGGGGCCTGGTGGTTAACACATTTGTATGTGAGGGCCAGTGCTTTCAGTGAGATCCTTTGGGCAACTGAGAGCCAGTTGAGGTTCTTCCTAGTTTCTGATATGTGGGCTGATCGGGGGATGTTGAGGGCTGCTCTAATGGCATTGTTTTGGGTCGTCTGACGTTTGTTGAGATTACCCTAGTTAGTGCCTTGGTACAGTGCATTGCAGTAGTCCAATTTGGACATAACCAAGGTCCTGGCCAAGGTAATGCAATTCTGGGCAGTAAGGAAAGGGCGGCAGGCAGAGATCAATTTGCAGGTGTAAGCAGACGCAGCGGCAACTGCATTGGTTTGTCTAGTAAGTGTCAGAGAGGCATCGAGGTAAATACCCAAAGTTTTGGTGTCTTTAGATACTTTGATCAGATTACTGTCGATGATAAAAGAGCCGAACAGGGGACTCAGTTTGTTAAGTCTCTGTTGCCTGCCTTAGATTAGAAGCTCAGTCTTGTCTTAGTTGAGGCATAGTTCGTGCTGGGCCATCCAGGCTTGTATGACAAGGTAAATGTCATTGAGGGCTTTGGAGTCAGTTATGTAGTCACCAGTGATGGGTATGAGTATCTGGGTGTCATTGGCGTAATTTGTGTACCTGACACCCAGATAGTCAAGCACATCGAATAGAGGCTTGGTGAAGACATTGTAGAGGGTTGGGGAGACACAGGATCCTTGCGGGACTCCACACGGGACAGGTGTGGGATCAGCCGATGCAGTGGGGGAGAAAACTCTCATGTGCCTGTTGTCAAGGAATGACCTAATCCAGTTGGACGCGTTGTCAGAGAAGTGGGCCGCTGACTTCAAGTGCCGGCAAAGTATTTGGTGATTCACCAAATCAAACGCCGCTGATAGGTCCAGAAGTAGTAGAAGGGCCAGTTTACCGTTGTCTTTAAGGTCCTCAATTTGGGTTTTAAGATCAAGTAAAGCTGTTTCAGTCCCGTGCTTGGGTCTGAAGCCAGATTGTCTTGAGCCGAGGAGGTTATTGGTCTCTAAGTAGTTCTGGATCTGCAGGTATGCTGCTCTGTCAAGTATTTTGAGTAGGAACGGTACGGTGGTAATCGGTCTGTAGTTGGTTGGTATTTCAGGGTCCAAAGTCGGGTTTTTTAGGAGGGGGATAACCCACGCATCTTTTAAGTTGTTGGGTACTGTACCAGTTATGAATGAAGCGATAATGAAGGTAGTTATGAAAGGAGCAAGGTCATGTGCTGCTTCCTTAATGATAGGTGCTGGGCAAGAGTCACCTTGGCAGTTGGAAGGTTTTAAATTGTGAATGATATTTTCGACCTCGAGGATGGTGAGTGGGGAGAAGCTAAAGGGGTTGTGAGTAAAAGAGGCCGTCAGGGTATTGGAAGGTTTTGTGGGTGGGTTGGTGAGTAGGGTAGTTTGTTTAGAATTAATTTTCGATTGCAAGGTGGTGATTTTATTGAGGAGAGCGTTTTGGATGTTGTTGCACCATTTTCTGTCTTTAATACACATGTCGGGCGCAGGGGCTGGGGATTCCAATTCTTTAAGGATTTTGAATAACTCCTTAGTGTTAGATTCCGCTTGTAAGATGCGTTGGTTGTATGTCTCTTTTTTGGCTTGTAGGATCGCTTCTTTATAATTGTGGGTGGTGATGATAAGGTGATCTTTGTTAGAGTCACAAGGGTGGCTCTTCCAGAGTGATTCAGCCTTGCGTTTTTCTTTGCGTAAAGTCCTTAACTGCGGGGTGAACCAAGAGTTCAAGTGGGCTTGTTGTTTGGCTTTCCGTAGTTTGAGTGGTGCTATATTGTCTATGGCTTTAAGCAGTGTTTGATTGAAGATATCTACTAAGACTGTGGGGTCGTTATGTCGGGACACGCATTTATTCAAGATGGGAAGGATGAGTGGGAGGAGTTTATCCTTGGTGATGTCTTTTTTGTTCCTTGTGGGAATAGCTGGAGCTATCGTCGGAGTAGTAAGAGGGTTGGTCGCTAGTAAGTGGAAGGTGATGATGTGGTGGTCAGACCAGGCACAGGCGTAGTTAGAGGTTATGGATGTGTTGCAGTTAAGGTCAGTGATCCAGTCGAGCGTCCTGCGCTTAATATGGGTAGGTTCGTCAATGCGTTGTTGGAAGCCTAAGTTAACGAATGTGGTAGCGACCTCAAAGGCCAAGTGATCCCTGGTGTCGAGAAGTCCCAAGTTAAGGTCACCTAGAAGCAATACCTGAGAGTTGGGTTTGGTATTCACGGTCAAGATGGCTGTGATGTCATCTATGAAGGAGCCTAGTGGTCCAGGCGGTCTATAGATGAGGTGGATAGTGGCAGTGTTGGTCGGAGATAGGGTGAGTTTCACCGAGTGGGATTCTGCGGAACTGAGCTCAGTGTTGGGGATGATTCTAAGTGTGATGTTATTTCTGTGTATGAATGCGACTCCACCACCTGTGTTGCTTTGTGTCGTCTTGTTTCTAAGGCAAGCACGTTGCCGCTGAGCTATCCTCCCGGGACATCATGAGCCCCATCATTTCAAACCTCCTATCCAACAGAGTCATATACAACGTTATGGCATGCACATTATTGTCCGACCATATAATGTGATTCAAGCTCTCATTTACTTGGACAGTACCCAATTTATTCGTACTTCTTTGTTTCCAGTCATCGCACTCTAAAGACAACGCAATAACAGCGTGCTCGCTATATTCATTGAAACTGGAATTCATCAATGTAACATTTGCTAACAACTCTTCACACCCGAATGCATAGTCTAAGATAGCAGCCTTCGGACTTGTATTTGCGGGGGGAATGTCACCTTTTACTTTGCCATTTACCATATTGAGCTCTAGGTTATAAAAGAGCTCAACCCAAGCCCGGACCACATCTGTAAAATCATCTTTTATGTCCTGGGTTTTATTCATAGCAGTGCATGGTGGTGGCGTGGGTTACGGTTGCATAGCTTACCATAACTGGCACATTTCTTTGTTTTTTTTACCTTGGAACCATAACGTTCTTTTAAAATAGTTTTATTCAATACATTTCATGGGTTTTTATTAGTGCAATTTAAACATAACGTCCCTTTAACAAAGTTTTTTCAGTGAATTTGATAGGTTTTTATTAGTGCAACTTAACCATAATGTCCCTTTAACACCGTTATTTTATGGGAATTTCATAGGTTTTTATTAGTGAAAATGGTTCATGGTGTTACATCACTGTATATACGTTATTAATAATTCCTCTTTTAACATATATGAAACAACTATAAAGTTCCTTTAACAAACTCCTTTTTTGAGCACATACTGATGTATTTATTTATGTCATTTTCTGAAGTGCACGCTGGGGATGCGAGTCATGGTTGAATTGCATAGGGCATAAGGCTCGACCATCAACCCAGCCCCACCAAAACACCCCCATTATCCACTGAACCTAGTTTGCAAACTGGTTCAGTGTCCACTATACCCTCTGTGACCAATGGCTAGTGCTCAAATCAGAGTAGACATTTGTCCTTGCGGAGGGCCAGGTCCACTGCCCAGGTACCAAATGTATATCACTGTTTGTACTTAAATTTTGACACATGGAAATAATAAAACACAGGATAGATTTGCATAAGAGTGCCTATAGGTACAAGTTTGCTGCAATCCCGTCCAGCACTCCGGGCTGCAGCCGCAAGCAGAATTATTTTTCCCTTTCAAACCTAGGGCTTCGGCCATGCTGCATGCACAAATAACAAATCACAGTAGACATTTGTCCTTGCCAAGGGCCGGGACCACTGTCCAGGCACCAAAGTTATATCACTGTTTTGTGTACATACAGTTTGAAATTTTGGAAAAAAGAAAACACAGGATATAGTTGCTAAACAATGTTTTCCGGTCTTAGCTGATGCTCCTCATGCATGTTTTCAGCAGAATTTCTTTTCCCATTCAAACTTATCCTGATTTTGAAAAACTACTCCCTGGTGGCCTTGCCCACTATAACCCAGTTGCCGGTCTCTGGTGGTCATGGACAATGGCCCAAGACTAATTGGCCACTGACCATGTTCACAAGCTATACCTCAGTCACCAAAGGTTTATCTCTATTTTTTATAACCTACATTATGACACTTTTCAAAAAACAAAAAACGGACACATTTGCAAAACCATGTTTCGGGTCCTTGCCAATGATCGTTACATAGGTTTGCTGCAAATCTGTCCATGTCAAAATGTTGTTATAGAAAATAGTGATATAACTTAGCCCTCACTTGACAAAATCCATTAAAACGTTGCACAAATAAAACAAGGTTGGGTCTATTATCTGTTTGCAAAGGGTTGTGCAGATTCGTCAAATGGCACCAAAGTTATAAACTATCCAAAAATGTTGGGACCCCCCCGAATTTTTGACCCCTATTGACAAAATCCCACCGGACTTTTCAAAAATATTCAAACTTGGGTCTAAATTATTTTAGCAAACTTGTGATTCATCAAACGACACCAAATGTATAAGCTGTTCTAACATTTTAGGACCCCCCCCTTTAATTTTGCCCCCGCTTGGTAAAACATCACCAATCTTTGTAAAAGCATTTAGGGTTGTGTCTAAAATTAAATTGGAAAATCTCATGCAGTTTCATTGAATGGCACCAAAGGTATAAGCCATCCAAAAACTGTTCTTCGCCGGGCCTATATAAGGCCCGCCATCCTTCAAAGTGAGCTCAACGTTCTTACACATAACTATACACCTGGAGGCCTAGTGAGTCTCTCCTCTTGGCCCCTGATACCTGATGGCTATGCACCTGATGACTCACCTGCTGGAAGACAAGGTAGAGGAACGCTACTATGCGCACACGTAAGTGAGGAGGAGGCCTTGTGGGACACATTCCTCTTGGCTGAAAGACACATCTTCGCAACACTTTTAACAACAATGAACAAACGAGGTGGCGGGTGGGGGTGAAAAGTGGCCTCATGGGGGCTCGGGCATGACTGGAGATTTCTGTTGCCTCATGGATTTGGGCCTAGTGCATGCAATGCCGCCTTTAGCACACGCCTTTTCTTCTACCTATGATTGTTAATATCTACGCAAAATAGTGATGCCACCCGTGCTTTGGCCCACACCATATGGTTACACTATAATTGTTTATATTTGCATGCGGTCCTGCTTGATGGGAATGCATCCCTCTCACTGTCCCTCCTGCCCCCTGGATCATCATAGTGCTTCAAATGAATCTCACCTTAGTTTAAAGCACCTGGGCAGGTGGAGCTGCACCATTCCCAACATTCCCCACATTTCATTACTTCTACAATAACACATTCTGGAATAGTTCTGCGCTCCCACTCCCCAGTTTCTACATCCACATATGGCTTATTCCTTTTTTCTGGCACCCATGCCCTGCATACTGATCACAAACTCTCTCTCCTACATGCGCACTCTTCAGGTGCACAGGTCATGTAAATGCATCCTCCATCCCCCGTCTAGTCCACCCAAACCTCTGTTTAATTTTCTGGGCCAGGGGGTGGATAAACGATAGTGTGATATTAAGGATCAACTTCATCCCCATACAGGATGGGGAACATTTCATACTTCAGGCCACCTAGTGGGTCATCGGTTTGTACTTCAATGTTTTTTGTTTAGCGAAGGTGCTTTTGAACCCCAAATTGATACCATCATTCTTGCACTATCAGGTGTCACAGCATCGAAGAACCAGTTGACACGTGCAGCAAATTACCAGGATGATCACAATCATGGGCATTAACACCTTCACAATTGCTCCTAGCCACAAAGTCACCCAGTCGAATGTCATATTCAGCCAATCACTGTCCTGAATCCCCCTTCTTCTTCATACGAGCACCCAAGCCATGGACAGATGCAATGATGTGAGACAATGATGCATTTTCCAAATCTTCTGAAGGTACCAAGTGCAACAGGAATCACCAATTTTCTTGCAAACTCCTCCCTCCATTAATGTTAACATATCAAGCATGTATCTATTTTGCATTGTCATAAGTCTCAGTGCTTGTAACTCAAGTTTGATCACGTTGAACCCATTCTCTGTGTCATTTGTGAGCTGGACCAGTTCCCACCTCACAATCTGCAGCCATTTGGCATTGGCTGCAGTGTGCACTCCCAGTAACAGTTAAGAGGTGAAAAATTGATTCTGCTGAACTAAAAAGTCTGGATACTTGTGGTATTTCAGCAAGAAATGTGGAAGAGTCTTTGGTAATGTAATTCAATCTTTTCATCCTCTGTGGTTGTTGAAACCTTCCTTTACCTAGCCGGATGTGGGGCTCTTGCGTGGGCACCAAGCTCTTATATTCAGGTTGCACTATGGGGAAACTCATTGGCCCCTCTGCAGGCAGCACTCCCCTCTTCAGGTGATCTACTGGGATTACCAATAGCACAGAATGCAATTTGGCCAACGAACAACCGCCCCTCCATGAAGCTTGGACGTGCAAGTAAACTTGTCAGCCACAGATCCAGTAGTAATCCATCATTTCCGCTGTTCCTTTCTTCATGTCTGAGATCAAGAGAGTTTTATTACAATGTGTGTTTGTGCTGACAAAGACTGTATCTTGGCATGCTGAAACAGAGCTTATATTATTCTTCCATGTGCACTTCCACCGGCTTTTCCATCGATGCTGTCCATGTCAGCTTTGTGAAATGCTCTGTCCAGATTTGCGCACAGAAGTTGACCACTCGCGCTATTCTTTCCTTGCTATATGTTACCAGTCCTTCTGCCAAGCAAGGCAATGGGCTTCCTTACGACCCTGGCGCTAAGTGGTTATGGGCGCAGTAAAAGGCTGAGGTGTCATTAACCACTTAGCGCCTTACTACGAGGTCCCTTTGCGGGACCCGACCTTAACAGCTGGTCTGGACCAGCCGTTAAAGTAGGGACCCGCAAAGGGACCTCGCAGGCAATTACGGTACCGCAATTTGCGGTACTGTAATTGCCGCCTTTCCCATTCCCATAGAGCCCTATGGGGCAAAAATGGGAATGGGGTAGGGCCATTGTGAAATGGGGAAATACTGCCTCGCCAACCTTGGAATGGGGCGGTATTTCCCCATTTCACCATGGCGGACTCGTTACAACACTGGCACCTACCATGGTGCTAATAGCGCCATGGTTTAGTGCCGGTGTTGTAATGAGGGCCAATGTGCTGTTCTGCCAATTATCATTGACACACTTCCATCCCTTCACCATCAGATAAGGTAACTCCACACACTTGATGCTTCTTTGGTCGTTGGAGCATTTTACAAAATGTGGGCCCACCATTAGCAATTCCACACTGTGTGTCTGGAACATATCTTTTATTCTGCACAGCGCAAAATGAACCAGGCATTGTGCCTCTATAATTGGGACTGCTTGCGGTGCTAACACCTTCGGAGCCCCTGACGGGTGCGGAATGAGTGGACACAGATGAAAACACCCATTTGCAGCATTTTTCCCCACGCTAATCATATCAGAGTACCAAGCATTAGAAGATTTGGGGTGTTGAATATCCTCGATCACATCAAAGCACAACCCTTGATATGTGTCATACTTTCTTCTTACTGCTCTTTTCATCCTTCCATACACATTCTCAAGAATGGCTGTTTCAACAGTACTGTCAGAAATTCCATTATACCATTTCATAGTGTTTGTTAATCCCCTGCTTGTTGTAAACAACCTATTTTCTGACTTCTTCACAGATGTAACATGTATATTGGAATCATTAAATCCACTTCTATTATTATTGTTCCCAATAGTACTGATATATGCGACTCCACTCATGTTATTAACATTTATATATATTGTTCCATTTGGATAATATACAATCCTATTTGCCCCATTCCCCCATCATAGGACCTCCCCCTATAATACCCTCCCCCAGTACACTGCCAGTAGTACTAGAAATATCACACACAATCCTCCAGCAATGGCTGACCCACAATAATATATATATATGTCCACAGTCTCTCATTCGTGTCTCTACGCCTCAGGTCCCTACCTTACAAAGTATGTACATTAGTTGCGTCCATCTTCTTTTTTCCTCAAATAGAAGCACAGACACACAAAACAACAGAAAAGAGAGAGACGTACACAATGTATACTGGACAGAAAGAAGGAAGAAACAGGAGGGGCCATGAGGGAGAGAGAGAAAGAGGGAGCGAGAAAGAGAGAGAGCAAGAGAGAAATAGAGCAAGAGAGAAAGAGAGAGAAAGAAAGAGAGACAGAGAGAGAGGAAAAGAGGGAAAATGTGCTCCCAATAAAAGAAAAGTATGGAGCTAACAGCCGAGCCTTGGCCTGCCACTTGGATGTGCCACTATGCCTGTGTCTCCTATTGAGAGGCCGGTAAGTTGCTCGAGGTACAGGTACTGCTGCCCCTTTTCTCGAGACAACTGATGCACCACTGTACTTTCTGGAGGTGCCCTATGAACGTCAGAGAGGTTGAGCCAGTACCTCTACTCCTTGAATTTAGCCACGATGGGGTACAAAACGCAACCTTGTACAGTCCTTGAAACTGAGGATTGTTCCAACGGTGCACAAAATTGCGAACGTAAACGTAATCCTCCAGCAGCAGTGGTCTAGTCGTTATATGCTCAGGATCTGTCCCCATTGTCTGTGCAGCATCGAGCATTTACGTAGTCATGATACTGAGAGGTGCAATCTGTCGGGAGACACATTTAATTGGCCAAGTTAGTGTTGTCAAATATTCTCTGAATTCCAGGGCAAAGGCCATGATCGGGTCCCGGTTGGACTATTGCAACGCTCTCATAGTAGGTACTTCCACTAAAAACATCAGGAAACTGCAGATCATACAGAACAATTCCCTCCAGCCCGCTAGCAGCATCTCAAAGAGGTAACATATCTCTGCCATGAGGAGATTAGTCAATTGGCTCCCCATCAAGGAGCGCATCACCTTCAAATCCCTCGCTATCACACACAAATGTCTTCACAAGGCCCCCCCCACCTCTCCCAGAGATTTGCTAAATCCATCTCTGATAGACCCACAAGAACGGCATACACAATTCCTAAAACCTTGAAGACTCGGGCAGGAGGCTCAAGCTTCCCTTTCATCGCTGCGTCTCAATGGAACTCCCTTCTTCTGCACCTTAGGGGCATTGAATCTCACATAGCCTTCAGGAAAGCCATTCAAACGGTCTTGTTTGTATAGAGGGACCTCTGAATTTTCTGTTGCCTCCCATCTCCTGTCTATCCTTGTACTCAGGCATTGTAAACTCTATAACTTGCTGTATATTTACATGTATCTGTTTCCTGCATTTTGCTTAGGTTTCTGCTCACTGTAACCCACAAGCAATCCTTCGCACCTGTAACTAAGTCACCTGCGCCTCGATGCCTTTGGGCTGCTGTGCGCTTTACAAATACAAAGAAATAATGAAATAAATGAGAAACCCTTCTCAGAGGGGATACGGGGGTGCACATCAGCGTAGTCTCTGTGTAACACACGGAACAGCCCAGTAGGGCGGGCAACGTGCCCCATAATATTCGTAGTGTCATCCCTGTGTTAAAACGTTGACATGTGGTGCAACGGACAATCATATCTGTGATGCTCTCCTGGATATTCTGTGTGAACCAATGTTTCTGTATATCGGCGGCAATGTGTTGTTTTGAACTATGGGACAGGTAGTGCAATTGTTCAAATGCTACTGCTAGCTATTCCCGGGGCATCACTGCCTTCCCAGAGCTCTCCTGCCTCCAAAACAGATCAGTCAAAGACTGCTTACATCCTCTCTGTTACCACAACTCCTTTTCTCACTCAGGCGCCCTTCCTTGTAGCTCAATAATCTGGGAGATGGGTAATGCAGTATAAGACACCGGATGCTTGTCTGTCAGTGAGGTAGTCACAACATACTCAGTGGATGTTTCATTTGACTGGTACACCACCATTTTGGCTGCTACATCAACGGATGAATTTCCCCTTGAGATTTTGTCTGTCCTGTGAGTATGGGTGGCGCACTTGACGACTATGGCACCAGATGGCTGTGATAATGCTTCTATCAGCATCTCTAAAAGTGCAGCATGCTGCCCCTTGGATCCATCCACCCGCCTGAACCCCCTCCCCTCCCAACGGGAGAGACCAGTGTGTACCGTTGTTCTAATGTATGCCGAGTCAGAAAATATCATAACCCGATGCCCTTGAGATGCACTCAGTGCTTCGAGGAGTGCCACGAGTTCTGCTGCTTGTGCAAAATAGTGTGAAGGCAACCTTTTAATGACCACCGCCTTGTACTCCTCCTCCCTCAAGTCGTACCACTGCTTCCCCTGTCCATCTCTGTCCATCCTATTGATCAATTGTGGATGACCCATCAATGAAAAAAGTTCCTCACCCTCTGTCAGTGCAAAACTCCTTGCTTTGGGAGTGTCATCCTCCTCCTTCCCCTCATATGTGGCACATTCGTGTGCCATCACGTCCTCTTTTGTGGGCATATCTATTAAAAAGTTGTCAGGATTCACCATCTTACACCCAACCACATGAATATGGGGTTTAGAGATGACAATCTCATATGCGTAGTCAGGGTGGATTTCAACCTCTCTAAAATAGCAAACAAATAATGTTCCACATACAACGTTACTGAACACACCATTACAATTATGGAACTTTTCTCTATAGCAAATGCAGTGACTGCTAATGCGTGTTTGCGGGTGAACTGCCCTTGCATCATTGCATCCAAAGTACCACTATAATAGGCCAATGGCTTATGGCCTGTAATGCTCTTCTGCATCAACACTGCTGTCATAAGCTGACCACCAGAATGTGAAAACAAATAGAATTCCTATGTGTAGTCCGGGTTAGCCAGTACGGGTGCCAAACTGATTAATTCTTTTAAATCATCAAACTGTCTGATAATTTCTGCTATCCACAGTAACTTGTGGCCCTGTGTTGTCTGTGCTTCCCTCAGCATTACACAGGCACAGAAACTTCTGTATCTACTTAACTGAGGCGGGTCTGGGGGTGGCGCGTACTGATCCTGCCCTATCCGGTAGTATCATCTTCCCATTTGCTGATATTAACTGCCCCAAATATATTACTTCCTGCAGGCAATATTGTAGTTTAGCTTTGTCAACATTGTACCCCTTACAGTCCAGTAATTGTAGGAGTGTAACAGAGTCTCTTCGGCACTGTTGTTCACTGTCACTGCATACTAGCAGATCGTCCAAAATAATGGATAATCGTGCTTGGCACCTGAATGTTCCCAAGATCAGCATGCAGTATTCTGTTAAATATACTTTGGTACTCGCAGTACCCCTGAGATAAGCTAGTATCTTCGAACCACATCTGGCCCTGTGTAAAGGCTGTGAGATACTTTGACTCGGGATGGAGTGAAATTGAAAAAAATCCATTTTTCAAATCTACTACAGTGAAATATGTTGCATCTTTGGGATGCTACATACAATTGTCGCAGGATTCTGAACTTCTAGAAACTCTTTCTGTACCATATCATTTAGGGCCAGAAGTGCTGGAACATTCTCAAATGTTGATTTAATAATCAGATATTGCTGTAATACATGGGAACGTAGATGGCCCAATAATACCCTGGTCCAGAAGTGCCTGTATTGTTTTTCTAATGCCTTCCTCTGCCTCTCTTGACAAGGGATATTGTCTCACCCTGGGTAGCACTGCACCTGGCTTCAGGGTTATACGCACAGGTGTTACATCTTTCAACAACCCTACATCATGTGGATTTGTGGTGCATAACTACAAGGGTGCGTACTGTAAATCTTTAACAAAAAATGGGGATGGAGTTACTGCTGTCAATAAAGGACACTGCACTCTTCAATACTGTATAATTATGTCACAAGGGATGCAAATTTTCAGTATTATTTCCCCTGCTTTGTTTTTATTCTTAAACATTTTGTCACCTGTCACCTCATTTAGCTCTACTTCTGGGTCTACACAGATCACTGTGCACCTTTCACACTGGTCCCTATCCATCCCTAACAGTCTGTCAGGATCCGTCTCTGGAAGCTTTGGCATACGTGGAAGGTATCGTCACAAAGAACCTTCAGGTAGCGGGCTAGCCCTCATCCAAGATGGCTGACACCGTTATTTAAGCAAGCCCCGCCCATCTTCCAGCGCATTGTATCTGTGTTTATCTCTTCGATACTTGCGCTCCGGCTAAACCCCCGTTTAGCTGTTCTTGTGCCTTCTGCAGTTATTCGTCAACCCACCTGTCCTTGCTTGTTTCTCCCCTTTGCCTGTTCTCGGCACTCTGCCGCTTCGTACCCTCCGCCCTTTCCTTTTACTTTGGGCTTCTTGCCGCTCCAACTCACGGCTCCTGGTCCGCCTCCCTCGCGAGTCTTCGTGTTCCTCCATGTGTCTTTCGTGGATGAGCCATCCTCTGGTAAGTAGGGACTTTGCTAATCTACCCTTTCATTCTGAACCGCTTTTTGTTTCGGTACAGAACATTTCTCTGTTCCGTGCTTCCTTCCTCTACTTTGCTTGCCTCCCGTCTGCCTCTGCATTTGCTCCTCACTCCTGTACCCGGCAACCATTACACAGTATTGGATCCAGTTTTCCTCAACCTCCGCTTCATTTCTTCATCGCTGTCTATAACACGGAATGGACTTACCTTAAACCGCTGCTTACCTGCACTCTACTCTGGATCTATAATCATCCGGTTCCTGCCGCTGAAGAAGCTCCTTCCAAGACCCACCTCCTGAACATTCCACAGGGTTTTTTGCCGTCCATCGGCCTTTTCCCTGTCGCGGGGGCTTGGCTCCTCGGGGCCCCCCAAGACAGGTTCCATTTCCTGGCGAGGTGGCCTCCGAGGGAGATAGGCCCTATTTACATGACAGGAAGTCAAGAGGAAAGCCTACAAGGAATAAACCAAGGCTGTCCGGAAGCATTCCAAACACTCTAAGGACCGACAAGAGGAAGCATCAGGAGAGGAGCAGGGTGGTGAAAGGGAACAGTCTGACAGAATACAACGCCCGAACAGACTCATGGCTTCCCTAGAACAATATCAGGAGCTGGTAGCCGCATTACAGGGTCTAACCCTAGAAGTTCAATCTCTTAAAATGGAAAACGCAGCACTGCGCCAACAAGTAGTCCTACATAGGGACGACCAAGGGGATTTACCACCCATGCCCTTATCCTTCGGTAAATACGATGGCTACCCGGGCGGTCTAAAGGAGTACTTAGACGCCTGTCATGTATACTTCGCCTTTCGACCTCACGCCTTTGAAACGGCCAGAGCTAAGGTGGGATTCCTCATAGCCAATCTCACTGGGAATGCCTTGGCCTGGGCCACCCCGTTGGTGACAAGAAACGATCCCACATTGGCGAATTATGACCTGTTTGTGGATCTCTTTAAGGGAAGGTTTGATCGCCCAGAGGTTTTGTACACCTCATTGGAAGCGATTCTTGATGTCAAACAAGGGAATACGGACGTGCAAACCGATATATCTCGCTCTTGAAACTAGCGGCAAAGACTGACTGTCCAGAATCGGCCAAACAGACAATCTTTCGGAGAGGACTCCATGACAAATTGAAGGATGAACTAGCCCGAGTGGCTCGACCTCCATCTTTCCAGGATCTTATGACTCTTACTCTACAGTTAGAGTACCGACTAAATGAACGCCGCCTTGAAAGAAGAAGACCTCGTCCGAATTTACCATCACCTAGCCCAGCTCCTCACCCTTCCAGAGAAGTGTCTACCCAGGAGGAACCTATGCAGATAGGGGCAGCCCGAGGCCCTCTAACACCTGCAGAACGCAAAAGACGGAGGGAATTAGGCCTCTGTTTATATTGCGGATCCTCAAAGCATCTACTCAGAGACTGTCCCGAAGTGCCCCCACGAAGGAAGGAAAACTTCAACCCTCTGTCCTTTGCAAGGGAGGTCTCGGGGGAACAAGACACAGTCCTTGCAACCTTACCAGACCATCAGAAATAAAGGAGGATAATAGTCTGATGGTATTCCGAGTTAGACTCTGGACAACAGGGACCTCTCATGTAGAGGTTTTTGCCATGCTGGACTGCGGAGCAGCAGGGAACTTTATGGATGAAGGATGGGCTAGGGAACAACGAATTCCTACTAGGCAAAAGGAAAGGCCCATTCCAGTTGAAGGGGTGGACGGAACACCCTTGTCCTCAGGTCCCATTCAATCCAAGACTATACCCTTACGTTTGGCCCTGGGAGAACATCACAAACTACTGGTATTCGATCTCATTAGAGCAGCTCATTTTCCCTTGGTGATAGGAATACCATGGCTAAGAAGACACAATCCGCAGATCAATTGGACTTCCAACTGCGTCCGTTTTGATTCTTCCTATTGTGAACACAACTGCAGATCGATCCCTCAAGACAAAGAAGAAGACAAAGAGAAAGGACCCCCTCTCCTCAAGGTGGTCTCATCTGTTCCTCGTCAGTACCAGGAATATGCCGAGGTGTTTGAAGAAACTATACCCAAACTCTTATCTCCTCATAGGCCAGAGGACTGTGCCATAGAACTCATCCCAGAGTCAGTCGTCCCATTCGGCAGGATGTATCCCCTGTCTCCTTCCAAAAAACAGGCTATAAGAACGTATCTGGATGACAATCTGCAGAATGGACTCATTCAGGAATCAAGATCATCAGGGGGGGCTTCGTTGTTTTTTATTCCAAAGAAAGACACCACCGAACTACGACCCTGTATTGACTACAGAGGGTTGAATTGGATCACCATTCGAGATCGCTATCCCATGCCGCTTATTAGAGACATCCTAGAAGCGGTCAGAGGGGCTTCATACTTCACCAAACTGGACCTCAGAGGAGCCCACCATCTCCTCAGAGTGAGGAGAGGAGATGAATGGAAGACCGCGTTTCGAACCCCATTCGGGTTATACGAATACAGGTTGATGCCCTTTGGCCTTGTGAATGCCCCCACTGTCTTCCAGAGGTTCATTGACAAGATCTTCTCGGACATGCTGTTTGTGTCGGTAGTCATTTACCTGGATGACATTCTAATATACACTCAAGAGCTCCAGGAACATCGTGAACAGGTCAGAAGAGTGTTACACCGACTCTGAGCGAATCATCTCCTGGTTAAACCAGAGAAGTGCCAGTTCGAAGTGACTTCGGTCTCTTATCTGGGTTATATCCTCTCGAAGGAAGGAATCAAGATGGAACCTGGGAAGATAAAGGCCATTGTATAATGGAAGGAGCCAAGAAGTGTTAAAGAGGTCCAGACTTTTTTAGGCCTGGCTAATTTCTACCGTCAATTCATCCCGAATTTTTCCAAGCTGATGTTACCCATTACGGGTCTACTCTAGAAAGTAGTTAAATACATATTTGGTCCGGAACAGGAAGAAGCCTTCTTACGGCTCAAGGAGCTATTTACCTCAGCTCCCATATTGGTGCAACCTAATCAAGCAAGACCTTTTATAGTGGAAACAGACGCCTCTGGGGGAGCGGTGGGAGCCATTCCCCTGCAAGAGGCGGAAGACAGCCTCACACATCCAGTAGCGTATTATTCAAAGACTTTGACTAAGAGTGAACGCAACTACTCAGTTCTAGAAAGAGAACTACTGGCCATTAAATTGGCATGCCAAACGTGGAGACACTTGCTTCAGGGAGCAACTCACCCGTTTCAGGTACGAACGGATCACCGTAACCTCCGAGTGGTACAGCAGATGGAGTGCACCAATGCCCGACATGCTCGATGGGCCTATTTCTCCTCCCAATATGACTTCAACATCTCCTACTTACCCGGATCAGAAAACAAGATGGCTGATGCCCTCTCTAGATGTCAGGGAGAGGAAGCTAACCATAATCAAGATCACAACCTCTTATTTCCCAACCGGAAGATCATGGCAAGTGTCACCTCCTTTTTGCAAGAACTTACCACCCAATACGATCTACTGCCCGCCATCCCAACCTCTGTTAATCTGGCCAACGATGGCTTGTACTACCATGGAACCGGGTTATTTCTCCCCTCGAAGAAGCTTCAGGAACAGATCCTCTCATGGTGTCATGATGCCCCCCTCGCTGGACACCCCGGTCCCAAGAAGACCCAGGATCTCATAAGCCGAAGGTTCTGGTAGGCTGACCTCCATAAGGATGTGGAAAGACATGTATCATCTTGTCCGGTCTGTGCTGCGAACAAGTACCAAACGGGCAAACCACTGGGCAAACTGCCGCAACCTACTTTACCGACCCGGCCTTGGGAACACATTTCTATGGATTTTATCATTGACCTACCAGAATCTGAGGGAAAGACTGCAATCATGGTAACTATCGATACGTGCAGTAAGTTGGCTCATTTTTTAGCACTAGAAGGTCTCCCGTCTGCTCCAAGGACGGCTTCAGTCTTTCTCCGAGACGTGATACGCCTTCATGGACTACCCCGGACCATAATATCTGACAGAGGTACTCAATTTACCTCCAATTCTGGACGTTGTTATGTCAACAATTAGGGATTAACCAAGCACTTTCTTCCGGCTTTCACCCCCAAAGCAATGGCCAGACAGAGAGACTCAATGCCGGACTGGAGCAATACTTGAGATGCTTTTGTAGCAATAGACAGGAGAAGTGGTCTTCCTTCCTCGCACAGGCCGAGTTTGCTTATAATAACAACTTTCACACTTCCATTCGAATGAGTCCTTTCTATTGCACGTATGGGTACCACCCACAACAGATGCCTTGGTCCGGAATGCAACCACCCAAATCTCCTGCCATAGATGACCAATTATCAGAACTAAGGAAGGTACATAAGATGGCTAGAGAAGCACTAGAGGACAGTCAACAAGCACAGAAGAAGTGGGCAGATAGAAGCCGAAGGTCCAATCCAGAATGGAAATCCGGACAAAAGGTCTGGTTATCTACAAGGTATCTACCTAGATGGATACATACTGGCAAATTTGCTCCACGATATCTGGGTCCTTATCCCATTGTGAGACAAATAAATCCAGTAGCCTATGAATTACGCCTGCCTAAGAGCCTTCAGAGAGTACACCCAGTGTTCCACACATCACTACTCAAGGAATATAAGGAGGATCCCTTTCTACGCAAGACTCAGAAGACCAAGACACCGACTACAGAAGAACCACAGGAGTATGAGGTGGAATACTTGGTGGATTCTCGTTATCATCAAGCAAGTCTCCAATATCTAGTACATTGGAAGGGTTACTCCACGGAAGAAAGAACTTGGGAACCCAGTCACCATCTTCATGCCCCAATGTTGTTGAGAAGGTTTCATCTGAGATACCCGGGGAAGCCAGGGGGTTTCTGAAGGGAGAGAGGCTATACTGTCAGGATCCGTCCCTGGAAGCTTTGGTATACGTGGAAGGTATCGTCACGAAGAACCTTCAGGTAGCGGGCTAGCCCTCATCCAAGATAGCTGACACCGTTATTTAAGCAAGCCCCGCCCACCTTCCAGCGCGTTGTATCTGTGTTTATCTCTTCGATACTTGCGCTCCGGCTAAACCCCGGTTTAGCTTTTCCTTTGCCTTCTGCAGTTATTCATCAACCCGCCTGTCCTTGCTTGATTCTCCCCTTTGCCTGTTCTCGGCACTCTGCCGCTTCGTACCCTCCGCCCTTTCCTTTTACTTTGGGCTTCTTGCCGCTCCAACTCACGGCTCCTGGTCTGCCTCCCTTGCGAGTCTTCGTGTTCCTCCCTGTGCCTTTCGCGGATCAGCCATCCTCTGGTAAGTAGGGACTTTGCTAATCTACCCTTTCATTCTTTACCGCTTTTTGTTTCGGTACGGAACCTTTCTCTGTTCCGTGCTTCCTTCCTCTACTTTGCTTGCCTCCCGTCTCCCTCTGCATTTGCTCCTCACTCCTGTACCCGGCAACCACTACACGGTATTGGATCCAGTTTTCCTCAACCTCTGCTTCATTTCTTCATCACTGTCTATAACACGGAATGGACTTACCTTAAACCGCTGCTTACCTGCACTCTACTCTGGATCTATAATCATCCGGTTCCTGCCGCTGAAGAAGCTCCTTCCAAGACCCACCTCCTGAACATTCCGCAGGGTTTTTTGCCGTCCATCGGCCTTTTCGCTGTTGCGGGGGCTTGGCTCCTCGGGGCCCCCCAAGATAGGTTCCATTTCCTGTCGAGGTGGCTTCCGAGGGAGACAGGCCCTATTTACATGACAGGAAGTCCAGAGGAAAGCCTACCAAGGAAGAAACCAAGGCTTTCCGGAAGCATTCCAAACACTCTAAGGACAGACAAGAGGAAACATCAGGTGAGGAGCAGGGTGGTGAAAGGGAACAGTCTGACACAGTCCTTCTGTCTGACACTAACAACCCTGCAAGTCCAGCGATAATATCATTCCTGCCACGACCTTGGGTGACACAGCTGGGTGAAAAATGAAATCAGTGGGCACTCGCCAGCATTGCTTCGCAATCTGAGGCACAGCCTTCACTGGTACTGTAATATCATAGACAAACATGTCTGGGTCTACAGGAATCCTGCGTACTACCACCTCCCTAGTCAATGTGTGTATTATCAACATTGCCCTTACAGCACACATCCCAGGCGTGGAACACACGACTCCATGATCTGTGAAGGATATGGTCATGTCTAACTCACTGAGCAGGTCCCTACCCAGTTGATTGACAAGGGAGCTCTCAGAATATAGATGGGGTACCCCTACTATATTCCCTCCCAGCTTCACATCCAGCTCCTCAGTGTATGGAACCTTGGAAATATGATATGATATGATATGATGTGATATGGCATTTGTAACACGCCTATACAAAAGTGTTTCAAGGCGCGACGAGGCGGGGGGGACAAAGGGAGACAGACAACGATCCTACTAGGCCAGGTGTCATTCAGATTGCGCAAGTGCAAGGGTGGGGGGACGGGAAAAAGTGCAGGGGAAGGGGAGAGGGGAAGTGCAGTACATGGTTAGTAGAATACAAGATAAATAATAGGGCCAGCTGGTGGCAAGTGCAAGGAAAGTGCGGTACATGGTTAATAGAATACGAGATAAATAATAGGGCCAGCTGGTGGCAAGCGCAAAGGTAAGTGCCGGGAGAAGGGGCTGTAGGATACAGAGACAGTCCCGTAGTGCATGTAGGCAGTGCAAGGAAGAGTGGCTGGGCCAGGACATGAGATCAGTGAGTGGCCCAGTTGCAGATTTAGTGCAGGTTCAGTGATTTTAGCAGGGGAGAGAGGGAGAGAAAGTGGAGGCAAAGAGGAAGGTTTTGAGGTGCTTCCGGAACCAGAGATGGTTCTCCTCAAGTTTCAGGGAGGCAGGAAGGCTGTTCCAGAGGGAGGCCCCTGCTGCGGCGAGAGATCTACCACAAGCTCGTTGCTTGGAGAAGCAGCTGACCCTGAGGTAGTTGGAGGTGGATGAGCGAAGGGCACGAGAAGGAAAATATTTAGGAAGAGAGACTTACAGGTATTTTGGCCCAAGGCCCCAGAAGGCCTTGCGGACAATGCAGAGAGTTCTGAACTTAATCCTTGCAGCCACTGGGAGCCAGTGTAGTGATATCAGTCCTGGAGAGATACGGTCCCCGGGCTTGAGGCCAAGGACAAGTCTCGCAGTCCTGTTCTGGATGAGTTGCAAAAGGTGGAGAGTAGAGGCAGGAAGATTTAGATAGAGGCTGTTACAGTTGTCCAGCCTAGAGAGAACCAGAGCTCTGGAGACAGTGAGCTTCTGGGGGAAGGAGAGAAAAGGTAGTGTGACTTCTTAGAGACGTCAGAGATGTGAGGAGAGAAGGAGCGTGTGGAGTCGAAGATGACCCCGAGGTTTTTTGCCGTGCAGGTAGGAGCAGGAAGAGGACCAAGGGAGGCCGGCCAGAGAGCTGCAGGGAAGGAGGGAGTGGATGTGCCGATAAGTAGAATCTCAGTCTTACTGGCATTGAGGCAGAGGTCGTTAGCGGCACACCATTCCTGGATAGCAGAAAGACAGTCAGAGATGAGGGAAGTGGAAGAGAAGGCCGAGGGTAATCTGAAAATGAGCTGGGTATCATCCACGTAGCACTGAAAGTTGGGACAGAGAGCGGCTATGCGGTGAGAAAGAAGTGCCAGAGACTGGTTGAACAGCCAGGGGGAGAGGTAAGATCCCTGGGGGACACCACAGGTAGAGAAAAAGATGTCAGAGAGAAAGGAACCCAGTTGGACCTGGGAGGGTCGATTGGAGAGGAAGGAGGACAGCCATGCCAGAGCTTGACCAGTGATACCCAGGTTATCACGGAGACGGTTGAGCAGGATGGTGTGGTTAACAGTGTTAAAGGCAGAAGAGAGGTCGAGCAAGATGAGAACACAAGGGGTGTTAGAGTCAAGGTTTGAGAGCAGGTCCTCACGGATGTTCAGGATAGCAGTTTCCGTGCTTCTGGCAGCTCTGAAGCCAGACTGATGGTCATGAAGACTACCAACAGATTCAGCATGGAGATTAAGCTGGGAGATGGCCAGTTTCTCCAGGAGCTTGCCCGGAAAGGGAGTGATAGAGATTGGGCGATAGTTAGCTGGGCAGGAGTGGTCTGAGGAGGGTTTCTTAAGAAGGGGGTGCACAAGGGAGTGCTTGATGGGGGATGGGAAGTCTCCAGAGGCAAAGGAGTGATTGCAGAAGTCAGCCAAGGCAGGCGCCAGGGAGTCGATGTGGTCCTTGATAGTTTTGGAGGAACAGGGATGGACCTGTTTTGACGAGACTTTTTTAGATCGGACTTGTCTCGAAACCTTGTCAGCAGAAAAAAGGGGAAAGACAGAGAAGGAAGGAGGAGGGGTGGCTGCCGAAAGGCCAGAGGGAGAGCAGGGAATAGGGGAGGGGAGGTGATAGGAGGAGAGTGAGGACAGGATGTCTTGAGTTTTTGAAATGAAGTGAGAGGCCAGTGCCGTGCAGAGGGCCTGGGAGGGGACAGGAGAGGTGGAGACTGCAGCAGGGTTTGCTAGCTCCTTGCAGATTTTAAAGAGTTTGGCCACATTGTTAGATGCCGCAGAGATGCGGGCTTGGATAAGGGCTCTCTTCTTAGTGAGAACGGAGAGCCGGTATTGCCTTTGGAGCAGGCGGCAGGCCAGTTTGTCAGAGGATGAACATGAAGCATGCCATTTCCTCTCTGCCACCCTGCACTTGCGTTTAAGGGTGACGAGATCTGAGTCATACCAGGAGTTACATTTGGCTCTGGGCTTCAGGCGGATTCTCGTGACGGGGCAAGGATATCAAGGGTATCAGATATAGCAGAGAGGAGAGTGGAGAGGGCTGTGTCAGGGTGGGAGTCAGCCGAAGGGGGAGGGGGGGCGAGAAGGTGGTAGCGAAAGCCTCAACTGACACAGGCTTCATGGGTCAGATGACCGCGAAGGTGGGTGGCAGTGATGAGGGTGGCTTTGCCTGTGGGGTAGGGAGGAGGAGGTGGGAGGATAGGAGAAAGTGATCACTCCAGGAGAGAGGAGTGGAGAGAGGGACAGAGAGGGGAAGGTCAGAAGAGATCAGAGCATCAAGAGTGTGCCCTGCAGAATGGGTCGGCCCAGACGGGAGAACAGAGAGTGAGAGAGAGTCGCAGAGCCCCAGAAAATACCTGCGCATCGAGATATTTTCCTGATAGTGGAAAGTTTCCTTCCATGATACACAATTTGGTTGCACCAGAGTCCACCATAAATATGAATTGCTTGTTTCCTATCTCCTCCCCCACCACTGGTTCCTCTTCAGGGTGGCTAGTCGTCAACAGGACCGGACACGCATTTGCTTTCTGTGGTCTGTCCTTACCAGGATATGTGCTTTTTCCAGGGAACGAGAATGGGCTGCCTCCTACTACTGCTGTTCTAACAAAGTGGCAACACTGCCCTGCTGCGGCAGGTTTCACGCCTGTGTGTCTGGTGCTTGGGGTTGCTGTTTAAAGGTTTGGTATTGCTGTAGAGCACACTCCTGGTTCTGGTATCCTTGACCCTGTTGCTGGTACCCTAATCCTTAAGGTCCTTGGTGCCCTTGGGCCTGCTGCTGCGGCCCATAATTATACCCCACTGCGGACCTGCTCTGGCACGCCCTTCCGGAATGCCCCCAGCTTAAACAATTAAACATTGGCAATCTGAGGCACAGCCTGAGACTGTCAGAGCCCCCCCCCTAGCTTCAAATCCTCCTCCTCTTGCTCCTCAAAATCCCACTTTTCCTTGCTGCGGTCCTCCTTGCTGCCACTGTTTGCCGGGGAACTGTTGCCCTCACCCCACTGTCCTTGTCCTCCTTCCACCCTGAGCGCCGTAATAGTGGCACTCACAACTTGCTGTGTGCTCTCTGTTCCTTCCACCTGCACTGGTGTCGACATAGGCACCTGTACTGCCACTTTTGCCCATTTTATCTCTACCAACTTTGCTTCATCGCCCTGATGCCTTGGTGCTGTTTCCTGCTCCTGCTCCTGAATCCTTTTACAAGGGTGCACTATTATGCTATGCATTTCTAGCCATCCCTTCTCCTTACACCCACAATCTTGTCCAGTGCCTTCTGCTCTTCCTTCAGCGAACCCCTCTTTACGATAAAATAGAAACATTTTATTGATTGGTCCCATGACCCTCCAGTCTCTGCTCTCCATTTCAATTGCATTTTGAGAATTAATCCAGCTGGGTCCTCATCATCCACCATGGTAAACTGCATCAAAGACTGCAAATTGGGAGTATCCTGGAAGGCCCTGAGTAGTGCGTCCCATTCCATCGCCCTAACTCCATTGAACGACGCTCCATCATGTGCATCATCCCTTATGGTTACTCCCGGGTGTCCAGCCTTAACCCACACCTCCCCAGCCTGATGCCCATGCTTATTACGGCAACCAATAAGCACTTAAGACCTCCTATTGCTAGGAGCACCCCAGCTGTTTTTTTTTCAAACACAAATATCCAGTTACTCGCCCCTGCTGTAAGTTGTGGGAAGGCCTTAAATTATTTGTATCTATTTTGCGGACAGGGCACATACTGTATCCTTCCTCCCACCTTATGTATTAGAGGCATCTGAATTTTTGCTCTACTTCCCACACCCTTCTTCACAACTCCTCTTTTCTTTACCAATGCCATCTGGCAGGCCCTGTTCCTCAACCTGCCTCTTGCCCATATACCTTCTACTTGGGGGTATTTTCAACCGCCTCTTTACCCCTCTGTTCATCTCACTCGGAGCCTCTGTAAATGTACCAGCATCCCATTCCTCCACATTTGCTCCCAACACCGTATTCTACTCTCCCAAAATAATCCTTCCACCTGGGGTCCTTTCTTTCTCGACACCTACACATTTTATACCTTCAGTATCCATCTTTAGCAATATTTCCCCTGATTTCCAATCTCCCAATCCCTCTCTTAGTGCAACTATACCCCTTCCTGTTCCTGGGGATGTCTGTAACCTTTCCAGTTCCACCAGTAAACCTGTCAACCTATCCCCGAACTCCCTATATCTGTACACTGTCGATGCTGGTACTTCGGGCGAATGGGTATACAGGGGTGGGGGAGTGGTAGCCTGTGGTACTACAGACACTGTGGGGACCCTACTGCAGCAGAAGGGGTCCTTATCGTAGTGGGTACATAACTTGGATTGATGTATCCTTCGCAGGATATGGTGTTAAGGGATACAATCCACTACACCCCGCACTGGTGCCCCACCTTTTTCTTCTCCCTTTCCGCACTTCGAATTTCTCTGTCTTTGCGACTACGCTCCATTTCCTTTGTGTCTTGGAACATACGCCATAGATGGAGAAATTCTTTTCCCTTATTATCTCCTACTAAAAATGTGACATGTGTTCCAAAATACTCTTGTTATGCAAGCCCTGACCTGGCTATTGGCAGGGCAACCCCCATCCCCCTGTCTCCGCGATTCACTGCTTATGATTTCTCCACCCTGTCACGATACAGTGGCAGGGCCTTATACATGGGCTCTATTTGTGATCCTCCCCCATGCCTGTTATGTGTATCTCTTACTACCCCTGCAATGCCCCTCTAATGTACAGCGCACTTTGCCGCTTGCTTGTAACAATAAAACCAAGAGAATCAACCCCCACCCTTCTCTTTCACCCTTCCATACGCACATATGCTGCTCCAAGAGGTTGGGCAGCATCACACTGCAACTCACACAATTACCGCCCATTCTAGGGCCTGCTTTTTCACCCAAGAATTGCAACTGCCATCCATTAAATTAACACACAACACTAACGACTACTACTTTTTCCAGGCCTACTACTTATATGAGACCACTATTTCTTATTTCCATATACCTCCATTGAATATTATTCTCCCTTGTGGTACCACCTTCCCTCCCCTTCCGAGGAGGGGATCCCTCCCTTACCTTTGCCTTACCTTATAATGCCTTACCTTATAATACTTTGCCGAACCAATCAACTAATAATGCATATTTTCACCAACAATAACCCTAACCTCATCCACGTTACATCAATGTCCTCGCTATCCATATTCTCACACCTTTCAAACTTCCCTATACATCCATCCCCTACTTGTTATCTCTTACAAGAGTCTACTCACATGTGCGTGCTCACCCGAACTCCACCATCACAGGGTTCCAACACCAGCATGCACTTTCCTCTGAGGCACGCCCCACTTCGAAGAGCAGAGAGGACTTTTCTTAGAATGGCTCCTGCTTAACCACTCAGAACATGTGTTTTTTCAGGGCCGGTCACTCTAGGTGGGTATGGCTCCTTCTGGAGAAACGCCCTGGAAGCCTGCGTAGGTACGGGCACTGGGATCACATCGGGTTCACAACAAAGGGGGGTCTGGGAATCTCTCTACCAGCACGAACACAGCCCATTGACCTGTTCTTGGGTGAATAACCCCTGGGAGAGACTCTACCAAGTCTTTAGCTCACTGTCCCTTTCAGAGAGAAGAAATTTCCCTGCATATCAGCCTTTGTCCTGCCCACATCGGGTTCACCAATTGAAAGCAAGCACCTGCACGCTTACACCAGGGAGAATACAACCCGCTAAGGAAGAAAGGCCCAAGACTATCTTGTAAGGATAAAAAGTTTAATCTCATGCGCAGATGAAAGCAACAGCAAAGAACTCGGCTTCTAAGAACGTTCTGCCAAAGAGAGGTACCAGCAGAAACTTTTAAAGCTAATCATTGTCATAAGTGACACAATACATACAATAAAAACCTGCGCGGCTGATTGGATGGACCCTATGCAGGTGCTGCCTTTATCCATATGGGATGGCAGTTTATTGGACTCACAGATCAGTCTGTCCGTCTTCCATCACGTGGGTGCTGCAGGGCTCATCTTCTTCTCACAACGAAGGTCAGAAAACAAATTAATTATACTCTACTATACAGCTTGTTTATCACCCACACTGTGCTTGTTTATCACTCACACTGTGCACTTGGCAGGCCTTAAGATGTACATTCAGGAGGTTTCAGTGCACTCTGTCGATCCTCTTTGAACATTTTAGGACTTGTTACTTTGGGGTTGGTGGTCAAAGGGCACCTGGTGTCATGGAATTCTGGTATTTTAGGTTTTAGTCAGTTATATGGGCTATGACTCGTAGTCACCCGGGAATGGGCCGGGTCGTGTGTTAGCCAAAGTGGGATAACATGCATACCAGGCACCAGCCTCTGATCGCGGCCTTGTGGGGAACATTACTCTTGGGTGAAAGACACATCTTTGCAACACTTTTAAGAACAATGAACAAACAGTGTGGCAGTTGGGGTGCAAACTGGCCTCATGGGCATGACTGGAGATTTCTCTTGCCTTGTGGACTTGGGCCTAGTGCATGCAATGTTGCCTTTATCGTACAAGCCTTTTCTTCTACCTATGATCATTAATATTGACATAACATAGTGATGCCGCCCTTGCCTTGGGCCACACCATATGGTTACACTATAATTGGTTTATTTGTATGGGGTCCTGCTGGATGGGAATGCGTCCCTCGCAATGCCCCCCCCTGCAGATTATCATAGTGCTTCATATGTATCTTGTCTTACTTTAAAGCGCTGAGTGGGGTACGGGGCTGCCCCCTTCCCAACAATATTGTTGGAACATTCATACAAGGAAAACAGAAACAATGAAGGCAAAGAAGCCACCATCAGCTACACTGTGTCGTTGGCTCAGTAATTAAACTGAGTCAAGTAGTTTCCGTCCACCCCTTCCTTGCATCATGGTAAGTCTATCCTTTCAGGGGGAATACAAGGGAACAACTAGGGGAAGAGCATGAGTCAGACAGTTACACCACTTGTTTGCCCTACAGGGGAGACACACCGATGTAGTGAGGTAGATGGTGGAGTACCGCAAGTCTTCCCATGCACACAACCCACTCCTCCCATGCCGATATGCCCAGTGCACTATTAGAGTTGGTATGGGAGTGTTGGGGACCTTCACTGGATCTGCTAAATGCCCCTGCAAGACCCAGTCCACAAGGGAGTATTACATGTATTAGGGAAACAGAAACACTGTTTCACGATATTCCCATTAATTTTCCCTTAAATAAAAAGTCCAGTTTTGGTTAAGCGCAAGTGCAAAGACTGATGGGCAGATTTGGTCTGAATAAGTAAGAATTTGGGCACAATGTGTTACCTCAATTACCAGGACAGGTCTGGGGAAAATCCCTCAAATAGTTATACAAATATTTGATCGGGCAGGGGGTGCCCCCAGGTCCCAAATAAATTGCTATATCTCCCATGGTGCTTTGCAGTAGAGAGGCTTTTCACAAATGAAAAGCACCCATTATTTTTGTTGCTCAATGTGAGCGATTGCCTGGGTAATACCAGAGGAATGCTGAAAGCTCAAAAGCTATTTTTAGGAGCAAAAAGGATGCAATTGCAACAGGATATAGGTGGGGGTGGGTGAAAGAGGCTACCATGTGATGTTAGACAGTTGGGGTGGTCTTCAGAGCCAGTTACAGTTCAAACATTTTCAGATTATCGATGGAAAACGGGGTAGAATATCTTGAGATTCCCATGGCAATAACGCAAGATTAGCTCAGAAAATAAAATGCATCACATGACCCAAAGAGTAAAAGGGGAGAAGGTCACTTGGTAAGTGACTGTGAGGCCTGGGAAGAGTTTTTGATTGTCGAGAATTATTGAGGGAATTCTATGGGCATCGGTTTTACTTTGCCGGTATATGTTGGTTGCTGTTATATATATATTAGCTCCTTATCAAACAGACAATTTCCATTAATGACTAGGAGATGATTTTGCATGTCATACACCGCCAGCTTCAATGAAAGTTCCACAGCTAGTCTTAAATCATTGAATCCTGATTTATAGCAATTTTGCCAGTAGATGTCCATTCTAGGGTGGCATTATAAAGGACTTGTATCCATTGTCTTCAGACTATATTTCGCCATGTTGCATATCTAAATGTGATAGAATGGGCTCTATGCCCATGTGCTACTCGAGAACCAGAGCATCAGCACTGGTTCCCATTTGCAAATTAGCCATATCTTTGGTTGCACTTGCCTGAGTGTTTTGAATGACATCTCCAAAAGACCGTCCCATGACAGTGGCGATGAGAGGCAGCTGACTGCTCACAGAAAGTGTAGACATGTTCTCACTGAGCTCCCGATCTTCACAGTCCACCATCAAAGCCTGTGAGTCATCCATTGCATTACAACTGTTGTATATTCTCCTAAGGCAATAAGGTAAATAACTATCATTGGGATCACTGGGCTGCTGGGGTCTCTTTTTTCGTTGTAACTGTAGCTGTTCATAATTACAGTTTCCTTCACACCACAGTGGCTAATCTCGAGAAGTCTGAAGAGTACACATGTTTTCAAGGCATACAATAACAGCTATATATCTGTATGGTGAGGCTCCACCCCTAATAGCGTCATAAACTTAGAACTGCCCATAGATAAATACCTTTTTATATCAAATCCTTTGGGGTTCTTATAAATTATATATAAAATGAATATACAATGTATATAAGCATTTTTGGGGTCACCAAATGTACCGGGGTTCAATTGAATTTATTGGGGTTTGGGTAAATCTGTATCCCATTTTTATATCAATCTCATTGGCATTCTTATCAAATGTATTTGAAATTCATATAAAATGTATATCATTTTTTGGGGGTCATCACATTTATTGGGGTCTAATTAAATGTATAGGGATTCAGATACATCTAAATCCAGTATTATATACACTACAGTGGGGGTTCTTATTGAGTTTATATAAAATGTATATACACATTTTTGGGGGCATTCAATGTATAGGGTTTCAATCAGTTTAATAGGGGTTCAGGGGTGGGCCACATCTAAACTAAGACGCTTAATAAAAGGTATCCCACGCTACTACTTTTGGATATTTGGTGAGTACCTGTATTTTCTATTTCAACACCTGATATAAATCCATTAGCAATACCTACCATATAATCTGAGTACCCCGAATGACAATTTCAGAAATATAATAGTTTGTTGTTTGCACAAATTGAAAATAACTAGCAAACCTTGTGCGTTTCTGTAAAAATGAGGTTGAAACTTGAAAAATGAATTTAAGATACCTATGTATCAACCACAGCTATTGGCACTGTCAATGTTTGTTTTACCATTTTTTTTGTTTTTATTTAATGTGTTATGGTCAAAACAAATTGATTTTTCACATAAAAATGAAAATAATATCTACTCAAATTACATGAAATGCAACAATATATCACATATAACAATTAGGACACATCACATAATACATGATATCTTATTAATAAAAACTATCCTGTTTAGAACATTTCTAAAAGTTCTATACATCACGAAATATTTCCTAAAATTTGTAAAACCTCCACAATCAAAAAGGTCTCATTATCTGTGCTCAGTCTGTGTCAAAAATCCTCCACATGTAGCCATGATGTTTTGACTACAAAGTGGTTAAAACATGTCACTCTACACTCCTTTAGGGACATGCAATGCATCATAAGATGTTTTAAGGATTGTAACTGATTATTTCATGGACAAAATTCACAATTCCCCTCCCATTACCCCTGCTTACTAGGGACTGCTAAAACTTCATTAGTGCTTAAAAGATTGAATCGAAATCTTAAAAACTGACCTCATAGTATCTCATTGGGGAATTTAGATAAATATCTCAGGAGCAGCCCCAGTGGGTGGTCAGTCTTTGAGAAAGTGGAAAGCAGAGAATAACTTTGTACATGTTCAATCCTAGAAATCCAGTCTGACTCGAAAACTGTTCTTTTTACAGAATCTAACTGTTCACATCATTCATTCGAAGATCTGCCACATCCGATTAAGATTCTCTATGCCATCATTTTCAGTTCTATCAAAACCTTTGATGTATCCATATTAATGATAGATTTAAGATAATTATACATTAATACTTCTGATGAAACAAGAATCTTTCTATATAATGTTAACATTTTCCAATTGAACCACGCATTCAGTGAGACCATCCCCAGATCGAAGTGTAAACTAGCCATGCAGAGGGAGGGTGGAAGGTTTAGAGCCTTTTTCCAAAGTCACCCCTCCAATCTAACCAAATCCAAGGTATACATCTGGTGATCTATTTGTGTGCCATATATTACTGAGGGCACTATCTTAGTTTTATAAAAAATCAATCAAAGATTTAATTGAAAACCTGCAGTACTTATACATAATATTTCACATTACACAGCCACGCTAGTGGCTGTGTAGTTATGGTTTAGTTGCTGTTTCCATAGGAAGAGCACTTTTTGGGCAGCCTATAACTCCGCTCACCAAACTTTGCAAAAAAAGTATATGGGCCACTCTGAATTTTTTTGCTAAATTTGGTGACAATCCGTCCAATAGTTTCCTTTAAAACAACCAAAACATATGTCTAAAATAATTAGCAATATCTATGTCCGCTCCGTGGTCACACTTCCCTGTTCTTTCCGTGGACAAGAAATTCCTTGGCTAATACATAGCGTCATGTCTGCGGACATGTGGTGCTTTCACTGATTGGTTGTGGAACAGCATGAAGTGCGTCAGATTTCTTCGCTGCCCCCGCCATCTTTTGTTCATGTTTTGGTGTATGCGGACATCGCCGGTAATACATACAAAACAAGACACCAATGCACTTGCTAAACTTATGAAATACTGTTTCCTAAGGTGAGCTTTAATTAGGCTGGGATAGGATGTGGCAGCACAAACTCAAAAAGTGGTGTTTTCTTGTTACCAAAGTCATACGGTAAAGTGGAAGTTGGTGCTCAATGTACGGCGAACAATTACTGCATCTGTGTTACAATGTATTTAGATTAATATTGTAGTCAGACTGGCATCCTATGTTTTGAAATCTGAGGCCACCACCTGGACTGTTTGATGGAAACAGCGGTTCTGGAGGCATATGGGACTAGCGGTTCTCATGATTGGATTCGCATATGTTGTTGTAAAGTGAGAATGTTTTTGCCTTTTGAGTGAAGGACACTTGATTTGCTTTTTTGGTTGTGAGCTCAGTAGGTCCACGCATCCGAGTGAATACATAAGGGGCAATTGTTTTTTGACCTTGAGCGAAAGGGAAACTTCAAAAGCAATGAAAGGAATGGCTGGTTGGAAAAAATACCATTGGATAAGGTTATGTTTTAAAAACGTTTGTACGAAACATGAAATATCAGTTCACGAAGAATCATTGCTGCAAATACATTGCTGTCTGACTTGGCCAAAACCAATGGAGCCAGTAAACATCATGTAAGTTTAATTTTGACGACTCTACACTGAACCGCATTTTAATTTTATATTACCGAAACACCAATTGTGACAATATAACTGAAGTATTATCTTTCTGCGCCGTTGTAATTTTCCTCCTATAAGGGAGAGTGCAGATTCTCCGCGTTTGCAGGGTATGACTAGAGTCACCCTTGTTGACCGTTGATATTTCTTCTTTGAAATGTTATGCTTGCACACATAGCTTTGTGTATCACTTTGCATATTCTTTTGGTCTTGTTTAAAATCACGAGATGTAATTTTTTCTTGCTTGCCCATTCATTTTGGCTCCATAACTGAATTACCATCTCACTGTGTAGTTGCCATTTTTTTTAAACCATACGGCGACTGCTCATTGTCAGCGTTTTTAGGCTGTCACTATATTTACCCATGGTCAACGCTAATATTTCCTTAAAATATCATGTTTGACCACTTCGATTTGTGTACTATTTTCCACAATGTTTGTGTCTTTTTTGAAATTTTTTGCTAAAGGTTGGGCATTGATACATATTTTCTCTTACATTTTCCGCCTAGCTACATCTTGCCGTACTGTGCATGCCATGGATTCCAGATGACGAGTGATGGCTTCTTTGGATGCCAAATGCAACTGCTCGTGACCGGCTGCCTGTCCATTAAAATGTTGTGGGATGACCGGCCAGGCCCCCTTTGTCCCTACGCTGAACTAGCTATAAGTAGTAACATAACATCATTTATGGTGGTGTAGGGCAAAGGTCATGGCGCCGTCTTGGAAAGCACTGTGCAAACAAAGTGGGTGCTTTAACAAAAATGCATACTGTGTGTATGGGAAAATAATTACGTGTGCCTCACCATGAACATTTTCAATGATGCCCTTAGAACCATTGTTACAATTTAATTGAAAATGGGATTAGTCTGATGGTCTCTGACAGTTGTTTGTTCAATACGACTACTTTACAAATTCTAAAATGTTAATGTTTTCTTTTAAAATCCAGTGTATCATTTCAAAATGTAAGGTACTACGTTGTACGTCGCTGTATGTTTATTTACAGGTTCTGCATCACGGCATGTACTTTTGCTTTTTGCAGGCTGCCATGGAAAGCAAAGAGGGACCATGTATGGAACAACCACCTTCCCTTTCTATGGTGGCGATCTTGAAAAAGGATTTTGTTTTGTAATTGCTGTATGTTTATTTACAGGTTCTGCTTCAGGCACGTACTTTTGCTTTTTGCAGGCTGCCATGGGAAGCGAAGAGGAGCCATGTATGGAACAACTGCCTTCCCTTTCTATGGTGGCAGGCGGGCCGGATTATAACCAGAAATCCTATTTTTCCATAGCACACGTTATTGCTTTGCAAATCTATACTATTACTGGCAAATCTTATTGCGTCTATGTCATTTACTGAGAAATATAAAGTACATGGAGTGTATGCGATTTTTTTTAACATACTTACACTGTGAAAGGTGGTTCTTAACGGAACATTTACTTTGCTAACAGATGGCTTTCTTTTTTGGTAGGACAGATAATAAGGCAATTTGCGAACGGAAATAAGGAAAGAGGCACCAAATGGTAATATGGGGGGGTAGGTGGACGGCGCAAAAATATTGTGCGTTTGTTATTTGTAAGGTAGGGGCAGTGTTTGTCATGCTCCTTCATTACAGCAGTGCTGCTGTTTCTTGGGGAGGGGGATGGCCTTAGCTCATGTCATTTTCAGGTAACTAGAACTTTTGCTAAAAGTATGTAATGTGTACTTCAATGTTATTGGCTGACTACCAATACGTGTTGGCGCTGTGCAAGGGAAATGTTGCAGGGGGACGTTCCTACATCAATATGAAATCTGTTTCCACATTGTCCATGAGGCAAACATCTTACTGTTAAGTGTTTACGGATTCTCTGACACGTCACCGTGCTGTACACCAGAATATTGTCATGTGGTATTCTCCGCAAGGTGTGTAAATAAGTCAGAAGTTACTTTACATTATGTTTACGTGCCACTAGTATAAACTGATGATCTTTAGCAAAAAAACTTTGGTAAAGGGACGGTATGGTTAAATTGCTCTACAAAAAACCTGTGCAATTCAGTAAAAAAAAGTTGTTAAAGGGACGTTATGGTTAAGTTGCCCTACTAAAAACCTGTAAAATGCACTAAACAAATCTTTGTTAAGGGGACGTTATGGTTAAGTTGCACTACTAAAAGCCTATGCAATTCACAACAAAAAAAACTTTGCTAACGGTACGTTATGGTTCAAAGTAAAACCGAAAAAAAACCCTGAAATTCGCCAATTATGGTAATCTAAGTGACCATAACTCGCTCCACCACCGTGCATTGCTAAGACTAACACACAGGACATCAAATATGACATCACAAATGATATCACATGTCTTACTCGCTCTCTTTTCCTTTAGTGATATATCTTGGCCAGTACTAGTTAGGATCAAAACATTGAAAAAGTACTATATTTGTAGACTTATATTTCAAATATTGTCTTACAATAATTCATTTAGGGTCCACTCACAGCATATTAAACATATACATAAGGCTAATACACACTTGAAGTACAGTAATGCTTTCTGTGTCTGAAGACAATCAGTAAGGTTATCAACACTTTCTTATTGTTCTGGTGTTTTTTTTATAACTATACATTCTCTAGATAGGCTCATATTTGTATGGGGATTACTTTCTTTAGGGTGCAGTCACATCATTTGATAGTCATACATAGGGAAGTAGTAGGTTTGAAGCAGAGGAATCATTTCTGTGCATAAAGATAATCAGTTAGGTTATGAACACTTTCTAGATCTACTGCTGTGTCATGATCTCTGCTTCCAAAAGATCAGGACTTGCCCAACTCCCTTGGAAGCAGACCCATAACCCCGGTTCCGAGTGCCAGCCAGTCCCAATTGGGACCTTTTGGACCCTGTCCTGGAGCCAGTGGCACCAGGCTCATAAAGATGCCCAGTCCCAGCGCTGGAAGCGCCGGGCTCATAATGCTTGGGTGGACTTACCTGCAGCAGACCATGCTGCTTACTTACCTGCCAGTTGAGCCCCTGATCCTCTTCTGTTTGGGACTACTTTTCCTGTTGGGTGGGGCAGGAGCCACGCCCTAGGTTCAGAACACTGGAACTCTTCTGGAAAGCAGGAACTCTTTTCTTAGGCGAGGCTGTGGAAGGAGACATCTAAGCACTACAGGAGGCTATTTAAACCACACCCGATGGATGAATCTTGCTTTGCGTTATTCTGCATTCTCTGCAGCAGAACGCTCATCGTGTCTTCTGCTTCTGATCCTGGGCATAAGGGAACAAAGGCTTACCATCCTGGAATCCAGTCTTCAGCAGCACCTGTAAAGACAAAGAAAGAACAGGTTAGCACTACGGTCTTCAGTGGCAGCGCATCTCTTACCTGGTCCATCGGCTGTCACCAACGCCTCGCGCTGCATTCCGGCATCTGAAAGACAAAGGCTTACCTACTCTTCGCATGCTCCGGAGGTCTTCGCATTGCATTCCGGCATCTGAAAGAGAAAAGCTTACCAGCTCTTCGCACGCTCCAGAGGCCTTTTGCGCTGCATCCCGCATCTGAAAGACAAAAGAAGGTGCTTTTAAAGACATTGGGCAACTTTATTACTCACGTGCCATTACTCCTTCCCACGCCGAATCCAGTGGGTATTCCAGCACCCTTCAGCTTCTCTAAAGCTCCGAACTTGTACCTGCAAGATAAAAGGGACAGTTAGTGCGCATCGTGAAGCAGGCTGCAAGCGCTTACTTACGTGCTTCCAGGCGCTTCTATTCCTCACGCGGGTTCGATCCTTAACTCTCATCAGCCCGCCATCCGCCATCGCCGGAACCCTGCAAAACAAGAGATATCATTACAAAAGACTTTTAAGACATTTGAAGTGCCCAGAACTTACCGTTCGTGCAGTTAACGACGGACAGCAGTCCTCTGAGGTCAAGAGGCCTGCACCCTTATCCAGTGAAGAAACTGGTTACGGCACCCTGCCCCGAGGCAGATGGAGAGCTCGGCGTTCACTTACCTAAGGTGAGGGCGTTAACCTTTGGGGTTCTACAGGAGAAGAGAAAGGGAAGAGGAGAGAGGCACCCAATAACCCCAGTTCATTAATCCCATATTTTCTATCTGCAGACATCTTACTCTTCGAGTCAGACATACAGTGCACAGAGGTCCAGCCCAAAGAGCCAACCGTGTGTTACACATCACCTTTGAAGATACGGCATTCACCCAGTCAAGACCGGCGCCTCTGCGGGAATCAGGTGAGCGTTACATGCTGCTGCTTTTTTGCATACTTCACTTTCCCTTTATATACTCATATTTGTATGTGTTTTTTGTCTTTGTGTTTTGTATGTAATAATGCAATTATGTAGTAAGTGGGTTTTATTAGCTACTTATTACATGTTGCACAGTACGCAAAACTGTAATAAGAAAGCATTTATTATTTCACTATTCAACATGGGAAGATGATGATTATTGAACTTCCATCATATGTGCTGCACACAATGCTTATGTTTATACATGAGTAGCTTACTATACTGTAAAGAACTTCATAATATAATGCTATTTATATCAATGCATTGCTTAATGCACTAATTAGCTCATGATATTTATTCCAATGATCCTTGGCACTTTTTTGTCAACATTAAAATAAGAATCCCTTGTACAGACTTCTCATGAAAAGTAAATGCACATGTGATGCCATCAGTGATGTCATCAATGACATTTGTGATGTCATATTTGATGTTCTGGGTCTTAGGCTTAGCAGTGCACGGTGGTAGAGCGAGTTATGGTTGCTTAGCTTACCATAACTGGTGAATTTCAGGGGTTTTTCGGTTTTACTTTGAACCATAACGTTCTGTTAGCAAAGTTTTTTTTAGTGAATTTTACATATAAATTGATACATTGTCCCCTTTAACCTGTCTAGGACCAAGCCTTGATTGGGAGAAGCAGTAATTTCAAATCCCAAATAAATAACATTCTCAATAGGGACAAGCTCAGCAGCTTCTAAAAACCATGGGAATCCATAAGGTTTACGTTTATTTTTAGCAAAATGAATTACCTGGGACTTTTTAGGATTTATCTCGAACTCATTATTGGCTGCATATAAAGCTGTAGCATTCAGAAGAAGTTGGGGGCCTACGGTGGTTTGAACGATTAAAACCATATCAGTAGCATAGGCCATCCAACTAATATTCAAATCTCTAATCTTTGCTGGTGCGAAGGCAGCTTTCTCCAGAAAAACAGCAATGCCTGCCAGGTACGAATTAAAAAGGCAGGGAGCCAAAATACATCGCTGCCGAATGCCTTTACTTTACCAGGCTCTGCATTTTAGTGCGGCAGACACTTTTAGCCATATATGAAATCAAAACAGCACACCATTTTAAATCAGATGAACCATGTATAAACCTAACAGTCCAGAACTGACAGTGCTGGGTGTAAGTGAACAGATCAGTGTAAAGTAATCCATCCGTTGGCAAGTAACAGCTCCACTGAACGAGAATGTTGCTTTCAATACTACTGTTGCAGTGGAATATGCAAATAAAGGCGCAGGAGTGGTAGGGTACCATTGAAGAGGTGCTTTATTTTATAGAACATACTCCTGTGTATAAAGGGACACTTGTTTTACAACTAGCTATTTTATCAACCCAACATGGTGGCGGTAACAATGTTACAGGAATTAAACAATAACCAACATTGACTTTATTCCCTTCCGCCTCTTTATTTATAGATGGAAGCATCATGTTCATTCTCATCTAAATGCGTTCAGGTAATTGCTCCCCAGACACAGGTGCTGACGCACTCTGTCTCCTGTTCTTAAATCAAGGTTGCCACTTGACTAAATCTGACTACGCAATATTGATGTCGTTAGTGCGATAAATGTATTTCTTAGGGAAGGTGTCCAGTTCGGGGTCGATAGCAGAGTATATCTTGTTCTTGTTAGCAAAATGCCGAAGGTGGGTGGCAGTCAATTTTCCAATCTGCTTCTTGTTAGGAGGGATTCCGAAGATTTAATAAGGGGAATTCTCCACACCGCAGAGTGTGATTCCCAGCAGGCGAGCTGAGCGACACTGATAGATAGCCTTGCCTGCCCTACTAAACCAACGCGGGCTTTCCTCGGCCCACGGGGGTGTGTGTTCACTGAGGAGCATGCACGCGGGACATGTGGATACAGCCAGCACACACGCTTTATGCGGTGCTATGCGAACTCAGCCATCTCTAAATTATTATCTGAACAAAAAATACATTCTTCAACTTTTCGGATCAGGCTAACATCTTCTTTCAGTCTTCAAACAGTTGCAAACATGCGCCAAACCGGTTTATTGGGTTGCAATGACAGGGCAATCATGCCTGCATGAGTTGCATTCCTGATTGAGTGAGTCATGAGCATCGATTCTGCTAGGGGCCACATCCAGACAGTGCAACGTGAAAAATAGATTTCATGTATGTGTATCTGCTTATGACGCACCCATTCCTCGTTTAGGTGCGTAAGAGGTGAGTGGGCACTTCACTGGAGGAAATGAGTGAGGGTTGTGAGTAGTCATCTTGGCAGAATAGAGTACGGCAACGTTCAGTTCCTTCCTGCATGTTAGGATGTCTTCCTATGGTCATAGACTTGAGTAACTCCATGTATTTTTCCCCATGATGTGTTGTGGTTGAATTTATTGAAGCATCTAAATACTTCCATCTGGGACCAGCCGCAGGTTTCAGCCAGGTCTACATTATTCGAAGGCTTCCACAGATACGTTGGCACAAGATACAGTAGAATTTGTGAGTCAGGCGCTACATCTAAAAGTTATTTTCTGTCCCCATATGACTCCAGTGGAAAGCCTTAAGTGCGCGTGGTATGCAGTCTTCAAACTGTGACAAAAGAACGAGTGTTACTCTGGCCTAGGGTTGCGGTTGTGACTGGAGGACTCCAACAATTATAATTAAAGTACTTTACAGAAGAAACCGAATGTGAAAACACAGATGTTGCTGCCCAAGTAAATGGTTCTTCGGTCACCTGCTCTTAGGGATGGCCTTGCCTGAATGCAGTTTCAACCTTCCCGTACTGACAAACTGTAGTGTGACCAGCCTGCCGCGGACTGAGGGCCCACTGACTACTGGCCCTGTTTTGCGGGCGTTCTGTTTGAACCACCATTGTTGTATTTCGCAAGGGGTGACCCTCGACTAACCATATGAATTATTTTCTGAAAGAAGGTTATCATTCCAAGATGGACAGGCTAGTGCTCTCCTATTGCACTCTCTCAAAATAACCTTATGAGAGAGAAAGGGGACAAATAGCATCAATGATTGTTCCTGTCTCCTTTGCATGAAATCACGAGGATTTTCATGGAATATAACTGTCATGATGCCTACCCCCGGAGCACCAGGACAGGCCCAGCACCCCCGGGAGCAGGCATCATGCCCTCGGGTAAAAGCCCAGCGGCCCCTAATAGGGGCTCTTTGGACTTTGTTCTGGCGCCTTTGGCGCCAGGCTCATGTTGGACATCAGTCCTGGCGCCATAGGCGCCAGGCTCATAAAAGGGGGTGTTTGGTGCACTTACCTGACGCAGACCATGCTGCATGAAGCCTCAAGCCAAATGAGGCTTAGGAGGGACTATTTTATCAAAGGAACTATTTTACTTGGGTGGGGACCGTGGAAGAATATTTACCTGGAACTTCTTCCAAGGCTATTTAAACCACACCCGGACTGCCACACGTGCTTCGCGTTGCTCTGCATCTAGCAGCTGAACGCTCACCGTGCTTGCTCCTGCATCTTGCCTCCAGCCACGCCCGCCTCGATCTTGGGATACCTGAAGGGAAGGAAGGGAAGAGAAATGGTGAAAACCAAGAACTTAATCTAACTTCCTACCTGTGTCCGGAACCATCACGCCAGCGATCCTGAAGATAGACATTCTTTAAAAGCATCGCGCTACTTGTTGCAGCGCCGCGCATCACTCACCTGCCTCGTGGGCTCTTCACTATCCACCTCGACCTTCTGGGCATTCCGCCACATCTCTGCACCTGCAGGGGAGAAGAAGAGACAAAAGGTGAGCAGGAGGAACAAATGAGGAAAGCCTGATTTTCCGTCACAAGACTTACATGGCCATATTTGACGGAACCACTCCTCATTTCGGGTCGGCGCCACTTCTTGGCCTGGTACCGCACCCCGGCCCCTAAGGGGAAAAAAGAAAGACATTACTAGAGGGATTCAAAGACATTTAAAGGGATTATTTTATCACAAACTCACCTGAGTTTATCTCTGGCAATATCCCTCGAAGCATCACTTCCACTCTGCACCTGAAAATAAGGACAGATCGCAGGTTAAGAAAAGCAAACAAAGAGAAGACTCTACACTGGAACTTTTTAAACTGCATACTTACGGCATTTCGCCTTCCGAAACCAGTGAAGTAACTGGTCAAATACGCGCCCCTGCACCAGAAGCAGGATGGAGAGCTCATCCATTCAAACATTAAGGTGAGCCTTGATTGGGGATTTCGGAGGTGGTCAGAGAAGAGCAAAGGGGAGGTGGGAAGCAATCACAATACTCTGCAGACAGTTAATCCCCTTTCTCCACCTACAGACAGATTTTTCTACGGGCCAGATCAGCCAGATTTGGGGGTCCAGTTCAGTCGGTGTTTCGAATCCTGCGCATCACGCTTGAAGAGGTCACAGCAATCCAGACCAGGTCAGCGCCTCTGTGGGAGCCAGGTGAGCGTTACAGAACGCGAAGCCTTCCTACAAATTCCCACCCAGGCGCTATGGGAACTTGTGAGACTGATATGTTGGCCCAATTACAGGGGGAATTACAGGCCGAAGGACATGCCGCTCGTCAAGAGACTAATGCCCTCAGGAGGGAAATAATCGTTTCTAAGGAACGAACTGATGACTTGGCTAGGCAGGTATTGCAAGGTCAAGCTGGGCAAACCCCTCTACCTGGTTCCGGGGGGAATTCTGTTCCTGTGGCTTCAAGTAACCCTGTGCAAATCAATCTACCTGGAAATATGCCGCTGGCCCCACCTGAACGCTTTGCTGGGGACCCCAAACGGTTTGCCGTATTCATGAATCAATGTCGTTTGCACTTCCTATGCAGACCTGGGGCCTTCCCTAATGACCAGACCAAAGTAGCTTTTGTGTTGTCATACCTTAGCGGCTGTGCTGCCGATTGGTCAGTACCACTGGTTACTCAAGATGACCCAATCCTCCGGGATTTCCAAGGATTTCAAGCAAGCATGGAGAGATTATTTGCTCGACATTCTCAGGGACAAGCTCTGGATGATGAACTTCTATCCCTGCGACAGGGCAACCAAGACCTCCTCTCCTACATAGCAACCTTTAACAGACTAATCGTGGAAACTGGGTGGCCAGAGGATAAAAGAATCACATTATTCTATCGGGGTCTACGCGGAGAACTTAAAGATGTCTTGGCCCAAGTTGTAAATCCGCCCCAAGAATGCACCGAATATATAGACTTAGTGGTCCAATTGGATCACAGGCTCCAAAACCGAAAAGTGGATCGGTCCAAGTTTGAAACCCGGGTGTTGGTCAAGACCCACATCACTCCCAAGGGTGCCGATGTCTCCGAGCCTAAGCAATTTGGATGGGTTAGAGGACCTTTAACCCAAAAGGAACGTGAAAGGAGGCAGCAGTTAAAATTATGTCTTTATTGTGGGAACTCTGAACACTTTCTACGAGATTGCCCGGCAAAACCGCCCAAGAAGGTGGTAGGAGCCGCTGATAAAAACCATGAAGACTCTGTTTCGGGAAACGAGTCCGCCCGACAAACGTAGGGGTCCGCTTGCCGAGCTTTAAAACTAACTCTCAGACCTCCCATTTCATTGTGCCAATGGTTCTCGTAGATCCGGAACAGCCTAAGTGATTGCATGCAATAAAGCCATACATTGATAGTGGGGCTATAGGAAACTATGTGGATCGTGAATTGGTCTCTAGGATTAACCTCCCTCTGCGTCCAAAAACCAGCAAAGATGTCATCACCACAGTCGATGGAACTGAAATTGCCTCAGGACCGGTAACACATTCCACTACTGAGGTGACTCTTATTGGTCCAGACGGCCATCGGGAGGCAGTTGTGTTTGACGTAATCAAGGCCCCACAGTTTCAGGTTATTCTTGGAATTCCTTGGTTAGAGACACATAATCCTCGAATTGATTGGCGAGCAAAAAGAATAACCTTCCCGGATTGTGCACAAACCTGCTACCCAGAAAATCCGAAGATTAGTCTAGCATCTGTAACCTCTATCTCCATGCAACTACCTACGGAATACCAAGACTTTCAGGACGTCTTCCAAAAGGAACAGGCCAACACGTTACCCCCCCACAGATCGTACGATTGCCAAATCGATCTGGTGCCCGTGCACAACCCCCTTGTAGCAGGATTTATGCCCTTACTGAACCTGAGAACCGGCATTTGAGACAATATTTAGATCAATACCTAACCAATGGTTTCATTCGCCCGTCAAAGTCCCCGGCATCCTCGGCTTTGTTCTTCGTGCCCAAAAAAGAAGGTGACCTTAGAACTTGTATCGACTACCGTGCATTGAACCAGATAACGATTAAAAACCGTTACCCTCTGCCTTTGATCCCTGAACTCCTTGACCAGGTGAAGGACGCTTGCGTATACACCAAGTTAGATCTCCGGGGGGCTTATCATCTGGTGCGAGTAAAAGAAGGCGACAAATGGAAAACGGCCTTCCGTACAAAATGTGGTTTATTTGAATACCAGGTGATGCCTTTTGGGTTGTGCAACGCGCCTGCTGCCTTCCAATTCTTCATGAACGATGTCCTTCAGGAACTTATCGATGTTTGTGTTGTCGTATATATCGATGACATTCTTGTGTAGTCCTCTTCGGAATCTGATCACAGAAAGCATGTCCGGGCCGTCCTTGAGAAATTGCGCCAGCACAAACTGTTTGCTAAGCTGGAAAAGTGTGTTTTCCATACCACCATGGTGGAGTTTCTTGGATTCATCCTGACACCTAATGGGGTCCGAATGGACTCACGGAAAGTGGAGGCCATCCTCAAATGGCCATCTCCTAGCTCGGTAAAAGGGGTCCAAAGCATGCTTGGTTTTGCCAATTTTTATCGCAGATTTATTCTGGAATTTTCACGTGTAGTACAACCCATCACTGCACTCTTGCGGAAAAATAAACGTTTCCAATGGACCAAGGAAGCCGAACAGGCCTTTCAGGAATTGAAAGCTAAATTCACGTCTGCACCTATTTTGAAGCACCCGCGTCCCGATCTCCCATACATAGTCGAAACTGACGCGTCCAGTTTAGCCATGGGAGCTGTCCTGTCTCAGAGAGACCCTGAAACCAACCAACTGCATCCTGTAGCATTTTGGTCCAGAAAGTTCTCACCGCCTGAGGTAAATTATGCAATTACCGATAAAGAATTATTAGCCATTAAGTCCGCCTTTAAGGCTTGGCGGCATTATCTTCTTGGCGCCAGGCACACCATCACCGTGATCACTGATCACCGAAATTTACAATATTTAAAGACTGCCAAGGCTCAATCATCACGTCAGCTCCGATGGGCTTTGTTCTTTGCTGAGTTTGATTTTGTAATCACTTACCGTCTCGGCTATAAGAATGGAAAAGCAGACGCACTATCTAGAATAGGAATGGGGGAAATAGACACTAATTCAGAACCTGTGCCGATCATTCCCGAACAAAGAATTTTGGGATTAACCTCCTTACAAACCTTTGAAGACTTTCAAGCACGAGTAAAACAACTCCTGGACTCTACCGCCTTGCAGGATTGGATCCAAAGGGGGTCTTACTTTTCGGTCAACGATGGCTTACCTTACTTCCAAGGACGCTTATTTCTGCCAGAAAAGGAATTACAAGAACGGATTATTTCCCGTCATCATGATACCCTGATGGAAGGACATCCTGGCATTGCCAAAACTGAGGAAAAAATTAAACGACAATTATGGTGGCCTTCCTGGCGAAAGGATATTAAATATTTTGTGATGGCCTGTGGAGTTTGCGCCCAAAACAAAGGCCAAAAGACAAAAACCGCTGGTCTTCTTCAGCCTTTAGATATTCCACCAGCGCCTTGGCACACCTTGTCACTAGATTTTATCACGGACCTGCCCCCTTGTAATGGATATAATACTATTCTGGTTGTGGTGGATCTATTTTCTAAAATGGCTCATTTTATTCCGTTGAAAGGATTACCTTCAGCTTCTGTCCTTGCTAAGGAATTCCTCGAAAATATCATCCGCTTGCATGGATTCCCGTCCATATTAGTCTCCGACCGGGGAAGCCAGTTTATTTCACATTTTTGGAAAAGGTGTTGTAAACTGGCACAAATCGACGTAAGACTCTCAACCAGCCATCACCCACAGACCGATGGTCAGACGGAGTGAACGAACCAGACCCTTGAACAATACCTACGGTGTATGTTGCACCAATCGGAGGGTAATTGGAAGGATTTGTTATGGGTGGCCGAATATGCATACAACAACTCGGTGCACTCTGGAACTGGACAAAGCCCCTTTTACACCCTATATGGACATCACCCTCGTACTTCAGACCTGGACTCTCCTCTGAGCCTTGAAATGCCCGCAGTAGACCATTTGCATTCCACTATAACTCAAGCATTCAAGAATGCAACTGCCCATTTGCAACAAGCGAAAGAGAAATACAAGAAAAATGCAGATCTGCATCGGAAGGAGGCGCCTTCATGCCAAGTAGGAGACCAAGTATGGTTGGCTACCAAACATTTATTGCTCAAGGGACCTCGAACTTTTAATCCAAGGTATTTGGGCCCTTATTCGATCAAAGCTATCATTAATCCAGTGGCAGTCAAGCTCGATCTGCCAGCTAACATGCAGATTCATCCCGTTTTTCATGTGTCACTTTTGAAACCAGTGCAACCAAAAACCAGATTAATAAAGCCACCAGAACCAATTCAGATAGATGGGGAGCCTGAATTCGAGGTGAAGAACATTTTGGATTCTAAAATTTCAAAATCAAAACTTTTCTATCTAATTGATTGGAAAGGGTACGGGCCTCAGGAAAGGTCTTGGGAACCCAGTGACCACGTACATGCACCTCGGCTGGTAAAAAAGTTCCATCGGGATTTCCCAAACAAACCGAAACCTCCAGAGGGAACGACCTTGGGAGGGGCCTTGGGGGGGGAGTGCTGTCATGATGCCTACCCCTGGAGCACCAGGACAGGCCCAGCACCCCCGGGAGCAGGCATCATGCCCTTGGGTAAAAGCCCAGTGGCCCCTAATAGGGGCTCTTTGGACTTTGTCCTGGCGCCTTTGGCGCCAGGCTCATGTTGGACATCAGTCCTGGCGCCATAGGCGCCAGGCTCATAAAAGAGGGTGTTTGGTGCACTTACCTGACGCAGACCATGCTGCATGAAGCCTCAAGCCAAATGAGGCTTAGGAGGGACTAATTTATCAAAGGAACTATTTTACTTGGGTGGGGACTGTGGAAGAATACTTACCTGGAACTTCTTCCAAGGCTATTTAAACCACGCCCGGACTGCCACATGTGCTTCGCGTTGCTCTGCATCTAGCAGCTGAACGCTCACCGTGCCTGCTCCTGCATCTTGCCTCCAGCCACGCCCTCCTCGATCTTGGGATACCTGAAGGGAAGGAAGGGAAGAGAAAAGGTGAAAACCAAGAACTTAATCTAACTTCCTATCTGTGTCCGGAACCATCACGCCAATGATCCTGAAGATAGACATTCTTTAAAAGCATTGCGCTACTTGTTGCAGCGCCGCGCATCACTCACCTGCCTCGTGGGCTCTTCACTATCCACCGTGACCTTCTGGGCATTCCGCCACATCTCTGCAGCTGCAGGGGAGAAGAAGAGACAAAAGGTGAGCAGGAGGAACAAATGAGGAAAGCCTGATTTTCCGTCACAAGACTTACCTGGCCATATTTGACGGAACCACTCCTCATTTCGGGTCGGCGCCACTTCTTGGCCTGGTACCGCACCCCGGCCCCCAAGGGGAAAAAAGAAAGACATTTCTAGAGGGATTCAAAGACATTTAAAGGGATCATTTTATCACAAACTCACCTGAGTTTATCTCCGGCAATATCCCTCGAAGCATCACTTCCACTCTGCACCTGAAAATAAGGACAGATCGCAAGTTAAGAAAAGCAAACAAAGAGAAGACTCTACTTTTTAAACTGCATACTTACGACATTTCGCCTTCCGAAACCAGTGAAGTAACTGGTCAAATACGCGCCCCTGCACCAGAAGCAGGATGGGGAGCTCATCCATTCAAACATTAAGGTGAGCCTTGATTGGGGATTTCGGAGGTGGTCAGAGAAGAGCAAAGGGGAGGTGGGAAGCAATCACAATACTCTGCAGACAGTTAATCCCCTTTCTCCACCTACAGACAGATTTTTCTACGGGCCAGACAAGCCAGATTTGGGGGTCCAGTTCAGTCGGTGTTTCGAATCCTGCGCATCACGCTTGAAGAGGTCACAGCAATCCAGACCAGGTCAGCGCCTCCGTGGGAGCCAGGTGAGCGTTACAATAACAACAATGATAAGAGATCTCTATATTTGATAAACAAGTCTTTGATAAAGGGTTGTTTCAGTAAATAGATAACAGACACATGGATTAGTGTCCACATTAATGTTCACAACACTTACCTGAACATTAAAATATTTGCACCCATGAACCATACACACTCATTCAGACATCTTATGTTTTTGGATGTTCGGGTAAAACCGTCTGTAACATCAGCCAGTTTATTGGGCTATAAAGGCTCTTTTGCTTCTTGTTTCTGGTGAATTTTAGATGGGGGGTCGTTCTCAGTCTGAGCATGCCCAGTCCCCAATACACAAACATATTTAGGGAATTATATCTATAGACAAGAATGGAAACTCTTCAAGAGACACCCAATAAAGAAGAAAAACTGAAAGGATTGTACATGTTACGCTAGATTGACCAATAATAAGCTGATGAAGCGTTTTAAATAAAACTGGCTTCTGATATGTGGTATAGGGTCCACAGCTCCTCAGTCACTACCTCCTCACCATTGCACAGACCTCAGGGGATATTTTTGAAAAAAGCAGGTCCATGCTTTATCTAAAAGAACTGGCATTAGCAACTCTTATTAGTGCTGGCCTGCAGCTAGTGAAAATCATGGTGTGGCAGTGTAGAAATTATATTTGATCTAGTGGATGTACAATTTGAGGACACTTCTTTGCTTTATGTATTTGAGTGTGGGGAAAGTATGGCACACGTGTTAGAGCTACATACACAAACAATTCCAATGTGCTATTGTATGGGCAAAAGTCAAATGTGCTGTTAGATAGAGGAGCAGCACATAGTCGCCTTAACAAACCAGGTGGTGACTTGGGCAGCTCGCAAATCATTTCTGCACACATATCACTGCATTGATTAGCCAGAGACTACTGTCTGCACAGTGACACAATGAACCCTGCTTTCTTAATCAAGGTGCCAGGTCACATTGAAGAGCCGTCTGACAGTGGTTGTCGTGTTAAGAAAATGAAAAGTTATTTGATGCTGAGTGAAGACATTTAGCCCATATCCCAAACAAGCCACTAAACCACTTAGTCAAGAAAATTAGAGTTAACTTTCTCAAGCATGCGCCATATGCTGCTAAAAATGAATATACAAAAACAAGTTTTGGTGGGTCAAATAAAAAAATGTAATTAAAGAACATAGTTTAAAACTTTGTGTGGTACGTTAATTCTCTCGGGAGAATGCATAGATTTGGTCAGCCAGATGATACTTTATGCTGGCCTTCAGAATAAAAATGCCCCTCTCAGTTCTTAGTGCTGTGGTGTAAGAACAAAGGCTTGTTAAATGAACCATTACTTCTAAATTGGCCCGGTTTTAAAGGCTCTGTCAAAATAAAGCTGGAAGGGGGGGAGGTGGAGGGCGCATATCTCCAGAGCATCTCAGAGGTTGCATTTGGAATATGCATTCCTTTATTTGAAACAAAGAAACACTTAACTTTTGACCGGCGGTAGCTGTCTGGGTAGGCTGCTTCATGCTCCGCCCACCCCAGGAACCAGGTCTGGGTATAGGCATACCTTATTTTCCTTTTCCTGACAAGCTAGATTCATGAAAATAGATTTCCGGGACACATGCCCTTATTGGGAAAGGCATTTCCCAAAAACACTCAACAATCACAGGAATGTTTGCCCCCTGATTAGTGGTTGCCACACGCATCATGTAAAATCTTCTCCTGAAATAGGTTTGCAATCATACTTACCTGACATCTCATTCTCTTCAATTATGGCATTTTTAAAATGTGCACCATTAGAAGATGGGGCGTGTGGTTATAAATGCTGAGTGATATCTTGTTCAATGTATAGAAGGAATTTGCATTTTCACAAGATTGGGGGACCAGATTGGTTTCCTACGACTTTGAATATTGTCATTTGGCCCATCAGTTGCAATTCAAAAACATGGACTCACATTGTAACATAGCTAACAAAAATATAAAAGAAACTACACATATATTTTAAGCACCTTTTAATCATCCTGAATGTTACTTGGCTCAAACGATTTACATTAAAAAAAAATCAAGAGACATATTACAATTTAGAATAAATATATATATATTTACTATACATTCTTAAACAGTGAATTTGCATTACCACACTATAAACTACCTAACTCACATACTCATGTAATAGCTCACTTGTGTTGGTGCTTCGCAGTGAATATTTGTACAATAAATGGTCACCATCCAAATGTTTGTGCACTGAAAGGGGCTATTTCACAAACAAGTTATTACGATTAACTTTTCCTCTCATACTAACGTATGTAGGAACTTTTCTGTGAGTCAAAAAGCCTTCTATATAACATTATAATGATCATGTGTAGGAAAGCACTGTAACCAGTAACACACTGTTCATATGAAAAGTGATGATGTAATTAAAGACACAACTCTATCACGTGACACAATTGTATCAAGCTCATAGAAAAACAAGCGAACCAAACGAAAAAACAAAAAACGTGTATGCTTAATTTAGTGACACTGCACCAAGCCATATCTGAAGAAGAAGGACATGTCTGTGGTAAATTGAGAAGCAATTTATCTGCAACAAATGGAGGTGTCTCTGTGGGGCAGAAACTCGCAGCATATTATTGAGTAATCGAATAGGGAGACGGAGAGCAAAGGACGGGTCAAGCTTTCTTTACAAAACTGTGCAGAAAACTATGCAGAAATGGACAGGACAATTCGCCTACTATCACTACCTTGAGCGTTGAAACCTGTGGGACTTTATAGGGTTTTACACAATGAGCTTTATATGGTATGTTACATTTAGTCAGTTACAATAACAATGAACCTCCTAATGGTCCATCCTCTGACTTTGGAGGGCATGTGCGATTCTGCTTGGTTTACCAACGTGAGACAAACCCTCACCTTCACTAGATCTTGCCATTACACATAAAAGAACAGATCCGGCACCCAGTGCCCACTTTACTCGCATTCCAGTTCACCGGCGGTGTAGTCCACCTTCCCAGTTAACTTTGAGCCGGGAACTGGGCAAACCTGTGCCATGGACCGAGACTGATGTCACCATTGCATAGCCTTCTTGGCTTTCGTGTGCATGCCAGCCAATCAAATCTTTTTCTGCATCTCATCCCCAAAGCTGGCTGCAGTCACCACTTCATCTTTGATTATCGCGGTGGTTTTATGTAGTCCATGGTTCATGCAGAAATAAAATACTTTCTGTGTTAGTTGTCGCTACTAAAGATAACATGAAGAAATTACCAGTCATGTCCATAAAATAACAAGGCATGGTGGTTGACCATTTTGTAAAAGAAGAACAGAAGTAAAACTGTGTGTGGCAATTCAAGTTAATGCTAAAGGGTGGCCATTAGTGTTGACCGAAAGACATTACTTGTATTTAAACTACCATGAAAAAGAGAAAACAGACAGTGACAGGTGGGCATCTTTGGAAGAATGGACCATCAAGTAGGCATCGTTTGATAATATAAACAACGTAAATGAACGGTGGTTTTGGAAAATCTCTCAGAAACAAACTGAAAGATTTTAAATGAATTCCATTCAATTGAGATGTGCTCTGTACACAAAAGATGTTATGTGGTGGAATTGCACCACAGGTTTATGTTATTGGGAAATTATCTTAGTTTAGGGTAATAAGTGCAACATCATTTGTATTAAAATGTGTATGAATAAAAAGTATGTTATGGAATTAAGTGGGTATCTTTGTAGGGCATTTTAGACAGACTGTGAGCAAGGAAGATCACTCGTGTACACCAAGAAGCTGCTTTGGCAAAAAGTATACAAGTGTACACATACAACTGGAATCTGTATTATAGTCATTATAGGTTTCAAAGTTTGAAATGTGCAGTATGAAAAATAAAGTTATATTGTGTGTGATTTTTTTCTCAATTAATTTTGGAGTTCTAACTCCCGAAACAGAATGCAAAAGAGTACATCAAAATTATTCCACTTGAAACGTATTTTAACATTATGTCATATTTTAAATATATGCACTCAGGAGTTGGTTTTTTATAAGGCTAGTGCATGTCCCCTTCAATAAAATTCCCAACAGCTCTACATTGCCTCAAATGAAGATCCTCATTACAACCACCTTTGTGCTTTAAGCTATGGTTAGTGTCAATAATTCACACTTCATTTGCATCTTCCCAGTGTTCTTTTTTGTCTTCTGTAATTCAAGTGGATTTATTGTATCCTCATGAATAGTGGCGGTCAATGCCTTATCATTCGGTGTCTAATTGGTTGCTTTCTGATACGCATTCAATAGGCTACCTAAGTGATTTGGCAGCTAGCAATGACCTTTATTTGAAATGCTTTGTTGCTGCCCAAACTGAAACTATACATTTTATATAAGGCATAGGAACAATTTGAAAGCTTGAAGAAACAATTATTTTTGGGTTCAATGTGCTTTGCATGTTGGTTTTGGTGAAGACAATGTTTATATTACCATCAAATAGAAGGTTGGTCCTAAGCTTCTCTGGCTGGTTCTTGAAAGTTCAATTTCTGGGATTTTGGAACAATGGTCCTTTCCTCCATATGAAGTGATCAAGTGGGTCAGACCTTCTCCTTTCACAGCTTAACATTACAAGACAGGTGCATTTCTACAGCTCAATTTCTCCCCTTTGGGTTCTCTTGACATATTAGCAGATGACCGAGGCTCCAGTGTGAATTCAGTCACCTCCTTCCAGGTCTGGTAGGCAGATGTGCTGTCTTCAATATCATCCCATTCCTAATTTTCATTCATTTGTTTATATCTACGTCCAGATACAGATTTTCTACTCAATGTCAAAAAACCTGATACTGTAACGCTCACCTGGTTTATATTTTGCCTTGCACGGATTCTTTGGAGCCCCCACCACCTCCGCCGGAATTCCCAGAGAGCTAATGGTACTGCCCCATAGGATTCCTTGTGGAGGCTTTAGGTTTGGTGCCTAGCACCTCCTTCCCTGGTTCGAGTATGTGTCTAGGGTCATGATCGCAGTAGCTGATCTATAACGAGAATGCACAATGTTACACTCCCTGGTACTAGTGTGCCTCCATACCACCCCTTCCCATCCTCTTGCTGCATACCTGTAATTAGAGAGGAGGTGTGCTGGAAGCTCCTTGGGCTAGTCACTTCACTGCCCAAAGCGTAGACTGGCTTGCATTGACTTCTTCAGTCTTTCCGGAGGTTTGCCAAATGTTCATGACAAGGCATCTCTGTATTATGCAATGTGTCTCTTATAATTCTTGTCCTGTTAACTCGTCATTTTCTGCTAGATATGTGTCACAATAATCCACCTTCTTGCAGGTGCTGGGTTCCAAGAAGGGGAGACGACTATCCAACGTGGGATCGCTGAGTGAAGCTGTGTATGTCCATGTCTCTGTCTGAATCATTGCTTCCTGGCTGTCTCCGATACATGCAGTGCTGCAGTGAGAGGTATGTGTGACACATGTAGAATGTGTGTCATGTAGGTGCGGAGCCTACAGGAATCGTAAGTAAGTGCTGAGCATCCAGAAACGTCAGGTAGATTCTGAGCATTCTGGAATCTCCTCAGGTGCTCACCTTGCAAGAATGTCAGATGGGTGCTCAGGTAAGGTGTCCAATTGGGGAGCTGAAGCCATGTTCTAGGAGAAACACAAAAACGCATAGCTCTAGGAGGGGATGGCTTATACACCCTTGGATCTCAATATGGCTGCTGAGCTGTCATGAGATTTGCCGCAATATTTTGCAGGATTTGCCATGAGCACTTCTTCTGCGGACAGAGGCTTTGCGGGTCCCTGGGAGGTCCCTCTCCAACTCCTCACGAGAGTAGCTCAATAGTCATGTGCTGGACCTCTTTTCTGGGACCTGTGTGCAGGGAAGTGGTTTGCCCTGCTTGCTCTGAGTGTGCCAACAAGCAAGGGGCAAGTTGTGACTATACTGCTCCCAATCCCCCTAAAGACTGTCCACACACCCTGGACTTTTCTGGATGATTATGGTTAAACTGCTTAATGAGCCAGCTAGAATGAATCCTGCTAGCTGGTTCCCATGAGCGTTTGTCTGCCCCATACCCTTTCCAATCTAGCAGGTAATACAGCCTCTCCCCACTATCTTGAATTTAAGGATGGCTCGTCCTTCATATGCTGGTTCACCATCAACATCTACCGGCAAAGGGGGTGCTACACCTTGGTGTAATTCATGATGTGCATTGTTAAGTAGTGACACATGGAAGACGGGGTGCACCTCGTGTGAGGGTAATTCTAGCCGAACAGCTGCTGTTCCTATAAGATCTGTGAAGGCGTCTGGGCCCAAATATTGTGGGAGGAACTTCAGAGGTAATTTCAGATGGAGGTTTCTTGTCGTAAGCCACACTTGGTCTCCCACCTGGTAGCCAGGAGAAGTTCTTCTTGAGCAGTCTAGTAGTTGTAGTTTTCCTTGGCTCTCAGTAGGTTGCTTTTGGCTTGAGTCATGGTTTGTTGTATGTTGTCATGCATAACCTTGACGCCTGGCACTGGTTCTGCCTTGGCTATGTCTAGATGGTGAAATGTGGATGCCAACCATGCAAAGAAAAGAATGGGGTGTAACCAGTGGAAGCATGGAGGCGCTATTGCAGGCGTCTTATGGTGCCCATAGGATATTAAGCCAGTTTTGGTTTGTTTGAGTTAATGTGCCTCTCAACTATTGTTCCAGCATCTGCTTAACCCTTTCTGTCTGTCCGTTTGTGTGTGCTAACCTGTGGATATTCTCATCTCGATGTGGGCCACAGAACCATAAACAGTCTATAACCGTGAAAGAAACTGGCTTCTCCTATCCGAAATAATGATGGAAAGGAATCTGTGGTGTTTGACAGGTTTATAGAAAAAAACCGAATAAAAAAAATCTCGAAAAAAAAATCTCGAATTGAAAATCTCGAAAAAAAAATCTCAAATTTTTTTTTTAATAAGTTTTTATTTCGAAATGGGGGGGTTCCCCCCAACCCCCTTTTTTCATTTTTTTTTATTTTACCCTTTTTTTATACTTACCCGAACCCACAAATACATATAAATAAATAAATAAATAATTCGAGATTTTTTTTTTCGAGATTTTAAATTCAGATTTTTGTAATTCGATATTTTTTTTTCGGTTTTTTGACCGACCACCGTTTGACAATGTGACACAGGAACGTATATGCTTGCATGCTGGCAGTAAGTACTCCTTTTAGTTGAAGTAAATATGCCATTTTAGAGAACAGGTCCACCACTGCCATGATGGTATTATATCCTTGGGGCAGATCTGTGATTAAGTCGACTGAGATTGTGTGCCATGTGGTTGGGGGTTTTGGCAGTGGCTGTAAAAGTCCTTGAAGTTTTTGATGTTGGTTCTTCTACTGGGCACATGTACTACAGTGGACACGTATGTCATAATGTCTTTGACCATGCCTGGCCACCAATAACCCTGCTGGATTGCATCAATAGTGTTTGTGTGCTTGTGTATGTGGTTTACCAGCAAAAAGCATTTCAGTTCGATCTGGAAACCCTGTAAGTCAGCATGGATGGAGTTATCTCATTCTATCAGCGGTATGGACCAGTTTGCTGCATGGACCCCTAGATAGGACAGAATAATGGCACCCTTGGTGCTATCATTGCGGAAAACTCCTGACCAACACAAAAAACGAAACTTACACTGATTCAGGAACAATGTATAATTCTGGGGGACTCCTGAGAAACACTCTGTGGGAGCTAAAGGGACTGTGGGCGTGGTGAGCACCCGGAATCGGAGCGCTAGTTCTGGAGTCTCTGGTGTCTGTAGAGGTAGTTGCAAACCCTCTGGGAAATGAACCACGGGCCACTTGGTGCTCTGTCAACCTGGTTGCCAAGTCATTCATCCTTTCTCTGTTTACTACTAAATCCCTGCATAAGGCATTGCTTTCTGCTCATTCTGCGTGTACTTCTGCTGAAAGATCCCTTAGCGAATCTGCCTATGCACGCACATCTGAGGACTCCATGATGCCCAGGCAAAGTAGTGATGTGGGCTTCATGTTTGTAATGCTGACCTGGTTTATCGTGCACTTGTGGGAATGTTGTGGAGCCCCTGCTGACTCCCTCAGAATTCCCAGAGAGCTGATGGTACAGCCCAATAGGATTTCTGGTGGATAGGATGAGTTTTTCTTTTTTTAAACACAATCTTTATTCCAGTTTACATACATAACGATTACAGTAACAGATAGCCATTTCTCAAATCCATGAATGAGATACATTCTAGTCTCTATGTGTGCTGCTGTTGCTAACCGATTGCTAAATCACAAATATGCCTAGCAATACATTACATGATTGTATACACGAATAGTGATGGTTAGCCTGCCGCGTGTTACCCCTGTATTCATGGCATTAGTCCCATTTTATCCCTTCTTATCCCCTCTATATAACACCCAGGCGGCGACGTTGTTGGTAAAGGAGAACTGATTGTTTTCCCTTACGCAATTAGTCAAGCTTATCTCCATTCTAGCTTGATAGGAAAACTGTGAGACTCCTACCGCTCATGTTCCGGAAGCCAAACCCTGCGCGACAGCAGAGTTTGCCAGTACAGCACGCGGGACACCAAACCGGACACTGTGTAGGATGCCAACCCGTAATATTTATACAAACCCACGCCCATGGATGCAGCATCTGACAGGGGCCGCTAGTACGGGGAATGGTCTCATGGGGCAGAAACAGACAAATAGAGGCTGGAGCATGGTTGAGCACAACCCAGTGCAGTCTCACAGGGGAGCCCTGTTAATCGAAGCAGGTTGCTGAAGGAGCATCAGGCAAGGGTGGGTCGCTGCCAAACAGACCCGCTACAGCCACCTGGCCAGCACAGCCTGAACGCTGAGAGGCGTGGCAAACACAGAAGATCAGGCGAACATCAGAGAGCAGCAGGCTGATAAAGCCAAGCACTGCTGCTCCCGTGTTCACACAAATAAAGAAAAGTACAGATATCCCATGTAACAAGGACAGAAGGCCAGAGCCCGGTCATTTCAGACAGGATAAGGGGAGAGGGTGTAACCCCAGTAGCTTACCTGGGCAAACAGAAATAAAACCATACAGGTGGTCTGAAAGGGGGAACCTGTCAGAGAGTCAGCCATTTTCAACTCCCAACACGGGTGGGAACTTCCTGGGTCTTCAGCCAAGGTTGGGTAGGGGATTTAAAGGGTCAGATTGGAACAAATGTGCTGTCATTCCTTTGCCAGACTTTGAAGCATTAGGTTGTGAGGGACCAGCCGAACTTTACCTAGGCTTATTGAAGGAGAGAAAGAGTGCCATTCAATGTGGTAATTGGGAGATTCTGCCCCTAAGACTCCTCCTTTCTGGGAACCACTGCACAGACCTAATTTTAGTCTACTGCCCCACTGAATCCATGCCAACGTTTGTAGAAGATCTAAAACACTTATTAGGTCCTCTTGACAAACCCAAGAGCTGGACATTCTTACTGGGCTACATCAACTAGTGGCTAGGTAATCCCGAGGTCAAGGACGCACACGAGTTAGAAAAGCAATTCGAACTTGTAGATCTTACAGTCATTCATTCAGAACCCACTCACATCCTGGATTGGATCATCACCAGAAACATTGCTTTGAACATTACAGCTACCAAACCATGCTTATGGTTGGACCACTGCTTTGTAGAGGGTAGCATACTTCTCCCAAAAAATAATAACTACGGAACATATTCCACCCAAGAGGATTGTTAGTAGAAACCTAAAACTATATCCCCCAACTTATCTAGAAGAGTGCCTCAATAAGGGGATGAATTTTACATCAGAGTCCAGAACCCCTAATATCCTAATTGAGGCTTATAATAACACACTAACACGGTTTCTGAACAAAGTGGCCCACTTGGAATCCAAGGTCATAAGAGATAGGGTAGACAAAAACATATGGTACAATTCTGCCTTTGCATGCAAAAAAAGGGAAAAAATAAAGGCGGAAGTGGTGGAGATTATCGCTTACTAAGGAGAATCAAGACAAATGAAAATCCATACAAAAGACATACAGCAACCTTGTCCATAAAGCCAAATGCAACTTCTACAATCACGAAATCAAGCTGTCAGAAACAACTCCAAACAGCTCTTCAAGATTTACAGAAACCTTGAAAAACCCACAACTCATCTTTATCATCACCTCCGACTGAGGAAGATTATAATAGGGTGCAGTCGGCCTTTGCAAATAAAATTGATATCGCACGGACCAAAATTTTAACTCTTTCAAAAGATATTACAACCTTCCTGCAAGGGGTACCTCTGTAAAAAAGACATCGAGTCCCATAACCAAGGATGAAATGTGGGGGATGCTTCACTCCATGCACCCCACGCACTGTCCAGGTGAGATCCTCTCTTCCAAACTGATTCTGCAATACTCTAACCTCTTTGCCCCATTTCTGGTTCGCTTTGTCAACTTCTCTATTGACCACAGCAACATACCTGACGGTCGCAAACAGGTGGCCATTACGCCTCTACTTAAAAAAACCTGCTCTCTGCCAAAAAGACCCAAGTAATCTGAACCCTGTCACAAACTCGCTTTTTTTACTAAAGGTCATTGATAAACTAGTCACACTGCAGTTGAAGCAACTCTTGGAAAATGTGAAGATCTTTTATCCCAAACAATATGGCTACCAAGTCCATCATGGCACAGAAAGTGCTTTAATAGAAACTCAATCCCACATGCTAAAACATCATGGAAAAGAGCAAGTCCAGCCTACGTGTCTTGTTGTACTTGTCAGTCGTATTTGACTTGGTGGATCATGGGTGCTTACTGGACCATCTTACCTCCCATGGAGATTGTTCCAAGAAAGCTGTAGAATGAATTGAATCATTCTTGAGCAACAGAAACTTGTGTGTGTACTGGGGAGATGCCTCCTCAAGCCCAGAACTAATTCACTTCTTGATTCCCCATGGTGCATCCATGTCCCAGATCCTTTTCAACGTATACCTCGGGCCCCTCTGTGATCTCCTAACTCTAGCCAACATCCACTTCTGTAATTACATGGATGATACCCAAGTCCTGCTGGAACTGAGTGGAAATCATGCCACTGACGCTACCAGTTCTCTATCATCCCCAATCTGGATGGACCAAAATTGGCTGTGTTTAAACCCTGCTAAACCCGAGCTGGTGATCTTTGGCCCCACACACACAAGAACTAAATTCCACTCAGATTACTCCAACTTGACCATTGAGAAAAAGCAGATAAAAATCCCAACTAAGGTTAAAACTCTGGGTGCATACAAGGGTGCTTTAATAAGCTCAGATGCCCAAGTGGATGCCATCATACATAATAGCGCTCAATACCATCTGAAAGTGCTAAGGAATGTCACACCTTTTCTGTCTGAAATCAACCGCGCCTCCTTGGTAAAGGCAATTCTTATGCCCGCATTGATAACTGTAATGCTCTCCTGGTCGGTGCAAATAGGTATAGCCTAAGGAAACTCCAAATACTACAGAACTACGCTGTGTGTGTCGTTTGTGATATTCCCAGAAGAGAACACGTCACACAGGCCAGAAAGGGACTACACTGGATGAGTTAGCAGCCACAATCCACTTTAAGGCACTATCAGTATCCTATAAATGTGTGTTTGGTAATGCTCCTGTATTCCTGAAGGAGAATTTGAAACAGTACACCTCTGATAGTCAGCTCCGCTCATGATCGGGTGGCTTACTGTCCGTGCCCAGAGCCAAAAGAGCAAGAGGCCTTGGGCGCTCCTTCATTGTTCTGAGATCTCTACACTGGAACTCACTCCCAGTAAACCTAGATCTGGAAATAAACTACCAAAGGTTTAGAAAACAATTGAAAACCTTCCTGTTTTAATATATTTCTTGCACTGCGCCCCCCTGACCTCTACCTTTTCTCTCCCCTGGTTGTCCTGTCAGCTTTTTCATGTCGTCCTGTGTGTTTCTGTAGTGCCCTTTTGCCTGCGGGCTTTTCAACGCTTAACAAATAAATAAAAAAATACCAGTGCAAAGCATAGATACTGCAGCAAAGCTTGTCAGAAGAGTGAGAAGGATCCAGAGAATGAAGAGGGTATGAGGAATCTAATTGTGTCTTGAGGATTTCTATAATAAAAAGATCTACTTTAATTGAATCTATAGTCTCCAGCCTGTTGTTGTGAACCCGCATCCACTCAAATACAGTGAACTTTAAAGAATAGAATAACCCTCCTTTAGGACTGAACTGCTAACCTGTACAATTCCTCTCCTCCCAATGCCTCTATCCTTCTAACGTCCCCACCACTGGATGGTCGATCAGGATCTGATCCACAATCCTAATGTAGCTTCCCTGCACTTTTACTCTAATTACTGCTTAGGCTTCAAGGTTCTTGGTTTCTCATCAACCATCTCATGCTTCTGCGGGCACCTCCTATTCTTATAAACCAGTTTTTCTAGCCCCATACTTGTGTCCATCTAGTCTTCACATGTTCGGTTAGATCGGACGTTCTCCCTTCTCCACTTCATTGTGATGACTTGGTTCACCAGTGTTCGTGCCAAGCTCGTCAAGTTTCTCTTGGGGCTTGTGAGGGACATATCCCCATAGATTCCAAGTATACACAACTTCGGGTACAACACCAAATCTTCCTCTACCAAGGGATTCAAAATATCAACACTTCTTCCCAGGGAGTGCTTATTTTTGGGCAATTGCACAGCAAATGTAGATAGGTCCCCACTTCAATTTTACAACTAGGACATAAATCATTTTCTCTCCTCCCAATTCTATGAAGCATTTTAGGGGTATAATATATCCTATGCAAAATCTTAAATTGGATAGTAATAAGTCAAGAATTGATTGCAACCTCCCAAACCATTCCCAAAGCCTGTTCCCAATCCCTTTTATGCAGTAGCACCAACCAAATCTCTCTCACATTTATCTCTCAACTGGCTCAGAGATTTTGATGTGATGATATGATATGATATGGAATTTATAATGCGCCTATACACAAGTGTTTCAAGGTGTGATGAGGCAAGGGAGGGGGCACAGAGGGAAGACAGAGACAATTATCTTATGGAGCTGTGTGATTTTTCCATCGCGGAAAAGTCTGCAACTGAAATACTTGCATGAGAAATGTACGAACCACAAAAGGTTTGTACATTTCCCATGTGAACATACATTAAAAACCCTTACAAAACCACACTCGCACCCACACCCACAACACACCCCCACCCACAGGGTCCTTTTCTTTTTTTAATGTTTTTTTTTTTCTTTTGGGCAGCTGCAGGTGTTTGCCAAGCAACCCCCGCTCATTATACTGTAAAGTATAGTGAGCAGGGTGTTGCGGGGGACACAGCCGCAGCCTCCGTCTTTTTTTTTCCTTTTTTTTTCTCGGGTGTGCTGCGGGTGTATCCCCCGCAGCCCCCGCTCCCTATACTACACAGTATAGTGAGCGGGGTGTTGTGGGGGACAACCCTACAGACCCTGTTTTCTTTTTGTTTTTTTTTCTTTCTCAGGTGTGCAGAAGGGGTGTTGCCCCAACCCCCTCTCACTATACTGTACAGTATGGTGAGCGGGGTGTTGCGGGGGACATCCCCGCAGCCCCCACAGTCTTTTTTCTTTTTTTACTAACCTAAAATGCATGCCATCAAAGGTTTGAACCTTTGGTGGTATGCATTTTTCACACTTTTTGTAAAGTCAGACCTTTTTTTCAGTCATTTCGTACAGTTTTGATCTTACTAGGCCAGGTGTCATTGAGATTGCGCATGTGCATGGAGAAGATGGGGGAAAGTGCGGGGGGAAGCGGGAGGTGACAGTGCAGTACATGGGATCGACAGTAAAAAATAAATAGAATAATAAGCAATAAGTAAACTGTGCGGCCAGCTGGAGGCAAGGGTAAGTGCAGACATCAGGTGCCAAGTGCTGATAGGGGACTGTAGGGATACTGAAAACGGTCTGCAAGTGCAGGGGTTGCCAGGGAGGCATTGCACGTGTGCAACTGGCAGGGCAGGGGACCTGGGCCCGAGATCAGAGGGAGGCCAGGTGACCAGTGCAGTTTCAGTTTCAGCCAGGAGTTCAGCAGGGGAGAGGAGGAGAGAAAGCAGAAGCAAAGAGGAACGTTTTGAAGTGCTTCCGGAACCGGGGATGGTTCTCCTCAAGTTTCAGGGAGGCAGGGAGGCTATTCCAGAGGGAGGCCCCAGCCGAAGAAAGAGATCTACCACCAACTCATTGCTTGGAGAAGCGACTGACCCTGAGGGAGTTGGAGGCGGATGAGCGAAAAGCTCGAGAAGGAAGATATTTAGGAAGAGAGAGTTGAAGTTATTGAGGCCAGAGGACCCAGAAGGCCTTTTGGACAATGCAGAGGGTTTTGAACTTAATCCTTGCAGCCACTGGGAGCCAGTGCAAGGATTTCAGTCCTGGAGAGATACGATCCCTGGGCTTGAGGCCAAGTACAAGTCTCGCATTCCTGTTCTGGATGTGTTGTAGAGGGCAGAGAGTGGAAACAGGAAGATTTAGAAATATGATGTTGCAGTAGTGCAGCATAGAGAGAACCAGAGCTCGGGAGACAGTGAGCTTCTGGAGGAAGGAGAGGAAAGGAAGAATACCTCTGACATCAGAGATGTGAGGAGAGAAGGAGAGTGTGCATTCGAAGATGACCCAAAGGTTTTTAGCCTTGCAGGTGGGAGCAGGAAGAGGGCCAAGAGAGGCCAGCCAGAGAGTGACAGGAAAGGAGAGAGCAGGTGTACCGGTGCGGAGAATCTCAGTTTTACTGGCATTAAGGCAGAGATCATTGGTGGAACACCACTCCTGGATAGCAGACAGACAGTCAGAAATGAGAGAAGGGGAAGAGGTGGCTGAAGGTAGCCTGAAAATGAGCTGAGTGTTGTCTGCATAGGACTGAAAGTTGGGGCAGAGAGCCGCAATGCAGCCAGGGAGAAATGTTACACCCCTAGGGAACACCACAGGTAGAGATAGAGATAGAGGAGAGGAAGGACCCAAGTTGGACCTGGGAGGGTCGATCAGAGAGGAAAGAAGTCAGCCAAGCCAGGGCTTGACCAGTAATACCCAGGTTATCATGGAGACAGTTGAGCAGGATGGCATGGTTGACCATGTCAAAGGAAGAAGAGAGATCAAGTAAGATGAGGACACAGGGGGTGTTGGAGTCAAGGTTGGAGAGCGGATGTTCAGGCGAACAGTTACCATGTTTTTGGCAGCTCTGAAGCCAGACTGATGGTCATGAAGACAACCAACAGATTCAGTGTGAAGATTAAGCTGAGAGATGGCCAGCTTTTCCAGGAGATTTTCCTAGAAAGGAGTGATGGAGATTGGGTGATAGTTAGCCGGGCAGGACGGGTCGGCAGAGGGTTTCTTAAGAAGAGGGTGCACAAGGGAGCGCTTCGGGGGGGGGGACTTGTATAGAAACCTCGTCTGGGGAGAACAGGGGAAAGGCAGAGAAGGAGGGAGGAGAGGCGGCTGAAGAATGGCCAGAGGAAGAGCAGGGGGTAGAGGAAGGAGGGGAGAGAAAGAGAGAGAGGACAGGATGTCCTGAGTTTTAGGGATGAAATGAGAAGCCAGAGCCGTGCAGAGGGCCAGGGAGGGGACAGGAGAGGTAGAGACTCCAGCAGGATTGGCCAGTTCCTTGCAGATTTTAAAGAGTTTGGCTGAATTGTTAGATGCCGCAGAGACGCAGGCTTGGATGTGAGCTCTATTCTGGGTGCGGACAGAGAGCCGGTATTGCCTTTGGAGCAGGCGGCAAGCCAGTTTGTCAGAGGATGTACCAGAAGCACGCCTTTACCTCTCAGCCGCCCTGCACTTGCATTTGAGGGTGACGAGGTCTGGGTCGTTCCAAGAGTTGCACTTGGCTTTGGGCTTCAAGCAAATCCTCATGACAGGGGCAAGAACATCAGATATAGCAGAGTGGGGAAAGGAAAGGGCTTTGTCAGGGTGTGAGTCAACCAAAGGGGGAGGGGGGTTAGAAAGTGACTGTGAAAGCTTCAACTGACACACCGTTCCTGGGTCGGATAACCGAGAAGGTGGGTGGCAGTGCTGAAGTTGGCCTGGCCTGAGGGGTAGCAAGGGTGAGCTGGGAGGAAAGGAGAAAGTGATCACTCCGGGAGAGAGGAGTGGTGAAAAGGATAGAAAGGGAAAGGTCTGAAGCGATCAGAACATCCAGAGTGTGCCCTGCAGAGTAAGACGGGCCAGACGGGAGAATAGAGAGTGAGAGAGAGTCACAGAGGTTGCAAAACAGTCCAGACGAAGGACGGGAAGCATCTAGGTGGATGTTAAAGTCTCCGAGAAGGACGAGATGACTGGTTGAGACCAGGAGAGAAGAAGAGAGGTCCCCCCACTCAGAGAGGAAGGAGGAGATCTGACCAGGTGGCCAATGGATACTAGCCACAGTAAGGGAATGGCTAGGAGAGAGAGAGAGCCTGCAAATGAGGCATTCGAAAGATGAGTAGGCCTGCATAGGAATGACAGAGGCAGTGATCCACTCTGGGAATATCAGGGCCACACCCTTTCCGGATCGGTTGGATCTGGGCACGGAGAGGATCTTGTAGCCATCGGGGAGGAGAGTGTCAAAGCTTGTGACAGAGCTGGCCGTGAACCATGTCTCGGTTAGACCAAGCACATCAAGGTGAAGTTCTTCCAGGAGACGGCAGATGTCAGAAGAGTGTTTAATAGCAGAGCGAGAGTTGAGAGTGGCAATATGGAGAAGGTTGCTGTCCTTGAAAGACTTCCGGGGTGGGGTACAAATCAGAGGTACGCCCTGTAGAGGAATATCAGAAGCCAGAGGGAGGGCCAGATGAGGAAGGAGGAGAGGGCAAGGTAGCCAAGGAGGAGATAGAGTAAGGAGGCAAGGAAGCCTTGGGCGAAGAGAGGGGACAGCAGGAGAGGAAACGAAATTGATGAGGCGTGGGAAGCGTCTATCAAAGAGGAGAAGGTTGGCCTGGTGGCCTTGGACCAAGACGGTACCATTCAGGTAAACATTGCTGGATGCTGGCTATGCTGGCTCTCCATCTATATGCTGTGGAAAACGGCTTATCTTTGCATTTTTCCGAAGCTACGAGTCTCACCTGATGGGATTCCCAGGGGAGAGTCGACGCCTTTCCCAACTGAGCCCTAAGGGCATGTCATAATTGCATATACATATATACCTTATTTGTGGTCACTCTGAAGATGGTCCGCAGATCCTGGAATGGCACCACTCCATTTGCATTCATCACATCACCCACAATTAACACTCCTTCCTCAATCCTGCCCTGACATCCCTGAACCATCTTGAGCGTGGGAATACGTTTGTTGCCCCATATGGATAAGTAAAGAGACAGACCTTTCCAAGCTCTCATTTTGGTCATTAGGAAATGCCCTATTTTGACTGCCTGTCAGCGGGAACTCTTTCGGGCACATCCTTCGATACAGAATTTGGCTGGAGGTCCAAAAGTATTTTTGCAAATTAGGAAGGTTCAGTCCGCCCTCCCAAACCAAATTCGCTAGTGTGTACAGGGCTATTCTAGGGGTAGATGATCCGCAAAGCATTTTCGTTATTCCTCTGTCCAATTTGTCAAAATCTGTAGTGAGCACATAAAGTGAGGCTTGAATTATATAAAGAAACTTCAGAAAGTACTTTGCTTTAAATAATGCTACCTTGCCCTTGTACTACTGGCACGACAGAAACTTTAATAGTATAAATGTACCACTGGCACTACAATTGCATTGATTGCATTAGTGCATAACTGCATAATAAAGTCCCTGTTTTCAGGCTTTAGCTGTAACCCTACTGCTATAGGTTGTGCTGGGTTACATAGTATCGCCTAATGGTCTGCTATTGGTAAATCGCATGTCAGGCACTCTAGCAGTCTATCTCTATGTGTAGCCAATTATTTGTGGCACCTTTAGTGTCCGTAGCTATCTTCTTAACAACTATAAACCTTACACCTTCTACTAAGGGCCCTATATCGGGAACCCCACCCAGCTACCCAAGAAACAGGAGTGTTGTCAGAGACACATTTTGGGCTTTTTGGATATTTACACCCCTGGATATGGTAGTATTTGGTAACAAAATAGCTTCACATGTCCTGTACACACTCCGGTATTGCCTTTAGTCAGAAGTCCCTCTCTTTCTAATTGTATTATTTTATGTCGTCAATGCTGGAAAACCAATCAAACTGCATACTGCGTTAATGCGGCCACACCCAGATGCTGTGACGAATACCTGTGCATAAGGTAGCAACCAATCAGATTGCACGCTGCGTTATTGTGGGCATGTTCAGATGCTATGATGAATACTTGTGTGCATGCTAGCAGTCAATGGGATTGTACACTGTGTAAACGCGGCTACGGCCAGACACTATGACGAATACCTGCACGTACAATAACAACCAATCAGATTGCGTGCTGCATTAAAGCGTGTACACCCAAATGCTATGATGAACACTCGTGTGTACACTAGCAACCAATCGGATTGTGTGCTGCATTAACGTGTGTACGCCCAGACGCTATGATGAATATTCACATGTAAGCTAACAACCAATCAGATTGTGCGCTGCATTAATGCAGGTATTTGTCTTTGTGCCTGGGCGTAGAGTAAGGAACTCATGGTGGCAATAGTAAAGACGGACAAAAGTGATCACAGTTCAAGGGTGTTTATTAAACTGTATAGGTAGATCTGAAAAACGCCTAATCTGAACCTAAATCTAAGATGGGAGCAAGCTTGTACCATCAAACAATAATAAGGCACTCCAAGTGTCATCTTGTCAAAATAAAAGGGCCTATACTAAAAAACCTATTGCTAATTCTTTACGCTAAATACAAAAAGAAGTGTGGGATAATGTTCTAAAGAACGAAGGAAGTGTTGACAAATAATAAGTCAGGATGCGGTAGTCGGGGTCTCCCTTCCCCATGTTTTCAGCATGGGACAAGGTAGGATTCGGGAGCACAGCACAGTTTTCCCAACACGAGCCAACAGTACCGCTCTCAGCAATCGCGGGACTTTGTTGGTTAAGTCTCTTTTCTACCAAAAAGTCTCTTGCCTCTGAGGACCTGATGGGTTTTAAAATAAACAAAAGTTCCTTTCTGTTTGTGCTTTGGGTGATGCCTTTTCACCCTTGGATCCCCATTTTCCAGGCTCAAATCTTCTGAAATATCAGCCTTCCTTCATCGGGTTCACTACAGCTTTCGACACAATGGGCCTCATTACACGGACGGCGGTAACCATGGCGCTATTAGCGCCATGGTTGCCGCCGGTATTTTACCGATTCTGCCTTGGTGAATGGGGGAATTACCACCCCATTCTAAGGTAGGCGGGGCGGTAATTCCCCATTCACCAAGGTCCTTCCCCATTCCCATTTGAGCCCCCATCAGGCTCAATGGGAATGGGGAAGGAGCAAATAACGGTACCGCTATTAGCTGTACCGTTATTTGCCCTGAAGTCCCTCAGCAGGTCCCTTCCTTAACGTGTGGTCTGGCCACACGTTAAGGACGGGACCCGAAGAGGGACCTCGTAGTATGGTGCTAAGGGATTACCTGCACCGGTGCCCTTACCGGTGCCGGTAATTCCTTAGTGCCATCCGTGTAATGAGGCCCAATGTCTTCTGTATCATTCTCAAATCTCAATGGGGTCATTCCGAGGTTGGAGTAAAGGGAAAAACGATGCCGGTAAAGGATTACCGGCATCGCTTACCGCTACGGGCCATTCCGACAGGTCAGACCGCTATTTACGGCACCGTAATCTACGAGATTGTAAATACCAGTCTTGGCTCGCACGCACACCCCACCATGCCGAAATTAGCGGCATGGCGTAAACCGGAGCTGATCACAAGTATGGAGCACACGTAAATAACGGCCTCATTAAGGCCATAAAGTCACTTACCGGCATGGAGTACACACAGGCATCTCAGAGAAGGAGTAAAGAACCCTGAGCAGTGGTCCACAGAGCCACAGGTGCACACAATCAGCACAGGTGGAGGCAATGGAGTGTGCCACAGCACAAAAGGACCACACCCACACACCACACCCCCTCCCAATCCAAGAAAAGACCAATAGTGGTAGCAGCACATGAGGCAGGAGGCCCTGCCAGCAAGGTCACAACCACTAGAACTACACCAAAAACACCAGGCCTCCCAACTGAGGAGACATAGGGGGAGAAGGAGGGGGAGACAGGCCCAGCATGCAGCACCAGTGCAGCCTCCGCAACCCCCCAGCAGCTCCCATTCCCACGCAGCAGGTCCTGTACCTCAAGGAAACCCCTGAGCAGACACACACCCCCTACCCGCTAGAATGTGACAGCCTCACCATCATAATTTGGTGGCTAAATTACTAGATAAGTGAGCAGCATACAAATACACACCACTCTCCCGGCACAATTGAAGGTGGTGCCTGTGCCCCACACCCATGCCACAGGCACCTATCAGCACACAGTTGGACCCATGCATGACATGTCACAACCGTCCAGTACACAGACGCAGAACGAAGTGCTGGAGCACCTCCTCAGGCACACAAGGGGCTACAAATCCCTAACAAGGACTATCCAGTAGATATACGACACAAAAGTTGGCCCCCATGCATTGGCAGGCATGCCAAATAACATGGGTGCCCCTGACAGCACCCACATGGATTAGGTAAACCTGCATTGCATGCATGTGGCGGATCACAACCGCAAGCAATATCATTCCCCCAACGTGCAGACGGAAAGCAAGGCAAGCAAGGCAAGCAAGAACAGTTCTCCTACATGACAGTCCAGACACTTACCAAAATTGGCTACACATGCAGGTGTTGGCGGCTGTCCCTTGACACCAGGGTACCGGGCCCCTGTCAGAAACCCACAGACTAGGCCCAGGGAGCCCTATTATAATGGCCATACCCGTGCATGCGTGGAGATGAAGCAGCCACCTAGCTTGCATAAGGCACATATGAGTTGCCGAAGCTGGACTGGTGGGGGACCCATCTACTGCAATGTGCTGTCCAAGACCCCCATGTCATGTGTACAACTCAACAAATTGTGCATCCCTTGGAATGTGGCTCTGTCCCCTGACATGGGACTGCTAGTACCAGATGAAGATTGAGTGAAGGAGGAGGAAAGGGCAAGACAGCATCATGGAGGCGGTGCATGGGAGGGACATGTCGTGTGGCTTACAAAGTTTGGACATAATAACCAAAACACAAGACAGCAGAGGCCGGCATTAGATGGGCACACAGGGCCCTGGGTGTGTGTATACTTGTAGACCATGCACTGTCAGACGTCATGATACACATGCTGAATGATGAATGTCCACACAGGTTAAACTTTGCAACTCCAAAGGTGTATTTAAATTTTGAATGGATGAGTGTAAACAATCCCTCCACCTGCCCAACCACCTCCCCACAACTCCACAACAAACCCTCACTCCCCTCCCTCCTCCCCCCCAACTCCACAACAAACCCTCCGCCCCCCTCTCTCCTCCCCCCAACTCCACAACAAACCCTCACCCCCCTCCCACCTCCCCCCCAACTCCACAACAAACCCTCACCCCCCTCCCCCTCCTCCCCAACTCCACAACAAACCCTCCCCCCCTCCCGCTCAACTCCACAAAAGTACTCCAATGTAGTACATTAAGGCCACATGTGTCAGCAATGACGATTAATGCATGCTTCCGGGGCCCGGGGGAGGCATGTCCCGGCACCGCATGGAACGCAGAGTGCGTTGCAGAGGAGTTGCCGGTGTGTCACAACTGGATGTGGCCGTGTCCTCCTGCTGATGCTGCGGATTGAAATTTGCAGCCTCAAGGGCATCAGCTATGCGTCCCAGGACGTCACACAACCTGTTAGTTTTCTCAGTGACTGCCTGATGCATTTCCCGGAGTTCATTTCGCCATTCCACCCTGGCCTGGCGGTTGTCCTCCATGAACACAGTGATGAGGTCAGTCAGTTGAGTTGCACGGCATGCATCAGAAGATGGGTGTTCATCACTGCAGTGATTTGGCCCTACGTGCTCTGGCATGGACTGGACTGGTGAACTTGGGCCACGATCATCGTATCCCTGTGTTTCTGTTGGAGCAGTACGGCCAGGTGTTTCAGGATCCCCAGAGTCACTGCATGATGCCAGGGGGACATTGCTGGGCTCCGGGGTGTGGACTTTGGGGTAAAACTCCTCCTCGGACGCCCCACAGATGGATGAAGGGCTGTCCACATTCTCCTCGGGGCCCGTAGCTGCAACCTCCCCAGCAATACTGGACTCTGCCGACGTTGGGGTGGCCATTGTGGCAGGCGCAGATGCTGGGAGGGATTGGGGTGGTGCAGCCTCCACTGACCTTTCAGAAGCCGGGGTGGCTGTTTTTATTTGGTGCTGTAATGCGCCGGACCCTGCCACTGCCCATGGAGGTGGTTGGACGGCTTGTCCGTGGCTCACCGCTGTCATGATCAGTGCCTGTGGGGGTAGAAGAGAGGGCCAACATGAGTGATTGTATGATGTCCTAATAGCATACATGGCTGCATTCACATTTCAGTCATTTGGGGTTTGTGGCCTTTTGGGTGTAGCAACAGCAGTGGTACATGTGCATGAGTATGATATGTATGCAGGTTTCGGAGTGACTCATCCTGGCCTGGTAATGTGCTGTCTGGCTGGCACACTGCCGAACCTGCTGCACAGTGTGCATGATGGGATGTGCAAGTTAGTGCACTATGGTTGAAGTGCGTTATGTACTTGCACTTGGCCCTTGATTGCGTGGCAGTTGGCTCTGCATTAGTTGGATGGGGGGAAGGCAACATGACAAGGTGCCTTTGATGGCCCTTGGGGGAGTATACATCATGCAAGTGCCATTGGCAGTGTTGACTTTGCCCCACACTCCATCTCGCCGACGCCCTCAATCGATTCCGTCCCGATCAATGCCGCACATGTCTCCTCCCATGGCTCAAGTCTCACTGGGGAACTTGGGCCCCCTCCAGTCTGCATTGCCTGACTCCGGTTGGCGGAGAGGAGGCCCCGCACCTGCACCCGCAAGTCATCCCACCACTTGTGGCAGTCCTTCGGGGTGCGGGGGGTGGTGCCTACTGCGCTCACCCTCTGGGCGATTTGTGCCCAGATGTTTTTTTTTGCGGATTACTGACTCTCTACGCATGTCGGGGCTGAACACAACGTCAGCATGCTCTGCCAGGTAGTCCACCATGGCCTGCAGCTCTTCAGGGCTGAATCTCTTCTTGCGGAGCCGGTCCGCAGACTTCTTTGGGGCTTTTGGCATAGTTCCTGGTTGTGTGGTCCTTTCCCCGACTTTGGATTGCTCCCAAGGGTGCTGCCTGATGAGGTTGGCAATGGATTGTGTTTTTAAAGATGGCCGCCGTGCTCCTTCCCGTTCCTGTGCGATGACGAAATTTCCGGTTCCGTTGTTTTGCGGTGACCGTAATTTGCGGGATCCGTAAATTACGGTCACCGGTATTTACAGACGGTGCTGCTTCCAAGGCGGTGTTGTTATGTTCGTGTCGCAGCATGCCGGTAGGGGGTTTTGCGGGTCATTTAGCGGCATGCCGCTAGGTACTTTTCCGGCATGGCGAAAAGTGCGTGTCCGCGAGGTCGGAATGGGCCGCAATTAGCGGTCTGACACCAGGCCGGTGTCGTACTTTCCGCCATGCCGGAAAGTACCTGTACTTATCTCTTGGCTCGGAATGAGGGCCAATGTCTTTTTTAAATAGTTCACTGCGGACATCCCTCTGCCGTGTTCACTCCGGTCAACACACTCCATGTCGGGACTTTAGACTTTACCCCTGTTTATCGGCATCCCACTTTGTCAATCAGTTCTCCTGATGCAGGATTCGGTTCCCTTAGCTTCACAATCTTCTGTCGGTCAAAGACATTTGACTGTACAGAGGATTTTACTGTACCCCTTTATGACCACTTTCACCCCTTTGCAACTTTCCCAAGGCATTCTGGTAACGATAATTTCAACAATCGGTTACATGGCCAGAGTTTCCTGAGTGAGCACCCATGTGGTGCCAGACTCCTCTGTTGCTGGTTATCCCCCTTCTAGTATCAAAAGTTGTTTGTATTCTTTCACAATTCCATTAGCCGTTTGCTACTTTCGTTCAACACAGTTTGTTTTCTTATCGGTTCTACCCTCGACTCACTGGCTGTGATGAACCGCTTGACTTTTCTTCACTCTGGAGTCAAGATTGGTACCACAGAGACAAGCGCCTCCCCCCGGTTATCAGTGGAGGAGGGTCCCGAGTACCGTTGACATCTGCTGCAGCACACGCTGGCTATTGGTCACGTTCTTATGATTCCTTCTCTGGAGGATTCACAGGCATTGGTCGGAGAGGGCAAGCTTGCTTCTTCGCTTGTCACCCTCTCGGTTCGTGCCGACTTTCTCCTCTTCTTGAACCGGAGTGCTGAGTTAGCTGTCTCAACATGCAGTCTGCCTTGCTTGTATGTGCACTTGTGCTCCACTTTTTATCTCTGTGGGGATGAGAAAGGCCCGTCAGGTGTGTGCAGTTTTGATCAATTGCCTGACTTTGCCGGACCCTTGTTTTGTTTTGGGATATGTCAGGTAAATGGCTTGGGTGGTAGTCCGTCGTCCTTCGTGATATGCAAAAGTGTTCGCGTTGGAAAATGGGGTGTAGAGGGTTTGAGTATCCTACATGGTAGGTTGGGGATAAGGTATTATAAGAAAGGGACACCGCATCTCATCCATCGGTGTCCCACTTTCACTACCCAAGGACCCCCATCCAGGTGACCCTCCATCACTGGTCCACCCCCAGGAACTGGATCCAATAGCAATGGCGGTGTCCTGGCCACCTGGATGAAGAGACCCCCGGTGAATAGTCAGGGAGACACATTCAGGTTTCTCACGTACCCTTCCTCCATGGGATGTAGCCACATTTATTTCACTGGGGAACCAAGATAGAAATCTACATTTCCCTGGACTTTTCCATTATGGTGTTCCACAGTGAAACAATAGGGTTGTAGGTCTAAGAAACTGAAGGCAAGTCCCTGTTTCCGCACACTCCAGAGTGAATACAACCCTCTAGGGAAATAAGCCAGGAGAAATCTTGCAAGGATAAAAAAGTGTCATTGTACAAAATACAAAATAACTGCAAAGGTCTTTGCTATTCAAGAATGTTCTGGTTAAACTTAATACAAGCAGAAGCTTAAAAGGTAGCACATCGTCTTTAATATATAGTAAAAATTGGCATCACTGATTGGCGAGACCATTTACATGGACCTGCTCCATTGGGGATGACTAGCTATAATTGGCTGGTTTCTCCGCCATCTATCAGGCCCCACGTGGGTCAACTTTGCTCATCTTGCTGTGGAGTGAAGGTCGGGTATCTCATGAGATACATTTTTAAATCTAAGCTAGCATGCTAAGCCTACTACTCCATCACTGTGGCATGCACCTGGGCAGCGTGGGGATCGGTGTCAGGGGGAAGGGAGGATGAAATAAAGTCACACTGACCCACACATTCTGGGCTTCGTTAATACTGCACCTCATGCACTCAAGGCTTCCACCCTTGCTTTGACTTACAATGTATCCCTTCCTGTACCTCGTGTTACAAAGGATGTGTTTTATGCTGAGGGGTGAAACAGTTGCAAATGTTTAGATTTTTATGGTCACTTGGTTTATGCTAGGACAGGGGGGTTGCTTGCTTATCATGGAATGCAGGGATGTGGGGTTCGGGTCAGTGGTGTGGGATCTGGCTCTGGGTTGGCTGGGTGGGGGATAGAGGTCTGCTGGCAGCTTGGTTGTGATGAATGGGCACATCGTAGAGCCTGGCTCACGGCCTTGCAGGCGCATTACTCCCAAAGAAACTATATGTTTGCAACAGTGAAGGACAAGGGGGAAGTGACCTTCTGTGAAAACTGGTGGTGGTGATTCATTCTGCCTTAATGATTTTGGGCCTAGTCAGATTTTTCCATGGAACTCGACTGGTGCAGTGTGATCATGCAAACCCGTGCTTCTGTCATAACTTCAAAATGCTGTTTCTTTATATGTGTCTCCTAACGTTATTCATCTGCTGTTTGCGCTATATTACCTCTGCACTGTTTTTCATAGTGCGGTTCTCTCCCCCATTATACACTACACTATTTCATAGGGGATTTGCCTTACTTTAAAGATCCTTGGGTGATGGGATATACTTTTTTCCATCCCAACATTCCCCCCTTTTGTTAATTCTACAGTAATAAATTCTCCTCCACCATATTTCCGCTTTTTTTCTAGCCTTACTGCTTCTTCATATGCATGTGTTCCCCTAATTGGAATGCATGCCCTACAAACATGTCTTAAGATTTCTCCTGCTTGCACATATTGCTTGAGTGTATATGTCATGTAAATGCATCCTCCATTGCAGGCCAAGTCAACCCACACTTCTTTGTAATTTTCAGGGTCTGGGGGAGGGACAATGGTCGCGTGATTTAAGCAGTCAACTATGTCTCCTACGGGCTGTGGGACCATGTGGTGATCAGGGTGGTCAATTTGCATTTCTATTTCCCTTGTATCACGAGGTGCTTTAGTACTGCCAATAGAAACCATCATCATTGCGCTATTAGGCACTGCTTTGGTACAACACCGGAGACCCAATTGGCACGTGAAAAATCACCAAAACATACAAGAGGATGGGCACCAGCATTTCCACCAATGTTCCAAGCCATGATGGTGTCCAGCTGAAGGCTATTGTAAACCAATCTTCTTGTTGAACGTCAGCTTCATTTTCACCCCTAGTTCATGTAGTGCCGCAATTACTTCTGACAATGCCCCATTTTCAGCGTCTTCAGAAGGTATGAATGTGCAACTTGAACTCACGATCTTTTTGCAAACACCTCCTTCCATGTCTGTCAGTAGATCCAGTAGATCCAACACATACCTATTTTGCATTGTCATTAATGCAAGGGCCCTTAGCTCCACTTTTATGATGTTGAGCCCTTGTTTGTTGTCGTTAGTCAACTGGATCAGCTCCTATCGCACGATCTGGAGCCAATTTGCATTGGCTTTCATCTGAATTCTGGGTATTAGAGATGCAAAAAATGTCTCTACAGAATTATAGAGCTTGTATTAATTGGGTATTTGTGCAAGCAGTTCGGATGAGTCTGATATGTAATTCAAGGACCTATTTCTTCTTCGGTGTTGGTCATAGGGCACTTTCTCAGGTGGAAGCGAAAGTTAGGTGGTGGCATTGTCTGCTGTGCTTCGATTGTTGGGGTGTTGGGGGCACTGTGGGTGCTTCATCAGGCAAAGACCCCCCTTTCAGGTATTCTCCTGGGACTACTAACAGGGCAGAGTGCAGCGTGGCTAGAGAACAATAGCCCCTCCAAGACAACGGGAGGTGCAAGTACGCTTGTTGGCTGCATACCCAGTCAAAATCCATCAGTGCTGTGGTACCTTTTTTGAGGTCTGGAATTATGACAGTTCTGTTACACCATTCATTTGACCCAACAGAAACAGTTCCTTCACTGTAAAAACATAGTTCATAAGTCTTTTCTTGGTGCACTTTTACTGGCTTCTCAATGGCTGCAATCCAAGTCAATTTGGTGATGTGCTCTGTCCAAGACTGTGTGCAAGTCTGTTCCACAAGTGCTGCAATTTTATTCGGCAATCCTAAATGTACTTCAGCTTTGCAAGTGAGGGTTGTTCCTTGCCACTTATTGTTAGTGTATTTCGCCGCTTCAATCACAAGATAAGGTGCTTTCAAACAGTTGGGGTTGGTGGAACTCATTTTGCATTTCGGGTGTCCAGATTAACGAGTTCTAGGTGGACGTTGCATGCCTGGAATGTGCCTTTGATCCTACATAGCACAAGATGAATTAGGAATTGTGCCTCTATCATTGGTACTTCCTGCGGTACTAAAATCTTGGATGCCCCAGATGTGTGCGGTTTTAAGGAACAGACGTAGCAAATCCCATTCGTTATTCGTCATCCTGCTGCACTCATGCCGGAGCACCAACTGTTTGAGTGTTTGGGATGATGAATATCTTGCTTGCCTTTTTATTCCCTTATGGCGTAGTTTATGCCTTTTTGCTGTCCTGCTTCTGCTAGCTGTAATATTTACACTACTACTTAGCATTACACAAATTACTTCTACATACAGTTGTATGGGAGGTGCTACTATTTGTGGGGGCCATGTTATATGTGGTTCTCATTATGTTGTTTCATTCTGTGGGATTAAATTGTACACTCTCATAGATTCTTTCATTGGGTCTGGGCTTGGACTCAGTATGGTTACATTTGAGGATATAGCGGTGAATTTAGTTACATTGGAGGTTATAGGAGTCAATTCAGTGACATTGGAAGAAATACTTGTGTTCCAGATCCATGTGCTCCACTCCCCCTTCCCAGCCCACATAAAAGATATTTCACAAGATATTGTAAACAAAATGGCCACAAAGTGAAGGTCACAATCATAACTGTACATTCTGGTGCTTCTAATTCTATTTCTATTCACATTTGGAGAACATCCTGGCATAGTCATTTCAAACATAGTAATAGCTGCGGTTTGGAAAAAAATGGGGAAGGGAAAAAAATGAGGTTGGGAGGGGAAGAGGGAAGGGAAGAAAGAGAGATAGAAAGACAGAGAGAGAGAGTTTTAATGTACGTAGCTCGTGCTCCAGCAGCAATGCATGTACTTTGAACTCTTTCACATGCACTCATATGGTCAGCATGAAGCTACACAAACAGAGGTAATTGTGTTTTTATTACCTTTGGACACCTGTTGTTGAGTCGGGTGGGGCCCTGCAGATGTCTGAGAGGTGTATTCAGTATCTGATCCCCTTCACCTTAACTGCGAGTGGGGTGGAAAACATGACCGCATAGGGCCCATGGAACATCGGGTTGTTCCACTTTCACACAAAACGTCTGACATAGACCAATTCCCCCGGCAACAGTGGTTGAGTGGGTACGCAATCAGTTTATGGGGCAGTTGATGTTTGTGTGTCTTCTGTGTTTGGTGGAGACATTTGTTTTGAGATACATTTAATGTCTTGTTTTAATTGGGCCAGATACTTTTTGAATTATTCCCCTAGGATTGCTGCTGCTCTGTGGGCATCTGATGCCCTCCTTACAGGGGATACAGGTGTCTGCTTTCATCTGCCAACCACTATTTCATGTTGGAAAAAGTGGTAGTCCATACTGAGCTGTGTACGCAGATGAAACAGGGCCAGGGGCAGCTAATGCACCCAATTATTTTTGAGGGTGTTACATAACTTGAAGAACCTGCCCTTAAGGAGGCTGTTTATTTTTTCTACCATCCCGTTTGCTTGTGGGTGGTAAATTGAACGCATGTAGTGTTTGATTCCTAAAGGGGTTTTATTACCTTGAAGAGCTCATTGAAAAAATGGGTGTCATTGTCAGATCTTAAAACGTCACACACTCCCCAGAGGGGGAAGACCTCTCTGATGAGGATTTTTGTGGCACACTTGGCACCTGGGTGGGCACATGGACCAGCCTCAACCCACCTTGAGAGGGACACACCACCACAATCAGATATCATGCCCCATTGCATCGTTCCCCCATGTCTGCATAGTCAATGTGCAGCTCACGGAATGGGCCGACGGGGCGGGGCAGAGTGTCTTGCAATGTTCTCAGTGTCATCCCTGTATTAAACACTTGGCAGGTGGTACATTGAATGGCCATAGTTGAGAGGTGTTCTTTAAATTGGGGATAAATCAATCTTCTTGGATGTCTGCTGTAATGTGTTGCTTAGAAGTATGAGAAGGTTAATGCAAGTGCTCAAAAGCTGTGTGCAGTGATTCCACAGGCATCACTATTTTCATTGTACTCTGTTGTCTCCATAAGAAATCAGTGGGGGATTGCACGCACCCATGTTTGAGCCATATGACGGGTTCCTCTGCAGGCGCCCAATGCTTCAGCTCAATTATCTGGGCAATAGGGAGAGCCATGAATACATCTATTTCTGGTCTGGTGTTTACTGTGGTTACCACGTATTCAGCAGATGTGGGCACTGGGAGATTTTGCTGCAGCATAGCGCTTGTGTTTACTAATGAGATTTTGTCTGTCTTGTGTGCATGTGCTGGACATTTAACGACTGCCACTACAGATGGTTCTGTGAGGGCAGAAAAAAGTGTGTTGAGCAGGGCGGCATGATGTACCGGTGAGCCATATTCTCTCCCGAACCTCCTCCTTCTGCAGCGCAACAGACCCATCTATACCATGGCAGTGATATAGGCAGAGTCTGAGTATATGGTGGCATAACACCCTTTGGAAGCCCGTAGGGCTCCAATGAGTGCTACCAGTTCAGCAGCTTGGGCTGAATAATGTATGGGCAATCTTAATTGTGAGAGTTCCCTATTCACCCTCTTCTAGTTGTACCACTGCTTCCCCAACATGTCTTTCACCTGTCTCTTGATCAATTGATGCTGACCCATCAACCAACTAGGGGGCTGTCTTTGGCCTTGGGGATAGCATCATCTTCCACTTCATAAGATGCACAGTCATACTGTTGAAAATCTTTGGCAGTATATGGTTGTCTGAGGAACGAGGCCGGGTTCACTGTTTTGCACCTTACAACATGAATGTGAGGTCTCGATAATATGATCTCGTAGGCGGATGCCCTTTGTGTGATGAAGGTGGACTTTGAGTCTTCCAAGATGGCAAACAATGAGTGCTCCACATATAATGTCACTGAACACTGCATCACAATTGTGGAGCTTTTTTCAATTGCAAAGGCTGCAGCTGCAAGCGCTTGTTCGCACGTGAACTGTCCCTGCATCACAGAGTCGAGTGTGCCACTGTAATATGCCGTGGCTTGTGGCCAATTGTGATCTTTTGTGTGAGAACTGCTGTCATGAGTGTGCCATCTGAGTGTAAAAACATATGAAATTCCTGTGTGTAATATGGGGTTACAAGGACAGGTGCTGTTGAGATCACTTCCTTTAAGTCATTGAAACACGTTATCATTCATCTCTGGTGTCCACTCTCTTCTGTTGTTCTCTTTTTGTGCTTCCTTGAGGTCCTGTAGGAGCGGCCTCTTGTATGCTGCATAATCTAGAATCCATGCCCTGCAATAATTGCACAATCCTAAGAATGATTGCATGTCTTTTTACTGTGAGAGGCTTGGGAGTGGAATGCATTGTTGCTGCCCTGTCAGGGAAAATTCTCTTTCTGTCTTTTGAGATGAGCTTCCTAGGTAAAGTACTTCCAGTTGGCAGTACTGCAGATTTGCCTTGTCCACCTTGTACCCTTTCCTTGCTAGCAACTGCAATAGTTCAATTGAGTCTCTTCGGTAGTTCTGCTCACTGTCACTGCACACTAACAAATCATCTGCGTACCGAATTATTGTGCCAGGAATGTGGATATTACCTGCGTCTTCGTGCAATATCCTTTTAAGTATACTGGGGCTCTCGCAGTACCCTTGAGGCAAATGTGGATGCTTGTAGTGCTTTCCGCCCAGACTAAACACGGTGAGGTACTGGGAGTCTGGGTGAAGAGGTACTGAGAAGAAGGCTTTATTCAAATCCACAACAGTGAAATCAGTTGCCTCTTTGGAGATGCTGCACAAAATGGATGCTTGGTTGGGGACAAAGGGAATCTCCTACTGCGCTGCATCATTAGGGGGCAGAGATCCGGGATCATCCACCAACTGCCACTGTTGCCTTTTTAATGGGGTATATGGCCTTATTACATGGTGAAGTGGAGGGTACTGTTATCCATTGGTGTAGCAGGGCCTGTAGTGTTTCTCTGATCCCCTCCTCTGCTTCTCTGGACAGCGGGTCTTGTTTCACCAATGAGAATACTGACCCTGGTTTAAGTGTGATTTTTACAGAGGTCACTTCTTTCTGCATCCTTACATCATGTGTGTTTGTGGCCATAAATGTGTGGGGAGATACTGCAGGTCTGCCAGGCTGAATGGGGGTGGTGCGACAACAGCCATGAGGGGGCTCTGAACTTTTCTGTATCGTAACATGATCTCTCAGGGTATGCAAATCTCGAGGATGATCTCTCCATCATTATTGTCATCCCCAAAAGTTCTTTACCCGTCAATTTTCTCAGAGGTCCAGCAGGATCACTGCATAACAAGGTGTGCCATTGGCACCTGTGGGGGTCAGTACCTAGTACTACAATTCTTTTTGCAGACACTAATAGACCTTCTAAGTCTAATGATAATATTGTGCCAGAAACCAGCTCAGGGAATTCTAGGTTGAAAAATTAGTTCTGTGGGTACTCTTCAGCAGGTTGTTGTGATCTGAGGGACGGCTTTTGTAAGCACTATAGTGCCGTAAATGAACATGTCCAGCTTTACAGGGATACCTCACACTGCCACATCACGTGTCATGCATGGATCACAAGCATTGATCTTAGTGAGCACATGCCAGCTGTGGTGCAGCTGATACCCCTGTCTTTAAATGAGATTGTCATGTTCAACTTTCTAAGCAGATCCCTACTGAGCAAGTTGACAGGAGCTCTCTCAGAGTACCAGAGTATCACCCGCCCACTTTGATGTCTAGATCTTTTGTGTATGGAACCATTAAAACAGCCCCAGAGAATCACTGCATGTTGAGAGTCTTTCCTGAAAGCGGGAAGTCACCCTCGCTGATGCACGATTTCTCCGCCCCTGAGTCCACCATAAAGATGAATAGTTTGTTCCCTATCTCTGCCCCCACCAACGATTCCTCCTCTGGATGTAGGATCATTGACAAGCCTGGACACGCAAGTGCTCTCTGTGGGCTGTCCTAGTCAGGGTATGTGTCCGTCCCGGGGAACAAAATAGGGTTTCACCCCACCACTGTAGCGCCTTGAAATGGGGACACTGTACCATTAGGTGCAGTACAGAAAGCGTTTCTATTCTCTGCTGGCTGTGAGTTAGGGGGGCAGGTAAGGTTGAACTGCCTGCTGCTGATGTTGTGGGTAGCAAGGGCCAGGGACCGATGAGGGTGGCTGTGTGTAAGCCTGGTGGATCTCATATGGGATCAAAGTCACTCTGGGAGGTGGCCCTTGGGGGCTACCTAGATGGGGAGAGCTATAATTCTGCTGGTTGTAGTTGTAACTCCCTCCCGGTCTGCTCCGACACTCTCTCTCAAAATGCACCCATCTCCCACACATCCAACACTGACCTGGCCCACCTCCCCTGTCCTGCACCCTCAAATCCCCCTCCTCTAGGCCCTTGGAACCCGCCTCATCCTGTGGAAGTGCAACAAATCTACCTGAGGGGGCAATCTGACCCCCGTTACTGCCTAATATCTCATCTCAGGATCTCAGAGCGGTGTGCACTGCACTGTGTTACTGCCAAATTGCTCTGCTACACACACACATACCAAACACTAAGGAATAGACACAAGAATGAAACACGCAGAAGTCAGTACAGTTATAACAAGGAATACATTTATTCATGCCTAGCAAGGCATGATGCTAAAACACACTACTAGCAAAATCGAATATGCACCCTATCTGCATAGGTGAAAATCTACAATGAATGCAAGCCTTTCAGGATTCTAATACAAGCATTCTTATCCCAATTATCCAGTCCTGCTGGATCTACAATGCTAATAACATTGCATGGCTAATAAAAACAAATGTGGCCTAGTAACAATTTGCAAGCGTCAACATTTCTCTCTCTCATCACCACACATTGCATGTCAGACAATCTCTTCTGATGAATCTCCCCTTCCCTCAATATGTCAACACCCCATCTCTAGTGTGTGTGCTAATTGCCCCATATCAATAGGCCTTAATCAGCAATACTCCCCTTTTGCAAGAACTGCAGGCAGCTCCCACCGATCTGCATCTATCGAGACTCTCTCTCTTGGCCCCTCAGCCATTCTCTTAAACCCAAGCACTACTTAATGGACTGAATGTGTTCACTTCTAAGAGAACATACATGCGTGTCTAAGTGCATACATTACAACATATGTCTATACAAGCCTAAAGAAGGTGTTAAGCTCTCCTGGTCTCTGCGGGGACGTTGGGGCACGGTTGGAGCCCTCCTTGGACTTGGCTCCCCTGGATCGGTTCTCTCCCCCAGCTGCTGCAATGCTGACTGCTCCGGTTGCTGGTACTGCCCCTGAGGGAATGCGAGAGGCAATGAGAATGGTCTGATTCCCCTGAACCCTTTGTTTCAAAACGAGATGAGCAATCGTTTGTCCATGTATGCTCACCTGATTTCTTGTAAGGATGAGCTCTCCATCCTGCTTCTCTTTAGCAGGGGTGCCTTGGATGGACCTAGTTGCTTCACTGGTCCGTGGATGTAGCAGCCCAGACCAGCTGCAACCGAGCACTTGGAAGGTAATAGTCTTTTAACAATGATTATTGTCTGTGTTCTAATGCAATTTAATTTTTGATATGATTATAGTTCGTAATTATTGCAATGTCTGTCTCCCGTGATTACAGTTCGTAATTCTTGCAATGTCTTTTCTCTCCCCTATAGGTGTGAAGATGACTGCACAGAATCGCGGTGTTTAGAGTGAGCCCCAATGAAGCCCAAGAGAATGGTGAAGCTCCCAAGTAGGTGGTAAATTGGCTTTCAGGTTAGAACACAAGACTCAGGTGTTGCGCTGCCAAATGTAAGTTATTTATGCAGTTTCTAACCTTATGTGTTCTTTTCTCTTGCAAGGTTGGCCTGGCAACGTCAAGCAGGGAGCGGCTGTCCAAAGGCCTGTTCGCGGTTGCAAGATGGAAGGTTCAGTGAAGAGGATGGATGAAAGAAGTTCCCCCATAGCTGGATGTCCAGAACAGGTAAGGAAGCGCTCCAACTTCGATGACTATGGAACCAGGTAAGATGCGATGCGCTGCTGGCGATGATGTAGCTGGATCCAGGTAATGCACTTTCAGCGATGGTGCAGCTGGACCTAGTTCATATGCGCTTTCAGCGATGGTGTAGCGGGAACCAGGTAAAATGCGCTTTCAGTGATGGTGACCTTTCTGTCTGTCTGCGAACAAGCCCAAGGATGCTGATAAAGCCAGACCATCTTCCCTGTGCTCAGGCAAAAGTTACGGCCACCCTGCCAAGTCTCTGTTTACACATTCCTGCTCACAGCCTATCATAACAATTCTCTGCGCACAGAGTAAAGCTGCTTCTCTGTGTCTCTCAATGAAATGGCTTCAGGATGGCCCAGGCCTCATGCATTCTAGCGTTTAGCGCAATCTCTCAAACCCAAGCACTACATAATGGCTCAATGTGTTCACTTCTAAGAGCACATAAATGTGTGTCTAAGTGCATACTTTACAACATGTGTCTAAACAAGTCTAAACAAGGCCTCTTCATATAACAGCCTATTTATCTCTTCAAATACATGAATAATGGCTTTCAAAATGCAGCATAGCAAAGCGGATATTATGGATATATCTGTCTCTGCATATCTGAAATTGGCTCATGATAACATAACAGCCAGGCCCAATATCTTATCTGGACCAACTTTCCTCGTTGCTGCCCTCCCTGCCACTGTGGTCCTGAAAATTGCTGGTTTCCTCCCCACTGCCCTTATCCTCCTTCAGCAGACACTGCCGCTATTTTTGCCTGCACCTCATTTGAAATGCACATTCCCTCTTCCGACTGTTCTGGTGTGGGCCCTATCGATACTGCAGCCACTTTCACTAGTTTATTTTGAACCAGTTTCACTTCCTCCGCCTGCCATCTTTGTAATGTCTCCTTCTCTCACTCTTTGATATTCTTACAGTGGTGCACTATGATACTTTGGATCTCAGGCCACCCCCTAGCTTCCACCCCAGCTATCTTATCCAGTGCCTTCTGGACCTCGTTGGGTAGGCTTTGTTTATCTATGAAATAGAAAATTGATGTCACTGATCCCAGGCGCTGCCCATTTGGCTCTCCACATCTCTTGAACCCTAAGAATATACTACGCAGTGTCTTCCTCATCTCCCATTGTGCACTGCATGATCAACTGTAAATCTGGGGTGTCTGGGAACATTTGCTGCAATATATCCCATACCCGTGCTCTAATCCAGCTAAATGAAGCTCCATCATGGGCATCGTTACTCAGCGTCACTCCCCGGTACCCTTCTTTAATCCGCACAGTCTCTGCCTGGTCTCCTACTGCGGCTACCAACAAACTCTTAATATCCCTTATTGCTAGGGGCACCCCTGCTGTGCTCTTTTCAAATGCATAGATCCATTTCCCAGCCCCCACAGTGAGTTAAGGGAGCGGTTTAAGGAGGTTATTTTTTGTCCATTTGTTCCCAGGGTACATAGTGCGATCGCCATGCTCCCTTGTGGCATTTGCATTTTAATTTGTCTGTTCCCGCTCTTTGTTGCACTTCCCTTTTTTTGTCCTAACACTATCCTTCCAAACCCTTCCCTCAGCATTCTGTCCCATAAACTTTCTAGTCTTGGTGTAGCCTGGGGTGCCTGCTCGGCGATTCCCTCCCCTTCTTCCTCAGTGCAATCGAAATCACTCCAATATTCCTCGTCCCCTCTTCGGGACCTTACATTCTCATACCCCAGGCTGTCTGTTTCCCCGTCCTACTCTACGTGGACAGTTCTTATAGGCGCATGGTCTATTCTGAATAGGAAGTCACCTGACTTCCGCTCATCCCGAGTGGTTGTAGGGGTAACCCTGCGGGCAACATCAGTGTTTCCGCTACATTTGTTGCATCACATACTGCCTGCAACCTGGCTAATTCACCGTGCTTCGATGTCAGTGCTACCTCTAGATCTCTCGTGCTAACCCCTGTGTGGGCAGTAACTTCCAGGGTTGAGACATATGGGGGGAGGGGATGTGCTTGATGCTGCTACCAGAGTGCCCGCTGATACATATATCAGGTTGGTATACCCTTCTGCTGGGCGAGTGGCTAGCTCATATATCCCCTTTTTTGGTCTCCCCATTCTTCTCACTGTCTCCTGTACCCATCTCCAAGTTACTGTCAAGTGTCGCCCCTACCTCCTTTGGATCCTCTGTTTCTCCAAACACTTTCCAGAGGTTCAATACTTCCCTCCTATTTTGCAATGGTTTCCCCTTATGCTTTGTTGTCAGAAGGTGAACATGTGCTCCAGCACACCTCTGTCAAACGATCCTTGTTCTGGCCAGGAGTGGGGCATTTCCCCCTTTAGTCTCAGTCACCCATTGATTGTGATATTATTTAATCTTATCACAGTATAGGGGAAGGGCCTTGCATATATGGTCTAAGGGTGTGTCAGTCCCATAGTCATGTCTTGCGTGCATCATGTAGTGGGGCTGAGCCAATGCTAATACGACACAGTTAAAACAATAATTAGTTTAAAACCTATGCAATTCAGTCTTGTCTCCAATACGTTCCAATACCGTCAATGAGGTCACAAAAAAGTAATCAATTCACTTTTCCCCCACCTGTTCTTCCCCAATAGAGCTTTTTCACGCATTCACTACACGCTCTCCTGATACTTCCACATACACCATAAGCGCCCCTCGTCGGCCTCCTCCTGACAATTTAAAATACACCAACAAAACCAACTAAAATAACAAGCTAAAATAATAACCACTACTTTTCCCGAGCTCTCTAATTATACAGAGCACCTATATTTTATCCTCATATGTTTCCACACTGGTCAAGACAGTGTAAGTGGCACCACCATCTCCCCTCACTCAGGGAGGCTCCCTTTTCCTCTTATTCAGTTACCTGAATATCCTTAAAAAATGTACTTAAAAAAGTCAAAAAACCAACACAATCCATAAATACATCCCACTCTGTTATACTCACTGCATGTTCACACTAATCACACTGCTCCGTACACCCAACCGTACTTTGTTATCCCTTTCAGGCTAACTTCACGTGTTCACATTCTCCTGAGGACCTCTGTTCACGGGATTCCAGAACAGGCCTGCACCGCTCCTTGGGGACGCACCCCGCTCCAAAGAGCAGGCAGGATTCTGCAAAGCCAGCTCCCACAGGGCACTCAGCGTTTGCTTTTTGAGACTGGTCACTGTACGTGGGCACCGCCCTTGTAGATAGGCTGCCTGGATACCTCCACAGGTACGGGGGTGATGGGATCACGTCGGGGTCACCAACTGAAGGCAAGTCCCTGTTTATGCACACTCTAGAGTGAATACAACCCTCTAGGAAAATAAGCCAGGAGATAGCTTGCAAGGATAACAAGGTTTAATTGTACAAAATACAAAATATGAGCAAAGAACGTTCTGGCACATTCCTCCCAAAGATACTGAATGTTTGCAACAGCGAAGGACAAGGGGGAAGTGAAATTCCGTGAGAACTTGTTGTGCAGATTCATTCTGCCTTAATGATTTTGGGCCTAGTCAAATCTTTCCATGGAGCTCGACTGGTGCAGCTCGATCATGCAAGCCTTTGCTTCCGTCATAACTACAAAATGGTGTTTCTTTCTATGTGTCTCCTAATGTTATGCATCTGATGTTCGCACTATATTACCTCTGCACCAAGTTTCATAGTGCTGTTCTGTCCCCCCTTATACACTACACTATTTCATTGGTGATTCGCCTCACTTTAACGATCCCAGGGGGGTGGGATATATTCATTTCCATCCCAATAAAACCATTGCATGACCCGTGGGTTAGAGTCTTTGCGTTGGCTAATCCAAACTAGGGGTGAATGATCTGTGACGAGTGTGATTTTTTGTCGTAAGAGGTAGTATCTAAGATGGATTATGGCCCATTTGATGGCCAGGGCCTCTAACTCTAACCCAGAATAATGTATTTCCTGTGGAAACAGTTTACAGCTGGTGAATAATATGGGGTGTTCCAATCCATCGTAAACCTGGGATAGGACTGCTCCTAAACTGTAAGGGAGGCATCGGTTTGTAAGATTAACTCTTTAGAAAAGTCGACTACCTTTAGGATCGGGTTTTGGCACAGAGTTTGTTTCAGGGTGTTCTAGCATATCTCATCCTCATCATTCCAATGAGGTTTCTGGGGTTTGGCATTCTTAAGTTCATCTGTTAGCCGGGCTGTTTTATCCTAAAAGTTGGGGATAAACCTACGGTAATATCCTACTAACCCAAGAAAAGCTCTAAGATCTCTTTTGGTCTTGGGGGTTGGTGTATCTAAGACAGCTTTTACCTTCTCATGTTGGGGTTGTACATTCCCATTCCCTTCGAAGAAGCCTAGGTATTTTACGGCTGATTGGGCCAGTTGGCACTTAGATGGATTTGCAGTTTGGCCAGCTTTTCTGAGGACTTTCATGATGGTATAAAGATGGAAGAGATGGTCCTCCAGGGTCTTACTGACAATATTGTCAATGTAATCTCCACAGAAATCAGAGTAGGGTTGTCAAATTTGATCCATGAGGCATTGTAAATTGGCTCGCTCACTGTGTAAGCCGAAAGGCAGGACTTTAAATTGAAATACTCCTAGAGGCATTGAAAATGCGTTTGTTTCCTTATCTGGCCCATATACAGGGACTTGCTAGTACCCATTGGTTACATCTAGTCTAGATAGAAAAGTGGATGCTCTGAGTTTATCAATAAGGCCAACGATGCAAGGCATGGGATATGCATGGATGTCTGAGATGGCATTAACTTGACGGAGGTCTGTGCAGAAATTCCAGGAACGGTCAGGTTGAGTGACAAACATGATAGGAGAGGAACATGGGTTTGAAGATGGTTCAACAATATTGACTTTTAATATTTTGTTAACTTCCTCATTCACTATCTGCTTACAGGCTTCAGAGAGTCCATACGGTTTTAGATGAACCACTTTATGTTTAGGTGTTCTAATGTACTGGTATGTGCCTTTTACTCTTCCTGGTTATTTAGCATATGTTGCATTGGATCATTTGATCGTTACACCTCGATCTGACTGGCTTAAAATGCCACACGGAGAATGCAGAATGACACCGATGCAGATAACTATCGAAATACAAGTTTAAACAAAGATTGAGAACACACTCCAGCGCAACATATGCTGAATCCATCCTTACAAACTGTAAGGCCAGTAGAAATGCAATAGCCACACCCATTAGGGACTGACCAGACTTTCATTTAATGTATTGCCTTGAAAAGGACCTAAGGTTGATACATGTGTCATCACACTTGGATGGACTGTGTTATGCATGATCTTAAGTTTACTTTATTATCATAAGTGGATTTTTGTTGGCTCTGGGCCTTTTCCATATGTGTACAAACCAAGTATCGAGCCAATTTCATCTGTTCTCGTATTCTGGTGATGGTCTGCGAGTTGGGATTGGGAGCCTCCTCTCTTTCTTCCGAGGTTTTCCGGAGCATGTCCAGGATATTTCTGGGCTCTCTATCAAAGAGCAGTTCAAAAGGAGAGAAGCTAGTGGAAGCTTGGGGGTTTTCTTCACTTCAAATAGTTCCCACATGTTCATTCGATCCCAGTCTTTCCCATCTTTGTCTATGATTTTTTTTAAATCAGTTTCAGGGTCTTATTGAATCTTTCTACCAAGCCATTGGTTTGGGGATGGTACAGAGAAGTTTGTAGCATGGTAATGTGGAGTAGCTCTTTGACTTTGGCCATAAGCTTACTCATAAAGTTTGAACCCTGGTCTGTTAGTATTTCCTTGTGAAAAAAGACTCTGGAGAAATATGGTAGAAGATGTTTGAGTATCTGCTGTGTGGTATTATTTTGGATTGGGAAGGCCTCGGGATATCGGGTTGCGTAATCCACAATCACAAGGACATATTTATTGCATAATCGGGATGTCTCTAAAGGACCAATTATGTCCATGCCAATTCTTGAAAAGGGGATTTCTATGATTGGCAATAGGTTTAGAGGGGCAGGTAGTGGGATATGTGTGTTGGTCTTTTGACAGATTTCATATGTCTGGATGAATGTTTTGATATCAGCATGAATACCTGGACGTCACAAATCCCAATAATATGTGCCTGGATTTTGGATTGCCCCCCAGTGATGTGGGGGTGCGTAATCTCCAGTACAACCTTTCGGTGGCTCTTCGGTATTACTAATTGTGTTTTTATTACACCTTCTGTGGATGTCTCTCTTCTCTAATCCTTCTCCTTCTGGAATTGCTTGTAGAAAAGCTTCAGCAAGAGGGGGATCATTTCACTGGGTGAAGGATGGGTCGGGATAGATGGTTGGCTCTTCTCCCTTTTTTCTTCTATATTAAGAGATTTATCATCTTCCCCAAAGTCTAAATTGCCTTTGTGCATTGTAGCTGCTTCACTTTCTTTAAGGGAATAACGCTCTTTCTTAAATTCCCTTGGCATTTTGATCTCCTCAACATATCTCAAAATGGATCTGTAAGAGAACCTTCACATCTCCCCGGAAGTCTGGATCAATAATGGCTGCTAAAAGGTGCATCCCGAGCTTCCATCCTAGACCAGATTTTGTGGCTAATCATATGTAACACCCCGGAGGGGGTACCAAGACCAAGTCTGTAGGAATCATTCCTCTTTTCGCAGGAGGGTTAATAGCTTCCCTATTCCTGCAGATATCAAACCCTAATTATTCCTTGGTGGCGATGGAAAGGTTAGAGGCTCTCTGACTAAGGTTTTGAAACTGCAGGGTTCCCCAATTAGTTTCAATTGAGTCACATCCCACCACTGATCCCATATGTAAGGAACTCATGGTGGCAACAGGAAAGACAGACACAAGTGATCGCAGTTCAAGGGTGTTTATTAAACTGTATAGATAGGTTGGAAAAATGCATAATCTACACCTAAATCTAAGATGGCAGCAAGCTTCGACCATCAAACAATAATAAGGCAATCTGAGTAACATCTTGTCAAAAGGGCCTATAATAAAAAAACTATTGCCAATTCTCACGCTAAATACAAAAAGAAGTGTGGGATAATATTCTTAAGAAAGAAGGAAGTGTTCACAAATAATAAGTCAGGATGTGGTAGTCGGGGCCTCCCTTCCCAACATTTTCAGCTTGGGATAAGGTAGGATTCGGGAGCACAGCACAGCCTCGAGTTTTCCCAGAACGAGCCAACAGTTCCCCTCTGAGGACCTTCGTTGGTTAAGTCTCTTTTCTACCAACAAGTCTCTTGCCTCTGAGTGTCGTGTAGATCTCAGGTCCAGCGCAGAAGCAGCACAAACTCCTACCTCCCCTTAATGGTTTTGAAGTCTGGAACTACAAAGTGCACAGACCTCCGCAACCACCACGGGGAAAGAGGGTTAGGGTCCACGGATTGGATAGGTAGGGGGTTACAGGAAGACCGGAAAGAGGATTAGGCAGAGGTTCTGGACAGGGAAGGGGAGAACAAGGAAAACATGCTCCTAGGCTCTTGTTCCTCAGACCTTGGAGCTTCTTATCACACTTGATGTCAGCTATGAGGAATACCACCAGGAATCTGTTCTATTACACTCGCATAAAACTACCTATACTTGCACCTCACATTGATGGACCATGAATGTACCACTTGGAAGGCACACCACCCAGTTAGAATGCACTGAGTTGCTTCCAATCTTTAAAATAATTCTTACCCTCTGACACAGATTCAGGAGTGAGAACTGGATTGCTCCTACACAGTAGCTATGAGTAGAATTGCCAAATGAAGAACAAGCACCACTGTGTGCTTGCACCTATCAAACATATGATTTGCTCTCTGAACAATGGGCACATGCAAAAGCGTGGAATTGGATCCCCAATTTACAGTACACACACTTTTAACCTTTCACCATGAATTCACACTTAGAATGCACTAGCGTGCCAAATAAACAAACAGCACTTAGCTCTGATTGCTGCTCTGAAGTCCGGTGCCCAAATCCGGTTTCAGCAATGTCAGGAAGGTAAAGGAAACACACAGTGTGTCTGCCAGAAGAAAATACAATTAGTACGCGCTCACAGCGTATCTTGGTCAGAAGGGTTAAAACAGTTGGATTAGTGCATCCTGCATGCAGTGCATCTCCGCTGCCATGCGTGTATTCGTTTCCACACAGGGTTAAGTCACGGTGCTTCAGCGCGAAAAGTCACGTTCCCCAAGCACTTTCTCAACATTTATCTCGCAGCCAGGTGCGGCCGTATTACCAATCACCAAACATGCTTCACTCGCATCGGATCGGGTTTTACACCAAGAGATGACTTATCTTTGCACTCGCGGGGCCTCAGGGAATGTCTGGAGGCGAGGAGCGGCCCCGTGAGAGTTTTCAGCCAAACCGGAGCTTCCAAAGCTGCGTCCGCCCGGAGGAAGGTCTGAGCGCGAACAAGTGTCCCGTGTTCGCGCATGTGCAGACGTTAGGGCGTTGGCGTGGGCGTTCCCAAGTGGGTTTGCTGGCTCTGTGTGCCTGTTCCTCCCGTGTAGGAAGCGTGGAGACTTCTGGAGGTGCCCAGCATGCTGGGAAATGTAGTCTTTGGCCTCAAACTGCTGCAACACAGGTTTCTTTCCAGCAGATGCCAACTTCCCCCACCTGAAGATCCTAGAGGAGGGACAAAGGTGGCATCTGCTGGTTAAATATGCCCCCATCATGATGCTAGCCACAATTTGCCCCTTAATACGCCAGGGCTTTACAACAGTACATCCCCTCCCCACAGAAGGGCCTGGTTTCTCGGGATAATTACGATGGAACAAGCGTAAGACCCGAGGACCATGTATATTTCTGGTGGGTTCCCAGGAGCGTTCCTCTGGGCCATAACATACCCAATCTACCAAATAATACAATACCCCTGCTCTTTTTCGGGAATTAAGAATGGCTTGTACTTCATACTCCGGATACCCTTCCACCAGAACCGGGGGGGTCTTTCCATACGTGTGTGTGGAGCAGCTGGTTTCAACAAGGCAACATGAAACACTGGGTGTACTTTCATATGCGATGGTAATTGTAGCCGCATAGCCACAGGATTTATTATGCGAGCTATACGAAATGGGCCAAGAAAGCGGGGTTTAAACTTAGGTGATCCTGGTAACTTCAGATGCCGTGTTGAAAGCCAAACCTTATCTCTCACATTGCGATTGTGGGCTCTCTCGATGCTTAGTATCTGCATAACATTTGGTTGAGTCTTTGGCTCCAGTTAAGTTTTGATGGGTTTTGGCCCAAGTTTGCCTTAAAATGGTCATTCGTGCCTGCACTGATGGTAGGGGATCTTGTCCTTGGGTAAGCGAAGGTTGCACTTGAGGGTTATAACCATAGGTGGTGTAAAATGGTGAAAATCCTGTGTCGAGAATTATTGTAGGCCAGTTCAGCTAGCCACAGAGTGTCCACCCACATCCCTTCTGCGCTATGTGTGTAGCACCTCAGATACTGTTCTAACATCTGATTCAAATGTTCCGTCTGTCCGTCAGATTCTGGGTGATAGCTGCTGGACATCTGTAGTTTGATTCCCAACTTGTCGCAAAATGAACGCCAGAATTTGGATTTAAATTGTGCACCCCGGACAGAAACTATATGCTGTGGTATTCCATGTAATCGGACTATATGTTGTAGGAAAAGATTTGCTAGCTCATGAGCTGTTGGCATTCCCTTGCAAGGAATGAAATGTCCAAATTTGGAGAAGGAATCTACTACCACGAGAATTGTGGTATACCCTCGGTCTGCAGGTTATTCTACGATAAAGTCCAAAGAAATGGTATTCCATGGTGTTGTAGGTATAGGTAAAGGTCGAAGCAAGCCCATAGGTTTTCGATGATCTGTTTTGTTTCGTGTGCACACTTCACATTGTTGCACATAAGTTTGGACCTCTTTTTGGAGCTTTGGCCACCAGTAATGTCGTTGGACCAGTTCTTGCGTTTTGTTAATACCTGGATGCCCAGCTAGTGGGGAATCGTGGCACCATTTCAATACTTGCAATCTCAGAGCAGGTATGGGAAGGTACACAGCCTTATCTTGATAAGGAATTCCATCTAACACATAATGTTTCTTTGCAGGATTCTCCCACTGAAGTAACTCCTGTGCAGATATCCCTCTACTTATTTGATCGAAGAGGTCGTTAGTGGTTCCCCCGATGAACTTGGTTGAAGTGATAATGGGTTTAGCTTGTTCCTCTGATACCATCGGCGCAGAAACTTCAGGGTACCTAGACTAGATGTCCGCCTTTTTGTTTTCTAATCCGGGTCTATACGTGACCACGAAATTCGTAGTCGGCAAAGTACATGGCCCATCTTAACTGGTGCGGAGTGAGCGCGCGTGCAGATTTCAAAAACTATAGGTTACGATGGTCCGTGAGGACGGTGATAGTATGTCTAGCCCCCATCAAATAGTGCCTCCAATCGGTAAATGCCACTCTAATGGCCAAAAGCTCTCGATCTGCTATTGAGTAATTCTTTTCCGCTGGGTTCAGTTTTCTTGAATAATAGGCTACAGGATGTAACCGGCCTGATTGGTCTCGCTGTGACAGGATAGCTCCCACTGCATAACTGGAGGCCTCTGTCTCCACTACGAACGGTTGCGTTGGGTCGGGATGCAACAAATCTGGAGCGGAAGTAAAGGCTTCTTTTAACTGGTTGAAACTTTATTCAGCATCCTTGTCCCAGACAAACGACGTTCCTTTTTTCAGCAGACGGGTGATGGCTAAGACTTTCTTGGCAAAATCTCGAATAAAACGTCGGTAGAAGTTCGCAAAGCCCAACAGTGACTGTACTTCCTTGATGTTTTTAGGGGCAGGCCAATCCAGGATGGCTTGGACCTTTCGCTCGTCCATCTTCACTCCTTCCGGGGATAAAAAAAAATCCAGGAACTCCACGGTAGTGCAGGGAAAGTTACACTCTTCAAGCTTCGCGTATAAACGGTGTTCTCTGAGACGTTGTAGCACCGACTTCACATGTTCCACATGTTCTTCACGAGTTTGTGAGTATATTAAAATGTCGTCGATGTATACGACTACGAAGACATCTAAAAGACCGCGAAGGACCTCATCTAGAAAATACTGGAAGGCGGCGGGTGTGTAACAGAGACCGAATGGCATGACCTGATATTCATATAGTCCAAATTTCGTTCTGAAGGCCGTCTTCCACTCACCTCCTTCACGCACCCGCAGCAGATGATATGCCCCCCTAAGGTCCAATTTTGTGTACATTTTTTCTCCTCGCACTTGGTGCAATAGAACAGGAATGAGCGGGAGGGGGTAGCGTTTTTTTATGGTAATGCGATTTACTGCACGGTAGTCGATACAAGTTCTAAGGTTCCCTGTCTTTTTGGGTATGAAGAATAATGGCGAAGAAACGGGAGAGGTAGATGCCATATAAACCCATTTTGAAGATTTGTGTCAATATATTGCTTCAGGTGTTTGTTCTCACTCTCGGTTAGTGCATATATTCTACTACAGGGCAACGCAGCACCAGGTTCCAGGTCAATTCTACAATCGAATGAGCGATGTGGTGGTAAAGTCTCTGCCGCCACCTTGCTGAACACATCTTGAAATTCCATGTATTCCAACGGTATTCTCGTAATTTCAGTACTTCCGTTCTGTGAGGCACTGAGCACCTGAACCATCTGTCTACTTTCACTGGAACAATAAGCATTACAGTGTTCTGAAGAGAATCGTACTGTACCTCGAGTCCAATCGATGATGGGGTTATGAAGCGCGAGCCATGGTAAACCTAATATGAACCCGAACTGAGGAGCTGCAATAATATCAAACCGAATGGTTTCTTTATGGCCTTGAACATCCAAAACCATTTCTTCAGTATGCTGGGTTATAGGTCCAGATTTTAACGGGGTGCCATCCACAGCGCAGACTGCTTCATGACTCTCTTTAGCCAACATAGGTAAACCCAATGATTGAGAGTGTTTAACGTCCACAAAGTTTCCGGTAGCTCCGGAATCCACCATTAGGGTGCCTGTCACATTCTTCAGACATGTCCGCAAGACACCTGTAACTGTGATGTGAGGTCGATGGGAGAGGGTGACATTGGCTAAGCTAACTGTGGGGTCTTGACGGCTATGGCTCGGCAGGTTTACCCCACTCACTGGCGAGCGTTGGCGTTTCCCAACGATGGGTTCCCTTTGGGTTTCGTCCCACATTCTTTCACAAAATTTCCTGATTTTCCGCAGTACATACAGAGCTTGTCCCGTCTTCTTTTTTCCTGTTCTTCTTGGGAAATGGGACCACGGATTGTGCCTATTTGCATGGGTTCTACATCTGAAGACTTCTCTGGTTTCCCTACGGTGGGTCTTTGATAATCCAGTCTGGGTGGAACCTGTTTCCCATCCCACCTTCTTTTATCTTGGCGTCTTTCACCTTGCCGATGGTCCAGCTGTAAGGCCAGGTTGATCATTTCTGAGCAAGATTCTGGTTGTGGATCCACCTGCACTATTAGATCCTTAAGTTCATCCCTAAGGCCCTGATAGAAAAGAGCCAACCTTTTTTCATGGGGCCATTCCACTTCCACTACCAGCCGGTTAAAAGAGGTTACATATGTTATTAGATCTTTGTTGCCCTGCCGCAACATCAGTAATTCGCGATCCTTGACTAGGGAGGCTGCTTTTCTGTTAAAGATTTTACCGAATTCACTTTGGAATTCACACCAATTGTACAATACTGCATCATCTTTTTGGACTAACGGGGTGGCCCAGGCTGCTGCGTCCCCAGTGAGATAAGAGATAACAAACGCAGTCCTGGCCTGGTCAGACTGGAACGCAGCTTATTTGGTTAGAAAATGCAGCTGGCATTGCGTAATGAAAGTGGTGTATTTTTGTGGGTCCCCCCCATACCTTTCGGGTGCAGCTAGGGGCACAGGTGTTGGCATAGTGACTTGTACCTGGACCGGGGTTGGAGTAGCCGTGGCTCGCTCAGGGAGTGGAGCCCCTTGTGCTGTAAGTGTTTGCACTCGTGTGGCAAGGGCGGCCTAATCCTGCCGGGTAGCGGCTAACTCTGCTTTAAGCTCATGCAGGGCCTGCGCTATCTCCTCCATGAGGGCTGAAATTCGTGCTGCTTGGGCGCTTGATTATACGTGGGTTTGCGCTACTGTCGTGTAGATCTCAGGTCCAGCGCAGAAGCAGCACAAACTCCGACCTCCCCTTAATGGTTTTGGAGTCTGGAACTACAAAGTGCACAGACCTCTGCAACCACCAGAGGGAAAGAGGGTTAGGGTCCACGGATTGTATAGGTAGGGGGTTGCAGGAAGACCGGAAAGAGTATTAGGCAGAGGTTCTGGACAGGGAAGGGGAGAACAGGGAAAACATGCTCCTAGGCTCTTGTTCCTCAGACCTTGGAGCTTCTTATCACACTTGATGTCAGCTTTGAGGAATACCACCAGGAATCTGTTCTATTACACTCGCATAGAACTACCTATACTTGCACCTCACATTGATGCACCATGAATGTACCACTTGGAAGGCACACCACCCAGTTAGAATGCACTGAGTTGCTTCCAACCTTTAAAAGGATTCTTACCCTCTGACACAGATTCAGGAGTGAGAACTGGATTGCTCCTACACAGTAGCTATGAGTAGAATTGCCAAATGAAGAACAAGCACCACTGTGTGCTTGCACCTATCAAACATATGATTTGCTCTCTGAACAATGGGCACATGCAAAAGCGTGAAATTGGATCCCCAATTTACAGTACACACACTTTTAATCTTTCACCATGAATTCACACTTAGAATGCACTAGCGTGCCAAATAAACAAACAGCACTTAGCTCTGATTGCTGCTCTGAAGTTCGGTGCCCAAATCCAGTTTCAGCAATGTCCGGAAGGCAAAGGAAACACACAGCGTCTGCCAGAGGAAAATACAATTAGTACGCGCTCACAGCGTAACGTGGTCAGAAGGGTTAAAACAGTTGGATTAGTGCATCCTGCATGCAGTGCATCTCCGCTGCCATGCGTGTATTAGTTTCCACACAGGGTTAAGTCACGGCGCTTCAGCGTGAGAAGTCATGTTCCCCAAGCACTTTCTCAACATTTATCTCGCGGCCAGGTGCGGCCGTATTACCAATCACCAAACATGCTTCACTCGCATCGGATCGGGTTGTACACCGAGAGATTACTTATCTTTGCACTCGCGGGTCCTCAGGGAATGTCTGGAGGCGAGGAGTGGCCCCGCAAGAGTTTTCAGCCAAACCGGAGCTTCCAAAGTTGCGTCCGCCCAGAGGAAGGTCTGAGCGCGAACAAGCATGCGCACACGTCAGGGCGTTGGCGGGGGCGTTCCGAAGTGGGTTCGCTGGCTCCGTGTGCCTGTTCCTCCCGTGTAGGAAGCGTGGAGACTTCTGGAGGCGCCCAGCATGCTGGGAAATGTAGTCTTTGGCCCCAAACTGCTGCAACACAGGTTTCTTTCCAGCAGATGCCAACTTCCCCCACCTGAATATCCTACAGGAGGGACAAAGGTGGCATCTGCTGGTTAAATATGCCCCCTCATGGTGCTAGCCACAATTTTCCCCTTAATACGCCGGGGCTTTACAACACTTAGGACCTGATGCGTTTTAAAATACACAAAAGTTCCTTTCTGTTTGTGCTTTGGGTGATGCCTTTTCACCCCTGGATCCCCATCTTCCGGGCTCAAACCCTTCTCAATTATCATCCTCCCTTCATTGGGTTCACTATGGCTTTCGAAACAATGTCTTCTGTATCATTCACAAATCTCAATGTCTTTTTAAACAGTTCACTGTGGACATCTCTCTGCCAGGATCACTACTGTCAACACACTGTATAACGGTATTTTAGACTTTGCCCCCTGATTATCGGCCTCTCTCTTTCGGGTTCACTCTTGCCAACTTTGTCAATCAGTTCTCCTGATGCAGGATTCAGTTCCCTTAGCTTCACAATCTTCTGTCGGTCAAAGACTTTCGACTGTACTGAGGATTTTACTGGACCCCTGTATGACCACTTTGACCCCCTTTGCGCCTTTCCCAAGGCGTTCCGGTAATGGTAGTGTCAACAACTGGGTAATCACCCAGAGTTTCCTGAGTGAGCACCCACATGGTGCCCGACTACTCTGTTGCTGGTTTTCCCCCTTCTAGTATCAACAGTTCTTTGTATTCTTTTAAAATTCAATTAGCTGTTTGCTACTTTCGTTCAGCACAGTTTGGTTTCTTATCGGCTCTCCCCTCGATTCACCAGCGGTGATGAACCGCTTGGCTTTTCTTCTCTGTGGAGTCAAGGTTGGTACCACAGAGACAAGCTTCTCCCCCGGCTTGGTTATCAGCAGTGGAGGGTCCCGAGTACAGTTGACATCTGCAGCAACACACACTGGCTAGTGTCGTGGTCTTATGATTCCTTCTCTGGAGGTTTCATGGGCCTTGGTCGGAAAGGGCCAGGTCTCTTCTCCTCTTGTCACCCTCTCGGTTTGCGCCGTCTTTCACCTCCTCTCGAACTGCTGTGCTGAGTTATCTCTCTCAATGTGCGGTCTGCCTTGCCCGTATTGTGCTCTTGTTCTCCACCTTTTATCCCTGTGGGGATGGAAAAGGGCCATCTGGTGTGTGTGGTTTTGGTTAATTACCTGAGATTGCCTGACCATTGTGTTGGGACATTTCAGGTAAATGGCTTGGGTGGTAGTCCGTAATCCTTCATGATATGTGAAAGTGTTTGCGTCGGAAAAGGGTGGGGAAGAGTGTTTGAGTATCCTATGTGGTAGGTTGCTGAAAAGGTATTATATGATAATACAGGTGATCCTCACTGGTCCACCCCTAGGAACTGGATCCAATAGCGATTGCCATGTCCTGGCCACCTGGATGACAGACCCCCAGGACTAGTCAGGGAGACATCTCCAGGTTTCTCACAGTAACCATGTTCACGATACTCAGCTCCTGATTGGTCTGTGGGCGTAGCTGTCGGTATTGACCAACCCACCGGGAACGCCTTTGATTTCCTCATTGCTTTTTGCTCTTGGTTGGTGATAGGTGTTGTTTCTGAACCTCCAGGAAGTTTTGAAAGCAAATAACTCAAGTGTTCTCCTCTATTTTGCCCTACCTTGTTCCCAAACCTTTCTCCTATCCATTGTCATATGCTGTTTGTGTTTATTTTGTATTTTAGTGTTTTGTTTTACTTTTTATAGAAACACTTTTACTTTTAAGTGGCACAGTCCTTTTTGTTTTATCATGATTGTATTTTTATATATTTTCCTCCCTGCCTGACATTAGTAAGTATGTCTAGACAGAGCAGCAGCAGTGAGGACGACATCCAGGTAGTGACAGTGAAAGGACAAGAAGAGGATGTCACCTGGGTTGCCATGCCGTCACCCCCACGGAAGAAGCTGTGCAGCATGACTAAGACCGCTGACAGTTGGAGGTATTTCCGGGTGCGGGATCATCAATCTCATAAAGAGATGAAGCAGGTGAAATGCATCTTTTGTCATAAACTCCTTCAACTGGGTCATCCAAGGCTGCATTGCGAAGCCTGAGAACATCTGTCCTCATTCAGCATCTAGTGTAGATGCACTGGTAACAATTGGATGACCACTATCAGGAGGCACACTATCATCCTAAAGTGAAGGTGCACAGAGATGCAGTGGCAGATCATCGTAGTAGCAGTGCTGCATCCTCATCCGCTCCATTTCCATCATCAACACCCTCCCAGTCACCCCCAGCAACATCTGGGAAAGCAGCAGAATCTTCTGTTAACAGGAGATCGATTGCTTGAACATCTACAACCCGACCTACTGCTAATTTATCGGCGATCAACTTGCACAAGCTAAAAGTAATGCCCTGCGTCTGCCACAAGTAGATTGCTATGGGAGATGCCACCGGAGATGATTGGTTGTTGACTGTGCCACAACGCCAAGTCAACTGCCAATGCTAGTGTTCTTTTTTTAGGGCCAATTTTATCCCCCCTTGAAAAAAAATGTAACAAATTAAAAAAATAAAAACAAAAAATAAAACAAAAATTGTTACAATTTTTGAACACATTTTGTCATAGGTGCCATCCCTAATTTTTTCCCCTTCAAACTTACACCCTCCCACTTCCATCCTCAAAACAGCCTTTTGGAGGGCCACCTATTCAGTTATAAAAATAGAAAGAAAAAAACATACTGTATTAATGGATCAAAATGCATTATAAGATTCATTTTATACATTGTGTTAGCAAAGGGTACTTATAGCATATTTTTCAACATAACCGTGGGTGAAAACAGTAAAAGGTGAGCACTACCACTGTTCATGTACATTCCCCAACACTATTTTTATCACCATACCCACCGCACACCCAAAGTAACCAACCCTCTCTCCTAATGTTGTCCCTGTCCTTCTTCTGTATGCACATTACATTTTGTGTGACTCTTTTACATTTTGCCTATACCCACTATGAGTTTATAGCAGCGGGTATACACGCACATTTTGCTGTGAATATCGCTAAAAAACATTATTTACTGTATTTTAGAGTACACTATTCAACACACTGCTTTTTTCCCCTCCCCACCTCTAGATTGATATAATTTGGACATGTGTACCCTTCCAAAGTAGTGTTTTGGAGATTTATAATATAAGGGGATAACCGCTGGTTGAGTCTCCTGGCATGCAAATGGATAGGCATTGTTACAATTGCAACCAATAAACTCATATGCTTTTGCTATGTGTCATAATCACGGCCACATAATGGTTCTTATTGTAGCCGCATATATTTTATTGCTAATAGAACGTTGTGTTTTTTGGTGGGTTACTGTAGCTACAGTTATTATCATGCTAGAATGGTAGAACCGTGGCTACAATGCTACCTGCAATAGCTGCCAGTAGTATTTCATACCCACAGCTATGAAAGCAAACTTGTTAAGTTAGCTCCAATTAGAATAGCCATTTGAAATGAATGTCTGATTGGTTGACTCGATGTATATTTTAAAAGGTTAGAAGGTTTTTATAGAAGGTTATGTTTACTTCATATTAGACTGTGAGAGAGCTGTGCCATTTGCAGTTCTGTGGTGGAAGATTTTATACATTCTGTTACTGCTGGATATTTGAGGAATATTGTCACAGGTTGAAAAATGGATCGAAATAATGAAGAAGACACATTGAACTATTTCACTGATTTCTCAGGTCCTGATTTTCTTTCAGAAGACTGCAGAGAAATAGGTGATTTTGACTTAACAACAACCAGTGATGTGGACTAAATTGGGTAATATTTTGAGAAGCAATGGCTACGTTTGGTTTGGGGAGAGAACTGTGGATGTGGATGGAGATGTGGGAAGATTTGCTGAATGTATGATTTTTGGAAAGCGATTTTTGATAGGGTGTAGAAGATATTTTATTTTGGGAAAAGACAGCATTTAAGGAAAGTTCACAGACACAAATTGGGTTCGATTTTGAAACTTTCAAATGGACCTCATAAGGGAATTGGAGCGTTTCACACATTGTCAGAATTAACCATTTTCATGTAAAAACAAAAATGGTCTTTTTAGGGCCATGCATAGAAGGTGTAACACATTAGTGAAAATGTAAAGTGTGTTAGCTAATCTTTTTATTATAGCCGCGGCTATACCTGCAGCTATGGAAAAAAAAAGGTTAAACAAAAAATCACTTTACACATTTTCCTTTATATGCAGATATCTGTAATAGGTAGTCCTATGTGCCCTGTTTTGGGGTACACTGAGCATAGTATTTTAGCAGAGTTGGAGTATTGCTTTAATGTTATCAAGGAAGACTGCATTTCCATCATCAGTTAGGTGCACTCAATCATGTCTATACAGGTTAGACATATAGAACTCGATGTTGTTGTGTGACATCCATAATTGTTTTCTGTGGCTGATGAAGCAGAAACTACCTTTTTAACATTTCTCAGAAATTTCTCAATTTTACCATTACATTTGGTGGTCCATGTTTGCCACAGAGTCATATATGAAAACAAGTTCAATTTTTATAAAAGTCATGTTTTTTCAGTAAAGGTAGAGATTTGTCTCATATTTTCTGCACATTATTTAAGTTGGATAGTTGGGCATCATGTAAGCTACAGCTCAGCAATCTGGAAATGTGCAGGTTAATTTTGAGAATGAGGTCACCTGTTCATTTAATCATTCAAAAAAATGGGCCATCTAAAAACAGCACATCCCATGCTCCATGTCTTGAGGATGTGACTCAATATCTAAGTGTTTAAAAGACTATGAAAAATACTCATAATATGAGGGGAAAAGGAGAGAGAAGAGAACAATGGACTCGATGTGGAGTGATGAGAAAGAAAACAGTGGGCTAGCGAGAGAAGTGAGCAGTAAAACATGATGCATTACATTGCATCACTCATTAATACCACAAGATTAAAGTCATAAGCCCAAGCAATGGAAAGTACTTAACAATTGACACTGCTCCAGATATCAAGCAGTGTAGCCTACCCTTAAATACATTATATATATTTTGTGTTTTATATTGATTCAATGAAAACGATCATCTAATATGGCCATCATTCATAGAGACCATAATTTCATTCACAAGTTCTCAATCACTTATCTATTCCTACCTCTTCTATCAACAACATCAATATCAATATCACTCTTAACCATTTTAAAAGTTACAACAATAAGGAAGCAAAGATATGAAAAAATATTTGGGGGTAAATTAGTTGTGGCCATTTTTGTATCTTCAAAACACAAATTGTTTTCAATGTCTGTACTGTTCCCCAATTATACAGTCAAGTTTATTGCTAAGCTTCACAGTGTCCTTGTTGATTGTATGCATCTCCACTGAAATGGTTTGTAAAATCGCCTTAATTTTTCCTAAAGACTTAATTCTTTGCACATCCTCAACTGGCTAACAAAGAATCCTCCTTCTCACATGAATGACTTCTTCATCTGATGAACACAAATGTGCAAATATGATAAATATAAAGACATAATTGACTTAAAACTACCTAATAACAGGCAAATTACTAACTGAAGTTGTTGACCAAATAACACTTTTATTAAGAATTACAGGAGCTATTAAGTATATTCTTAAACAATACATTTTACCAACCAGAGCATGACCAGGTCATGTAGAACCTAACACAAATTTACACACTGAGAAGAATTCACTGCTATTAGCACCCTGGCATGTTTTTCCCTTCTAATAGCACTCATGCTAACCCTACCTAAGTCCTCAACCTAAGCAACAATGACACAAACATAATTACATATAAGTATTTCACTTGCACGTCACTTTCATTACTAGTTTCTTTACCACACTAAGGCATACCTAAAATTACACTGACCTATATTACTGACCTTTATTACTAAGGTTGTAGAAAACCCGATGTAAACGTACAGACCCAAACGAAACAAGTGCCTTAACATTATCCCCATGGCATTACCAGTGCAAATAACTCTACTGCCCAGAAGTATTCAATAATATTATCATGGTGGCATGATTCTATCTCTCTATGGCACACATGCAAACACTTACCTATGGACTAAATATAAGCTATAGTGAAAAACATAATTAAATATAAATAATATGCTTTTCTTTACAATCCTAAGGCATACTGAAAACCCAAATGATCTGAATTAGTCACAAATATTATAGTTCAATACATTTTACATGTACCTAAATAATAAACTCACATCTAGAATATCTGGTACTTTCTCCTGAGGTGTGCACCTCAGTGTCCTGTTCATGAAATCCCTCATCTGTGGGGAAATGTTCCTTTAACCACTCCTGGTAGTTTTCCATTGAAACATTTTTGAAAGAAGACCCAAAACCCTCTGAGCTCTCTTCTGAAAATGAGAAACTGAAACACATTACCATAACAAATAAGGTGGGATTCTCTGGATTTCATTTCTGATTGGAATCCTATGGTTTCCATACTGACAAGCAGCCATTAGGACATTCTATTGACCCAATAAGACAATGGGCTTCATTACAAGTTTTCTGGTCCGTGAATAAGGGTTCCCGGTAAGCTCACCAGCACCCTTGTTTCCAGATGGCAGGCAAACTACATGTTTGCCTGCCGGAGCCACTGTGCCCAACAGGTAGGACCCTGCCGGGCACAGTGGTCATGGCAGGCAAACCTGTCACAGAAGCATTCTGTGTCCCTACTCCCATAGAGTCCTGTGGGGATTAACGAAATTACCGGGCCTGACTTCCCGGCTGCCGGACTTCCCGGCCGCCGGACTTGGAATAGCTCGGTGGCACCGGGAAGTCAGGCACCAGTAATATTTTATGAGACCCAATGTAATTTTGTGAGTAACAGCTGTATGGACCAATTAAAATGGGGAAACTCTTCTCTCATAATCTTAACTGTCTTCCTTCACTGATATAACACACATTAGTATTATGCACTGTACCTACTCCAGCCCCTTTAGACTTTTGTGCTTCTTCATGTGAAAAAACCTCAAGGTGTCCTAGGTCTTCTTCATTATGCACTGTTTGTCCAAAAAAAGAACATATTTTTGGGAACAATGTTCATGTAAAAACACAAATGCTGTTTTAAGAGCCACCCGTAGAAGGTATTACAAATTAATGAGAATGTAAAGTGTGTTGGCTAACATTTCTTTTTAACAGCTACGTCTATGCCCGTGGCTATGAAAAAAAGTTTTAAAAAACATGACTTTTGTACATTTTTCTATATATGCGTATATTTGTATATATGTAGTAATGGTGGTCGGTCAAAATCTCGAAAAAAAATTCTCTTTTTTTAATTATATATTTATTTTGGGGTCCGGGATTAAAAAAAAATGGTAACATTTTTTTTTTAAAAAAGGGGGGTTGGGGGAGGGAACCCCCCCATTTCGAATAAAAAACGTCATCAATTTTTTTTTTTTTCGAGATTTATTTTTTCGGTCTTATGACCATAAACCATATGTAATAGGTAGTTTGCGGGTACATTGAGTGTAGTATTGCAGCAAATCTGGAGCATTCATTTAATGTTGTCAATGAAGACGGTATTTCCTTGATCAGTTAGGTGCATTGCAAAATGTCTATATAGCTAAGTCATGTAGAAATTGATGTTGTTTGATATCCATAACTGTTTTCCTTCTCTGATGAAAGCAGAAACAACCTTATTAACCTTATTTGCCAATTTTAGAATTAAATCTAGTTGTCCACTTCCATTTTTGCCTCTGAGTCAGGTTGGAAAAATGAAGGTGGTGTGAGGAAAAAGTGATAGGTTTTTCCAGGTTTGTTTCATAATTAAAGCCAGAGACATGCCTCATAGATTTCCCAACTCATTGCCACATCAATCAATGAGTATGACATCTGGCTGCCCTCTGTTTCTAAGCCACAACAACTTAGGAAACACCTAAGAATCAGTCATACCCAGGTCCATGTTAATATGCAGTTTCTCACAATAAATCAATAACCATTAGAGCCAACTCTCTCCAATGGGCCACACAGTTTGTAATCCAGCCATAACGTATGCACTGTCTGTCTTCAGTGAAATGTCTTCTAATTTGAAAATGTGCTGTTGGTAGGAGTGTGCCTTGGATGATGTTTGTGTTTTGCTCTTTGCTATTGGTTGGTGTTGATGTTGCAATTGTATACTTGCTTGAGATAGGTTGCAGTGAAAATGTGTCAGCCATTTTAGTACTTTGACCTGTCTGTGCTATTGGTTTTTGAAACGTTTCAGAGACACCATTTTGAATAAACTTGTCATTCTGCTTGCAGAAACTGTTCTGTGCAGATGCTGACTTTGGCTAACGAGAAAAGCTTTGAATCTATTGCAGAATTACACAGTAAGTTATAGTAAATACATACATACATACATATTTTAAGGTTTATTTGCAGTGTGTTCTGTATAATGTGCATTAAGTAAGTTTACATTTTTTGGGTACTGAAGATTAGAAATGTGATTTATGAAATTGGGTTTTCTAACCAGTTTCTGTGTTTTAAAGAGAGTATTTGATCAGCAATGTAAACAAGCACCACACATGCAGAATCTACATTATGGTAGAGTTATTTATGACTGAACATCTGTTGCATTATGAAGATGTTTAGCAGTGGGGAAATACTTAATGAAATATACAAGGGTGTTATTCAGACTTATGGAGTGGAAGGAAAAACTTTCAACTGGGTATGAGAGACTGTACAGCGTTTATTCATCACCCGTTTCTTTTAAACTGAGGTGTTTGCTGAAAAACATCGGCTGAAAAAACTCATCAAAAGATATGGGTAGGGGGGTGTAAGTGCATGTACGGGGTAGGGTTGGTGGGTAGACAGAGAATCAATAAAAGGGAAGGGGATTTGGGGGGTTAGTCCCCCAAATAATCATAAAAAACATTTGATGAGTTTTTTCAGGGAATAAATATCGGCAAAAAACTCAAAATAAAATCTGGGGATGTATGAACATAGAACCATGAGAGACTAGCAGCTATGCAGGAGGTAGTTTGTAGAAGTAGAAGTGTAGGTAGAGGTGTAAAGAAGGTAATGCTTTAGTGGGCATCATTCACCCTAAATTTGTAAATGTAACAGAGCAGTGCTGTGAGGGCACTTACACATGTTAATCATTTTGAATTGAGAAAACTATTTTACCTTGAGGCTGGAGAGATTATAGAAATGTGGCTGCAGCTTTCAGCTAATTTATGGGGTTTAGCAAATGTAACTTTGCACCACATGCAAAGTTTACCTTTTTCGTGTACCTCTTTGTTTATGACATGCTGTACAAGTGGCTTTGGTGTGTTATTTTTTCTCTCTTGTTGCAAATTTGAAATACACAATGGGACCTGTACATAAGGATTTTTGTTTGGTGTAATTTGTCAAAGGAGTTGCTGGCTTTTCGTGTCAAACTGAACAGATTCCCCTTGTAGCAGGTAAATAGCTGTAGGACGTGGTCATTTGAAGCATGTGTATATTTTTGTGATGCCATGTTGTACTGCTCCTGTTATGAATTTACTGTAGTCACTTGCAATGTACTATGTAATGTATGTGCAGTAAGAGAGTAGATTGGCATCCTATTGAAAGTATTGTATTGAGATTATGGGGGTAATTCATAGAATTCAGTGCATAAGTGGTGCACACGGCTAGTGCACAGAGTGCGCGTGCGGCAGTCTGTGCCAGCCATGTGCGCCAAAACCCATTTCAACGCACAGCGTATTCTTGGATTTCAACATTCATAACCAGCCGTGGCGCAGAGCGGCGCATCGACTCTGCAGCAGCACCACTAACACCCCCAACCCCGTCCCGCGCGCCAAAAACATCACACAAATCCCCTACATGGCACAAAGGCCAGTGGACCAGCATACAGCCCACCAACCACGAAAATGCATGGAAAATTCCCTGCGCACCCCTCAGAATACTTGTACCCCGCTCGCGCTAGCGAAAACGCATGTAAAACTCCCCGTGCACCCCTCTGAATACACGTACCCCGCTCGCGCTATCGAAAACACGTGTAAAAGTCCATGCGCACCCCTCGGAATACACGCACCCCGCCCGCACCGCCAAACACGTGTGTAAAAGTCCACACGCACCCCCGGAATACACATACCCCACTCGCTCTATCGAAAACGTGTGTAAAAGTCCACACGCACCCCTCGGAATACACATAGCCCGCCCGCACTATCGATAACACATGGAAAACTCCCCGCGCATCCCTCGGAATACACGTTCCTTGCTTGCGCCAGCAAAAACGCGTGTAAAAGTCCACACGCACCCCCAGAATACACGTACTGCATCCCACGAAGAGCACATACAGAGCGATGGAAACCCACGGCGGACCTTCAAACCGTGGCGAGGGAAACGCCCGCGCATGTTACATCACAGACGTGCTTACGTGCTGAGGGCCTTTCTTTGAATTACACGCTGACGTGCTGTTTTGTCACGTGCCAAATCACTCCGTATCAAGCTGACCACGCGCCAACACACGGAAGACCACGCACCTGCCCAGAAGGCCGAATTACTGCCCCGCAGAGTCCCGAGTAGCCTCCCACGAGCCATCTGCTGCTGCCTGCCTTCCTGCCGCCACCGTGCCCTGCCATTTTGTGCCTGCACATCTGCCATCTGCAGGGGTCCAGTTGCAGTGACCACCTCTGCTGAAACAGAAGACTCCCGACTGAAGTACCATCACTCCACAGCCCAGCCCCAGGACCCAGTTGCCCACCCACACCTGCCTCGGGGGTTGCCATGTCCGACACAACAGCTTCCGGCACCAGTGGCAACCCCCAGCCAGACAGACAGAGGGCTACCAGCTTCAGTGAAAAGGAAGTTGGTATCCTGGTGGAGCAAGTTCTGGGGCATTATGATGCCCTCTTCACACCATCGCGCACTGACAAGGAAGGGCGGAAGAGGATCTGGTAGGACATAGTGGGTGCCATCAACGCGGAGAAGAAGCAGTGGGAGGACTACAAGTCCAGGACCCTCAAGAAGGCCGGCACCTCTTGGAAGCAGCGGATGCAGTGGGGCGCCTGGGCCAGCTTACCAACCAGCAGATGAGGGTCCTGGAGTGCATTCACCCAGTGCTTCACCACCAGATCCTCAGGATGCAGGCCCATTTGGAGTCGAGCGGTAAGTGGCCATGCACTCACGTTTAAAAAAAGGGCATGTTGCAGTGTGCTGGTAGTGAGCTACTTGGCTCCTTGTGTGACATGGGTCATGTTTAGATGTGTGTGTGCAGGGACATGATGGTGCCGCATGTGAGTCCAGTCAGGCGTGACCCACATGGATGATGTATGTGTTACAATGCATCATGCGGAGCAGCATGCGGAACGCACACATGTATGCATGCCTGTGTTTGTACTTTGACATGTTTGGGGTGTGAGAGATGTGTGCTGCTGTCATGAACATGCATGATGTACATGTCCGTGTGTCTGAGTAGTGTGTGCGCCATGGATGCATGACACATGTCCGTGACGATGTGTTCATTCACTGATACAGCCTAGCAATCCTTGTATACACTGTGTCTGGGGGTATACCGGGCCAAATGCATGAATCTCTGGTGATGTGTGTGCATGTGACCACCATGTCCCATGGTGCATGTGAGAATCAGCCCACCATTGGATGCAACTACTGTGCCTTGGACATGGATGCCAATGTATGTTGCATGTGCCATGCCTGTTCCTGCATGTGTGTTGCCTGCACTGAGCCATGTGTTGTGGAGGGACATGATGGAAGTGATGTTTGACAGTGCCACTCATGTGCCATTGCTTTTTGTCTAGGGCACTATAGTTCAATACCCTGATGCTTGTGTTCAATGTCTCCCTTTACACAGCGGCGAGTGAAGAAGAGGGCGGAGACGGCGCTGTGGAGGAAAGTGGCAGGGATGCCTCCACCGGCCGGTGATGCAAGGCCCAGTCACCCTCCCAGGAAATTACATCATCCGGGAGCGAGGGGACTGGTGCCACGTCTGCCACTACGGCTGCAGCAGAAGGGGCGGATGAGCCCCCACAGGTCATTGCAATGACGGAAGACGGTGCAGAGCCATCCAGGTTGGTGGTGTGTATAGAGGAGGAGGAGGACGCTACAGAGCCGCACATGGGGCCTGGTGGGGGTTGTAGCACTGGTGCAAGTGGTGCAGTCCAGGGGCAGGGGCAGGAGAAAGCAAAGGTCGCCGCGGAGCTGTCTGTGCATGTCTCTGTCCCTGACACTGTGACTGCATCACCATGCACCAGCAGGGATGCCCTGTCCCGGGCCCGTCCGAAGGTAGGGGGGAGGTCCACGTTATCTGGCACTCCTCTACCTGCGCGGGGACCCGTGACCAGATGGAGTCCATCCTGATTGGTGTCGCGTTGCGCACACATGACATTCGTGATGACGTGCGTGCTTCCTGGGGGGACCATGCACGTCATCACGAAGAGCTGTGTGCAAACGTGGCCCAGTTGGGAGGGTCCATGGTCGGGGGTTTCCTCCATGTGTCGGCCAGTCTTGCGGCCCTCTCCTCCTCTGCGCACACCATACGCCAGTCATTCTCCGTGCTGGCTTCCGGCCCAGATGCCACTAGGGCCCCCTGTGGACCTGCCCCGACCAATGCAGCCAGCCTGGTGGAGAGCCCATCCCTGCCACAGTCGGGAGTCGGAGGTCCAGCAGGGGTGGACACCCCACCAAATGGACCCCAGCGGATGGAGGATGTGCCGGCATCATCGGGTATGGCACGTGCACGACAGTACCGGTGGATTCCATCATCCCGGATGCCATCGTGGTGGCAGATGCAGTTGCGTCGGAGGCAGCGGCAGGCAGCGTGGGAGGCATCATGGCTCGGGGCCATCAACATCAGAGGGGCAGGCATCGGCCAGAGGGGAGGAGGACCCTGGATTGGGTGTGTCTTCCGTGTGGCAGCAGTTGGGCCAGCTGATAGATGCAGAGCGGCAGCGGACAGAGGAGGCACGGCTCACTATGGTCAGGGCGGAGAACTCCATGCGCAGGGCGTTGAGGCATGCTGAGTGCCTCGAGGCAACTCGCAGGAAGTTGGAACAGGCCATGACTGCATCCCTGTGAGAAATCGAGGCCAGGGAAGAGGCCTGCCTCCTGAACATCAACATGGAGTTCGATGATGCCCTGGCCCGGAATCTCAACGAGTGAGCCGTTGGACTTGCCCGCCCCCATTGTACATAGTTCATTAGTGTTAGTGTTTTTTTATTCAACATGACGTTCATTTTCTTTTTCATTGGATTAACATTCTTTTTTGGTAATATCTGTCATTGTACATTGATTTTCAAGTTTCATTTCCTCTATGTTAGTTCATTATGTTTTTATTACATTTTTGCTAACTTCATGATTGGTGTTGTATTCTATCATTGGTTTTGTGCATGTCTCAATGAACATTGCCTCAGTCATGTGATGCCACAGTGTGGCTCTGTTGTGCATTCCTGCATGTGCATGGTGGTTATTTTAAGACTGTAATGGCATGGGTAATTTGGGAGTGGGTTCTGTGGATTGTTGCATTCTTGTTTTGGGGGAAGTGGGATTAGGGTTGGCATTAGGGACATGGGTCTGTTTTGTATACCACGTTGATGCAACGCCACCCTAGCTAGGAGAGGCTCAACCCGGTCCCGGATTGCCACGTCCGCAGGGAGAGGAAGGCCAGTTGTTTTTCGTGCATCCCCTCCCTGAAAACGGGTCTGGACGAAGGCATCCTTGCTGGTGTGGGATGATGCAGTCACAGGATCGGGGACAGGATTACACACAGGCACCTCCGCGGTGGCCTGTGCTGCCTCCTGTCCCTGCCCCTGGACTGCACCACTAGCACCAGTAGAATGCCCCCGTCCAGGCCCCGTGCGTAGGCCTTCCTTGGCCTCCTCCTCAGCCAAACTCCTCATCAACCTGGATGACTCCATGCCATCTTCCTCCATAGGCCCCTGTGGGGGCTCAGCTGCCCTTACTGCTGTCGAGGAGTCCACCTCCAACCTCCGCTTCTTTGACCTTCCCTCAGCAGCTGTGGCCAGGGACGCGGCACCATACTCCTCACCCCCGGAAGAGATGACAACATGGGAGGAGAGCTGGGCCTTGCGTCTCTGGCTGGCAGTGGGATCCCTGCCTCTGTGCTCGACAGCACCGTCTCCGCCCTCTTCATCAGTCGATGCTGCAGACAGGGAGAGACAGAACACAGGCATCAGGTACAATGGTCGGATACACATGTCAAAGTTGCACATGTGTGGCAGTGTCAAACTTCACAGATGCCATCACACTACCCAACACTCATATCATTTGAACCCACACACATGCAGAATTTGACAGAAATCATGCAGCAGGCAGTAGCATCCATAAGCACACAACAGCATGAACATCTGAAGGTTGGCATGATATCACAAGCAACATGGGGAGTGCCGAACACATGCACACGCGCCAACAGACAGACATGCATCTGTACATATCCACCACCTGTCACAGTGCAATCATCAGCAACTATGTCACATCTGCCAATGGGGTTCAGACATGTCTGTGTCACATGCATCCATGGCGTATCACAGTCGCACACATGTCAAACACACACATGTATGCCATGCACGTACATGAAGGTGGAACCAGCATCCATGTGTCAAACCCCAACCGTGCCATAGTACATACACAGAAATGCGTGCATCCCCATATGCATTCGTGCATCATGCATTTGAACATATACACCATTGATGTGCATCACACATGACAGGACTCATATGCAGCACGTTCATGTCCCTGCACATACACATCCATACATGGGCCTTTTCAGACATATGTCCAAGCTGCATACTCCTGGCACACCTCAACATGTACTGCATCCAATAAGTATGCATGGACACTGACCGCTCGACTCCGGACTGCTCTGCCTCTCGAGGATCTGGCGGTGAATCGCTGGGCGTATACGTTCCAGGACCGTCATGTTGTCAGTGGTAAGGTGGACCCGGTGCCTCACTGCACCCGCTGCTTCCATGAGGCGCCAGGCCTTCCTGAGGGTCCTGGACCTGAAGTCCTCCCAGCGCTTCCAGACGTGTTGAATGCCGCGGACTGCCACCCCCTCCATGTTGATGGCAACCACAATGTCCTTCCAGATCCCCTCACGTCCATCCTTGTCGGCGCGTGGTCTCCCGAAGAGGGCATCATAATGCACCAGGACTTGCTTCACCAGGATACCAACTTCTGCGGCAATGAAGCTGGTAGCCCTCTGCCTCTCTGGCTGGGGATTGCCAGTGGTCTCTGATGGTGTTTCCCCTGACATGGCAACCCCCGAGGCAGGTGTGGGTGGGCAACTGGGTCCTGGTGCTGGGCTGTGGAGCAACGGAACTTCAGTCGGGAGTCTTCTGTTCCAGCAGGGGTGGTCACAGAAACTAGACCCCTGCAGATGGATGACGTGCAGGCACCAAATAGCAGGGCACGTGGCCAGCAGACGGGCAGGCAGCAGCAGATGGCTGGTGGGAGCCGGCTCTGGAATCTGGGGGGCAGGAAAATGGCCTTCTGGGAAAGGAGCATTTTCTTCTGTGTGTTGTCGCGTGGCAAGCTTGATACGGAGTGATTTGGCACGTGAAAAAACAGCACGTCAGTGTGTAATTGGAGGAAAGGCACGTAAGCGCGTCTGTGGCGTAACGCGCACGGGCGTTTCCCTCCACACGGGTGCATAGTGATTCCACACGTGCAAAAACTGCACGTCCGGGTGTCACTGCGTGTAATTGGAGGAAAGGCCCTTAGCGCGTAAGCACGTAAGTGATGTGCCACGTGTCGGCAGGGTTAAAAGGTACGCGTAGGACACCATTTTCTTGTATGTGCTTTTTGTGGAGAGCGAGCAAGTGATTCTTGTACTTCTTTTCGGTTCACATATGATTACTTCATAACAGTTGCAGTTCGTACTCCTTGTTTACTCAGACAGCATTCAATTCTTCTTTTGGCGGGGGTGTTGCCAACGCGCCCATGTGCGTGTTTTTCACGTTCTTTTTCCAGGCAGACGATGAGTCGCACTCGTGTTTTTTAACTGCCCCCGTGTGTCGCGTGCCCATTCAGAGGTCATTTTAGCCTGCGTGTATCACACGTACGCTTATTTTTGTGTTTCTGGGAGCCACAGCGTAGTGCGGGTCCTTTATTCCAGGCACGTGGGATACCAGGGGTCACATGCATGTTAAATTTTGTTTTTGGGGTGCCTGAGCATTGCGTGACCCGTCATATTTCCCCAGAGGTCACAGACAGCCTTGCTAGAGCACAGGGGTACGTATTCCATCTAGTACCCTGCCCCCTTCACGCCAATTGCCCAGGACAATTGTTTACTGCACCTCCCATTCGCACAAGAACATCAGTGCCATGGTTGGGAGGCGACCAAGTGGTAAGGGAGGCAAAGGTGGCCGACCTCCAAGAGGTGTCCGCAGTAGGGGACGTGGCCAGGATGTGCAGGGTGGCCCAAGAGGCCAGTGTGTGAAGGACCAATCAGGGACACCAATGCCCCCCCAATGGGTGGGGGGGATGCAGCTGACACCATCCCATGTCAGGCCCTGTTAACCCGGCCCATATTGTTCACCGAACTGGCACAGGATGACTCACAGGCCGACTTCTGTGTCACGAAGTCAAAGCCACGTGTGGCGGTGAAAGTTGCTGTCACCAGGCCATGTGGATCTGGGGCAGCAATGTCATCTGCTGCCCCAAGTAGCCAGGGTGAGGAGGCTGCAGGGGCAGCTGCAGCTCAATCCACCCCAGCTCTGAGCCACCCAGCCGGGACAGTGTTGGTCGCAGACCATCACACCAAGGTTGGTCCTGGCACCAGCACCCAGCAGCCAATGCCTGCAGTGAAACCTTTGGTCAGTGTGCCTTTGCCTACTTCCAGTGCCCAGTCCACCTGCGTTTCAGCCCCTACCGACCAGACTGGCGTAAGCATTTGTATTTTGTATTTGTATTTTATTTATTTGTAACACGTACCATCCGGCCCATGGGCATCAGGGCGCAAAGCTTGAGATTATTTACATACATAGTTGTTACATACAAGTATTTACAACAGTAGTTGAGGTGTTAAGAAAAAGGCAGGCATGTAAGGCGAGCAAGGTTCATTGCTTTGGAAACAGCATATGACAGGGAGAATAGACGACGATCATAGTCTTAACAAAATTAGGTTAGTAGAATGTGCCATCAAATTAAAGCAAACGACTGAGAACTGTGGCGAGTGGATCAATAGTGGATGTCTCAGTTCTGAGCAAGGAGCCATGATTTCGTTTTCAACTTGAAGGTGTTAAATGAGTTCTCGGATCTGACGATGGCAGGGAGAGTGTTTCATAGCTTAGATGCAAGGACAGGGAAGCTCACGCCACCAGCTTTTTGGCGTTTGAAACTTGGGATTGATAGGCAGTGGGTCTGGGCGGTTCTTTGAGGTCGGGTGGAAGTGTGGAGGGAGATTCGGTTGCAGAGGTAGGGGGGGCTTGTATGCCAGGCATTTATGAGTGAGGGCAAGTGCTTTCAGAGAGATTCTCTGCTTGACCGGTAACCAGTGTAGATTAGTTCTAGCTTCAGAAATGTGGTGGTTTCTGGGAATGTTCAACGCTGCCCTGATGGCGTTGTTCTGGGTAATTTGTAGCTTATTCAAGTTCTCTTGACTAGTTCCCAGGTAGAGGGCACTACAATAGTCAATTTTTGACATGATGAGCGTTCTGGCTAAGGTGATACTGTTAGGAGTGGTCAGAAAAGGTCTGTAAACTGCAATAAGTTTACAGGTGTAAGCAGAGGATGATCTAACTGCATTAGTTTGTCGTGACAGTGACAGGGTGGCATCAAGATAGAAACCTAATGTTTTTGAGTCTTTAGAGACCTTAATGATATTTCCATCTATTATGAATGACTGGTAGGATGGATCTAGTTGTTTAAGACGTTGCATAGGAGCCCAAAATGAGGAGCTCCGTTTTGTCGTCGTTAAGACATAATTTGTGTTGGGCCATCCAAGCCTGAATGACCAGACAGACGTTGTTCAATGCCTTGGTGTCAGCCATATAATCGTCAGTGATGGGAATGAGTATCTGGGTGTCATCTGCATAGTTGGTGTAGGAGACACCCAGATAGTCAAGTACATCAAGGAGAGGTTTTGTAAAGACGTTGCAGAGTGTAGGTGACACGCAAGAGCCTTGAGGGATGCCACAGTGAATCGGAGCAGGGTCAGCAGCTGCAGAGGGTGAGAAGACCCTCATAGATGTATTACTGAGAAAGGATTTAATCCATGGCGTGGCTGAGTCAGAGAAGTGGGCAGCAGAATGAAGGTGTCGGCATAAGATTTGGTGATTGACCAGATCAAAGGCCGCAGAAAGATCGAGGAGTAGAAGCAGGGATAGTTTCCCATTCTCTTTCAAGACCTCAATTTGAGTTTTCAAGTCAATCAAGGCTGTTTTAGTCCCAGGTCGTGGCCGGAATCCTGATTGTCAAAGGAGGTTATTGGATTCCAAGTAGTCTTGGATCTGCAGGTATGCTGCACGTTCTAAGATCTTAAGCAAGAACGGGACAGTGGTTATGGGTCTGAAATTGTGGGTATGCTTGGGTCTAAGGAAGGTTTTTTAAGCAGTGGGATCACCCATGCGTCCTTGAGGTTGTCAGGGACAGTACATGTTTTAAAAGAAGAGTAAATGAAGGCCGTGATGAATGGGCCAGGTCATTGGCAGAATCCTTAATGATAGGAGCAGGGCAAGGATCACCTTGACAGTTAGACGGTTTGATTCTCTTTATAATGTCTTCCACCTCAGCAATGGTGAGAGGGGAGAAGGCAAAACGTTTAATATTAAGAGAAGCTAAGGGAGTGATCCTTAACGGAGTTGGTGGACGATTGTCCTGTTTCAGGCTGTCTTGTTTGGCTTTGATTTTGGATTGTAGAGTGGAGATTTTATTCAGAAGAGCGGATTGAATGTTAGTGCACCATTTACTATCTTTGGTGCAGGTGTCAGGGGGGGTGGCTGGGGACTCAAGTTCTTTTAAGATCTTAAAAAGTTATTTTGTGTTCGAGTCTGCTTGCATGATGCGGTTGTTGATAGACTCCTTTTTTGCCGTGATGATAGCATCTTTGTACGAGAGGGAGGCAAGGATGAAGCCGTCCTTATGCTCATCATATGGGTGACTTTTCCAGCGATTTTCAGGACAACGTTTAAATTTGCAGAGCACTCTTAACAGAGGTGTAAACCAAGAGTTAAGATGTGCACGTGGTTTAGACTTCCTAAGTTTGATAGGGGCGATTAAGTTTATGGCTGAGAGCATGGTGCGATTATGGGTGTCTGCTAAGGTTGTAGGGTCGGTGCAAGAGTAGGTGATTGCGGTGAGAGATGGGAGTATCAGTGGGAGAAGTTTCTCTTTGGTTATATCCCTTTTATTCCTGGTGGGGAGGGCTGGGGCTAACACAATAGGAGAGCGCGGTGCTGCTACAATATTAAAAGTAATGATGTGATGGTCAGACCATACGCAGGGGGTGTTTGAGAGAACATTAATATGGCAGTTGGAGCTGGCTAACCAGTCAAGGGTCCTACCTTTGGTATGGGTAGGCTCTTGAATGTGCATAGTGAAGCCGAAGTCAGTTAGTACTTTCTCTAAATCAGAGGCAGTAGAGTCTTTAGGGTCACCGAGTCCAGGTTAAGGTCGCCTAGGATGATAATTTGCGAGTTAGTTTTGGTTTTGTCGAGAAGTAAGGTGGACATTTCGCCAGCAAAGGAAGTTGCAGGACCAGGATGTCTGTAGATAAGATAGAGGGTGGCAGTTTGGTTGGGCGTTAGTGGTAATTTGACTTAGAGTGGCTCAGTCGACTCAGGTTTGGAATTGGAAGTCACTCTTAAACCAAGAGAGTTTTTGTGAATGAAGGCAACTCCGCCCCCTCTAGTTTGGGCAGTATTGCGATCACATCGAGTGATGCCGTAGTCTGGTGGTACAGCCAGTGACAGTGCAGGTCCTGATGCAGCATGTAGCCATGTTTCGGTTATTGCAATAAAGTCAAGTTCTTGGGACTTGATAAGGTCTGCAATGTTTCGTGCGTGAGCTGGAAGAGATCTGGCGTTGATAATGGTGCCCTTGATCTGTTGAGATTTGGCTGCTAGGGCAGTGGTTTTAGGATTGGTGCTATGAGAAGGTGGGCAGGGTGTTTTAGGTATAGTGTATTTAGGGTTATTGCTATGTGTGTGTGATGGACGGAATCTTGAGCCTAGTCTCTTGTTTCTGAGCGAGAGGGAGCAAGGTTGATTCGGTGTAGGTTTCCTAGCAAAGTGTTCCAGCCATAGAGCAGGGTCATTAAGGTACTGGTTAGTGTAGTTGTTGCAGTGGTAGTGTTCAATGGAAATAGTCCTGAGGCAACCCATTGCAAGGTTGAATCTAGGCAGTGACTGATGGTGAAGGCTAAGTGTAGAGGCACTATCAGAAGGCTCAAGGAGCGGTGGGGGGGTAAGGGGTGGAAGTTAGGGAGGATAGCTCGTTGGAAGAGTGTGGGTGTTACCACAGTGAGTAGCAGGGCGATGATGGCTAAAGGTGAGGCCCAGTAGTAATAAATGGCGTGGATGGTCCTAAGGAGCATGATGGTGGTGTTAAGGCAGCTGGAATTTCAAAGAGAGAGCACGCTGGGGCGCACAACCTATAGTAGGTAAGGAAGTTCCTTTGCATCAGTTCAGAGCTGGGTAGGGCACACAGGCCCACTAGCAATGCAAGCTGAGTGAGGCAGCAGGGGTTGCAATCAGGAAACAATAGGCTAGAGATGTCATGAGCAGCAGGAAGGTACATATGTAACAGTAAGGTTCACCTAAATTCAGGATCACAGTAAAGTCTAAAAATGTACAGTTGTAACAGTAGGGGTAAAACTAGAATCAGTATTCATAGTAATGCTAAAATGCCGTTAGCAGGCAGGCCATTGTGGCAATAGGGTTCACCTGGATTCAAGTCACACAGTGACGGCTGAGAAACAGTGTGCAAGCAGGTAGGTACAAAAAAAATGCAGTGTACAGCTAGGTGCAACAAACCGTAACAAGCCGCAAATGGACGCAATACATTAATCACTAGCAGGGTGCAGATCGGTTGTAGGAGGCAGCGTTAGGCATAGACATGGAACTAATAGGAGGCCAAGCATAATAAAGCGTCTTAGGTAAGTAACTAGAATGCTAGGAAGGCAGTTAGAGCATGAGGCACAACAGCATACCAGCACAATGCGGGTAAGGAACAACTGGTGCACAAAGCAAGTGTTTCTGGCAGAAGGTGCTAGAATGGCAGCAAGATCAAGTGGTCACAGCACCATGCAAATGGGATGCGAATAGCACATTTAAACAATATTCTGGCGGGCTGACGCTAATAAGGCAGTATGAACATAAAAAGTACGACAATGCAGACGAGGTGTGATTAACACACTAGCACAAAGTTTCTGGCCTAGAATGTCAAAATGTCAACATGAGCCCATGGGTTTACAACGCACTAGCACAACGAGCAGCTTACAAAATACAGGTGGAATCTGCACTATTGAACCTCGTACCTTATGGGGATTCCCAGATATGCCGTTACTGAGGCTGAGGGTCTGGTGTGAAAGGGACAGTGTTTCTGTCCCCTAAACCCCAACAGTCCATGACAGGCACGTACAGGCTCGTGCCTTAAGTAGGGTGCCTTGGGTGGAGGTGCCGGCTAGCGTCTTCCGGTGGTTCTGGGCACCGCAAATAGCTGCGGGCTCAATCAGCTGATCGTGCCTGTTGCTAGGCAACGCAGGGTCCGCACCACCTCGCATGAGGAAGAAGCGTGCTCTTGCGGAAGAGGCTGGGATCCCAGACACGGCTTACCCCTCCGGCACGTCAAAGAAGTGGAGTTTCAATGATGTGGAACTAGACGCACTTGTGGGCTACGTGTCGGCCCATGGCCGCGAAAGCCTGGTGACTGCAGGGTGCAAGACTACGACTGCTCAACGTAGGGCCCACTGGCAGTGCATTGCGGACCAAATTATTTCCCTTGGATTCATGAGGCGCACAGCTGATGATTGCTCAAAGCGGTGGAATGGCCTCAAACACAGAGCAAAAAACAAGCTGGCTTCCAATCATGCCTCTACTCTGGTAACTGGCAGTGGGTCTCAACCAGAGGAGGACGTACACACAGAACATGCATCAATCGCTGGAGGCTTCATCACAGAGGATCAGATCCAAGGCGTGGGAGACCTACCAGATCTTGAGGCAATGTCCGGTGAGTGGCCATGCATCTGTGAGCAAACCATGTGTATGTTGCTTGGGTGATGTGTTCTGATTGAGTGCCAGGTGAGGCTGTGTAGTCATGACTGCTATAGGTAACCCATGTGGTGCCTCCAAACCATCCCCCGTCCTTGGGTTTGGGTTTCACAGTATCCCTTCTGACCGCAGTTTACACTTTGCACCTGATTACTGCACTTGCCGTTAACTGCCATCATGCCACAACATTGTTGATACTGTTTTCCTGTTCATTCTGCCTGATTGATGGAATCATTTGCATGATAAACACACATTTTTGTGCCGTTCTGCCCCAAATTCACCATACTTCAGACATAGATTTCACCCCACAATGCCCCACATTTGTTTACTTATTATGGAAATGATTTCATCAATCAGGCTGATTGACTTTTGTGCACCTACACATGCTCTGCACACAATCACTTCAGGGCCCTGTTTGAATGTTCAACATGACAATTGACTTCTGTCATGTCCAAGTGACCAACCATTGATGTATCCATGTGCCTGACAACACTGTATTAGTAAACACAGGCTTTAGTATTATTATTAGTAAACACAGGCAGCATGTCACACATGCATGTTTTGTCACACTCTTTTGCATGTTCTATTTCATGATGTCCATCTTCATGGATGGGGGACAGTACTGATTCCTACTATATGGGTGTCCTTGTCAAATCTACTATGGCTATACTAAATGCCATCTGTGTGCTGGCATGTGTCATGTATGTGGATTGCCCATGCCACTCACGGGCTAATGTTTGATGCAGGTGCTATGCAGCATGCAGCACATGTGTTGCTTTTCCATCTGGAGTCCTCAGTGTCTGCTTTTAGGTTGCCCTTCCACTTCATTGCCAGTGCATGCATGCCAGAGTTAGTGTCATGTGTGACATGTGTCATTTATGTATTTGATGTGTAGATTGGGATGTCTATGTGTGTCAGCTATGCTGTTCATGACTGTCTTCTTTACTTTTCTTTTATGTTTGTGCAGGTGATGAGGCACTAGATACTGTTGAGGAGGAGGAGATGGCGCAGGGGCAGGAGTACTCACTGCCCCAACCAGGCACCAGTGGGGGATGTGGGGTGGTGGTGGGTGAAAATCCATTAGTCCTACAGACCATCTTGTCCACAGGTGTCTCTGGGTACACCTCCGAAGACCTCTATGCCTCAGGTGCTGAATCTGACATTGAGACAAATGTCCCGTCGCAGGTGAGTGTTTCTGGCAGGGATGCTGTTCTGTCCAACCCACCTGCACTGGTGGTAGACCCCTCTATGGGACATTCAGTGTTGGAATGTCCACCTGTGGCGGTTACGGATGCTGGGTCACACTCCACTATATTTGCTCTTGTTCCTGGGCCAGATCAAAGGAGGAATGCAGTCCTGCAGACTCAGGCAGTGCCAGCATAGCAAGGTGCACATCACCTTGCCCCAAACAGGTGTGGTGCTCGCCAACGCGGTGGCCGTGCGCCACCAGGCAATACTGTGTGGGAGAACCCCATGTGTACTATTGCAGCACAACAGGGGGCATCATGTGAGATGATGGCTCAGGCCATGGATAGGGTGGCCACTTCCATTCTCCCCCCTGAAAGGCAGGTGGAGCTCCAGCAGCAGGCAACAGAGTCCATGTGCCGCTCACGCAGGGAGGACATGTTGGCGTCCAACAGGGACTGACAGGCTGGACTGGAGACTCTGCGCACAGCCATATCTGCAGAGTCACAGGCCCACAGGGATGCCCTGAGGTTAGAACGCAGGTCCCTCAGAGATACTCTGGTTGCACTTGAGGTGTCCCAGAGTACAAGGTCAGAACAGCAGCTGGAGCAGCTAACACGCACAATCTCAGCTGAGCTCCAGGCAACCCGTGAGGAGATCCGGGCATCACGCGAGGCCTTGCAAGCAGAAGTCCATGCTACCGTGAGGTGCTGCATGGGGATCTCCGGACCATCATCCTGCAGAACCAAACATTTCAGACCCGCATGCTTGCTGCCATGGAGGAGCATGCCAGGGCTTTGCATGGTCTGCCTCCCATACCACGCGCACCTTCAAATGTACCACCAGAGGGTGATGACGGCGACGGCAGTTCTCTCACTACAGGGAAGCCGTGCAAGCCATGAGCCCATGGAGGGTATTTTTTTTTCTCAACATCCACGCATGCGGGTGTTGGGGTGCACCCTGTACCTCCTCCCTCCAAGGTGCCCCCCCCGGTCGACACATAGCAATGTTCGATTTTTCTTTGTCATTTTTCTTTTTGACAAAATAGATTTGTTTTCTTTTTCTTTTTCTTTTTTGTAGTTCATATTTGTATCAGATTTGACTTTTTTCATTAGAATTTCATTTTTTCATTTTTGTTTTCTTTTGATTTTTTCAGTTTATTTTCATTTTCTTTTCATGTTTCATTTGATTTTCAAATTTTGTTTAGATTTTTTTATATTTGATTTATTTACTATTTTGATTTTTCAATTTTCATTTGATTAATATTGTTTACTTTTCATTTTCTATTTTTTTCTTATTTTTCATTTAATTATTTTAAGTTACATTTACTTTTCTGTTGACAACTATTTTCTTTCAGATTGTACATTCATGTTACAGTGTGTTGCTTTGTGTGGTTCCCGTAGGCATCCACTGTGTGTTCCATCTGGGCACATGCAGGCTTGTCCTGTGTTTGGGTTTGAAACCTGGGTTCCTAACACATATGGCACTCCTGCTTCCCCTTTCCATGGGCTCGCAAGGTTGTGACCAAGTGACAGTAATTTACACAGAGGCATTGGGGTCCCATAAGTTGTGTGGGCAGTCTGTAGTCCAAACTGTGTATACACCCCTAGTGGGGATTGGTGATGATTTCTCCACTGCATGGTTGATTTGTATATTGTATTACATACAGGACATTTTGCGTATTTGCCTGTAGCTTCTTCATGTCTTAACAAGCCGGTCTCCATTGCCGATGCAGTTTATGTTGTATGCAGTACACTGCCACATTTACCTACCAGCAACACACTGGAGATGGAAGGAGTCGATGTGCTGCCTTTGTCAGGTTGTGACACTTGCACCACTTTAATTTTTTACTGTCATATGTTGCCACTGTTGGGTCCTGTACTAAAGTTTTGTCTTGCTGGTAAGTATTTGTTTATGTGTGCTGTTTCTTTTTCATTAGTGAGAGGGAATTGTCTCGGGCCTGTTTCCTTTTGGGACGGTGCACTTTGTGACACTTGTGTCATGTATTGTGCATTCATTTGGTTGCTTTCACATTTCATGCCATGCCATGGTGTGTTGGGTAGCTGAGATGGGGTTAGGGAGGGGTTGGGTGACATAACACTATTTGGGTGTACTATTTTGCATGGGGTAGTCTTTCATGCTGCATGAATGTGTGCCTTTTACTGACACAGCATTGAGTGTATTTAAGTAGCTAGGGATGCACACAATGTAGCACTTCCAGGTAAACAATCTCAGGGTGGTATGGTTGTGACAGTTGACTGTCCCCTTTGTCATCATCATCAATTGTCAGCTGGTATGTGCCAGGCCTGTGTGCACTCCACAAGGGTGGGATTTTAGGTGAAGAAATTTGCCACAAGCTGGGTACGGGCTGCCTCACCATGTGCCCTTTCCCCTCCCATGCGCAGCAGCTGTGCATGTGGTTGGGGATGTGGGGGCACCACCATGTCCACCGGCACGCCCCGCCGGGTTGCAACGTTGTGCAGGACACATGCTGCCACTATGATCTTGCACACTACTGGGGGCGCATATAGCAGCTGCCCACGAGAGCGGTCAAGGGAGCGAAAACGTAACTTGAGCACTCCGAATGTGCGCTCCACTATGCCCCGGGTTGCAATATGGGCTGTGTTGTATCTTACCTCGGGTGGTGTGGTGGGGTTCCGTATTGGCGTCTTCATGTAGGTGCTCAGAGGGTAGGCACTGTCTCCCGGGGAGGTGATAATGGTTGTCATTAGTTGGGTTTTCCCATTTCTCAGTGTCTGACATGGATGCATGTGCAGAGGCATTTGTACTCACCAATGAGCCATGTGTCGCCATGTGTCGCCATGCCTCCCAGCTTCCAGGTCTCGGTTTAGGGGTGACATTCTGAATATGAAACTATCATGGCGGGACCCCGGATAGTTGGCATATACTGAACTGGTGATTCCCTTGGCATGACATACAACCTGCACGTTGATGGATAGGCAGTGCTTGCGGTTTCGATAGATGTGCTCAGTGGCTCTGGGAGGACGTAGTGCCACATCAGTGCAATCAATGGCACCTAGCACTTTGGGGAAGTGTGCCACCCCGTAAAAGTCCTGGACCATGGCCTGCCTTTCAGCAGGTGTTCTGGGCATGTATATGTGCCTGCGACTGAGGGGCGTGCAGTCATGATCGCCAACACCTGGTGTAGGCAGTGTGACTGCATGGCCTGTGAGACACCCCCAACTATGGCACTTGTCCGCTGAAATTACCCAGTAGCCAAGAAATGCAGTACATTGAGCACCTTTTGCAAGGGGCTCAGTTCTTGGGAGCACAGGGTGGGTGATGTGAGGTCATCCTCCCACTCCCTGACCAGTTCTAGGATTATTAGTGGTGGAAACCCATACCTCCCACAGACCTGGTCATCAGGCATCCCTAAAAGCTGGTCCTGGGTAAAGAAATGCGGGGCCTGGCTATCCTCCTCCTCCTGCGGTGTCCCACGACCACTGCTGCGAGGAACCGTATATTCATTGTATCGTATGAGCTTGTTTGTTGTTTGCGTGCACTTTTATGCTGCGCAGGGCCCTTACGCATGCTTCCTGCTGGCGTACGTGTTTCCGGATTAGCGCGTCTTTTTTGACGCACAGGTTTCCCCTGTTTGATTCTATGAATATGTGTTGTTAGCGCGCATGTGGGCGTTGCGAGCATTTAGCTGCGGGACTTCCCCCGTAACGCTCACATTTTCACTCGTTGTTCCCCATTCCATGTGTTCCACTCCGTGTTCCGCCCCTTTTTTTTGTGTGTATTACACATTGTTCGCTTTCGCTGTGCGCGTCGCGCACGGCGTTTAGTGACGTGTTCGCCCATGTGCGCCACCCACGGATTTGGCGCACATCCCGGGGTAAACACGCGCAGCGCAATCCATGAATCGGCAAATGGCTGCGTGCACGGCTTTAGCATGCGTGCGCTGCGATTTTCACACTTGTGCTCCCATTTTCAGCGCACATTAATTCCATGAATTAACCCTGTATATCTTGTGCTAGGCAGAGGTTTCAATTAAGTGTGCAGAATCCACATTATGCTACCATTGCTTATGGGTGGAAACTGGTTGGAGCTATGGCTTCTTTTGACAGTAATGAGGGAGTTTAATAGTGGGGAAGTATTTCATCTGATATAAAGGGGTGACATTTAAATTCATGGAGTGGAAGCAAAACAATGTAATTGGGTTTGAGAGACTAGCAGCTATGCAGGAGGTACTTTGGAGAAGTACAAGTGAAGGTAGAAGTGTAAAGAAGGTACTGCTTTACTGGGCAACAGTCACCACTAATTTGTAAGTGTACATATAGCAGTGCTTTTTGGGCATTTACAAATGTTAATATTTCTGGTTTGAAATCAGAAAATAGTCATAGGCGCCCCTCTGAGAGAACGAACACGGCTAAATGATGTGTTCTTCGGGAAGGTTCCCACTCGAGAGTCCGCAGCCACACTTTAGCTCACTATACCTTTCACAGAGGGAAATATCCATTTGCATATCAGTCTTTGTGCCGCCCACATGGGCAGTCCAGCACTGAAATGCTATGACAATTCTCTTCCGAACAAGAGTACCAACAGCAACCATAGACATGTGTTTCAGCATTGTTGGGCATCATCAGTGAGGTGGAGCTGTGTCTCTCTGAGCACAGTGAGCAGAAGGTTGAAAGTTTGACTTTATCTTGAAGCTGCTCTGATTACACAAATTTGGCTGCTGCTTTCAGCTAATTTGTAGTGTTTAGTAAATGCAATTTTGCCCCACATGCAAAGTCTACCTTTTTTGTTCACATCTTTGTTTTTCATGGTACTAGCTGTTGCCCGCACCTTTGTTCACGTGGATTTTGGCAGTCAGTACAATTGCTTAGAAAGACACAGTAGTTTTTTTTTTTTCAAACTTTACGAAATATAATTTACAGGTTGGTGTTTTAATGTAATAAGCAGTGTTTATTGCAGACATTAGTCGCAAATATTGGCTAAAAAACAGATAGTTGCTCCATTGATGTACGTCCAGAAATATTTTCGTGTTGCAATTACAAACAGACAATGAGCCAGACAAAACAAATGAAAACTATTTGGTATCGACAACCTACAAAAAAACCTATCAGAGTAATTCTTTGTAAACTACATTAGTGGTTCTCCCTTCAGGTGCTAGGATTATCGGAGAGTTAGGTGAGCTCACTCTGGAACCGGCTTCGTAAAAATGCTGATACGAGAAGACAGACTCCCGCTGGCCAGAAACGGTTGGCACAGTATCCACAATCACATTTCTGTGGAGTGCTTTCACTCGCAATCTGGTGGCATTACAGAGTTTAGGTGGGTTGAGGATCTGCAATAATATCTCACTTCGAGAAGAAGTTTGTGCTCGGGAAGACCAGGAGTATTTAAAATGTTCAAAAAATCAACGGGATAGTGGACTGCGCCATCACTTTCAACCACTAAGTTTACAGATTTGTACTCCATTTTGACTCCTTTGAGAGAAGTAATCATTATCTTATTGATCAAGGTAGCAATACTGTTCTTTCGTGTTAAAATGTCACGCTCACATAACCATTCTGTAGATTTATCCATTACATTTATTTATGTCAGGGTACATTTTGGATGTGATGGCTGCTGGGGAAGTGATGACTGTGTCTAGGTCGGAAGGGGTGACAAGTTTTCATTCAAATATGGGATGCTCTCTGTTACCAATTTTAAGAAGCAGTTCGGAAAACTGACCTGCTGCCACATCATTTCACAAATTCCACCTGCCGTAACTGGATTTTCGGAAAATGGTAAAACAGGTATTTCTCTATTTTTGAAGAAGAATCTAAATACCAATTTCCACATCTGCAACATCTTCGGTTTTTGAGATATAGGTAAAATGAATCCCCCCCTTTTAACCCCTTTAGGGATGAGATTTCCAAAAATCATTCTTTAGTGGGTGCCTACGTCATGAAAACAATGTACCTTCCAAAATTCACATTCCTAGGTTAAACGGTTTGAGATGGGCGTTGATGAGTCTGTCAGTCATTTATCTCCCCTTTTCAACCACTTAGGGATGGAATTTCCCCAAACCATTCCTTAGGGGGTGCCTATGTCTATGTCAAGAAAACAACGTACCTTCCAAATGTAACATTCCTAGATTACACGGTTTGAGCTGGGCGTTGATTAGTCAGTCAGGGCTTCTTCTTTTATATATATAGATTTACTAGGCCACAACACAACCTGAATTCTCTAAAGAATATGGGCTCAAGCATATGTAGTTTTCCCACCACATGGATATGAACATCTTTAAGTGCCCACACAGTACTGCTCTGTGGGCATTTACAGACTTTAAATGGGCCTGACACACTCAGGTTTTCTGCAGAATATTTCTCAATGTACACTCTGCTTTTGCAAATTTAAATCCTAACTACCTGTATACTCTCATACCCACAAGCTGTTTTTTTGCTCTTAGTCAACAAAATTGGACTTGAAAGCCTTTATCTGTCAGCAAATATTTACTCCCTTCTAAGTAAGTTTAGCTTTTTAAAACATAGATTTCTGTAACTAATTCAGCTTCAAGATAAAGTTATGGTTGCAAACCAGAATCATTCTGGCAGACTGCATCACTGGAAGGATGTGCCCCCGAACATCCTGGGGCACTGTCTGCTGATCATCCATCGACTACAGACATTGCAACCTTTTTAAACCTGGCTGCCACCTTTTTAAAGCAGTCTGGGCAACCCATAATGTTTGATTAGGGAGAGACACCTAGCAGCATGGAGCCGCCTGATTGGCATCACCAACAACAAATGCTGAGACCCGGCCGAGCCTTGAGGTGCAGCCAGGCCTGGTACTAAAGGCCCGGGTTTAAGGGCCCTGTCTTTTCCATGTCATGTCCATGGCTTCCTTGCTGGCTACCACTACCCTGTGGTGCTCTGAGCCGGCAACTGCAATGATCCCTTCAACACCGCTTTCGTCTGAAACATTACCTGATCCCTCTAAAGACCATAACAATGCTACCTCCCACTGCAGACTCTGGCTTCTGCGTAAACCTTTGCTCACCTTTGCTCTACGATACTACCATACAGTCTACTGTGGTCTCATGCGCCACACAATGGGATGCCTAACATTGCCCCCAACCTCAAACTAAATGGATAAAATCAATGTTGAAACTGATATTTGCGGTATTGCCTATTTTCTCATTGCCACGGCATGCATGCCCGCCGTAGCCCTAGTACCTTAAGTGTGCTTTTTCACTGACCGCACACGTATCCCTTCAACTAGAACTGCACTAACTTTACAGCCAAGTAACATGAGGTGTGTTGTTGTTTGATTTTATTCTTGCTTCCTCACTAACTTAATATCGCCCGCTTGACTGGTATAGCCCCCATACTATGAGGTATGTCTCTGCCATTCTGCTAATTTCTTAGCTTTACCCTGCTCCCATGCTTGCCTGATGTGGTCCGCTGATTCAAGGGTGAGGCCTTTCCTAGTATGTATTCATCCTGTACCAATTTTATGTCCCATGCATACTTGCTTGATGTAGTTCCCTGCAGCAAGAGGTGATACTTTCCCAGTATGTATTCTCTTTACCAATCATGTCCCATGTATACTTTCCCTATGTAGCTCCCAGCAACAAGAGGGGAGTTTTTCCTAGTTTGTATACTCTGTACCAATCTTGTCCCATATATGCATGCCTGATGTAGCTCCCTGCAACAAGAGGTGAGACTTTCCAAGTATGTATTCACTGTATTCACTGTACCAATCATGTCCCATGTATGCATTCCTGATGTAGCTCACCGCAACAAAAGGTGAGAATTTCGTAGTTTGTATAGTCTGTACCATCCAGGTCCTATGAATGCCTGGTGTGCAGCTAATCAGTTGTTAACAGCACTTTCTGTTATAGAATTCTTAAGTTAAAAGCGCCAAGATGCCTCTGGGCTTTGTGCGCTATGTAAATTACAAAATAAATAAATAAAAACATTAACATGTTTAAATGCCCAGACTTCACTCTTCTGTGAAACATTGTCTTCTTTGCACTTAGGAAATGTAGTTTTACATCACATTGTTAAGTGACTTCAATTCAGCAATCCCACTAAGTCAGTGCCTCGTCTGGGACACCCAAGGGAAGCCCTTATTTATATATTTTTATGACAAGTTATACTCTGGATGAAAAACCCTTATATTACGCCCCTCTCTTTGAATCCCCCTGACCTCACTGAGCCAAGAAGTAGGTGTGTTTAGCAATTTAAAAGATTTATTAGAAAAATTAAACAGTATATATATATATATATCACACTTTGATGATAAATTAACACTTAAGAATATGACAGTGATCAACAATGGATAATATTACAATTGTACGCTTATTTAATTACTTAGGAGTTGGTATAGGAAGTAAAAGGTAACTGAGAATGCTTTATGGTTTCAGGGAAAAACAAGGATGGAAAGAATGCAGTACAGAAATAAACTGATAGGGTTTCACAAGAGATAATATGTTCACTTTTCCCCTTGTGGCAATTCACTCCCCCCCTATGCAATATATGGAGATGGAAGTAAAGCACCCGGTTTTCAGGAATACAATCACAATACAATACGAATTTCAGTTCCCCCCTAGCAAGCTTAGAGAAACAGGGATGGTTTTACACAGAGGCAAAAGTACTTTTAAATGTGGTATGCAAAGAAGGGAAAAATATGCTAAAAATGATTTTAATACTCTGTAGGAGGTTCAGGGTAGGTGATAGCTATTTAAGATTAGTTCAAGTCACACTGGCAATGCTCAATGATGGATTAGCATGTTGAAAACGAACTTTAGCAGTTCAAGCAAAAGACGGCTATCTTTGACAGGAGCTAATTTTTCAATTTGCAGCAATTTTTCCGAATGCATCGAGCGCGATTACGGAATAACTATAAGGAATATAAAGTCGGTTTTGGGCTTGTTGGAAAGCTTAGAATCTTAGCTTCAAAATGAAAGTTAAATCTCATTCCTAGCGGTTCCAGAGATACGGACGATTTTGTGGAGATAGTTGAGATAGTTTCTCGAAATGAAAGTAAACTTCAGAATGACAAAATGACACTTTTACAGCTTTGAAATGACAGAATGAACACACGATTCCAATGATGCAGTTCTGGACAGGTTCAAATGTTTTGAATCAGATTAGTTTAGACTAAGAGATTGGTTCTGGCACAGTTCTAGCTGAGTACTCACACTATAAATTTGAAATAGGCTGTCAAGGTCTGGTCAGGTTTGGACTGGACTCCGGGCTGTTTCTGTTACTGGTTCTGCTCACAGCGATCTGGACTGGGTCTGCTAGCGGCACTTCACCGCGGTCTGGTCTCTCTGGTTCTGGTCTCTCTGGATACAGCACTGCTTTCTGGGTCTGCTACCGGTTCTGGCAAAAGTTCTTGGCCAAGAATCCAACAGCTCGTCCGGCTGTTGAATAGTTTGGTTGCAAAATATTTGGAGGCCTGCTGAAGAGGATTCAGCTTGTGGATTGGCCCCTGCTTTAAGTTCTGGCTTGGTTCTGGATCTATCTGGAGTTGAGTTCTGGATTTTGAAGTCGTCCGGCAAAATGCTTTGCAAGAAAGTGGAAAGTGAGTGTCTTGCCTGTCCAAAGCGGTCTCTTTTTATGTGTTTTGAAAATGGATGTGTGCGTGGGCATAACTAAGCCTGCCCCTCACAACTTATCTTTGGCCAAGTCCTCCTCTCTCCCTTGATTGGGGGAAGGAATGGAGTGTCATCGTGATGAGGTATGTTTTATGAGTCAGAGGATCCTCCCCTTTGCATTTACTTAGAAAAATCAATTTTACCCAAAACACATATTTCCCAGATACACAGTTTGTTGAAATTACATGTACATATTGCAGATGAATTAAGGTACATTCTTGCCCAACTCTGATCTTCCTAAGAGCTTATGAATTGAGGTACATTCTTGCCCAACTCTGATCTTCCTAAGAGCTTGGTTTCAGAAATGACAACTTATTTTCATTTTTGATTGGTTTTCCAATATTGGACTTTTAGCCAAATGTACCCAGAGGTACACCCCCCTTCTGGGCACATTTCAGTAATTTACTATGTCTCTAGCACAGGGGTCTTCAAACTGTGGGGCGCGCCCCCCCAGGGGGGCGCGGCCACATCCCAGGGGGGGGCGCCAGAGCCCAGCATGAAATGTAAAAAAAAATGTTTTATTTTTTTTTATTTTTTTTTAGATTGGAGGAAACAGGAAGGGGCAGCTCACATAGTCAGCATAAAAACGGTCTTAGGCACCAATGAAAAAATGGCCAGCAGTTGCAAATGGATATTCAGTGTTTAGTCACAGACTGTTTGAATAGTACCCAAGGGGTTGTTTTTTGTTCAAATGTAAACAAATGGTGATATTTAAAGAATACTTATTCAGCAACAGTGGTCAAAACTACTAGCTGCATAGTGAAGTAACTCCTCAAACTGGCCCACATTGGCAAAAAAAGTGGCCCATTTTTATTGGCCTACACTAGCATTTTGCATTTTTGGTATAGGCCAGTCCAAGCCTGCCGGCTCATCCATAATGGGTGAGGGGGTGTCCAACCACTGGCCACCTCACCCATTATGGAGGAGCCGAGGAGCCAGCCCAGTGAAACACTGAGCACTCCCTCAGCTGCTTTTTCCAGCTGAGGGAGTGCTCCTGGGCTGGCTGAACTGTCAAAGGGAAACTCTGTTTGCCTTTGACAGTTCATTTCCCCAGCTGCACATGATCACTGAGCCATGCAACGCTGGGGGTATTTTGCTTCGCCAGCCTTGCATAGCTCATTGGAAATGCTGGCTGGGGCACTGCATGTATGTATGTGCAAGGGGGTGCTCCTGCGCCTCCTCGCACATACAGTCAGAGCAACCTGGAGCGGGGCATTTTAGCAACCACACAAGGTATGTTTATGGCGATTTATTTTTTATTTTAATGTGTATGGATGTGTGTATGCTTGTGTTATGGGACTGTGGTGGGAGCAGGAAGGGCATCAGCACTGGGATAGTGGTGGGAGTAGGGTGGGGAGAGCCCAGGGTCTGTACTGGGAGTATGGTGTGGTGACGGCACGCAAAAGTTCATAGCAATTTCTACATACTGTCCATCTGGCACTTTTGGGGGGCCCGGCCTGCCCAAACTTTGCTCAGGGGGGGCCCAGGCCACAAAAGTTTGAAGACCACTGCTCTAGCATAAACCCTGTGTCTGCAATATTAATAAATAGCGGGGTTTGGTCCCAGAACACCGCACAAAGTGGAGTTTGGTCTCAAATCGGGAGGGCATTTTCCATATTAAGGACCCCCAAATTGTACATTTCTGTGAGCTTAATACAAGATTTTATAAGCAATTTAATCAAACATACATTTGCCCTTAATTGAATTCACATACCAATCTGGCCCGTCCCCCAGAACTTGGTGAGTCAGAGATCACAGGCCTCTACTTCCTGGCAGGGCAGCTGTTGACAGTTACACCCTAATCTGCATTTCTATTCAATTGAAAGGGTCTATTGTGTTGTGTCCTGCAGGCTGCAGGGGAAACACCTCCCTCTCAATCACCAGGGCCATGTGATATCCTGGGCTGTTGTGTGGGTCTCTGAGGTGTTAAGGTTTCTCAGGAAAAGCAAGTCTTTTGAAATTTTAATTACATAAGACCACCTTCTGTTCACTACACAGTTCTGCAAGACAGCTCTCCTGTCAGGATTAATAGAGCGCCAGCGCTGGTCAGTGGCTTGCAATGGTACTGCACCCATTTTTGGGAGCTGTCTTGAAATAATAAATTTCAAAAAGGGGATTTTACTTGATAGCATATGATCCTTGCTAACAGTGTATTAAGGTAGAATCTGCAGTAGAGTTTTGAAATATGCATTGATAAATATGCGGTGATAAATTGCATGTGGAGCACCAAGGAGAACATGATCCTTCCATAGAAAGAAGTACTTGCAGTAATTAGAAATTAAGTCTGGCAGAGTCTGAGGAGTGATTGACAGTAACTCTACTCTTTCTACTGTGGGAGTGACTTCAAAAGCTGACGATCCCCGCGGAGCGGGCGCGGAGTCTGGCAGAGTCTGAGGAGTGATTGCCAGTAACTCTACTCTTTCTACTGTGGGAGTGACTTCAAAAGCTGACGATCCCCGCGGAGCGGGCGCGGAGTCTGGCAGAGTCTGAGGAGTGATTGCCAGTAACTCTACTCTTTCTACTGTGGGAGTGACTTCAAAAGCTGACGATCCCCGCGGAGCGGCCGCGGAATCTGGCAGAGTCTGAGGAGTGATTGCCAGTAACTCTACTCTTTCTACTGTGGGAGTGACTTCAAAAGCTGACGATCCCCGCGGAGCGGGCGCGGAGTCTGGCAGAGTCTGAGGAGTGATTGCCAGTAACTCTACTCTTTCTACTGTGGGAGTGACTTCAAAAGCTGACGATCCCCGCGGAGCGGGCGCGGAGTCTGGCAGAGTCTGAGGAGTGATTGCCAGTAACTCTACTCTTTCTACTGTGGGAGTGACTTCAAAAGCTGACGATCCCCGCGGAGCGGGCGCGGAGTCTGGCAGAGTCTGAGGAGTCCGAGGAAGTCCGCGGATTCTCGGACTCCCCCTGTGGGCTCTCCTCCCCTCTGCCCCTTCTAACTTTCTATCAGATCATGAGGGTGAACATTGCCGCTACTGCAGCCAAAGGCAAAGCTGCGTGCCCATCAATGAAGACACAAGCCCAAAGGAAGCGGGTACGAGAGTCGCCGTGCACTGACTTGGATCGATCTTGGACATCGGCGGCTTCTCCCGAACCCCCTGACGCCCCTCAGAAGATGACTCCTAAAGAGGCACTTGAGCCTGTTTTGGCTCCACTCACAGCGGAGCACAATCGTGTCCCAGAAGACAAACGAACGACGCCGACGCCCTTGATGGCCTCGAAACAGACAACAACAATTCCCACAAAAGTAAGTGAGTGTGTGAATATTCCATCTATACAAGTGTTGGTGATACCTGCGGCTTGTACCTCGTCGAGGGGCAAGGTCAGTGACGCTAGAGGCATGGGTGGTAACTTTGCAGTGGACTCCTCCGCACCTTCCATACAACCGAAAACACACTCTACCTCTATTTTTGCGAGCTGCGTTACGCAAGAGATTTTATCTACCTCTTCGATAAACGGAAACTCCACTCAAGATAAAGCCCGAGAAAACGAGTTCGACACGGTCACAAGTCATAGCCCCATCAAGTCGATCACTGGTACTCCAACAAACGACCTGAGCGATTGGCAATCTGAGTCTGTCCTGATGTCTGTACCCACAATGTCAAAGTGCAAATCTACTGGCGAACAAGCTCAGAAATCGAGCGCATGTGCGCTGAACAAAACAAACAATACAGCTCAGGAAGAGATAAGTACGGGCTCGTACCGACCTAGATTCTTCACTGCGTACGATAATCTAATACCTTTGTCAGCCACATCTCCCAACAGGGCCCAGGCTGAATTCCTTCACAGCGCTGCTTCCTCACACATGGACGCTGCGGAGAATGTCTTTGAGCCGTGCCTAGTGGCCTCTAACTGCCACTCGACTGCAGGAGCTGTCTGGGAAACATCGAAGCCATCGGAAGACAAGGTTGTTACTAACCGCAGAAATTCTTTAGATATCGTTAACAAGCTCCTAACAGATCTGAAACAGATAAATAAAGAAAGACTCCCTATCTCACCCACAAAAGACAGCACAACGGGAGATGTGGATACAAGGGAGGCCGTATTGCAACTTATGCACACGGCAAATACACAGGTATCTGAAGCCGTTACAAATGCTAAACCACAGGCGGACGTAAGCAAATGCCAACTGCTGAGCCCTCCTACAAACAATTTGATGAAGAGGCGAAGAGTTTATTCGAGTACATCTCCGAACATACAATGCTCACAGAGGAAGCTCTTTAAAATAGGTCTCGCGGCTGCAACGCAAAAGCTAATCTGCTCATCGAATACCGCACGGAAGGATGCGTGCGGCTCTCCATTGAATGATGGGCGTGCTGACTCCACAACTGACTCTTCATCCTCTGATTCATCCTTGATGGAGCGACCCTTTCCTAAAATCAGACGACTTCCGCTAAACAAAAAACGGCAAGTGAGTCACACATCAGAGTCAATTGCCAACGCACGTCATTTGCCAAACATGCAAGATCTACAGACCATCATCATGTCGTCAACAATGTTGTCGTTGTCACCTTTTCTCAAAATGTATGAACATTTGAACGAAAGCTTAAAAGATCTGTCAGTAGCTGTCTCTGGAATGAACACTAAGATTGCTATGCTCGAAAATACGCAGACGTCCTATATGGACGTAGTGCTAAACACCACCAAAAAGGCTGAAATGGCTCTGGGGGCCCTAACAGACTGCAACAAAAACGCCTATTTAGACAGAAAATTACTGGCAGATGTGGCAAAACAAGCTCTCAACCTGTTTCAGCAAAAGTCAGCGTACCACCCGTGCAATGGCCTCTTAGATGACAGAAGAACCGAGTCCTCTTACAGCTCTCACCAGTCTACATTTGGTCTCCCTAGTAGTCTGTCTGAGTCCTCCCGCGCGCAGTCCGTGGAGATTCCTGCAACTGTTCACACAGGTTGTAAGATTCCGACGACTACAATGGAAGAAGCTCCTTCGATAAGTATCCAAGATCTAACGACTGTGGTGGAGCTCTCTGCTCGTAGGCAACCCGGGGCTCAGACAAGTAACGATCCTCCAGCTTCAGCCGGGCCTAACCCAAGCAACCCTACACAGTTTCAAGACTTATTGTTGGCAACTCAAGCCGTTGGAAATTTGGCTTTATTAGATCCTCAACCGGCTTCCTCATCGTTTCGGACCCGAAATCTAGACTTAATCGGCGAGGAGCCTATACTCGTATCAGAGGAGGTGTGTAGCGTTGCCTCGGATGTCTTTGATATTTTTAAATCTGCCAAGAAGGATCCTCCGGTTGGACCTAGTGCTAAAATCGGCAGAGGAAACGGGCTGAAAAAACCTAAAAACATGCCCCTGAAAAAAACAAAACGAGGCAACGACTCGAGGAAATTTCTGAGAAACCTGAAAACAGTTAATGTAACTGTCAACAAGACGGCGCTAAAAGAAAAAAGTGGAGTGTTGGACACCAACTCTAGAAATGTTGTCACTGAACTGGACCTACCGACTGGAGCCATAACCTACTCCGGAAAGGGCGTCATTGAACAGGACCAATCGATTGGAGCCAAAATCAACTCATGTGACTCTTCCGAAGAACTACTAAACATGTCAGTATACGAGGATGTAGAGTCTGATGATCTGGGTGAGGTCGAAGATACAAAAATCTCGCACAATAACTCTGCCAAAGTTGTTGAACCTGCAGAGATCAATTCAGATTTTCTGGCAGTGGGCTGTGCAAACTCAGAGATCAATGGAGCCGCAATTGTAAGCTATCCTTGCTTAAACAAGTCATCTCAGCCATTAAACAGAGTGGTCACATTATGCGAAATCAGAAAATCTAAAATAGCTTCAGCGGACAGCCTGAACTGTCAAAAGAAGACATTCTTGACCCTAGAAGAAAAGCGTGCCAGGCTGGCAACATTATCCCACAATCTGGTTGGTCAACCAGTCGAGACAAGTGCCGAGACAATGTTGGATAATCGTGGAAAGATGCCAATATCCGAGGCTGTCACTTTGGACTCAGCAAACAATGGCCCAAGGGCTCTCAATTTGCCCACACTCCCTCAATCGACCTCAAATGTGAATCCTTCATCGAGACCAACAAGATGTAACCAATTAAATGATTTCAAAAAGGGCAATCCCCACAAAAAAACAAATGAATCATTGCTCTATCAGGTGCTCTTGGAACGTATCGACTCTGCAGATGATTTGATCCTGAATCGGCACAACATTTTATGGTTATGCCATCTCGTCCCAAGTCTTAGAGCAATTGAATCCGAAGACCTAAAAATAGTGGAATTCTTCTACGAGACGAAAAATGACGCAGTCATCTTACACATGCAGTCCAAACTGATAGTTGACACACTTCTCCAAGCCGGTCCGGTGCTATTGTCTTTGGGCTTCGACATCTCCATGGCACCGGCCCGCACCCTTACTGGCGTACCAAAAGCAGTTCTCAACATGGTACATGACGATAAAGCAAATCAAGTTTATAACATGAAGACAAATGATTTTGTTAAAACGACTTCTTGTGTTAAATCACAATGTCCTGCAGCAAATAACTGGAAGCCAGCCTTCGATCCATCTAACAACAATCGGATAAAAATAAAAATTCAAGGTTCCAATCTAATACACGCTAAAACTGAAGCAATTGATTTTTGCTTGTCGCACAAAACGAATGGAAACGACTGGTCCTGGCTCGCTGAAACTTTAAATAATGACCAGTCATGCTAACGCCAGGCACCTTCTTCACGAAAACATTACACACTAGGATCCTGGAACACCAGAGGCTTCAATCATCTTTTCAACACAGCCTGGGCCGCCGAATTGGACATTGCTTGCCTGCAGGAAACGTGGCTTTGTGACAAGCCAATACTGGAAGGTTTCGAACTTGCCCATAACCCTGCAATTAAACAGAGTAAAGGCAGACCTATGGCAGGTTTGCTGGTGGCAGTTAAGCTCGATTCAGGCTTTCGGATACTAGGTTCTACTAACATTTCTCCCTTTATCCAAGTGGTAAAGATTGCCTCTGGAAAGGCAGCCGATGGCTTGGCTAAAAACCTTCACATCGTCAATCTCTATTGGAACCATGAAGCTGCTGAGTCTAAACACTTTATAGACAAAGTCACAACTGCGCTGGATGAGATTCTGGAAGTTGGCCCTCCACATGAGCTGATCATTTGCGGCGATCTTAACATCGACTGCCTTAATTTCTCAAATCTATCGGGTTATAAGAAGAGTTTAAACAGCTTGGGTCACCAATTGTCATCTCAATGGTGCTTAGAAATGGAGCTACGTGATTTGACAATGTTAAATGGTCAAACCCTTGGTGATATTCCGGCGGCTCCAACCTGGAGAAGAGGTGAACAAAAGTCCACACTTGATTACATCTTTGTATCTCCAACGATTCACAAAAGAACTGATAGGTTTAATGTCATCAAAATGATTCATAGCGATCACGACATGGTGGTACAGAAGTTTACTTCGAATCTTCACCCTTTCCAGGACCTATGGTCTTACTCTGTTCGAACAGGAACTGGCCGGGTTCGTTTAAATCTTGAACCAAGTGAGGTGAACAATATTCTTACGAGATTCCAGTCTTCCGACTCTCTGGAGTATGACCACTTGTTGACGCAATACCAAGAACAAAAAAATTCACTAAGAAACACCCAGTTTATACCTAAACATAAATTTGATCTTGAAGTACAAAAACGGAAACGCCTTCTACGCCGACAGTTGAGAATGGCACAAAAAAAAACCCCAACAGAAGGTGGAAGTCAAGCTCAAAAGATCAAACAGGACTATAAGAACTGGTTAAAGTCCCATAAGGCTATAATGCTGCAAAATGACGCAGAGCTTATGCTGGCAAAAATGGAGTCCGCTAATCCAGCTGATCACTGGAGACTCATAAATGACCATCTTGCTCCTCAACATGCCCTTCAGGCCAACCTGGTGCCCGAGTCAAAATGGATAGATTTCTATGCTGATCTATTTCGTAAAGGTACTCATAATCATACCTGGAAGCCCCTATATTTACCACACTGGGATCTCGCTTTTGGATACGAAGACATCCTGAGAGTCATCAAGAATGTACATGACTCTAAAGCGCTTGGTCCTGATGGACTAACAAACTTTACGATTAAGCACCAGCCCGAATATTGGGCAACTTTCTGTGAGGCACTGTTCAAAAGGACCATTGAGTGTCGCAAGACCCCCAGCTCATGGAAATCCGCAGTGATCATCCCAATCTTCAAAAAAGGAGACCGCAATAATCCGAAAAACTATTGACCTGTTGCACTCCTTGACGTGTTGGGAAAGGTGTATGCCACCCTGCTTCAGCAAAAACTGCTGGAGTGGTCTTCAAATAACCAGCTTGTAGACCCTAGACAGACTGGTTTTGTAAAGGGGGTAGGTTGCTGCGTTAATCTCCTACTGCTGAACCTCATGAAGATGGAAGCGCTTTGCTCAAATGCCAAGATCTATCTCGCGCTGGTGGACTTATCTCAGGCGTTCGATAGCATGAACAGAGAGTTATTATGGAAAAAAATGTCCAAATGGGCCCGCCCGCCTAGTTTGTTGGACGCCATTTGTGAACTCCACACAAATACCTCAATCAGAGTGCGATTAGATCTAAAAGGCAAGTTATCAGCTCCTATTAACACCTATAGAGGTGTGAAACAAGGCTGTCCCCTTGCAGCAAGCATCTTCAACCTGTTCATATCTGACATCAAAGACGCTTTCGACGGTGTACGTACGTTCCCACCCAAAATTCACGGCACACACGTAGACTATTTAATCTATGCGGATGACATCATCTTGCTAGATTCAACACCTATAGGTCTACAACGCAAACTTACTGCTGTGGCAAAATACTTATCAGAGAATGGTCTAAACATCAACAGGGGGAAATGCGAAATCATCGTCTTTGAGAAACTGCAAGGTGCAAAAACAAATAAGAGGACATTCAAATGGTACATAGACAAAGAACCCATTGGGCGTGTATTAAACACCCGATACTTAGGGATGCGTCTAAGCGCAAGTAGAAATGACGCTCCTTGGGTCGAAGAAGCAAAGAGAAAATGCCGCCAACTAGCATGTCAAGCTTCTCTAATAAACAGAAAATTTGGAAAATTTTCCTTAAAACCGACCTTATATTTTTTCCAGCAGAAGGCTGTTCCCTCATTAATCTATGCTGTTGAAAATGCCTTTGGCTGTGGGAACGAAGTGTGGAACACTCTTGAAAATATCTTTTGGTCCAAAGTTTTACATCTCCCAAAAGGTATTCCGACGGTCTGTATTAGATATGAGCTTGGGTATATCTCCCTACACGCAAGGGTTGCTTGGAATCTGCTAAACCTTTATAGGAAGCTAACACAAACAGAACCCATGCTCCAAACTGCAATCCTCCAAAACCCAGAGTCTGCCAATGCGCCGTCAATGGTCCATCAATGGAATGAGTTATGTCAGGAGGTTCTTATTTCATACGATATTACGTCACAACTATTGTTAGAAAATCCTGATGCAGCCAAATTGAAGCTCTGGAGAAATGACTGGATAAACACCTGTGCCCAAAGAGCAAAATCAAGGTCAATGCAAGAAGTTCCGGGAGAAGCTAGAGCCTATGGCTGCGTGCCGACCTACTTGTCACGGTTTCCGGATCAGTGGTTATGTTCTCTATACCTACACTTCAGATTGAACGCTCTGCCGACGAAGGAACGGCTATGTTATTGGTCCCAACGACCTGACTCAGACCTTAGATGTCGCCTCTGTAACAGCCCAAATGAAACGCTGAAGCACTTGACGATGTCATGCTCTGGTCTTGAGCAAGAAAGAAATCGCATTTTTAGTACAATTACAAAGAACTTTAAATGCTTAACTCGTGATGATTGGTGGAAAGCCTTGTTTGATGGTTCTAACAAACCTGTTTTGTATGCTCTGGTATCTTTTCTTCAGGTAGCTAAAGCTCGCCTATTGGCTATGATAGCCATAAAAAATGAGGATTAGCCACGGGGTGGTCATGAGTTTGGGGTGTAGTCACACATACTAAACCTAAAATGCAAAGTTATGAGGGCTGTTTTTGAAAGTTTTTGAAAGTCTTGTAAAATTGCTCCTAATTTTAAAGGTTTGTACAAAAACCAAATAAAATAAACTAAAAAAAAAAAAATAAAAAAAAAAAAAATATGCATTTTGAGCTTGTATTCAGAGAAACAAAGGTGATTTCAAAGCGCTTTTGGAGCTAACAGGTACTGCTGTTTTTCCTTGGCACCACGTTTCACTCATGGCGCTTCTGTTCCATCACGCTCGCACTGGTTGGTGGCAGGTCAGGCGACCATTTTGGTGTGCGCAAAAACTGCGTGGTTTTCCTGGATTCTGGCGCAAGGTGGGCTTTTTCGGCTATCTTGGATTTTCTGAGCCCACAGCCCCAAATGTTGCAGCATAATAACTCGAACATGGGTCAAAACCCCTGACAAGCCCCTGCCCGACTGCGCTTTGATTTCGAGTCGAGGGGGAGTCGGGTGCAAAGGATGTTTTGATCCACGCGCTGGGATGTCCGCTTCATCTTCTTCCGATTCCGCAGATGACAAAGTTCAGCATCTTTTCCTCCATCAGGGTGGATCGATCGGTTCTCCTCGCCGGTCCTGATGGGAGTATTTGGTGGTACCCCAGGCCCCTCGGATCTTTGCTCCCGGTCCCCAGGTCGTCTTCCGTGGTCAGTCTCCAGGTTTTCTTTCTCCTAGGATGACAAAGCAAAGCGGCAATACCTATTCGTAGACATTTCTCCCCCACTATTGATATAGTGGGGCGGCATATACATTTTATAAATCAATAGACATTTACATTCTTATTTTTTTTAAAAAACAAGATATAATCAGAAGACATTTGCATTCAAGAATCATAATATTTTAGTGACTATATGTGGGATATTTTAGGGTTGGAACTGAATTATTCTGGAGCGGCCCCCTCTGGTATTCCACAGGACTCCTCCAGTTGCTGCTGTAGTGTGCCTGGGATGGCAACACTTTAACTGATTTATATGGACCCACTTGTCTTCCCCTTCTGCCAAACTACCTTTGGGGATGCGGATCTTGTAGGCAACTGGGGAGATCTTGTCTATAATTTCAAAAGGTCCCTTCCATTTAGGCAGAAATTTTCGCTGTTTGCCCTGGTTTCTTTGGAAATTGTATAGATAAATCCGGTCTCCTACATTGTATTCTTTCACGGTAGTTTTCAAATCGTAATGGGTCTTCATGCTATCAGCTGATCTTTCTAGATTCCGCTGAGCATAGGCAAAAGCATGTTGAAGGTGTTTCTTTAAATTCTCCACATACTCATGAGTTGTGGAGGCATTTATCAATATCTGCTCTTGGGTCCTGTAGAGCAAATGCTGGGGAAGCACCATCTTGAGTCCAGTCATCAGCTCAAATGGTGACATTTTAGTTGCAGATGAAGGGGTAGATCTGATGGCCATAAAGACAAGCGATAATCGGATATCCCAACTTGGCCCAGAATATGTCACAAACTTTTTTAACATGCTCACAATGGTTCTGTTATATCTCTCCACTGCACCAGAAGAGGCTGGCCGGTAAGCAATATGTAGCTTCCTTTTAACCCCCAGTATCTCCCACATCTTAGTCATTACTTCGCTGGTGAAGTGGCTACCTCTGTCTGACTCAATCCTTTGGGGTAGACCAAAACGCAAAAAGATGTGGTTGATCATCAGGGCAGCTGCTGTTTCTGCCTTGCACTTTGGGGCCGGGAGACATTCCACCCATTTAGTAAATAAGCATGTCACCGTCAACATGTACTTATTTCCACTAGAGGAGCGAATAACGGGGCCTATGAAGTCGATTTGCAAATCTGACCATGGCAGTGTCATCCCCTCTTTTGGAGAGGCGCACGGTGTGTGAGGGATGTTGGCTGAAATTGTGCACACACAAGACACCCCTTCAAGTACTGGTTGAGGTCCTGCCCCATGTGTGGCCAGTATGCAACCTCTCTTAAGATCTCAAGTGTTGTATGAAACCCCCTATGACCAGCGGTGGCCGCATCATGGGCGTGACTTAACATGAGGCTCCGGAATGAGGTAGGGACCACCCACTGATCATGGCCAGCTTGGGATTTCCTTACCAACAACCCGTCTTGGATTCGGAACATTTTTGGACATTTCATCAACACTCTGAGGTCTTCTTTCCCATTGTAATCGGTATCCATCAGGGGAAAATTCTCAGGGTCCTCAATGTGTTGGTAGAACTTCACAATTATTGGATCTGTAATTAAATCAGCATCTGGGGTCTCCTTAATCCATTGTGCAGTTGAAAGATCATTGTGATCATTTGTCTGGGACATAGTGATAGCAGTGACCTGGAGTTCCCCCAACAGGGACTCTATTTCTATTAGATCCCCTTGGATGGCCCCGGTTTTGGCCAGCTGATCAGCTAAGTCATTTCCAGTTTTGTCTGGTCCCTCTACTTTGGAATGACCCTTGATCTTTTTCCAGTAGATGGTCATCCCATGCACGGTGACCAGATCATCAATGTTTTGAATTAACTTCCCATGTTTCAAGGGTTTGTTATTAGCACATAACATGCCTCTGGCTGTCCAATTAACCAGGTGCTCCACAAACCCATTCCGTACATAATCTGAATCTGTGATTATGACCAGTTCGTGGAGTTGATGTTGGACAGCAGTGAAGATGGCTTGATGCACAGCAATCAACTCTGCCACCTGACTACTTCGGGGACCAATTTTGTACCCAGCGGAGGGTTCTGGGGACTCATTCACCCATGCATTCCCTACGCCGGCCACCACTTCTTTTTCCCCGTTGTTGACAACATGGTAAGAGCATCCATCCACATAGACAGTGGACATTCCCTCACACTTGTCTTCTTCAAAGACTTTTTGTGGGGAATTAAGGTATGCCTCCATGTTGTCCTTGATTTTTAGACTTTCGTCCTCGAGACAGTTTTCTCTGGCACAATCATGCAAGTCAGCCAGACCTTGCGCGAGTGGACACTTCTTGTTTTGGCCGTATCTGACCTCCACAGGAAAGCCTTGCATTGACAGAATCCAGGAAGTAATTCGGGAATTACTCACATTTCCGGCCCGGATTCTGTCACTTTGGAGATGTTGCAGAGGCTGGTGTGGAGTCTCCACTATGATGTGTTCCCCCTGGATAAACGGGCGGTAATTCTTCAATGCCCACACCGTTGCCAGGAGTGCCTTCTCACAATCGTTGAATTTTTCCTCCACAAAGGATAAAGTTTTACTCGCATAGGAGATTACTTTATTGACCTTGTCATGCTTTTGATATAATACTGCAGTCAAGCATGTATTAGAGAACTCTGTCTCCAAGAAAAACTCCTTTTTTCTGACAGGGTAAGCTAGGCAGGGCGCTTGTGAGAGGCTTCTTTTGAGCTGTCTTACTGCCTCGGATTGTTCTGGACCCCATTCCCACTTGACCCCCCCCTTCAAGAGATGAATCAGGGGTCTGGTGATCTCTGCGTAGCCCTCAATGAACTTTCTGCTGTAATTAGTCAGTCCAAGGAGGCTGCTTAGTTCCCGCAGAGTTGTGGGGTCTTTCAGTTTCTGAAGTGCTTCCACTTTCTTTTCCTCGGGAAAGAGACCCTGAGGAGTAATCTCATGCCCCAAGAAATTAACACGGGTTCTACACCACGGTGCTTTCTGAAAGGAAAGTTTTGCTCCGGCAGCCCTCAACTGTTTCAGAACATAACGGATCTCTGCTATGTGTTCCTCCACAAATGAAATTTTGATGAGGAGATCATCTACATAAGCCAGGTTACCCCTTGCACCCAGGTCGGGCATGGCCTTGTGTAGGAAAATGTTGAAATCATTGCCGGAGTTGAGGTATCCGAAGGGAGTCCGGGTCCATGTGTACTGCTGGCCCCCAAAGGTAAAAGCCAGTTTGTATTGGTCCTCCCTACTGACAGGCACGGTCCAGTATCCATTGGTCAGGTCTATTGCAGTGAATACCTGTGACCCCTGAATCTGGGCCAGCCCTTGGTCAATGTAGGGCAGAGGCCATCGGGAAGTATGGACCCGTTTGTTGAGCTCCCTAAGGTCGGCGCAGAGTCTCCACTGGCTGTTTGGCTTCAATATTCCCAGCACCGGATTATTGAAGGTGCTGTTTACTGGACGGATTATTCCCCGGGTCTCAAGGTTCTTAATTATTTCGGTAAGGGACTCCATGGATGCGAGAGGCAAGCGATATTGATTCACAAACACTGGAGTCATGCCAGGGTCCGTGGGAATTGTTGTTGTGTGGATGTCGGTGAGACCACAGTCATATGAGTCTACCGCAAAGAGATCTTGGAAATCCAAGAAAACTTGTTTCAACTTTTGCTTCTGTTCCAGAGTCACACAGGCATCAGCTAGGTTGACTCTCTCTTCCACCATCTGCCTGAAGCATGGAAAGACTTTTGGTTTTGCTATCTCAGCGGCCTCCTCCAGCTGGGTGGAGAAGTCCCTGGTCAGAGTGCTGATTTGGACTTGAGGCTTCAGGTGGGAAAGGCAGCCCTCATGGACATGGAAAATCACCTCATCCCTCCTGAAGTCACAAGTCACATCTTCCTTACCATAAGGGCAGGAAGTGTACACCAGGAAGTTCCCACCATGCTGGGTAAAGATCCTGTCCAGTCCTTGGGGATTGGTCCTAACAGTTAATTTCCTAAATCAATGGAGAAATATCGGTCATCCACAGCCATTCCAATAATGGTGTCTGCGGCTAGAGTAATACTCTTTAAGTCGCTGTTATCCACCTCTATTGGAATGGTGTAATGTTCTATGTTGACTAATGGTGTTGGGTTTACCCCCAACCCTTGCTGTTGGAGAGAATCATTTAGATGAATATAAGCATCAGGGTTTTTCAATTTTTGTCCTCTTTTAACTTTCACTTCCAGGGAGAATTGTCGGGTCCTTTCTGGGATGGTGACTTCCTCTTTAACCTGAATTTCACCTGCATAAGGTAGCAATTGAGCTGACCTAAATGCTTTTTCTGGATCATCAAAGTCCATGGGATTATCCGCTAATCGGGACCAAGCTTTGAAGTTTATTAGGTCCAAATTATTGGCAAAACGATTGAGAATGTCACTGCCTAAATAAAAGGCGGCAGTGACGTCTCGCACGACCCAACAATTATGGACTATGCTCTTGTTGCCAATGGAGATTTTGAGCATACACCTACTTGGCAGGAGATATTTGGAATGGGGTGCTTCCAGGTCCATTTCCCATTTGTCTATCAGTTTGTTTGTGGGAATGGCTGGATCTTTTGGGAGTTGGCGGAACATGGCTTCGCTGATGAAGCTCTTACCGTTGTTCACACACACCCGGGCGAGAACACCGTACTTCCCATCATTTAACTGAACAGGGATGAATAACTGCTCTCCGATTTGCTCAATATCAGCCAGTCTCTGAGCTGATTTCACATGTTTCTGGACTATCGGAGTGGGAATGTCTGATTGTAGATTAGTAAAGAATTTCAGAGTGTTTCCTTCCAGTGTGGAATACCACCTTAAACTGGAAGGAAGGTTGATTTTCAGAAATAGAGAGGACCCCCCATCACCAGTCTGTTGTCCTACTGCTATTACTGTCACGTCTGGAATTTGGTTGTTCTGGAAGTGAATTTCTACTTGGTCAGATTTTTGTTCAACCATGTGGCAGGTGCCGTTTAAACTAACATGGTTGACGCTCTGTTTTAATTTTATTGGTCGGCTAATCTGGGTCCAGAGGACCTTGTTTACGCAATCTATTAGGGGTGACAACCTTCTCAGGAGGTCATTCCCTAGTAAACAAGGGGTGCCCTCTGGAGTCACTACTATGACTGGGTGTTTCACCTTGTGTCGCCCAATTTTGACCACCAAATCTGCAGTCCCATCGACGGAAATTTCCTTCCCGTCAAAGTTCTGAAGTTGTTCCGGAAGAGAGGTAAGAGGAATTCGGTAATTCTCCCCCCTTCCTGCATTTAGTTCATCAAAGGCCCTTTTGGACAAAAGGGTAGCTTGGGATACAGTGTCCACCAGTGCCAAAATTGTACCCTGCCCCTGCACTTGAACCGGGGCATAGTATCTTCTCTCCTTCTCTGTAAGGGGGCACAGATATGCACATTTTTGGACAACTGGGGGGGTTATTTTCTGGATTTGGACATTGAGAGAGAAGAGATTTGGGCAAAAATCTGTGGAGAGTCTCGGGAATCTGAAAGAAAAAGTTGGCAACTGGATATGGTTTTGGGTTCCCCTGGTTCCGGTTCTGGGCCACCGCCCCACTTTTTGGAGGCAGTCACCAGGATGGGTTTGAACCAGGGGTTTTCGGTATTGTTGGTTCTGGGATAGGATGATGGGCGGCGACAGCTCAATCCCCACATCTACCCAGTCTATGGATGCGGTTTTGGGTTCCCCCGGTTCCGGTTCTGGGCCGCCCCCCCCCCTTTTTGGAGGCAGTCACCAGGATGGGTTTGAACCAGGGGTTTTCGGTATTGTTGGTTCTGGGATAGAATGATGGTCGGCGACAGCTTAATCCCCACATCTACCCAGTCTGGGTTGGAATCCCTTGCGACCCATTTTTCCTTGGGAGGAGTTCCCCCATCTCTGAAGGAAAAGATCCTTTTCCCAGAATCCTCGGAGGATCCCTCTCCCTCAAATTGGAAGACCTGTACCTCCTCCACAAAATGGGTCTGTTTGGGTCCTTTGTTTCTCCTCCCTCCTCTCTGCTCCTTGGGTGGCAGACTTTCAGGGGTAGGAGATTTTGTTTCCGGTTCCTGGGTTTCCAGGGGCTGTTTACAAGTGGGGAAGGAAGCTTCCTCCAAGGCTTTACACCCCCCTTCCCCTTGTGCCTCCTCCCTGGGAACTGGTAGGTTATCGGGGTGCTGCCCACGTCATTGTTCTGGAGCACCAGGCCCAGAGTTTGGGGCATTCTGCGGTGGCATGCTCATCTGAGGGTTCTGTTGAGCCCTCAGTATGTGACCCAGATCCCGTGCCATATTTTGGACCTGGCGCTCAAGTTGGGAAACCCGCTCAGGCTGATACGGGGTTCTGTTTTCTCCCCTGGGCTGATCCCGGGAAGGGTAGCTATCCCTTCTCTGGTAGTACCCCGGTTTGGGAAGATTTGGGTACCCCTCCACCCTTAGCCTCCCCTCTCCCGGATTAGGTTGTCTGCGCTCAGGGAATTGGGAAAAGGAGGATGGATGATTTTGGGGCTGGAAATTGGGTGGATACCTGGGAAAAATGTTCTGCCCAGGGTTTGGTTAAATTCTGCCCTCCTGTGGGAAGTTAGGAGGGAGGTTCCCTGGGTTGGGTGCCTGGTTGGATCCCCCCCCCCTTGGGCTGGAGGAGTCCACACATACCCCAGGATGGGTCGGTTTCCCTTGTAGTGGGGACTTACATAATCAGGGGAGTGAGGGACCCCATTTGTGGGACTACCTCCTTGGCTCCCTGTTTGTGACTGGCCCGAGGGCCTTCTGGGCTTAGAATTATTCGGTGCAGGCAGGTTTTTAGGCCCCCCCATCTCCAAATCTAAAATGGGGGCAACCTTTACCTCTGCCACCTTGGCAGCAGCAGGGGTGCTGTTGGTTTTGGGGTTTTTGGGCTGATTCTTATTTTCTACCGGTTTCTGCACCTCATAGATGTGGGTGGCTTGCTCAATGACCCAGTCTAAAGATCTTTTCTCGTGAAAATCTCTCACGAGCTGGGTCATTATGTATTTGGGTAAGGCATGGAAAAACGTATTAACAAATTCTTTACTGTCCGTGCGTACCCTTTTTGTAGATTGTAGGCTGCCTTGCGAGCCTCTTGGGGATTTCTGTGAACAGAAAAATGTTTCAAGATGGCCGCCCTGTAGGTGGACCATCTTGAATGATTTTGGTCCTCCAGCCCCGCAAAGAAACTGGAGTATTCTGGGGAGAATGTCCATTTTACATACTGAATGCAGCTACTGCTGTCTTTCAAATGGAAAGTCTCCATAATTTTCTCGTAAAGCTCCAAGTGTTCCCAAACAGAATACTTGGCGTTCTTGTGATAAGAGGTGATGACACTCCTTATTGCCTTAATCGGTTTTAAGGGGTCCTTAAGCAAGGCCCTTTTTTGCCTTATTAGCCTTTTTGGTTCGGATAACCCTGGTCCATTCATCCTCTGACTCAGAAGCACTGCTCCCAGAGGTGCCCGTCTGATATCCCAGGTTTTCCCAGATTCTGTGAGCCTGGGAATGGCTGGCAGAATGTGGGGATCTGGTCTCCTGTGTCCTGTGACGTTCAGAGGAGTCTTCAGATTCCTCCTTGCTGCCAGGATTTGATGGGTACCCCCCCACTGACCTGTCTGGGCAGAGGTCTTCAGGATGCCCTTAGTGGGCCTACTCTCCTGGGGTTCCCCACTAAATTGCACTGTACTTAGGTGCCCATTCCCAGATGCCCGCCCATCCATTCCTGGGTGGTGCTGGCCTATGAGCCCCATACTTTTGGCTGGATAGTAATCTGCCATCCCTGTGGCCCTGTGCTCATGTGTGCCAGGGCACATGGGGGTGGCCGAGTCCAAGGACTGGGAGAGATGAAGGCCTCTGGTACAAGGGCTCCTGAGGTTATGCTCAGGTGTTTCCCTTTCCCAGCGAACCTCATCTCTATCAGCCCCTGCTCCCTGTTGCCATGCAAGAGCCTGTGCTTTCAGTTCCTCAGTTAAGGCCTTACTAGACTCTATCAGTCTCTCCTGTATGGCTACCTGTTGCTGGAGCCTATCATTGTGCTGACAGAGAGCCTCATTCTCTCTCTGTGCCTCCTGGTTGGTCCTGGAATACTGGGCCAGTGTTTGCTGCAGGAGGTTTACCTCCTGAGTCCCATCCCTACCGGCCTGTTCCTTTCTTGCCAGAGCATCTTCCACCCTCCTGGTGTATTCTAACAAGTTCTGATGCTCTTTTTGGAGGTCACCCAGTCCCTGGAGGGCCAGGTGATTTTCTTCATTTTTTTCTTTTAATTGGCAGACTTCCTGGCCTAAGGTGTCCCTTTCCTGACTAAGAGCCTGCATCTGTGCCGCCATGTCGTCCCTCTGCCTTTTAAGGGCCCCAGCTTTCTGGCGCTCTTCTTCAAATTCTGTCTGGGTATCCAGGTCTTTCAGGATCAGTTTGTTGCTCTCTGTCTTCTCCCTATCTAGGTGGCTTTGCAGGGTGACTACCTGCTCTGCGCATGCCCTATTGAAGTCCAGTTGTTGCTCCAGCTATTTCTGGCTCTGCAGTAGGGCGTCCAAACCTTCTTGGTACTCCTTCTGCAAGGCCAGAAATCTGTTATCCTGGTCAGACTTTTCCTGTTGCAGGATACCCATATCCTCTTTTATTTTAATGATATACTGCCTACTGTCATTTTCTGACTCCTGGATCCTCTGCGGCCTCTGCTCAGAAGAGGCCAGGTCAGATTGGTCCTTCTCTAATGCCATCAGTTGTCTATTTGCCAGATCTTGGCCTTCAGCACATTTGTCCTGTATGGCTCCCATATATAAATATAAATATGCCGCTATCCTGACAATCTTGTCGTGCTCATATTTGGCTTTAGGGGCCATATATAGTTCACTCAGGGCCACATGTAATGGACCCTGATCTCTGCATATGTCTGACCCTGTTTCAGTGATCTGGGGTGTGATTGCCTGCAACAAGACCGCCTGCTCCTGATGAGCCCACTCACAAATAGCTTATGTAAGAGGTGTTCTCTGGCTATCTGGCTATTTTGATATCTACCAAGGTCGTCATTCTGGAAATTGATTTCCTTCCTGACTTACAGAAGTGTGTATTTTATTTTGCAAAACAGACCCTTTCCTTAGAGCGTTCCTTTGAGGGGTGTTTTTACAGTATAACACAGCGTGGTGATCCAACAGGATTATGTATCCTGTCAGTTAGCACACAGTATTAATCTGCAGAAGTGATAGTTCTAATCCAGAATCCCTGGCTCGAGCCCCCAATCTGTTAAGTGACTTCTATTCAGCAATCCCACTAAGTCAGTGCCACGTCTGGAACGCCCAAGGGAAGCCCTTATTTCTATATTTTTATGACAAGTTATACTCTGGATGATAAACCCTTATATAACGCCCCTCTCTTTGAATCCCCCTGACCTCACTGAGCCAAGAAGTAGGTTTGTTTTGCAATTTCAAAGATTTATTGGAAAAATTAAACAATATATATATATATCACACTTTGATAATAAATTAATATTTGATATCACACTTAAGAATATGACAGTGATCAACAATGGATAATATTACAATTGTACGCTTATTTAATTACTTAGGAGTTGGTATAGGAAGGAAAAGGTAACTGAGAATGCTTTATGGTTTCAAGGAAAAACAAGGATGGAAAGAATGCAGTACAGAAATAAACTGATAGGGTTTCACAAGAGATAATATGTTCACTTTTCCCCTTGTGGCAATTCACTCCCCCCTATGCAATATAAGGAGATGGAAGTAAAGCACCCGGTTTTCAGAAATACAATCACAATACAATACGAATTTCAGTTCCCCCCTAGCAAGATTAGAGAAACAGGGATGGTTTTACACGCAGGCAAAAGTACTTTTAAATGTGGTATGCAAAGAAGGGAAAAATATGCTAAAAATGATTTTAATTCCCTGTAGGAGGTTCAGGGTAGGTGATTGCTATTTAAGATTAGTTCAAGTCACACTGACAATGCTCAATGAGGGATTAGCAGGTTGAAAACGAATTTTAGCAGTTCAAGCAAAAGATGGCTATCTTTGACAGGAGCTAATTTTTCAATTTGCGGCAATTTTTCCGAATGCGTCGAGCGCGATTAGGGAATAACTATAAGGAATAGAAAGTCGGTTTTAGGCTTGTTGGAAAGCTTAGAATCTTAGCTTCAAAACGAAAGTTAAATCTTGTTCCTAGCAGTTCCAGAGAAACGGACGATTTTGTGAAGATAGTTGAGATAGTTTCTCGAAATGAAAGTAAACTTCAGAATGACAAAATGACACTTTTACAGCTTTGAAATTACAGAATGAACACACGATTCCTATGATGCAGTTCTGGACAGGTTCAAATGTTTTGAATCAGATTATTTTAGACTAAGAGATTGGTTCTGGCAAAGTTCTAGCTGAGTACTCACACTATAAATTTGAAATAGGCCGTCAAGGTCTGGTCAGGTTTGGACTGGACTCCGGGCGGTTTCTGGTACTGGTTCTGCTCACACAATCTGGTCTGGGTCTGCTAGAGGCACTTCACAGCGGTCTGGTCTCTCTGGTTCTGGTCTCTCTGGATACAGCACTGCTTTCTGGGTCTGCTACCGGTTCTGGCAAAAGTTCTTGGCCAAGAATCCAACAGCTCGCCCGGCTGTTGAATAGTTTGGTTGCAAAAGATTTGGAGGCCTGCTGAAGAGGATTCAGCTTGTGGATTGGCCCCTGCTCTAAGTTCTGGCTTGGTTCTGGATCTATCTGGAGTTGAGTTCTGGATTTTGAAGTCATCCGACAAAATGCTTCGCAAGAAAGTGGAAAGTGAGTGTCTTGCCTGTCCAAAGCAGTCTCTTTTTATGTGTTTTGAAAATGGGTGTGTGCGTGGGCATAACTAAGCCTGCCCCTCACAACTTATCATTGGCCAAGTCCTCCTCTCTCCCTTGATTGGGGGAAGGAATGGAGTGTCATCGTGATGAGGTATGTTTTATGAGTCAGAGGATCCTCCCCTTTGCATTTACTTAATCAATTTTACCCAAAACACATATTTACCAGATACACAGTTTGTTGACATTACATGTACACATTGCAGATGAATTAAGGTACATTCTTGCCCAATTCGGATCTTCCTAAGAGCTTGGGTTCAGAAATGACAACTTATTTTCATTTTTGATTGGTTTTCCAATATTGGACTTTTACCCAAATTTGCACAGAGGTACACCCCCCTTCTGGGCACATTACAGTAATTTACCATATCTCTAGCATAAACCACGTGTCTGCAATATTAATAAATAGCGGGGTTCGGTCCCAGAACACCGCACAAAGTGGAGTTTGGTCTCAAATCGTGAGGGCATTTTCCATATTAAGGACCCCCAAATTGTACATTTCTGTGAGCTTAATACAAGATTTTATAAGCAATTTAATCAAACATACATTTGCCCTTAATTCAATTCACATACCAGTCTGGCCCGCCCCCCAGAACTTGGTGAGTCAGAGATCACAGGCCTCTCCTTCCTGGCAGGGCAGCTGTTGACAGTTACACCCTAATTTGCATTTCTATTCAATTGAAAGGGTCTATTGTGTTATGTCCTGCAGGCTGCAGGGGAAACTCCTCCCTCTCAATCAACAGGGCCATGTGATATCCTGGGCTGTTGTGTGGGTCTCTGAGGTGTTAAGGTTTCTCAGGAAAAGCAAGTCTTTTGAACTTTTAATTACATAAGACCACCTTCTGTTCACTGCACAGTTCTGCAAGACAGCTCTCCTGTCAGGATTTATAGAGCGCCAGCGCCGGTCAGTGGCTTGCAATGGTACTGCACCCATTTTTGGGAGCTGTCTTGAATTAATACATTTCAAAAAGGGGATTTTACTTGATAGCATATGATCCTTGCTAACAGTGTATTAAGGTAGATTCTGCAGTAGAGTTTTGAAAGATGCATTTTGAGCTTGTATTCAGAGAAACAAAGGTGATTTCAAAGCGCTTTTGGAGCTAACAGGCACTGCTGTTTTTCCTTGGCACCAAGTTTCACTCATGGTGCTTCTGTTCCATTACGCTCGCACTGGTGGGTGGCACGTCAGGCGACCATTTTGGTGTGCGCAAAAACTGCACGGTTTTCCTGGATTCTGGCACAATGTGGGCTTTTTCGGCCATCTTGGATTTTCTGAGCCCACAGCCCCAAATGTTGCAGCATAATAACTCGAACATGGCTCAAAACCCCTGACAACATGAAAAGCGTAGTTGTTGTATGCCCCCGTTTGTTTATCACACTATATACTGGGCTACAGCCACAGCATGAATTCTCTAAATACAATGGAGTCAACTAAATGTACTTTCCCCATCCCATTGATATGAACACATATAAATGGCTGGACAACACTGCTCTGCGTGCATTTACAGACTTTCAGTGGCCGTGTCACACTCATGCTTTCGGCACCATATATCTCAATGTAGACCGTGCTTTTAAACACCTAAAGCCTACATACCAGTTTACCCTTATTCCCAGAAGCCACTTTTTTGCTCCTAGTCCAAAGAATTGTACTTGACAGCCTGTATCTGTTAGGAAATATTGTCCCCCTGCTAAATCTGTCAAGCTGTTCAAAACCTAGTCCAGTGTGAAGATAAAGTCATAGTTCCAACACAGAATCATTATCATCTGCTAATTGATTGATTGATTGATTTATTTATTTATAGAGCGTTTTACACCAAGGCGCTGTACAATGGAACAACAAAATACAGAGTAATAACAACAAATAACAATGTGAGCAAAGTGGCAACTTGAATCATTTCAGCAACAAAACAGTGCAAAGAGCAATTGACTGGGAGGGGGGAGAAGTGGAGTGGGAACAGGAGAGTAAAGGGAGGGGTGGGGAAGGATTGAGTGAGTGTAGAAGGAAGGGAGAGAGAGTGTAAAGTAGAAAGGCAAGGTAGTAAGGGAGGGGAGGGATTAGAAGAGGGGAAAGATGGGGGAGTAGAGAGGGTAGGGGGGCTTCAAGGTGAGGATTGGAGGAGGAAGGATTTAAGGGAAGTGCGAAATGAGATGAAGGTAGTGGAAGAGCGGATTGAGAGGGGGAGAGAGTTTCAATGCAGAGGAGCAAGAAGTTGGAAAGAGCGGAACCGGGAGGAAGCGCAGGGGGAAGGAGGTACAGAGAGAAGGAAGTGGTCAGCGGAACGAAGGGAGCGAAAGGGGGAGTAGAAGGAGAGAAGGGAGGAGAGATAAGAAGGGGCAAGACCATAAAGGGATTTGAAAACAAGGCAGAGAAAGTGGAATTTTAGTTGTAGGTGGAAAGTTAGCCAGCCTAGTCGAGAGAGCGAAGAGGAAATGGAGTCACGGGAGGTAAGGAGACAGAGGGTTCGAATGGCAGAGTGGTATATGGATTTAAGAGGGGCAAGCTGAGATGAGGGAAGACCGAAAATTATAGAGGAACAGTAGAAGAGGCGGGAAAAGATGAGTGAGATTAGGAGTTTGGTAGCATGGAATGTGAGGGAGGGACAGATTTTGGGAATATTGTAGAGGTGGTATCTGCAGGAGCGGGAGGTGAGTGAAATGTTTTGCGAGAAGGTGAGAGAGGAGTCAAAAAGAACACCTAGGTTGCGAGCATGAGTGGAGATAGGGAGATTGGAAGGAGGAAAGTGGATGAAAGGGGGAGGAGAAGAAGGGGGAAGAGAGTTAGCGGGGAAGAAAAGGACTTCGGTTTTATCAGTGTTAAGTGAGAGAAAGCAGGAGGACATCCAGTTCTTGATGGTTGAGAGACAAGAGGAGAGTTTAAGGTGGAGGTCAGGTGTAAAGGAGGAGAAAGAGAGAAAGAGTTGGGTGTCGTCCGCATAGAAAAGATGGGAGATGCCAAAGGAGGAGATGACAGGGACTAATGCCCAAACAGTGCTGTTCTGAGTATATTTACAAATGTGAGCTTTTTCCCAGGAGGCATTACCGTATGTACAATTAGCAAATGTAATTTTCCACCACACAAAAGTCTACCTTTTTAGTGCACCACTTTATTTATCAAACTATATAGTATGCCACAGCTTCATCCCGAATTCTCTAAAAACTATGCAGTCAAGCAAATGTAGTTTTCCCACCCCCAATCATATGAACACCTATAAATGGCCACACAGCACTGCTCTGTGGGCATTTATAGATTTTTAGTGGCCCTGGCATACTCCGGCTTTCTGCTGCATACATCACAATGCAGACCCTGCTTTCTCGTCCCGGGAGGATAGCTCAGCGGCAGCGTGCACGTCTTGGAAGCAAGACGACATGAAGCAACAACAGGTTTGATCCCCGGGTCCGCGCTTAGAAACCTCTGGGTGTTTAAGCGTGTTATAAATACGTAACTAAGACAAAAAAAAAAACACTATTACGCAACTAAGAAAAACAAACAATTCCTGTAACAGCGCCTCGATGCCTGCGGGCTGTGTGAGTGCTTTATAAATGTTAAATAAATAACTAAATTAAATAGATCCTATCTACCAGGTTACCTTCATAACCAGAAGCTGTGTGTTGCTCCTAGAAAACATGGATCTCTCAGTGCAGATAATGTTACAAATTGTTTATTAGCACCCTCAGCGGGTGCGTCAACCAGTCGAGTTGCAGAAAGGGGAAAGACCATATGCAAATCAGGCCTGGTCCCACCCAATCAGGCCTAGGTGCAGAAGGTATGTTACCGAGCAGTTCGGTTTGGGCTGGGACAAACCCTGATTTGCATATGGTATTTCCCATTTCTGTAATCGCTTGGCATGCGAAGAATGATGGTCTGGAGGGTTGCCCAGAGAAATGCAAGGGGTTAAGATAAATTCTAAACCTTCCAGCCATTACGTCTTTTGTTTTGCTGTAGTCTATCTGATTGCATAATGTGTCTTCAAACTATGCAATTGTATAGGTGATTCTCAGCTTTAGTTCAAGTTCCCCCAAACAATCTGCATTTCCCTTTGTCTTCTTCATGAATTGCATGAAGGTAAAACGTTGACCTTACATAGGATACCATTAATTGATCTAATAAAGTAGTCTTTGCTGCTGGAAACCATCCACCTTACTGAACTCGTTCCTTCTCTACAAATCAATTAAGGAAATTATCTAAAGCACCAACGAAGATGAGCAATTTGTGAGTGTTTTTTTAACCAGGAGTTGCTATTTGTGAGGCAGGATATGGCAATCAACAGGTCAGAGTTGTGTTTATCTTGGAACCATCAGATGGCTTTCTTTCATACCTGGTATAGACTAAATGTGTGGTAGCAATTGTTCAATGACGCCTGGACTATGCCGCAATGTGTACATAGATGGGCCTCCTTTGGCATGTGCACTTTAGAGACTTCGCAAAGAATCTCTTGATATCGTGGTGGGTCTCTAATAAAAGGGGCACAGCACTTCAACACTTAACAACCTGCATTGGTTTCCAGTGACCAAGGATTAAGTTTTGAGTCTTCTTGATTCGCTACGCAGTTTCGGATTGAGGATCCCTCTATCTGCCTCAAAGGTAAAACATTTCATCACAGTTTCTGTTATCTCTAATCGTAAACGCCTTCACTTTTGAGTTCCAGTATTTCAAAGAGGCAGCATGGGCAGCTAGTCTTTTTCTGTGGTGACAAACAAATGCACCGCCTTGTTTGATCAATGCGATCCAGTATAAAGTTATATTCAAAATCAATTGGAAAAGATGGCTGTGCTCTCAGTAACTCATCACTTATTTGACTCTATTGGGCAGGTAGGCTCAAGAGGCCTTCATGGTGACAATGTACTCTTCAAAGACACATGCATAACATTGTTCTGCACGGCAGCAATAGCCTGGCACTTGATGGCATGATATTGAAAAGATGTGATTGGCTGTGTGGGTAACACCCCACTTGGAATGCGGAAATTGGCAATTCAATTTTTGAAAGTGTCAGGCAGGCCCACTGCACTAACCTCAGGCATTCTGGGAGCATATAGGTGTTTGAACATTATTCCTGTCAGGTTAGCTTTTCAAGCATGTTATCATTTGGGCAGCAGTCTAAAATCATTGACAGCCCCCTGAATTATGTGAGCAAGAATCAGATATAGCATCGGAAGTAAACTGACACATGGATGAAACACACCTTCCAGCAAATTCTGAGTTTATGTTCTAAACATTCTGATTAAACTGGATTAACCAGTGCATGAAAAATGATAGGTGTAAAATGTACTGGTATAATGTTTAAAACTAGTTCAGTTTATACTGACATATCGTTTGTGGTCAGCATGTTTCCTCGGTGTGATAATAGCACATTGCATCCGCCACTGTTTCACTGATGAGGCGCCGGTATATATGTGCATGGTGTCGACCCAGTATATCAATGGGTTGTACAATGTTATGATGGGCTATATTATTTCCTGCAGCAAAATGTTACTGCGTACTGCTGGTGTCCTGAAATTCAGAAGTGTGTTAGATGTAATGTGTGTTCGGTGTGGTGTGTTCTCCTGCTGAACTGTCCTTCTATCCTATACGATTTAATGCAATTTCTCCTAAAAGATGTGATGTCAAACTTGGAACTGTTTTTGAAATGCGTAATTTCTGATTTGTGCACTGGAAGCCAGATGAGGTCAGATTTTGTATACAATTAAACTGTATTTTGAGCTTCACGTGGACGATATAATAATTGTTAATTCATAATAAAAAAATGAATGCATTTGGGGAAAAGCATCTTAACCAGAAGAATCACACGTTGAGGTGAATTATGCGACTCTTAAGAGACCGGCTGCTAATCCTCGGTCTTTTTTTTTTTCGGTCAACCTTTCTGTTGCATGCATAGTATGCAGAATTACTTAGGAATGCACGTTTGGAATAACTTCTGCTTACGAGAAATGCACTAGAGGCGGACACGTCATGCACTACCCGGAGCGTAAGTCATTAAACGGCACTAACAGTGGGAAGATTGTTGCCCAAAATAACTCTGAATCAATGTAGAACCGGCAAAAATCTGTTGATAGAAAGGAGACATTGTTCATGTATGTAACTGGCGCCCGTTCTGCTTGTGTAATCTCACAACGCCTCATTCAAGAGCGCTATGTTTTACTGTGAGGTTGAACTGGCAAAAAAGAAACCTTGTCAGTAAAAAAAAAAAAATACATATATAGTAAACCACAAATGGAAGTGACCCACATTCGCACATCTCCTTAGGTAAGGGCACTGCTCTCCATTTCGTTTCAGGTAAGAAGAGTTTAGAGCCACAAATAAGGAAGAAATGATGAATGGGAACAACCCGAAGTCTTCATTAATTAAGGGCATCCCTACTAAAGATGTGCGACGACCAGTCATTCAAGTGAAATAGACTCAAAACCCCATCCAAGCACTTGAAAAGGGGATTTCCTTGAGACTGGTGCTTCTGAAGGCTGCAAGGGCCGGGGAAGGTACTGACAAACATGTTCTGCAAAATGTTGACTCTTGAAATGACCATTAGCGACTGGCTGGTTTTTGGAGACAGTTGCGTTGGTTCAAATCTGCAGTCTCCCAGTAGGGCTGACCACCTTTTGCTACACACTTGCTACTTCGACTTTAATACAAGCTAGCGCATCATTGTGGAGTTCATTTTGTTAGATATCTGATCGATGTTATCTTTTGAACCCTAAGGACTGTAGACCCTGATGCTTGGGCCCAGGTGCCCACCTTCGGGGTTTTTGATCTGCTTGATGCCTCACGATATAAATCGACATGTGTTAGTTTTACCAGTGAAATACAACGTAAGGGGATTAGATCTGGGGTGGGTGGTTAGCCTGTTCATAAAGTGGGGGTCAGATGTGTATCTGCATAAAGAGAGGTTAGGGGACTGTGGCTTTTAAGAATGTGTGCCGCTCACTGACTCAAGCAAGCCAACACATAGTCATGGTGAGGGTAAAGTCGCATCAATTCCACTTTTATAATGTGTGCGGCTCCGCTCGCTGACTCAAGCAAGCCAACACATAGCCATGGTGAGGGTAAAGTCGGATAAACTCCATTTTTAGAATGGGTGCCGCTCACTGAATCAAGCAAGCTAATACATAGTTGTGGTGAGAGTAGAGTCAGGTCAGAAAATGGTCAACAAGAAGCAGGCTTTCTATGTGTAGACCATACGGCTGGTATGTTATTCCATCTGCATTTTACCAGCTCTTGGAACCAGATATATTGGCAATTACCCTCACCCAAAGAAGTAGCTGCTATGCCTGCGCACCGATTGAAACAGGGCTCATTGATGCAGCTCTATCCTGATGTGCAGCATTCCATCCATGAGGATACACATACGGCTACACCAATGAACCCGAACCCTCACCTACAACACCTTTATTCCACACCCTGATGTGCCTGTAGATGTAGCTCATTCCTGTTATTTCATTTGTAGGAGCCAGACATATTTGTCAATACAACAACATCATGACCTGAAGAACCCCCGTTAGTCTAGAATTGAGACTCACACATAGCCCCGTAGAATGGATCTTTAACAAAGAGCAGCAGTGCAGTTGCATCTGAAGTGCAAGCTTCACAACACACCCAGCACGTAAAAGGCAGTCAGCATCAGTACAACTGCCTTTCCCACCAGGACGAGTACAGCAAAGGTAGAAGAAACACAGTCTGTGCAAAGCTAGAATATGACATATCCTAGCAAAGCTTTACTCACTTTATTAACCGTGTTATTTAGCCGTATATTTCAACAACTTTAGGCACAATAGCACAATTAAAATTACAATACAATTCAGTATGCTCCTACTGCTTTTAGCACAATACATCAGTAAAATTACAATGCACTCACCTAAGCCCAAACATGTGAGGAAAAGGAAGCAGGACACCCTCTGAGCATACATTATTGTAGGCTCTCCAGAATACTGCTACCTTTATAAAAAAAAAAAAGGGTAAAGCAAATGATACAGGGCTCATTATTCCCCCCTCCATGAGCAAGTCCCAAATGACCTCAGCAGTTTAATCTGAACTCTGTCCCGTGGCCACGATCGCCACCCTCCTATATCCGCACACGGAGTCACAATGTATTAACAAATGCTGCACCGACTCAAGAGTGCCACAGCCACAAAGTCGATACATCCTGGCAGGCCTACGGATGTTTAACCAAGCCCCCGTAATTTCAAAGGTCTGAATGGACACATCCCCCAACATTGATCCCACATTTTTGAATAAATGGACACACCCCAGTAGGGAATGAGACCAGGAGATAGATTGCAAGTTGAACAAAGTTTTATGTCAGATAAAAGATGTATGCAGAGAACTCTGCTGCCTGAGAGCGCTCTGCCGGACATTACATTGAGCAGCACATTATAAGATTGAAACGTGTCAATGCTGATGCTTCGGTATAGTTAGAAAATACTTGAATGTCATTGGCTAGACATATAGAAACATAATGGAAACATAGGAGACATTTGCACCAGATTGGCTCGAGGCTCGGGTGTTCGTCGAGCAGCACGTGGGTCAGCTGGGCTCATCTCCATGGGGTGAAGGTCAGACACACACGATGAAACATAATTAACTAATCTATTTTAGCAAAGCAGGAACTGAAGACATACAAGAAATAATGATAGAAAAAAGTGGACAGTCATGGGGGTGTTGTAGAGTTCATTTTGTTAGATATCTGATCGATTTTATCTTTTGAACCCTAAGGACTGTAGACCCTGATGCTTGGGCCCAGGTGCCCACCTTCGGGGTTTTTGATCTGCTTGATGCCTCACGATTTAAGTCGACATGTGTTAGTTTTACCAGTGAAATACAACGTAAGGGGATTAGATCTGGGGTGGGTGGTTAGCCTGTTCATAAAGTGGGGGTCAGATGTGTATCTGCATAAAGAGAGGTTAGGGGACTGTGGCTTCTCAAGGTGGGGGTCGAGGGGCCATAGACAGGTTTGTAGAGCTGGATGGGCATGCAGGCAGTGGTTCTGCTCCAGTCACACACAGGGCAGTGAGTTCAGAGGAAGGGAAAGAATACTGTATCTGTTTGCAACAATTCATGCCTGGGCTTCCGTGAGAAAAGAGCTTGTGCCACACAGACAGCGGAGGAGGTGGTGGGGGCGACTAGGCTGGCTGTGCACAGCACTGGACAGTGGTAGAGATGGCTTTTGGAAATCATTGTGCGGCCTAGTAAAAAGATGGAGTCTGGGGTAGTATAAAATGGAGTCTTTATGTGTCATCCAATGGCTCCTGTCCTCTGTCTTCAGAGGACAAAACGTGGGGACGTCTCCCACAATTGGATGAGCATAAGATTAATTCCATACAGAATGTACAGGGGGGGTCAAAAGGACCATTCTTCCCTTACAGGTCTTAACAGAATTGGTTACAATATTAAGGTAATCCCAGACCAGCATGCGGGAATATACTAAAAAAATAAGGCACGGTTTGACATGGAGGCCAATTGCGACATATAATGCTGATGATAATGGCTATAAAGAGCTACTTTTATGGTGGCTTTATATTTGAAAGAATTGCCGACTCAAAGTGGCATCCGGGACCATAGCCAACCATTTCTTTCCAGCATCGACTAAGCTGTGGATGGGACTACCCTGCATGGAAAAGCTTTTAGTCTGACACACACTGTAGATGGCGAAAATCAAGGTGCCAACCTTTGCATTGGCAAGCTGGCAGAGAAGATTCAAGGAGGACAACTAGAGCCTTGCAATGCAGGAAAAGATACCAAACTCCAAGAATATGGTCTTGATAGGTGTCCGAGTAGGGAGCCCGAGGAGCCTCTTGAGTAAGAAGTATTCCAGTTTTGCCACACCCACTGTGTTGCCAGGCTGCCAAAGTATGGCACCATACATCAAGATCGGGCTGATCTTTTCAAAGAATAGTTTGACCAGAATGCCCAAAGAATAACCTTCTCCTGAGGAAGCAATTTTCCCCAGGGCCCTCAACACTTGGAAACACCTAAGTCTGATGTTGTCTAGGTAGCATCTACCACAAAGGCCCCCATAGAAAAGGACACCCAGGTATTTGTACTCTTGGAGTAACTCAAGATTTTCCCCCTCCCAGTGCCAAGGGATGATGGCCTTTTTGTTGGCCAAAAGAGTTAAATACAATGATCTTGGTATTACAGATGTTAATCACCAATTCCAATGAGTCAGAGTAACACTTTAAAGCCTCCAAAGCAGCCTGAAGGCCAATGGGGGTGAGGTCCAACAGAATGATGTCATCAGGGAACCCCATCCATTGGAGGGGGAAATCCCCCAACTTGCGTGAATCGAGATAGGGTTCACCAGGGCCACACCCATATTGGTGAGATATAGGTTGAACAAATGAGAGGCCAATCTACAGCATTGTTTCAGGCTGTGTGATGTAGGGATCCAAAGGGTAGTGCTGCCCAACTGGTCCAACCAAACTTTGACCCAAGTGCCAAAGTTGAGATGTATAATCCCGGCCAGTAGACTTGCAGGGATTTTCCAAGCAGAAAGTTTGCACCAAAATGTATTGTGATTGATTGAGTCACATACTGCGCTGTAATCTATAAACGCTGTGTAAACCGTGCACTTTCTTTGTAAGTCAGGCCTGTTGTATAATGGTCTGTAGGGCAAGAGAATTGGTCATGGTACTGAGGTCCCATTAGAATCCTGTTTGGCTAGGTATAATGAGGTTGGCTGCCACCACCCAAGCACAAAGTTTGTCAAGGAGCATACGGGCAAATGTTTTAGAGGAAGCATCTAGCATTGCAAGGAGTCAGTAATTGCTCCGATATATACAAGCGCCCTCCTTCCAGACAGGCACAATGATTCTATCACACCAAAAAGATGGAATAACCTGGGCTTCACCAATCCACAGAAAGAGGCTGTCCAGTGCAATAGCCCAGTAATCATCCTTCTTGATGATCATGCTACAAATGCCATCAGGGCCTGGGGCCCTGGAGAACCTACTACCAAGAATGGTCTTGTAGATAACATTATAGTTGAGGATGTACTGCCATCGGCCCAAGGTACCACAATTGGCAGTCATACCACTCCTCCACCCAAGGTGTTCATGATATGCTCAACCCAAGCATTAGCAGGTACTCCAAGCAATCCGTGTGCAGGTTTATGACCATCAATTTCCCTCCAAAATTCACGCTGATTGTCGGAGGAGACCAGGTAGGCCAGGTTTCGCCAACAAGCACATTCAGTAGAATGTTGGTGGAACTTAATCCATGAGCAACGGGTGCTCTTGGCTTTGCCCAACTGGTGTGATGCACAGAGGGATCCAAATGCATATCCATAATAAAGCATAGTTTGATGCGCAAGGCCTTTCTCTTATCCACCACAGCATCATCATATGGGTGGTGATGGGATGGCAGTAACATAGTAGGTTGCTTGTTAATTGGTTTGGTCTTGTTGAAGACAGAGGATCCTGAAGCCTCCATCATTTTGCCAAAATCCTCAAGCGCCATGTACGGATAATCCTCAGGACGCTCTATCGCAACCCTCCCCCAATGCTCAACAAAGTGGCATGGCGCAAATAAACAGAAACCACATCCAGTCGGTGCCTAGTCCAAGAGTTGCAATTAATAGTAGAATGAATCTCAAGGATTCCAGTGCTCACAGGTGCAACACAATGCACTGCAGAGTTTATTGTCAGCACAAGAGGCAGATGGTCACTATCTAGAACAGAATAGATACCCATGTCCGAGACCAAATAAAGGGAGTTCACAAAAACCCATAGTCCAAGATACTACTGGATTTTGGTGAAACCGGGTATACCTCAGAGGGGAATCAATGGGAAAGCTCCATTAATCATGGAGAAACCCTAAGAGTATAACAAGGATGCTCACTCCATGCCCCATTTACAGTGGAGGGTCAATATATTATCCTCCAAGGTAGAGGTCATAGGGCCTTCCCTGAAGTCGCCCATATACTGAGGGGATGGGATACATGGGTCAAAATACCCACAGATCATGCAAGAGGGGGAAGGCAGATCTTCAATCAAGGTCTCAGTCTCACATTGCACCAAAGTATGAGGCAGTCTATATGGGGAATCGTATAGGTTGATAATGGCCACTTGTCTACTACTTTCTTCAACTGGAACATTAATCACAGCCATCAGAATATTAGGAGAGCTTGTATGGATTTCCATCAGCCCCAAAGAATTTCTAGCACCCAAAAGCAAGCATCCCCTACAGTGCCCAAGAGGACCCTGGGTGGCCAAGTTATGGATAAATTCATCCATCAACAAGAATCGATACCATTAACCATGTCTCCTGCTAGGCGACCACACAGGTTTGGTCAATTAGGTCCATTAGGCCTCCCTCACCAAACAAATGCGAGTGGCCACGGGTATTCCAGCTAATGAACTGGGCTAAAGGTTCTGAATCTCCTTTAATGCCGCCAACCTGGCCAACCAAGACCAGTGGTTCTCTTTCCCCGACAACCCATACCAGTCTCTGTGCCAACAGGCAGACCAGGAGCAGAAAAGGAGGGGCGGCCTGTGGTGAAGGGCAATAGAGCTGGTACATTGTTCCGTCGGCTGATATCTTGTGCAAAAAATATGGAGTCAATTAATGAACACTCGTAGCCCAACCGATTCAGCTGGTCAGAGTACTCCAGGGCATAAGCCAATGTTTCCTAAGAGCGTAAATAAACCACTGAAGTGGCATTTGTAGAATACTCACAAAGATCCACAGTTTTAATTTCTTCACTGCGGATCACCTGTAGAGGGATGATGCAGTGGAATAGGTGGAGCAACTGGGCTTGGTTCAGATGATGGTCATCAGCCTCTTTAAAGAGGCAATTAATCAATACTGCCTTTGTATTCTGTTCGCCAGAGGCATGCTTAAATCCCTAACAGCCCCCTGGAGCCTTTTCACAGGGGCGCAGGCCCTACAAACAGGAGGCGGGTTAGAGACCCCAAACCCACCCTTGGTCTGAGCACAGAAGTTCACACACATCTTTCGCAACGGGCCAGGGTCAAATACCACAGGTGCAGTGGTAGTGCAATTCAACGTGCCCAGTGAGCCGTTTGCAAGTATGGGCTTGGGCACAGAAGGAGTAGCTCTGGCCCTGAGAGTAGCCGCACGAGTTCACTCAGTTACCTTAGGTCAGACTCAATCAACATAAGGTCCCTAGAGGCAACCTGAAAAACCACAGACTTAGACGATGGTACAACACCACTGGGAAAAGCAGACACCAGTGTTTGCCCCATAGGCAAGACGAATATAGGAAATGGAGCAGGAGGTGTTGTCTCACGAAGTGCAGCCATCATAGCTTTTCATTTTGTTTTATTAATAAGTGATCCGTACATCAATGCCTGACTAAATACTTTCCGGGCCAACACTTTTGGTGCTTCTCCAAAGGCAGATGACCCCCCCGGGTAAGATCTACATTGGGGGGGTTTGAAGCCTGCTGTGGAGAAATGGAAAGGACTGACAGGGTCGAGTAGTTGGTCGAGGATACAGAGGGGGGGTGTAGGTGTACGTATCTCGGCCCAATATGTTTCATGTCTATTTAAAGTTCCAGTAAGCCTCTCAATCAAACCCAAGGTCTGCTCATGCCCGTTCAGTTTGGATGCAATCAAGTTGCATTTAATTGTTAAATCAGTTCATAAAGATTCCAAAACATCATACAGCATGGCACTGGAGAGGTCAATAGATACATTGAGGAAACAGTCAAAGAAAATCCACATTGTCTTCGTATAGAAATTTCCCTCACTCGAAGAGGAAACATCCATCAAAGCAGCTGGAATCTCCAGGAGGGAGTCGGCAGCAAAAGGGACTCCTATAGCACGGACAGAAACTACAGGGGCAGAGGGGATATAGGCTCAATCAGGGGGTCAGGCAGGTCAAGATTCACTTTAAAGGGGGGATCCAATCGAGACACTATGACGTGAATGGATAAGACACATAGTTTCACCCACAGCCTTAAAAAAGGGGGAGTTATCCACAAATGGGGCACAAAGCGTCACAGAGGGTGCCACGTTGCAAGGGGAAGCTTTTCCAGTGGGGGAAGACTGTTACAGTGCAAGGGGGCAATCCACTTGGGGAGGCACGGCAGGCAAGGAAAAGGATCTCGCCACCAGTTAATAGTTTTGGTGCCCAAGCACTGGAGAGTTAAAATAAGTTCTTTTGACAAGTTCTCAGAGAGAGTTCGAGCAGAAGAGGCAATGTCGTAGAATCCTTGTTGCATGTCGGTTGGAAGAGAGGTCGTCTTTGGGTCAGATACATATTTAGGCAGTTTTAATGTCTGTTGTGGTCAGGCTCTTTAGGTCCGACAAATATTTTTAGCAAGGATTTCAACAGGGATGTCAACAAGCGCCTCGGGATGCGAACTTCCTTCGATCACCTCTTCCAGGGAAGCTAGCAGAGCAGTTGCTTCCTTCATAGCTCCCGACAGGGAAAAAGCCACGTGTGTGGGCGGGCGAGTTAAAATAAGGATGCCATCTTGATGCTTCAGTGTAGACAATTCATTAAAAGTAGGTGGCAATGGAAAATATTCAAGAAGTGATGCCAACTCCCAACTCACCAAGCTGCAAAATTGTGCCCTCACTTCCAAGCTCAATTACTCGCACAATCTGTGCTTCACTCAGAAACACACCTATGCACCCACACACACACACACACACATCAAATAATAAGCAGGCAACAGTGATGCAACAAACACACACACACAAGGTACAGCACAGTGCAGTCAAAGGGATCTATGTGATCACTGAGGACAAAAGATATTTCCAATATGAAAATGTTGAATTTCTTTTTTCTTTCACTGCAAGTATATGCAGAGGAAGACTCGTGCAGCCCTCACCCACTCCCTTACTTTATTTATTTGCCTAACCCCCCCACCACATATACTTGTAGTGAAATGCGTAGTAAAAGGTTCAACATTTTTGTATTCAGAATTTTCAGATTCAGTATTTTGGTATGATAGCCAATCTAAGCACAGGATTCCACCTGTCAGGAGAGGTACTGCATGCAGAGAGGCAGACTATGTGCACACACAAACACAAGCGAGGTACAATAATGGTTGTAACTATGTTAGATTATTTTACAAACACAGAACAAGTGTAGCAAAGAGTGTGCAAACCTCTAGATTACACTTTTCTTCCCAGAATATCGTATTTTGTTCTAATCTTTTTTCCGTCCCCTGGTAGGTCACTTGTGATGTACCAGCTGTCATCTGCTCAAGTGCACACCATCTCCATCACTACCCGTGTGCTGCTGATTCAGATTGAATAGTTCAGTGAATGAAGCTCTGTGCCTAAGATCTAAATTCAAGAAGCAGGATACAAGTTCTGTGGTTCTTAGCAGGGCTGACTGTTTCCAAGGTGAATATACTGGCAATTAAATTGGGCAATAATAACATCTATTATTACTGCACTTAGAAATAATACGAGTTTGGCCTGTAATCTTGAGCTGAAAACGTGATTTGATCGATCAATACTATTTATCAAATCTTTCTTATGAGCTAGTTTACCACCTCAACCATCTCTCTACTTATTTCATCGCCTTGTATGCCTTTTCTTTGTTAGGCGGAAACCTGTGCAGTTCCCTCTGGGACCACTGCAAAAGATTTAGGACTGCAGGTGTTTGGCAGTAAACCCACTTGGTAGCAGTCTGTACCACACAGATTCACTTGGTAGCTGTGGCTGAGCAGTCAGACTTCCCTCAAGAAGAGTTAAGCAGTATGTGGAGTATACAAAATAGGGCAATTCTTCACGGCAAGACAAGCAAACACGCAACGAGGCTCAGTGTAAAGATATTAAGGTATTCATTTATAACGAAACATCTATCAAAAACACTAAGGCACTATTATGGCAAACAAATCAAACACAATTACTCTACGAAGAAGGAACGATCAATCCCCCTAGCAATATTTCGACAAGTCTAGGTTCTACCGGCACCACTTATTTACAGACAGAGGTGTATGCCTCAACCTAGATGGCACTCTAATATTAGTTAGGATGGGAGAGAAAAATTAGCAGGTTATGAATGCAACACAGTTCAATAATTTGCGGGAAAAATGCAAGGCATGAAGGCAAGAACCACAATAGATCATAAAGTTCAGAGGCAAGGCCCACTCGGAGAGAGGCAAGGCGATATGTCCCAAAAAGTCTCTAGTGGAGATGCATTCAAGTCTTTGTAGCAAATTGTTATCGGCAGATTGAACCAGTTCAGAACAATAAATGAGAAAAGCTTGGAGGCGACCCAACGGGAAGGAGAGGATTAAGACACCTCACTCGAACCGATCGAAAGGGAAGCCAGGCAGACACGGTACCTTGTTGTGGAGGGCAGCTCCGGCGGGGGCAGTTGTTCCTGGTGGTGGATGCACGTCGGGTCTTTGCCAAGAGTAGAGATGTTCTCGTCGTCGAAGAAAAGTGAAGTCCGGTACACCACCAGGGAAGAGACCAGCCGCGGAGTGCTCCGTCACAAGGCACCACCTTTGGTCGCGGTACAGGGGTAGTGGCTATCCGGTTGCCGAGGTGCGCTGCACGGGCAATTCGACCACTGCGTCCTGAGGCGCATAAAAGAAGCAAAGGAGACTGGTTGTTCACACCAGTCAGGGGAAGAGACTCTCTGGCAGGGAGATCTCCTCTGTCGTCGGGAAGTGGTGAGTCGGCTCAGCAGGGCTCCACCGGAGGTGTCGTCGTTGCAGGTCGGCTCAGCGTTACCCTCGTCGGATTCTTAGGTCCTGTGGCGACTTCTGAAGATCCAGTCCCAAAAGCCCTGCTTTTATGCAGAAAACCCCCATTCATTCAGCCTAGCTGTCAATCAACACATGCTAAGTGGTGAGCGGTAAGGCTCACCACTTGGGCCAATCACTCCAGAGTGCGACCGGAGTTGGCAAGGCAACTTGGTCCAGGGTGCCTAAACCCCCCCCCACACCCCTGTGGTAACCCAGACAGAATGGCACCAGTGGAACAAAGGGCTCAACCTTTGGTTTAGGAGTCACAGAGACGAACACAGACGCCATTTTACAAACCGAGTTCTGGCAGAAAATACCATCCGATAAACTTATTTACGATAAGTAGACCGGTGGTACGTTCGAGATTAACGAGGAAAAGTATCAATCTCCAACAATGGGACGAATCCCATAGGGTTAGGTTCGGGGTCGAACATAACAAGTAGTTTCCACTGCCACCAGCCAAAACTAGACGAGGGGGGATGGGACAGTGCCCCCTCGAGTAACAGATCCAGGAGTAATCGAATTACCCCTACTAGTACGCCCACAATAAGATGGTTTGTACTAGTTCTGTTAGTAAATTTAGGTCTAGTAAAGCCAATGGTGACTTTACATGCCCGGGGAGAAAGTAGTCGGTCCCCGGGTATGGAGTCTATGGTGGGGGTCCGCTAGGACGCCCCAGTGCTACGGCACATAGGGTGCGGTGTAACACACATAGAAAAACATATGAGACCCTATGGAGTAAAAGACCCCATAGCCCATAGAACACATTGACATTCAAAGGAATTACACACATACATGTCCAAGAGTGGGAGGAAAAGAGTCTCACTCTTGTCAGGATGGAAAAAAACAAACTCCCGAAATCCAGCAAAGCTGCTGGGGGACTCACTAGGTTAGGAAATTCAGCCTAAACAGAGAATTCTCCCTAACACTTGCCCCCCCCAGACTAAGGGACAGGAGGATTTAATCCACTCCTGGATGAATCTCATACCTCTAGTCGATGACATACATCCTAGAGAGACCATCAGAATTTTGGTGGTGACATCCTGACCTGGCTCAATGGTGAAATCAAACCCTTGCAGGCAGATCGACCATCTCAATAGTTTTGGGTTTTCCCCTTTCATTTGCATTAACCATCTCAAGGGTTGGTGGTCAGTCTGAATGACAAAAGTAGAACCATACAAGTACGGCCTAAACTTCTTCAGAGCCCACACGATAGCAAAGCACTCTCTTTCGATTGTTGCCCACCTTGTTTCAGGATCCTTCAGCTTGCGGCTGATGAAGCAAACGGGGTGCTCCCTACCTTTCCCATCAGTTGACTGAGTACGGCACCTATTCCTACATTTGAAGCATCTGTCTTCACAATGAAGTGTTGGCGGTAATCAGGAGCTCTGAGTACTGGGGCTTGGCAAAAAGCCGTTTTCAGGTTTTCAAAAGCCTGATTGCACTCCTCGTTCCATTTAACCTTTTTAGGAAATTTGGGCGAGGAGATGACATTCAGTGGAGAAGCTATGGTCCCATAGTTCTCTATGAAATTCCTGTAATACCCAGTGAGGCTTAGGAAGGCTCTCACCTGGGTTTGAGTAGTCGGGGTTGTCCAATTTTGCACAGCTTCAATTTTACTGAGCAAAGGCCTTATTTCTCCACCGCCTACCTCATGCCCAAGATAGACTACCTTACTCTGTCCAATTTGGCATTTGCTCGCCTTTATGGTCAGATTGGCTCGTCCGAGAGCCTGAAAAACATCTCTCATGTTCTTCCCAGGAATTGCTGAACACTGCGATGTCATCCAAGTATGCCATGCAGAAGTCCTCCATCCCATTCAGAACCTAGTTTACCATCCGTTGAAACGTAGCAGGTGCATTCTTCAGTCCGAAAGGCATTACCTTAAACTGGTATAAGCCAACGGGGGTAGAAAATGCAGTTTTCTCCTTGGCATGGTCTGTCAGGGCTATTTGCCAATAGCATGACGTCAAGTCAAATGTGCTGAGGAACTTGGCGGCGCCAAGTTTATCCACCAACTCATCTGTTCTTGGCAAAGGGTGGGCATCAGTCTTGGTGACTGCATTAAGAGCTCTATAATCCACGCAGAATCTAAGTTCTTTAGATGCAGCCTTTGGTACTAACACAACTGGGCTAGACCATGGACTAGTAGAGGGCTCTATTACCCCGGGATCAAGCATCTTGCTGACCTCACCTTTGATGTGGGTTCACACGTTTTCTGACATGCGGTATCCTCTGCTTTTGACTGGCAGACAGTCACCAGTGAGTATGTCATGCTGGCCCCAAGGGGTCAAGCCTGGTGAAAGCGAGAACAGAGAGGCAAACTGATTCAACAAAGATTTGCACTCTTCTTGTTGCTCGGGTGTCCGATTGTAGGAGAGATTTACTCCTTCCATTTTTTCATCTAAAGGTAAGCCTCTGAGGCGATCCGGAAGAGCTTCACTCTCTTCTTCTTCCTCGGATGACGCTAGAAGCAACGCTCCTACATCAGGTCGGGAGACATACGCTTTAAGTCGGTTGGTGTGAAAGACTGTCGGAGCCTCCTTGGGATTGCCCAAGTCCACCAGATAGTTAACCTCTCCGAGTTTACCCACAACTCGGAAGGGTCCCATCCACTTATCTTGCAAGGCCCTCTGCCTTGTTGGGATCATAACGAGAACGAGCTGGTCTTGAGCGAACTCAACCATGTTAGCCTTTTGATCATGCCACTGCTTGACCAATGCTTGTCCAGCTTTCAAGTTATCGCTTGCTTCCGTCATCATGTGTGACATTCTCCTCCGGAGACCTATCACGTAGTCAGTCACTCTGACTGGCTTGGGGGAAGGAGCACTCTCCAACCCCTCCTTAATCAGGGCCAATGGACCTCTGACGGGATGACCATAGAGTAGTTCGAAGGGCGAGTAACCTACGCCCTCCTGAGGGACTTCTCTATAAGCAAAGAGAAGGCATGGCAGTAGAAGGTCCCACTTACGCTTAAGAGGTTCCTCTAAAGCACCTATCATGATCTTCATGGTTCGGTTGAACCGTTCTACCAACCCATTGGTTTGTGGGTGGTAAGCTGTTGAGAACTTGTAAGTAACTCCACAGGTTTTCCACATGGCTTTCATGTAGTTGGACATAAAGTTTGACCCCCTGTCAGAGATTACTTCCTTAGGAAACCCGACCCTAGTAAAAATACCAAGGAGGGCCTTAGCTACAGCCGGAGCTGTAACAGTCCTCATAGGAATTGCCTCAGGATACCTAGTAGCATGGTCTACTACAACAAGTATAACCCTGTTGCCTGAGGAGGTTGGAGGATCAAGGGGACCAACAATGTCAATCCCTACTCTCTCAAATGGGACTCCCACAAGTGGGAGAGGCACTAAAGGTGCCATATTCTTGGACCCAACCTTAGCAGAGATCTGGCAGGTGTGGCAGCTCCTGCAGTGTTTTTCTACTTCGGCCCCCATCTTCGGCCAATAGAAGTAGAGAGAGAGCCTTCCCTTAGTCTTCTTGAAACTCAAGTGACCAGCCAAAGGAATCTCGTGGGCTAACTGCAAGAACTGTGGTCTGTTCTCTTGGGGTACTACAAGTCGTTTGTAGTCTCCAGGTGCAGACTCGGTCGGTTCACTGTAGAAGAGGCCATCTTCCCAGTGCAACCTGTATTTCCCAGGCTCTTGCCCTTCAGCCTGAGCTTCTGCCTGGTGGCGAAGACCTTCCAGAGTTGGACGTTCTCTCTGTCCCTTACTGAAGTGTGCCCTGCAGGGTCCACCATCTGCCAGTAAAGACTGCAGCTCAGGATGGTCAACAGGATCCAGATCTCCAATGAGTTCCTGGCCTTCCATTAGCTGTTCCTCAGAGTCTAATTCTACCACGCAGGGTTGTACCTCCCTCTCAGCCTCGGCTGGAGGTGGAGTTACGGGTGTAACTTTGGACAACCGCGGGGAAGTCCGTGTTGGCTGCACTGGAATGCTGGCTGCTGGTTTTGGGATAGAAGTCTTAGGTTTCCCTTTCGCTTCTGATTTCTTGGAGACAGCGGCCGACAATTCCAGTGGAGCAGGAGTGATTTCTTTCTTCATCATCTCCTTGAGAGTACCGCGCATGGTCCTCCCTCTTGCGGGTCTGGTTAGCTCCTGTAACCGTTTACTAGGAGGTCTGGGAGTATGCGATACAACTCCGAGAGTTTTCAAATCGTTACCCAACAGTCTGCGTCCTGGTACCTCACTCTGTATGCTGACAGGTATCTTCACAGTCATGTCGTTACACTGGATGAGAACTGTTAATTGGGGAAGCATCTGCACAGGCCCTCCAGCTAACTTGGTGAGGCGTTTGGGTTCCTTAGCAACATCCTCAGCCTGAAAAAACGATTTTTCCACCACAGTTATGCTAGCCCCAGTGTCCCTAATGGCAGGAGTCTCCTGACCATTCACCTGGACACTGTCCTTATAATACTCTTTAGTATTATCGGGGATAGAATTATAGACATCTAAATTCTGTTGTTCCCACAACCCCAGAGATACTAAAGAAACGCTGGCTGAGACTCCAATGGGATCGTCAGCTAGCAGTAGAAAGTTTCCACTTGCCATTTGGACTTCCTGCTCTGGAGCGAAGGCTAAGGAGACAAGCTGGACCCCTGAAGGTTTACCCTTACATCTGGGATCTCCTTTCACGTGGTCAGTCGAGCCACAAACAAAGCATTTACCGAATGCTTTCTGGAATGGTGGCTTGTTCTGACCTCCTTACGGTTTGGCACCAGAAGACACACTATTCTGCTGTGGTTTTCCTTGTGGCTTACCCTTCTGGTTTTGTTTGGGGCCCTCTTTGGAATGTGAGTTATTAGAATTCTTTTTTGAGTCTTTTTTAGGCTGTTTTCCCTCATCCTTCTTCTGAGTTGCCTCAGAATCTTTATAAGTAGCCCTGTTGGCAACCCACAAGTCAGCAGCCTTAGCTAGCTTCCGGGAATCCAATTCCTTCAAATCAGCCAAGTGCTGTCTGAGCTCAGGAGAACAGGCATCATAAATAGACTCCAACATAAAAAGATTCCTCATACCCTCATAAGTGTTCACTTTGTAACCCTTAAGCCATCCCTCTAAGTTCTTCAACCCTTCACTCACCCAGGTAGCCCAAGGGGTACCATCATGCTTTTTGAGGGTTCTAAACCTCCTAAGATACTGGGAAGGGGTCTTCCCGAATCTAGCTATTAAAGCTAGTTTCACACTTTCGTAATCCGTCTTATCCGCCTCCCCCAACTACATTACCACATCAGTCGCAACAGGAGGGAGCCTAGAGAACAACCAGGGAAGTAAAGCATTCCCGGTGATGTCCTGGAGCCCATGATTGTATTCAAACAGTTTCAACCAATCCAACACATCCAATCTCGGTTCATACATATCCACTAATTCCTTTGCCATCCGAGGTCTTTTGAGACTAGAGCTCCTAGAGGAACCAGAGGAGAGAAGCATTTTCCATAGACAACTTTTTCATCTCTAACTCGTGATTAAGTTCTATTTCCCTGAGTCTTAACTCAGCTTGCTTCTGCTCAGCCTGGGCATTCATCCGTCTGAACTCGAGCTCTTGGTTTCGTTCAGATTGAGCCAAGAACCGTTTGTATTCTAATTCGAGCTTCATTTTTTCAAGTTCGAAATAAGCAGGGTTACTTGTGGGACCTGGTATGGGCCCCGTAGGCACAGCTGGTAAGGCGGGTAGAGGAGCAGGGGAGACAGTTTTGTTAGCCTCGCTGTCCTCGTCAGCCTCTTCATCGCTATCATCAGAATTACAATTTAGATCAACACCATCACTGTTATCTACATTTGCTGGAGAGCTTGGTTCCTCTGAACCAGTACCCAGACTTTGGTTCGCCAGCAATCTCTCTATTAGTTCTAACTTCTTGCCTCTTACAGAAAGATTCTCTTGCCTACAGAGAGCTCGCAAACTCTCAGTATTTTCACCTGACAAGGACTCTTGACTGTAAGTTTCCATCATAGACATGTTTTTGAAAGTTGCTTTTTGTGCTAAGTTTTGTGGTTAGTTATCCTACAGTGTCGAAAAGCACTCTAAACAGTATACTCGATACAAATCCCACCGCTGTACACCAGTGTTAGGCGGAAACCTGTGCAGTTCCCTCTGGGACCACTGCAAAAGATTTAGGACTACAGGTGTTTGGCAGTAAACCCACTTGGTAGCAGTCTGTACCACACAGATTCACTTGGTATCTGTGGCTGAGCACTCAGACTTCCCTCAAGAAGAGTTAAGCAGTATGTGGAGTATACAAAATAGGGCAATTCTTCACAGCAAGACAAGCAAACACGCAACGAGGCTCAGTGTAAAGATATTAAGGTATTCATTTATAACGAAACATCTATCAAAAACACTAAGGCACTATTACGGCAAACAAATCAAACACAATTACTCTACGAAGAAGGAACGATCAATCCCCCTAGCAATATTTCGACAAGTCTAGGTTCTACCCGCACCACTTATTTACAGACAGAGGTGTATGCCTCAACCTAGATGGCACTCTAATATTAGTTAGGACGGGAGAGAAAAATTAGCAGGTTATGAATGCAACACAGTTCAATAATTTGCGAGAAAATAGCTAAGCCATGAAGTCAAAACCACAATAGAGCATAAAGTTCAGAGGCCAGGCCCACTCGGAGAGAGGCAAGGCGATATGTCCCAAAAAGTCTCTAGTGGAGATGCATTCAAGTCTTTGTAGCAAATTGTTATCGGCAGATTGAACCAGTTCAGAACAATAAATGAGAAAAGCTTGGAGGCGACCCAACGGGTAGGAGAGGATTAAGACACCTCACTCGAACCGATCGAAAGGGAAGCCAGGCGGACACGGTACCTTGTTGTGGAGGGCAGCTCCGGCGGGGGAAGTTGTTCCTGGTGGTGGATGCACGTCGGGTCTTTGCCAAGAGTAGCGATGTTCTCGTCGTCGAAGAAAAGTGAAGTCCGGTGCACCACCAGGGAAGAGACCAGCCGCGGAGCGCTCTGTCACAAGGCACCACCTTTGGTTGCGGTACAGGGGTAGTGGCTATCCGGTTGCCGAGGTGCGCTGCACAGGCAATTCGACCACTGCGTCCTGAGGCGAATAAAAGAAGCAAAGGAGACTGGTTGTTCCAACCAGTCAGGGGAAGAGACTCTCCGGCAGGGAGATCTCCTCTGTCGTCGGGAAGTGGTGAGTCGGCTCAGCAGGGCTCCACCGGAGGTGTCGTCGTTGCAGGTCGGCTCAGCGTTACCCTCGTCGGATTCTTAGGTCCTGTGGCGACTTCTGAAGATCCAGTCCCAAAAGCCCTGCTTTTATGCAGAAAACCCCCATTCATTCAGCCTAGCTGTCAATCAACACATGCTATGTGGTGAGCGGGAAGGCTCACCACTTGGGCCAATCACTCCAGAGTGCGACCGGAGTTGGCAAGGCAACTCGGTCCAGGGTGCCTAAACCCCCTCCCTCACCCCTGTGGTAACCCAGACAGAATGGCACCACTTTGGAGGGTCTCTGTACAGAGCCCGCCAAAAGTGGAACAAAGGGCTCAACCTTTGGTTTAGGAGTCACAGAGACGAACGCAGACGCCATTTTAAAAACCGAGTTCTGGCAGAAAATACCATCCGATAAACTTATTTACGATAAGTAGACCGGTGGTACGTTAGAGATTAACAAGGAAAAGTATCAATCTCCAACAATGGGACGAATCCCATAGGGTTAGGTTTGGGGTCGAACATAACAAGTAGTTTCCACTGCCACCAGCCAAAACTCGACGAGGGGGGACGGGACAGTGCCCCCTCAAGTAACAGATCCAGGAGTAATCGAATTACCCCTAGTAGTACACCCACAATAAGATGGTTTGTACTAGTTGTGTTAGTAAATTTAGGTCTGGTAAAGCCAATGGTGACTTTACATGCCCGGGGAGACAGTAGTCGGTCCCCGGGTATGGAGTCTATGGTGGGGGTCCGCTAGGACCCCCCAGTGCTACGGCACATAGGGTGCGGTGTAACACACATAGAAAAACATATGAGACCCTATGGAGTAAAAGACCCCATAGCCCATAGAACACATTGACATTCAAAGGAATTACACACATACATGTCCAAGAGTGGGAGGAAAAGGGTCTCACTCTTGGCAGGATGGAAAAAAACAAACTCCCGAAATCCAGCAAAGCTGCTCGGGGACTCACTAGGTTAGGAAATTCAGCATAAACAGAGAATTCTCCCTAACATTCTTCACTTCCAATTATGGGGGTAATTCATAGAATTCAGCGCACAAGTGGTAACGCGGCTGGCGCACAGTGTGCGCGTGCGGCAGTCTGCGCCAGCCGTGTGCGCCAAAATCCATTTCCGCGCACACCGTATTCATGGATTTCAACATCCATAACCAGCCGTGGTGCAGAGTAGCGCAGCGACCCTGCAGCAGCGCCAGTTACGCCCCCAACCCCTCCCCATGCGCCATGAACAGCGCACAAATCCCGTACATGGTGCACAGCATACAGCCTCCAACTGCGAAAATGTCTGTAAAAATCCCCTCGCACCCCTCCGAATACATGTACCCCGCTGCGCGGGAAGTGTTACACGCGATTGGCCTTGTGCGAGCGGGGTACGTGTATTTCGGGTGTGTGTGGGAACTTTCACATGCAATTGGCCCTGTGCGAGTGGGGTAAGTGTATTTCAGGGGTTTCACACACGATTGGCCCTGTGCGAGAGGGGTACGTGTATTTTGAGGGTGCGCTGGAACTTTCACACACGATTGGCCCTGTGTGAGTGTGGTACGTGTATTTCAGGGGTGCGTGGGAAGTTTCACACACGATTGGCCCTGTGCGAGAGGGGTACATGTATTTTGGGGGTGCGCTGGAACTTTCACACGCGATTGGCCCTGTGCGAGCGGGGTACGTGTATTACGGGGGTGCGCAGGTAGTTACACAACTGATTGGCCCTGTGCGAACAGGGTACATGTATTTCTGGGGTGCGTGGGAAGTTTTACATGCAATTGGCCTTGTGCGAGCGGGGTACGTGTATTTTCGGGGGTGCGCGGGAAGTTTCACACGTGAATGGCCCTGTGCGAGCAGGGTACGTGTATTTCGGGGGTGTGCGGGAAGTTTCACATGCGATTTGCCCTGTGCGAGCAGGGTATGTGTATTTCGGGGGTGCGCGGGAACTTTTACACACGATTGGCCCTGTGCGAGCGGGGTATGTGTATTTCGGGGGTGCATGGGGAGTTACACACGCGATTGGTGCTGTGCGAGCGGGTTACGTGTATTTCAGGGGTGCACGGGAAGTTTCACACGCGATTGGCCCTGTGCGAGCGGGGTACATGTATTTTGGGGGTGCGCCGGAAGTTACACACGTGATTGGCCCTGTGCGAGCGGGGTACGTGTATTTCGGGGGTGCGTGGGAACTTTTACACACGATTTGCCCTGTGCGAGCGGGGTACGTGTATTTCGGGGGTGCACGGGACGTTACACACGCGATTGGCGCTGTGCGAGCGGGGTATGTGTATTTCGGGGGTGCGCGGGAAGTTTCACACACGATTGGCCCTGTGCGAGAGGGGTACGTGTATTTTGAGGGTGCGCTGGAACTTTCACACACGATTGGCCCTGTGTGAGTGGGGTACGTGTATTTCAGGGGTGTGTGGGAAGTTTCACACACGATTGGCCCTGTGCGAGAGGGATACATGTATTTTGGGGGTGCGCTGGAACTTTCACACGCAATTGGCCCTGTGTGAGCGGGGTACGTGTATTACGGGGGTGCGCAGGTAGTTACACAACTGATTGGCCCTGTGCGAACAGGGTACATGTATTTCTGGGGTGCGTGGGAAGTTTTACATGCGATTGGCCTTGTGCGAGCGGGGTACGTGTATTTCGGGGGTGCACGGGAAGTTTCACACGTGAATGGCCCTGTGCGAGCAGGGTACGTGTATTTCGGGGGTGCGCGGGAAGTTTCACATGCGATTTGCCCTGTGCGAGAAGGGTACGTGTATTTCGGGGGTGCGCAGGAAGTTTCACACGCAATTGGCCCTGTGCGAGTGGGGTACGTATATTACGGGGGTGCGCGGGAAGTTACACATGCGATTGGCCCTGTGCGAGCGGGGTACGTGCATTTCTGGGGTGCGCTGGAAGTTTCACACGCGATTGGCCCTGTGCGAGCGGGGTACGTGTATTTCGGGGGTGCGCGGGAAGTTTCACACGCGATTGGCCCTGTGCGAGTGGGGTACGTGTATTACGGGGGTGCGCGGGAAGTTACACACGCGATTGGCCCTGTGCGAGCGGGGTACGTGTATTTCAGGGGTGCGCAGGAAGTTACACACGCGATTGGCCCTGTGCGAACGGGGTACGTGTATTAAGGGGGTGCCACAACGAATTGGCAGTGTGTGTCCTCCCAGGTGTGCCTTCTCCCCCCTCCCCAGGGCCTGCAGGCAGACCCCAACACAGGGGTACACACTGCACCCCTGGCCATGCCCCACAGGCAGCCCATCCACCCTGGCGAAGCCCCCCAGCCAGCCCACATGTCACCTCGCACAAGTGAGCACTGACTCATGTCCCCCAGCAGCCCCATCCACCCAGCATTGAGGGCACCTGCCAGCAAGCCCTGACTCATGTCCCCCAGCACCCCCATCCTCCCAGCAGTGAGGGGCACCTGCCAGCAAGCCCCGACTCATGTCCCCCAGGACCCCCAAACACCCAGCATTGAGGGGCACCTGCCAGCAGGCCCCGACTCATGTCCCCCAGCACCCCCATCCACCCAGCAGTGAGGGTCAGGCCCCGACTCATGTCCCCCAGCACCCCCATCCACCCAGCATTGAGGGGCACCTGACAGCAGGCCCCGACTCATGTCCCCCAGCACCCCATCCACCCAGCAATGAGGGGCACCTGCCAGCAGGCCCCGACTCATGTCCCCCAGCACCCCCATCCACCCAGCAGTGAGGGTCAGGCCCCGACTCATGTCCCCCAGCACCCCCATCCACCCAGCATTGAGGGGCACCTGACAGCAGGCCCCGACTCATGTCCCCCAGCACCCCATCCACCCAGCAATGAGGGGCACCTGCCAGCAGGCACCAACTCATGTCCCCCAGCACCCCCATCCACCCAGCTGTGAGGGTCAGGCCCCGACTCATGTCCCCCAGCACCCCCATCCACCCAGCAGTGAAGGCCACCTGCCAGCAGGCCCTGACTCATGTCCCCCAGCTCCCCCATCCACCCAGCATTGAGGGGCACCTGCCAGCAGGCCCTGACTCATGTCCCCCAGCACCCCCAACCACCCAGCATTGAGGGGCCCCTGCCAGCAGGCCCCGACTCATGTCCCCCAGCACCCCCATCCACCCAGCAGTGAGGGTCAGGCCCCGACTCATGTCCCGCAGCACCCCCATTCACCCAGCATTGAGGGGCAACTGACAGCAGGCCCCGACTCATGTCCCCCAGCACCCCATCCACCCAGCAATGAGGGGCACCTGCCAGCAGGCCCCAACTCATGTGCCCAGCACCCCCTTCCACCCAGCAGTGAGGGTCAGGCCCGACTCATGTCCCCCTGGAACACAAAAGGAAGCTGCACAATCATGGGCCTCACGTGCACCAAAATACCACAGCACGCCACCCCAGTCTTGACATGAAAATATTTCACCAATCCACCCCACACCGACATGCCTATCAAAATCAACACAAATCAAAAGTCAACCATGTACATCAACACATGTCCGTCACACACACACACTGTTTGCCATAGATCGTGTAAAACCACATTTTGACATGCATGAACCCAATGAGCGAATCCCACAAATGGAATTAAAATATCAAAATGTATTATGAACAAAATCAATGTAATGAAATGAAAGCCAAACAAATAATACAAACATGAAATTAAATGCATGTCCAAAAATATGAAAAATGAAATGTAGATCCAATCCAAATAAATCCTAAAGAAAAATGGTCCAAACTCTCTGTCCACCAAAACAAATCCAAAGGAAACGTAAAAATCAAATTCCATTGCTCCATGGTGAAATCCAAAGAAAATGTACACATAAATCCAATGTCCAACTATGTACAAGCAATTTTCAAAGGGTCCATGAGCCCAACAAAAGAACTGAAACCTATCAAAGAAACTACGTAAGAAATAACTATATACAAAAGTGTGGGGTATAGTCCAATCACCCCAAAAGAAAGGAAAACGAACATGAAACCTAACACTAAAAACTATTTACAATGGTGGCGGGCTAGTCCGACGGCTCACTTTCCGATGTCCTGGGCCAGGGCACCATCGAACTCCTGCTCAATGTACAGGAGGCGGTCCTCTTCCATGGCCCGAGGGTTCGCAGGGACGATGCCATGTTGGACTCCCACTCCCTACGAATAGCCTCGAGGCACTCGGCCCGCCTCAGTGCCCTCCGCATGGAGTTCTCCGCCCTGACCATTTTGAGCCATGCCTCTTCCGCCTGCCGCCGCTCCGCATCTATACGCTGGCCCAACAGCAGCCACACGGAAGACACTCCCATTCCAGGGTTCTTCTGCCCTCTGGTCAATGCCTGCCCCTCTGATGTTGATGGCCCCGAGCCATCATGGCTCCCACCTAGAGCCTGCTGCTGCTGCTGTCCATGTGCCCTGTCCGATGATGTCTGCACATCCTCCATCTGCTGGTCTCCAGTTGTTGGCGTGTCCACCCCTGCTGGACCGCAGACTCCCGACTGTGGCAGGGATGGGATCTCCACCAAGCTAGCTGTGTTGGTCGGGCCAGGTCCATAGGGGGCCCTGGTGGAATGTGGGCCGGAAGACGGCAGGGAGAACGACTCACGCATAGTCTCCACAGAGGAGGAGAGGTCCGCCAGAGTGTGTGACACATGTAGGAACCCACCAACCAGGGCCCCTCCCAACAGTGCCACATTGCCACGCAGCTCTTCGTGATGGCATGCATGCTCCCCCCAGGAAGCACGCACGTCATCACGAATTTCACGCATGCGCAACGCGACACCAATCAGGACCGAGCCCATACGGTCATGGGACCCCTCGTCCGCAGGTAGTGGAGAGGCAGATGACGTGGGCCTCCCCCTTACCTGCGGACGGGCCTGGGACAGGACATCCCTGCTGGTGCATGGTGGTGCAGTCACAGGGTCAAGGACAGCGACATGCACAGGCCCCTCCGCGGTGACCTGTGCTGCCTCCTGACCCTGGCCCTGGACTGCACCACTTGCACCAGTGGTGCTACCCCCACCAGGCCCCATGTGCGGCTCAGTAGCGGGCTCCTCCTCCTCTGTAGAGACCACCAACCTGGATGTCTCCGCACCGTCTTCCGCCATTGCAAGCCCGTGTGGGGGCTCACCCGGCCCTTCCGCTACAGCCGTAGTGGCAGACGCGGCACCAGTCCCCTCGCTCCCGGATTATGGCAATTTCTGGGAGGGTGACTGGGCCTTGCGTCGCTGCCCGGTGTAGGCTTCCCCGCCGCTTGGCTCCACAGCCCCGTCTCCGCCCTCTTCTACACTCGACGCTGCGTAGAGGGAGACATAGAACACAAGCATCAGGGCACTGTACAATAGTCCCCTAGACAGGAAGCAATAACACGTGAGTGGCACTGTTAAACGTCACTTCCATCCTGTCCCTCCAGAACACATGGGTCAAGGACGCAACACACATGCAGAAACAGGCACGACGCATGCAATCAACATCAGCATCCATGTACAAGGCCATCCATGGACATAAATGTTGCCTTCAAACTCACATGCATTATGGCTCATACTGACCCCATGCACACACATCACCGGAGGGTTATGCATCATGGCTCGTACACCACAGACACAGTGGATACAATGGTGACCAGACTGCATGAGTGAATCTACACATCGTCACGGACATGTGTCATTCATCCATGTCGTTTCAAAGTCACACACACGCTTCTCAGACACACAGACATGCACACCATACATGTACATGAGAGCAGCACCCATCCCTCACCCACCACCCATGTCCAAGAACAGGGACTGGCATGCATTCATGTGTGCATTCCGCATGCAGCTCCCCATGTCTCATTGGAACACATGCACCATCCATGTGGTTCACGCATTACTGGTCTCACATGCACTACCATGATGTCCCGGCTCACACACATCCATACATGGCTTTGTTACACATACAGGCAAGTAGCTGACTACCAGCATGGTTGTATACGAATTGTTCGTTTTACAACTGTTCGAATTACAATTGACCTTTTCACAATTGACCGAATTGTGAAGGTCAATTGTAACATATATGTGGGGGGAAACCTCCCACAGCCCCCACCTAACGCCAAACCCCCCAAAACCCCCTATATATATATATAAATATATATTACCCAACAGATATATATATATATATATATATATATATATATATATATATATATATATATATATATATATATACGGTCAATTGTGAAAAGGTCAATTGTGACCCTTTAAATTCGGTCAATTGTAAATTCGAACAATTGTAAACGAACAATTTGGGTAATACCTACCAGCACACTGCAACATGCCCTGTTTCACACAGCAATGCATGGCCACTTACCACTCGACTCCAGACGGGCCTGCATCCTGAGGATCTGGTGGTGAAGCACTGGGCGAATGCGCTCCAGGACCCTCATCTGCTGGTTGGTAAGCTGGCCCGGGCGCCCCGCTGCATCCTCTGCCTCTAAGAGGCGCCGGGCCTTCCTGAGGGTCCTGGACTTGTAGTCCTCCCAGTGCTTCCGGACGTGTCTCAGGTCTCGGGGTGCCACCCCCTCCACGTTGATGGCACTCATGATGTCCATCCAGATCCTCCTCCGTCCTTCCTTGTCGGCGCGCGATGGTGTGAAGAGGGCATCATAATTTCCCAGGACATGCTCCACCAGGACACCAACTTCCTTCTCACTGAAGCTGGTGGCCCTCTGCCTCTCTGGCTGGGGGTCGCAAGTGGTCTCTGATGGTGTTTGGCCTGACATGGCGACCCCCGAGGCAGGCGTGGGTGGGCAACTGGGTCCTGGGGCTGGGCTGTGGAGCGATGGTATCCCAGTCGGGAGTCTTTTTCACGTTCTTTTTCAAGTAAGACGGTGAGTCGTGCACGTATTTTCCAACTGTGGTTGCCCCCGTGTGTTGCGTACCCCTTCAGAGGTCATTGTAGGCTGCCTGTAACACGCGTACCCTTATTTTTGTGTTTCTGGGTGCCACAGCGTAGTGTGGGTTCATTTTTCCATGCACGTGGTCTACCAGGGGTTGCATGCATGTGTACTTTTGTATTTGGGGTGCTTGTGCGTTGCGTGACCCATCATATTCCCCCAGGGGTCACAGACAGCCTTGCTAGAGCACTAGGGTACGAATTCCATCTAGTACCCTACCCTTTTCACCCCAATTGCCCAGGACAATTGTTTACTGCAACTCCCATACACACAACAACATCAGTGCCATGGCTGGGAGGCGACCAAGCAGTAAGGGAGGCAAAGGTGGCCGAGCTCAAAGAAGAGTGTGTGAAGGACCAATCAGGTCCACCTATACCCCCCCATGGTTGTGGGAATTGTACCTGACACCATCCCAGCTCAGCCCTTGTTGGACCAGCCCATTTTGTCAACTGAACCAGCACAGGATGACTTCCAGGCTGACTTCCAGGTCACCAAGTCTAAGCCACGTGTGGCGGTGAAAGTTGCTGTCACCAGGCCACGTGGATCTGGGGCAGCAATGTCATCTGCTGCCCCAAGTAGCCAGGGTGAGGAGGCTGCAGGGGCAGCTACAGCTCAATCCACCCCAGCTCCGAGTCTCCCAGCCGGGACAGTGTCTGTCCAGGTCCATCACACCGACGTTGGCCCTGCCAACATCATCCTGCAACCAATGCCTGCACCAAGACCTTTGGTCATTGTGCATTTGCAAACTTCAAGTACCCAGTCGACCTGCACTTCTGCCCCTACTGACCAGAGCGGCGTAAGCCACTCAGGATCCGCACCACCTTCCAAGAAGAAGAAGAAGGGTGCTCTTGCACTACAGGCTGAGACCCCAGACATGGCTACACACTCCGGCACGTCAAGGAAGCCTAGCATCAATGACGTCGAACTTTATGCACTTGTGGCCTATGTGTTGGCACATAGCCGCAAAATGGTGGTGACTGCAGGCTGCAAGACTACGCCTGCTCAACGTAGGGCCCACTGGCAGACCATTGCGGACCACATTAGTGCCCTTGGATTTGTGAGGCGCACAGCTGATTATTGCTACAAGCGGTGGAATGACCTGAAACGCAGAGCAAAGAACAAGCTGGCTTCCGATCATGCCTCTACTCTGGTGACTGGCAGTGGGTTTCCACCAGAGGACGACCAACTCACTGAACATGAGTCTGTTTCTGGAACCTTCGTCACAGAGGAACAGATCCAAGGCGTGCGAGACCTACCAGATTACGAAGCATTGTTCGGTGAGTGCCCATGCATGTGTGTGTAATCCATGTGTATGTTGCTTAGGTGATGTGTTCTGATTGAGTGCCAGGTGAGGGTGTGTACTCCTGAGTGGTATGGGTCACCCATGTGCTTCCTCCAAACCATTCACCGGCCTTGGATTTGGGTATGACAGTATCCCTTCTGACCACAGTAGCCAATTAGCACCACATTACTGCAGTTGCCCTTGAACTGTCATCTTGCAACACCATTGTTCAGAATTTTCAGTATTCATTCAGCCTGATTGTTTCAATCCTCCCATTTTTGCACCACATTTTTCTGCCCTAATGCCACATATGTGACATGCATCTGTCATAGATTACACCCCACAATGGCCCACATTTATTACCTTGTTATGGGAATGATTTGTCCATTCAGGCTGATTGAGTAAGGGCCTGCTCACATTAATTTTTTGGGCCTGTTTGAATGTGGAACATGACTGTTGTTTCCTGTCATGTTGAAGTGACCAACCATTGATGTGTCCATCTGCCTGCCATCACTGTATAATTGTACACTGGATGTGTTGCAGTGTGTGGCACATGCGTATTTCGTCACACTATTTTGCATTTTTCATCTCATCATGTCCATCTCACATGGATGGATGACAGTACTCATTCACTAACATATGGCTGTACTTGTCAAATATACCATGGCTATGCTACGTGCCATCTGTGTGCTGACATGTGTCATATATGTGTATTGGATATGCCCCTCACAGGCTAATGTGTGATGCCAGTGCTATCCAGCATGCAGCAAATGTGTTGCTTTTCCATCTTGGAGTCCTGAGTGTCTACTTTTTGCATCCCCTTCCAACTCATTGACAGTGCATGCATGCCAGGGTTATAGTAATGTGGGACATGTGTAATTCATGTACTGGATCTCTGGCTTGTTAGGCCTATGTGTGTGCTATGGTGCTCATGCCTGTTTCCATTTGCTGTCTTTCATGTTTATGCAGGTGATGACGCACTTGATGCTGTGGAGGTGGAGGAGATGGTGCAGACCCAGGAGGAATCTCAGCCACAACTGGGCACCAGTGGAGGACGTGGGGTGGTGGGTGAAATCCCAATCCTCCTGCAGACCATACTGTCCACCGGTGTCTCTGGGTGCACCTTCCTAGACCTCTATGATTCAGGTGCTGAATCGGACAGTGAGACATATGTGCCATCGCAGGTGAATGCTACTGGGAGGGATGCTGTTCTGTCCAACCCACCTGCACCGGGGGTAGACCCCTCTATGGGGATGTCAGTGTTGGTAACTCCGCCTTTGGCGGTTAAGGATGCAGGGTTACACTCCACAACATCTGATCCTGTTCCTGGGCCAGCAGATCAGAGGGGGAATGCAGTCCTGCAGCCTCAGGCAGTGCCAGCACAGCAAGGTGCAGATCGCCTTGCCCCAAAGAGGTGTGGTGCCAGCCGACGCGGTGGCCGTGCGCCACCAGGCAATACTGTATGCGAAAACTCTATGTACAGTATAGCAGCACAACAGGGAGCATCGGTTGAAATGATGGCTCAGGCAATGGATAGGGTGGCCACTTCCATTCTCCCCCCTGAAAGGCAGATGGAGCTCCAACAGCAGGCAACAGACTCCATTTGCCAATCACACAGGGAAGACATGTTGGTGTCCAACAGGGACCGACGGGCGGCACTGGAGACTCTGCGCGAAGCCATATCTGTAGAGTCACAGGGCCACAGGGAAGCCCTGAGGTTAGAACTCCATTTCCTCAGGGAGACTCTGGGTGAACTTGAGGCTTCCCAAAATTTTAGGTCAGAACAGCAGCTGGAGCAGCTCACACGTTCACTCTCAGCAGAGCTCCAGGCAACCCGTGCGGAGATCTGGGCATCACGCAACGCCATGCAGGTAGAAATGCGGGCTACCCGTGAGGTGCTGCATGGGGATCGCCGCACCACCATCCTCCAGAATGAAAACATCCACGCCTGCATACTTGCTGCCATGGAGGACCATACCAGGGCTTTGCGTGGGCTGCCTCCCATAGCACGGCCACCTCCTGATGTAGCAGCAGAGGGTGAAGAGAGCGACAGCAGTTCTCCCACAAAAGAAGTGGCCACCCTATGAATGAGCCCATGGAGGTATTTTGTTTTCTCAACATCCACGCATGTGGGTGTTGGGGTGCACCCTGTCCTTGAACCTCCTGGGTGGCCTCCCCCCGCCCTGGTCCACACATGGCCATTTTTTTAAAACAAATTTTTTACAGTGTGTTGCCTTGTGTGGCTCCGGTGGGCATCCACTGTGTATTCCAGCTGGGCACATGCAGGCTTGTCCTGTCTTTGGGTTAGATGCTTGGGTTACTGACACACACACCCCTCCTGCTTCCCCTTTCCATGGGCTTGCAAAGGGTGTGACCAAGTGACAGTAACTTACACAGTGACATTGGGCTCCCATGAGCTGTGTGGGCAGTCTGTAGTCAAAACTGTGTGTACATCCCTAGTGGGGATTGTTGTTGGATTGAACACTGCATGGTGTATCGATATGTGCTTGTACATCCATGTCTTTCTCCTTATTCACATGTACCTTCTTCATGTCTTCACAAGGCCGTCTCCTTTGCAGATGCAGTTCATGTTGTATGCACTACACTGACAGATTTGCCTGACAGCAACACTCTGCAGTTGGAAGGGGTCGATGTGCTGGCTTAGTCAGGTTGTGAGACTTGCACTACTTTGATTTTGTACTGTCATATTTTGACACTGTTTCATCCTGTGTTGCTGTTCTGTGTTGCTGGTAAGTAATTGTTCATGTGTGCTGTTTCTTATTGATTACTGAGAACATATTGTCTGTGGCCTGTTTATATTTGGAGCAGCGCACTTTGTGACACTTGTGTCATGTGTTGTGCATTCATTTTGTTGCTTTCACATTGCATGACATGCCATGGTGTGTTGAATAGCTGAGATGGGGAGGGGTTGGGTGACATGGCACTATTTTCATGTTGTATTTTTCAAGGGGGTAGTCATTCATGCAGCATGAATGTGTGTCTTTTTGTCACACAGCATTGGTTGTATTTAAGTAGGTAGGAATGCACAACACTTCCAGGTGACCAATCTCAGGCTGGTATGGTTGTGACAGTTGACTGTCCCTTATGTCATCATCATTGATTGTCAGCTGATATGTGCCAGGGCTGTGTGCACTCAACAGGGGTAGGATTTTAGGTGAAGTAATTAGCCACCAGCTGTGTACGGGCTGCCTCACCACGTGCCCTTCACCTCCCATGAGCAGCGGCCGTGCATGTGTTTGGGGATGTGGGGGCAGCACCATGCCCACCCGCAGGCCCCGGGGGGTTGCAACGTTGTGTAGGACACATGCTGCCACTATGATCCTGCACACTACTGGGGGCGCGTATAGCAGCTGCCCACCAGAGCAGTCAAGGGAGCGAAAGCGTGACTTGAGCACTCCGAATGTGCGCTCCACTATGCCCCAGATTGCAGTATGGGCTGTGCTGTATCTTACCTCAGGTGGTGTGGTGGGGTTCCGAATTGGCGTCATCATGTGGGTGCTCAGAGGGTAGGCACTGTCCCCTGGGGAGGTGATGATGGGTATCATTAGTGGGGTTGTGACATTAGTCAGTATCTGACATGCATGCATGTGCAGAGGCATTTATACTCACCAAGCAGCCATGTATCACCATGCCGCCCAGCTTCTAGGTCCCGGTTTAGGAGCGACATTCTGAAAATGAAACTATCATGGGTGGACCCTGGATAGTTGGCATATACTGAGGTGATGATTCCCTTGGTATCACATACTACCTGCACGTTGATGGATTGCCAGTGCTTGCGGTTTCTATAGATGTGCTCAGTTGCCCTGGGTGGACGTAGAGCCACATGGGTGCAATCAATGGCACCTAGCACTTTGGGGAAGTGTGCCACCCCGTAAAAGTCCTGGACGGCAGACAGGTGTTCTGGGCATTTATATGTGCCTGCGGACTGAGGAGCGTGCAGTCATGATGGCCAACACCTGGTGTAGGCAGCGTGACTGCGTGGCCTGTGACACCCCCCCACTATGGCACTTGTCTGCTGAAATGAACCAGTAGCCAAGAAGTGCAGTACATTGAGCACCTTTTCCAAGGGGCTCAGTGATTGGGAGCACAGGGTGGGTGATGTGAGGTCATCCTCCCACTCACTAACCAGGTCGAGTATTATGTGTTGTGGAAACCTGTACCTCACATACACCTGGTCATCAGGCATCCCAAAAAGGCTGGTCATGGGTGTAAAAATTCGGGGCCTGGCTATCCTTCTCCTCCTGTGGTGTCCCATAACCACTGCTGTGAGGAACGGTATATTCATCGTAGCGTCTGAGCTTGTTTGTTGATTGCGCACACTTTTATGCTGCGCGGGACCACGTACGCCTGCTTCCTGCTGACGTACGTGTTTCCGGATTAGCGCTTCTTTTTTGGCGCACGCGTTTCCCCTGTTCGATTCCATGAATATGTGTTGTAGCCACGCGTGTGGGCATTGCGAGCATTTACATCCTGTACTTCCCCCGTAACTCCCACATTTTCACGCGTTGTTCCCCATTCCATGTGTTACGCCCCGTGTTACGCCCACTTTTATTGTGTGTGCTGCGCTATGTGCGCTTTCGCTGTGCGCATAGCGCACGCCGTTTGATGACGTGTGCGCCCGCGTGCGCCACCCACAATTTTAGCGCACATCCCAGGATTTACACGTGCACTGACTTCCATGAATCGATGTGCGTGGCTTTGGCACGCTTGCACTGCGATTTTCACGCTTGCGCTGCAATTTTCACGCTTGCGCTGCGATTTTCACGCTTGCGCTGCCATTTTCCGTGCACATTAATTCCATGAATCGGCCTACATATATCAAACATTATTTAAGACCTGAATTTCCAATGTTGTATTATTTTCACGCTTCCCCATTTTCCACCCAATCTTTACTTCTATATGTTTACTTGAACCTTTCTCATGCTCTTCCCCTCCTTCCTTTCTACCTACCTTTCACATTTCCTTTATTCATCTCCTTCATCATTTCCTTCTTCAATTGCTTCTATACTTCCTTCTTGCCGGCAGGTGAACTGTCCACTCAGCCATTCGGTCTGGAGCCTATTCAGATGACAGTCATCTGGGACGTTTTTTTGCAAGGAGCACTCAGGGCCAAAAAAATGCACACCGTTTCATATGTGTTTATGCATAATATTTCCTCAAGCATTGTTGCCTGACAGGGCTGCCTGCCGCTGAGTGCTATGAGTCTTGATAACTTTTGTTTTCATGTAATGGGCCGTCCTGGGTTACTTACTGCTGCCTGCTGGTAACAAAATAAAAAACAAGGCTGGAAGCCGATACCCCCGCCCCTCCCAGGCCTGATCTGCTCCACTCTCCAGTCCTGCCCTGCCCCCGGTACATCTCCCTGGCACCAAGCCACCAACATGGTCATCACCAATACCCAGGATGTAGTTTGCAGTCTCTACAGTGTGCAGAGAGAGGTGGCAAGTGGTAGAGCATGTCACGACAGCTGATATGAGGCAGTCCGACTCTGAGTCTGAGCAGCAAGTTGCAACTGTCTACTGGAATCAATTTAGAAGAATAAAGAGGGGTGGATGCTGCAGCCATTCAGCGCAGTGGACGGGTGACTTAGCCGCAACACCCCACACTAGCCCCCCGGGCCCTGCATAGTAACATGCCTGATTTCCGCTTCCCCTTGGTTTTCCTTGCGTATGCCTCCAGTCACATGTTCCCCATTGCCATGCCCTTCAACGCTCCCCCTGAAATAACACGCAGACTCAGATTGTGGGTGGTCAGCTGAAGTTGCTTTATTAAGTAGGAGGTATGTTACAGGTGTTCTGTTATTGTCAATGCAGGATGTTGGCCATGTTGGCCAGGTGTCCTGTGCTCTTCACGTTTTCATTCACCCCAACCTCCTGGTACCACAACCCCCAGTTTCTATGTCCCTAACTGAGTCCTTGCCCAGAGTTCTGGAACTCTCTCGCCTCCTAACCCACTCCCCTGGTGTTTTGCCATCTGCCTCTTTTACCCAGTCTCTTGGGCTTCTATGCTGTTCCCTGTTACTTGTGTGACTTACCCTCTTACCTACCCCCATTTTTGTTTTCCTGGCCTCATTCATTCCCCATTGCACTTGCCCAGTTCCTGTTTCCCCCGTGACTTCTCCTCTTTCCCCTGGGGTTGGTTGCTGGCTCGCATCCCCCCCCATGTGGTTGCTTCCTCCCCCTCGTTCTCTCGACCCAGTTTAACCAACCACTAGTCCTCTACTAACTCCCCAAGTTGCTGCGCTGCTTCTACGTACCTTTGGCCCCCTTTCCCTGACTTACTGGATTCCTCTGCACCCTGTTTCTTTGTTGCCTTCCATCTGTTGCGTTGTCCCCGCCATGACTCTCCTCCAGCTAGGTACCAGCTCCACCTCGGTCAATCTTCCATAGGTCTCATCACTCCCCTTACAGTTCAGTTTCTTTGACTCCCCAGGCGTTATCCTCCCCCTTTTACTTGACACCCCATGCCGACTACCATGTAGTGGCGTTGACATAGTTCAAATCACATCCTATATGTTCATACCTTTGTAGTTGGCTCGTAGCCGGGTTCCGTCGCCCTTCATTGACCCTGTGGCTGTTTCCACCCCCCACCCTACTCCCCTTTCCGGCTATCATAGCGGAGTCCACCCACTCCACACTTTCAATTTACACTCTCCAGGGTCTCGACATCTTACACATTCCCCCCGGTCTCTTCACCAAAGGTCTCTTCAGACTCGCCATGCCTTATTACTTCTTACATCAGGTCCCTGTCTCTTACTTCCTACCCCCATTCCCTTCTCAACAGTGTTTTGAACTCCTTACACTGTCCCTTGTTACGCACTCTTTTAATTCCTTCTTTGCCCCAAGCCGACCACCCCTGTGACAGCCTTCATACCGTACCTTTGTTTTACCATGCCCTGGAGTTCATAATCTAATGTATCAGCAGTTTGTTTGGTGCCCCATACAGTCCTACCTTGTTACTAACTTCTATTTCCTTAACATCACAATTTACACCTTAACTTTACACTTTATATTACGTTTCAAATGACTCTCACTTTTCACTTTTTCTTTTGCTTTAATTTTACTTTACTTTTTTAAAATGTATTTTGTATTATTTTTATTTTTTATATCCCTCCACCCGCCACACTCCAAATGCCCCCCATGGCGCATCAGAGGTTATGCCCCCACCGCTGTCATATTGTCTCTTGACCTCTTACCCTTTTCCCAGGTCTCATGATCTCTTACACATTTCCCCCACCAGCCATGCTTTGCTGTTTTTGCACCTAGCCACTCACCCATGTGATGGCGACACTTCCAATCCTTTGTTTTCACTACCATCTGGAGTCCCTCTTCGCCCCCCCTTTTTTATTTATTTTTATTTGTTTACCCTAATTTCCCCGTTGTGTCATTCTTCTAATACTATGCTCTTAGGAGAAAGTCGGGCAACTAGTTTGCCCGACCTGCTTGCCCCGAAGCCAACCACACCATGTGGCGGCAAACCCTCCGATCTCTAGAGGGGGAACCAACTTGCGCGTTCTAACTTCAACATTGTTCGCCTAGACCTTGCATGTTTCGGGCATTTGCTACTGTACGTTCATTACCTTTACACATTGTCAGGGTAATTCATAGAAATTCGCACAAAAATGGCGCACGCGGCTGGCGCACAGTGTCCCCGTGCGATACACTGCGCCAGCCGCGTGCGAAAAAATCCTTTTCATCGCACAGCGTATTCATGGATTTTAGCCTCCGAAACCAGCCGTGGCGCAGAGTGGCGCAGCGACCCTGCAGCAGTGCCAGTTACGCCCCGAAGAACGCCATCGCGCAAGGAAAAGCCTTCAAAATCCCCAAATCATCGCAAAGGGCTGCGCTAACCCTGGACCAGTTCACAGGGCTGCCAAACAGCAAACGCCAAGCGGGGAACGTGTATTTCAGTGGTTCGCGGGAAGTTCCACATGCGATTGTCCCGGGTACGTGTTCATCAGGGGTGCGTGGGAAGTAACACACGTGATTCCATCAGGGCACGTGTATTCCAGGGGTGCGCGGGAAGTATCACACGCAAAAACAGCAGGGTATGTGTATTCCAGGGGTGCGCGGGAAGTATCACACGCAAAAGCAGCCGGGTACGTGTATTTCAGGGGTACGCGGGAAGTATCACACGCGATTCCATCAGGGTACGTGTATTCCAGGGGTACGCAGGAAGTATCACACGCGATTCCATCAGGGTACGTGTATTCCAGGGGTGCGCAGGGAGCACCACACGTGAATTGCACGTGTGGGTCCTCCCAGGTGTTCCCTCTACACCCTCCACGGCCCCTGCAGATGGCCCACACCACAGGGGCCTACCCTGCACATGTCCCGCAGGCACCCCATCCCCCATGGCCATGCCCCCCAGCCAACCCACATGTCACTTGCACTACTGCCCACCAACGCATGTCCCCCTGCACCCCCAGCCACCAGGGGCACCCTCCACCAGGCCCCCACTCATGTCTCCCACCACCCCCACCCCCCAGCATCCAGGGGCAGCCTCCACCAGGCCCCCACTCATGTCTACCACCACCCCACCCCCCAGCAGTGCAGGGGCAGCCTCCACCAGGCCCCCACTCATGTCAACTACCACCCCCACCCCCCAGCAGTGCAGGGGCAGCCTCCACCAGGCCCCCACTCATGTCTACCACCACCCCCACCCCCCAGCATCCAGGGGCACCCTCCACCAGGCCCCCACTCATGTCTCCCACCACCCCCACCCCCCAGAATCCAGGGGCAGCCTCCACCAGGCCACCACTCATGTCTACCACCACCCCCACCCCCCAGCAGTGCAGGGGCAGCCTCCACCAGGCCCCCACTCATGTCAACTACCACCCCCACCCCCCAGCAGTGCAGGGGCAGCCTCCACCAGGCCCCCACTCATGTCTACCACCACCCCCACCCCCCAGCCACCAGGGGCACCCTCCACCAGGCCCCCACTCATGTCAACTACCACCCCCACCCCCCAGCAGTGCAGGGGCAGCCTCCACCAGGCCCCCTCTCATGTCTACCACCACCCCCACCCCCCAGCCACCAGGGGCACCCTCCACCAGGCCCCCACTCATGTCTACCACCACCCCCACCCCCCAACATCCAGGGGCACCCTCCACCAGGCCCCCACACATGTCCCCCTGCACCCCCACCCCCAGCAGTGCAGGGGCAGCCTCCACCAGGCCCCCACACATGTCCCCCTGCACCCCACCCCCCAGCAGTGCAGGGGCAGCCTCCACCAGGCCCCCACTCATGTCTACCATCACCCCCACCCCCAGCCACCAGGGGCACCCTCCACCAGGCCCCCACTCATGTCAACTACCACCCCCACCTCCCAGCAGTGCAGGGGCAGCCTCCACCAGGCCCCCACTCATGTCAACTACCACCCCCACCCCCCAGCAGTGCAGGGGCAGCCTCCACCAGCCCCCCACTCATGTCCCCTATCACCCCCACCCCCCAGCATCCAGGGGCAGCCTCCACCAGGCCCCCACTCATGTCTACCATCACCCCCACCCCCCAGCAGTGCAGGGGCAGCCTCCACCAGGCCCCCACTCATGTCTACCACCACCCCCACCCCCCAGCCACCAGGGGCACCCTCCACCAGCCCCCCACTCATGTCTACCACCACCCCCACCCCCCAGCATCCAGGGGCACCCTCCACCAGGCCCCCACACATGTACCCCTGCACCCCCACCGCCCAGCATCCAGGGGCACCCTCCACCAGGCCCCCACTCATGTCTCCCACCACCCCCAACCCCCAGCATCCAGGGGCAGCCTCCACCAGGCCCCCACTCATGTCTACCACCACCCCCACCCCCACCCCCCAGCATCCAGGGGCACCCTCCACCAGGCCCCCACTCATGTCCCCTATCACCCCCACCCCCCAGCAGTGCAGGGGCAGCCTCCACCAGGCCCCCACTCATTTCCCCCTGCACCCCCAATCCCCAGCAGTGCAGGGGCAGCCTCCACCAGGCCCCCACTCATGTCCCCCTGCACCCCCACCGCCCAGCATCCAGGGGCACCCTACACCAGGCCCCCACTCATGTCTCCTACCACCCCCACCCCCCAGCATCCAGGGGCACCCTCCACCAGGCCCCCACTCATGTCCCCTATCACCCCCACCCCCCAGCATCCAGGGGCAGCCTCCACCAGGCCCCCACTCATGTCCCCCTGCGCCCCCACCCCCCAGCAGTGCAGGGGCAGCCTCCACCAGGCCCCCGCTCATGTCAACTACCACCACACCCCCCAGCAGTGCAGGGGCAGCCTCCACCAGGCCTCCACCCATGTCCCCTATCACCCCCACACCTCAGCATCCAGGAGCAGCCTCCACCAGGCCCCCACTCATGTCTACCACCACCCCCGCCCCCCAGTACCCAGGGGCACCCTCCACCAGGCCCCCACACATGTCCCCCTGCACACCCACCCCCCAGCAGTGCAGGAGCAGCCTCCACCAGGCCCCCACACATGTCCCCCTGCACCCCCACCCCCCAGCATTGCAGGGGTAGCCTCCACCAGGCCCCCACTCATGTCTACCACCACCCCACCCCCAGCATCCAGGGGCACCCTCCACCAGGCCCCCACTCATGTCCCCTATCACCCCCACCCCCCAGCAGTGCAGGGGCAGCCTCCACCAGGCCCCCACTCATGTCCCCCTGCACCCCCACCCCCCCCAGCATCCAGGGGCACCCTCCACCAGGCCCCCACTCATGTCTCCCACCACCCCCACCCCCCAGCATCCAGGGGCACCCGCCACCAGGCCCCCACTCAAGTCCCCTATCACCCCCACCCCCCAGCATCCAGGGGCAGCCTCCACCAGGCCCCACTCATGTCCCCCTGCACCCCCACCCCCCAGCAGTGCAGGGGCAGCCTCCACCAGGCCCCCACTCATGTCAACTACCACCCCACCCCTCAGCAGTGCAGGGGCAGCCTCCACCAGGCCTCCACTCATGTCCCCTATCACCCCCACCCCCCAGCATCCAGGGGCAGCCTACACCAGGCCCCCACACATGTCCCCCTGCACCCCCACCCCCCAGCAGTCTCCACCCAGCCCCCACTCATGTCTACCACCACTCCCACCCCCCAGCCACAATGGGCACCCTCCACCAGGCCCCCACTCATGTCTCCCACCACCCCCACCCCCCATCAGTGCAGGGGCAGCCTCCACCAGGCCCCCACACATGTCCCCCTGCACTCCCACCCCCCAGCAGTGCAGGGGCAGCCTCCACCAGGCCCCCACTCATGTCTACCACCACCCCCACCCCCCAGCCACCAGGGGCACCCTACACCAGGCCCCCACTCATGTCAACTACCACCCCCACCCCCCAGCAGTGCAGGGGCAGCCTCCACCAGGCCCCCACCCATGTCAACTACCACCCCCACCCCCCAGCAGTGCATGGGCAGCCTCCACCAGGCCCCCACTCATGTCCCCTATCACCCCCACCCCCCAGCATCCAGGGGCAGCCTCCACCAGGCCCCCACTCATGTCTACCATCACCCCCCAGCAGTGCAGGGGCAGCCTCCACCAGGCCCCCACTCATGTCTACCACCACCCCCACCCCCCAGCCACCAGGGGCACCCTCCACCAGGCCCCCACTCATGTCTACCACCACCCCCACCCCCCAGCATCCAGGGGCACCCTCCACCAGGCCCCCACACATGTCCCCCTGCACCCCCACCCCCCAGCATCCAGGGGCACCCTCCACCAGGCCCCCACTCATGTCTCCCACCACCCCCACCCCCCAGCATCCAGCAGCACCCTCCATCAGGCCCCCACTCATGTCCCCTATCACCCCCACCCCCAGCATCCAGGGGCACCCTCCATCAGGCCCCCTCTCATGTCCCCTATCACCCCCACCCCCCAGCATCCATGGGCAGCCTCCACCAGGCCCCCACTCATGTCCCCCTGCACCCCCACCCCCCAGCGTCCAGGGGCAGCCTCCACCAGGCCCCCACTCATGTCTACCACCACCCCCACCCCCCAGCATCCAGGGGCACCCTCCACCAGGCCCCGACACATGTTCCCCTGCACCCCCACCCCCCAGCAGTGCAGGGGCAGCCTCCACCAGGCCCCCACACATGTCCCCCTGCACCCCCACCCCCCAGCAGTGCAGGGGCAGCCTCCACCAGTCCCCCACTCATGTCTACCATCACCCCCACCCCCCAGTCACCAGGCGCACCCTCCACCAGGCCCCCACTCATGTCAACTACCACCCCCACCCCTCAGCAGTGCAGGGGCAGCCTCCACCAGGCCCCCACTCATGTCAACTACCACCCACACCCCCCAGCAGTGCAGGGGCAGCCTCCACCAGGCCCCCACTCATGTCCCCTATCACCCCCACCCCCCAGCATCCAGGGGCAGCCTCCACCAGGCCCCCACTCATGTCTACCATCACCCCCACCCCCCAGCAGTGCAGGGGCAGCCTCCACCAGGCCCCCACTCATGTCCCCCAGCCAACATGTCACCACAATCTAGATCCCTGGCCCTTATGGTCAGCCTCCAAATGCCAAACACCCACCCGAGTATTGCATCCACCCACTTAGAAATGGCAAAAACATGATAGAACCCCAATTGCAAGTTTGGAAATGAACACATGTCCCTCACATACACCCAATGGGTGTCAGTGAATGTCAAAACCCATATCATAATATGCATGAAACCAATGAGATGATACTACACATTGAACTTAGAAGAAAAAATATGTATTAAAAGCAACATAAATTGAATCAAAAATAAACAAACAATAATGGAAATTAAAAAAAAAACAGCAGGTACGTGAAATAATGCAAAACCACAAATCATAATGCAAAGGAAAGGTGTCCAAAGTCACAGTCCACAAAAGTAAATCCAATGGAAAATTAAAATCAAAAACCATTGCTCCATGGGGAAATCATAAAAAAAAATGAAAATCCAAAAGTCAACTATATACAGATAAACAATCCAGGGTCCATGATCCCAACCGAAGAAATGAAACCTATCTAAAAACACTACCTAAAAAAAAAAACTATACAAAAATGTGGCCCATTGTCCAAAAGGTCCAAAAAAAATGCTAAACCAAAGGAAACCTAACACTAACTACAGAACTATTTACAAGGGCAGCGGGCTAGTCCGACGGCTCACTTCGGGATGTTCCGGGCCAGGGCATCATCGAACTCCTGCTCAATGTCCCGGAGGCGGTCCTCCTCCATGGCCCCGAGGGTCCGCAGGGCCGTCCACATGTTCCCCCAAAACTCCCTGCGGATTGCCTCGAGGCACTCGGCCCGCCTCAGGGCCCTCCGCATGGAGTTCTCCGCCCTGACCATCGTGAGCCATGCCTCTTCCGCCCGCTGCCGCTCCGCATCTATGGCGTGGCCCAACCGCTGCCACACGGAAGACACTTCCCGTCCTGGGTCCTCCTGCCCTCCGGCCGATGCCTGCCCCTCCGATGTGGAAGGCCCCGAACCATCATCTCTCCCACCACGTTGCTGCTGCTGCTGCACCTCTGCCCGTGCACTGCCTCCTGCTGCCTGCACATCCTCCGCTGGCTGGGGTGCAGTCGTTGCTGTGGCCACCCCTGCTGGACGTCCGACTCCCGACTGTGGCAGGGATGCCTCCTCCACCAGCCTGGCCGCACCGTCAGAGGCAGCTCTACAGGGCACCCAGGTGACTGATGGGTGGGAAGATGGCACGGAGGATGACTGGCGCATACGGGGTTCAGCTGAGGAGGGGGTCTGAGCAAGCCCCATCAAACGGAGGAATCCGGCCTGGGTGACCTGTCCCAGTAGGCCGACACGGTCAACGAGCCATTCGAGGTGACGTGCAGTCTCCTCATGAAAAGACTGCAGGTCACCTCGCATGGCCCGTTGACGCAACGCCACACCAGTCAGGACAGGCTACACCCGGACCCGGATAGCCACGTCCGCAGGCAGAGGAAGGCCAGTTGTCGTGAGCTCATCCCCTGCCTGAAAACGGGTCTGGACGTAGGCATCCCTGCTGGTGCAAGATGATGCACTGACAGGATCAGGGACAGGATTGCACACAGGCACCTCCCCGGCGACCTGTGCTGCCTCCTGTCCCTGCTGAGACCCCCTCCTCAGCTGAACCCCCTATGCGCCGGTCGTCCTGTGCCATCTTCCCACCCATCAGTCACCTGGGTGCCCTGTGGAGCTGCCTCTGACGGTGCGGCCAGGCTGGTGGAGGAGGCATCCCTGCCACAGTCGGGAGTCGGACGTCCAGCAGGGGTGGCCACATCAACGACTGCACCCCAGCCAGCGGAGGATGTGCAGGCAGCAGGAGGCAGTGCACGGGCAGAGGCGCAGCAGCAGCAGCAACGTGGTGGGAGCCATGATGGCTCGGGGCCTTCCACATCGGAGGGGCAGGCATCGGCCGGAGGGCAGGAGGACTCAGGACGGGAAGTGTCTTCCGTGTGGCAGCGGTTGGGCCACGCCATAGATGCGGAGCGGCAGCCGGTGGAAGAGGCACGGCTCACGATGGTCAGGGCAGAGAACTCCATGCGGAGGGCCCTGAGGCGGGCCGAGTGCCTCGAGGCAATCCGCAGGGAGTTTGGGGGGAACATGTGGACGGCCCTGCGGACCCTCGGGGCCATGGAGGAGGACCGCCTCCGGGACATTGAGCAGGAGTTCGATGATGCCCTGGCCCGGAACATCCCAAAGTGAGCCGTCGGACTAGCCCGCTGCCCTTGTAAATAGTTCTGTAGTTAGTGTTAGGTTTCCTTTGGTTTAGCATTTTTTTTGGACCTTTTGGACAATGGGCCACATTTTTGTATATAGTTTTTTTTTAGATAGTGTTATTAGATAGGTTTCATTTCTTCGGTTGGGATCATGGACCCTGGATTGTTTATCTGTATATAGTTGACTTTTGGATTTTCATTTTTTTTAATGATTTCCCCATGGAGCAATGGTTTTCGATTTTAATTTTCCATTGGATTTACTTTTGTGGACTGTGACTTTGGGCACCTTTCCTTTGCATTATGATTTGTTGTTTTGCATTATTTCACGTACCTGCTGGTTTTTTTATTTTTTTTATTTCCATTATTGTTTGTTTATTTTTGATTCAATTTATGTTGCTTTTAATACATATTTTTTCTTCTAAGTTCAATGTGTAGTATCATCTCATTGGTTTCATGCATATCATGATATGGGTTTTGACATTCACTGACACCCATTGGGTGTATGTGAGGGACATGTGTTCATTTCCAAACTTGCAATTGGGGTTCTATCATGTTTTTGCCATTTCTAAGTGGGTGGATGCAATACTCGGGTGGGTGTTTGGCATTTGGAGGCTGACCATAAGGGCCAGGGATCTAGATTGTGGTGACATGTTGGCTGGGGGACATGAGTGGGGGCCTGGTGGAGGCTGCCCCTGCACTGCTGGGGGGTGGGGGTGATGGTAGACATGAGTGGGGGCCTGGTGAAGGCTGCCCCTGGATGCTGGAGGGTGGGGGTGATAGGGGACATGAGTGGGGGCCTGGTGGAGGCTGCCCCTGCACAGCTGGGGGGTGGGGGTGGTAGTTGACATGAGTGGGGGCCTGGTGGAGGCTGCCCCTGCACTGCTGGGGGGTGGGGGTGGTAGTTGACATGAGTGGGGGCCTGGTGGAGGGTGCCCCTGGTGGCTGGGGGGTGGGGGTGATGGTATACATGAGTGGGGGCCTGGTGGAGGCTGCCCCTGCACTGCTGGGGGGTGGGGGTCCAGGGGGACATGTGTGGGGGCCTGGTGGAGGCTGCCCCTGCACTGCTGGGGGGTGGGGGTGCAGGGGGACATGTGTGGGGGCCTAGTGGAGGGTGCCCCTGGATGCTGGGGGGTGGGGGTGGTGGTAGACATGAGTGGGGGCCTGGTGGAGGCTGCCCCTGGATGCTGGGGGGTGGGGGTGGTGATAGACATGAGTGGGGGCCTGGTGGAGGCTGCCCCTGCACTGCTGGGGGGTGGGGGTGCAGGGGGACATGTGTGGGGGCCTGGTGGAGGCTGCCCCTGCACTGCTGGGGGGTGGGGGTGGTGGTAGACATGATTGGGGGCCTGGTGGAGGCTGCCCCTGGTGGCTGGGGGATGGGAGTGGTGGGAGACATCAGTGGGGGCCTGGTGGAGGGTGCCCCTGGATGCTGGGGAGTGGGGGTGGTGGGAGACATGAGTGGGGGCCTGGTGGAAGGTGCCCCTGGATGCTGGGGGTGGGGGTGGTGGTAGACATGAGTGGGGGCCTGGTGGAGGGTGCCCCTGGATGGTGGGGGGTGGGGGTGGTAGTAGATATGTGTGGGGGCCTGGTGGAGGCTGCCCCTGCACTGCTGGGGGGTGGGGGCACAGGGGGACAAGTGTGGGGGCCTGGTGGAGGGTGCCCCTGTACTGCTGGGGGGTGGGGGTGCAGGGGGATATGTGTGGGGGCCTGGTGGAGGCTGCCCCTGCACTGCTGGGGGGTGGGGGTGGTGGGAGATATGAGTGGGGGCCTGGTGGAGGGTGCCCCTGGTGGCTGGGGGGTGGGGGTGGTTGTAGACATGAGTGGGGGCCTGGTGGAGGCTGCCCCTGGTGGCTGGGGGGTGGGGGTGGTGGGAGACATGAGTGGGGGCCTGGTGGAGGGTGCCCCTGGATGCTGGGGGGTGGGGGTGGTGGGAGACATGAGTGGGGGCCTGGTGGAGGGTGCCCCTGGATGCTGGGGGGTGGGGGTGGTGGGAGACATGAGTATGGGCCTGGTGGAGGCTGCCCCTGCACTGCTGGGGGGTGGGGGTGGTGGGAGACATGAGTGGGGGCCTGGTGGAGGGTGCCCCTGGATGCTGGGGGGTGGGGGTGGGGGTGGTGGGAGACATGAGTGGGGGCCTGGTGGAGGGTGCCCCTGGATGTTGGCGGGTGGGGGTGGTGGGAGACATGAGTGGAGGCCTTGTGGAGGGTGCCCCTGGATGCTGGGGGGGTGGGGGTGGTGGGGGACATGAGTGGGGGCCTGGTGGAGGGCGCCCCTGGATGCTGGAGGGTGGGGATGGTGGTAGACATGAGGGGGGGCCTGGTGGAGGGTGCCCCTGGATGCTGGGGGGTGGGGGTGCTGGGAGACATGTGTTGGTGATCAGTAGTGCAAGGTGACATGTGGGTTGGCTGGGGGGCATGGCCATGGTGGATGGGTTGCCTGTGGGACATGAGCAGGGGTGCAGGGTAGTCCCCTGTGGTGTGGGCTGCCTGCAGGGGCCGTGGAGGGTGTAGAGGGAACACCTGGGAGGACCCACATGGCCAAATCACGTGTAGCATTCCCCGGCACCACCGAAATACACGTACCCTGCTGAAATCGCATGTGAATCTTCCCGCGCACCTCGGAATACACGTACCCAGGCCAATCGCGTGTGGAACTTCCCGCGCACCCGAAGTACATGTACCCAGGCCAATCGCATGTGGAACTTCCCGTGCATCCCGAAGTACACGTACCCAGGCCAATCGCGTGTGGAACTTCCCGCGCACCCCGAAACACACGTACCCAGGCTAATCACGTGTGGAACTTCCCGTGCACCCCGTAGTACACGTACCCAGGCTAATCGCATGTGGGACTTCCCACGCACCCCGAAGTACACATACCCAGGCCAATCGCGTGTGGAACTTCCCGTGCATCCCGAAGTACACGTACCCAGGCCAATCGCGTGTGGAACTTCCCACGCACCCTGAAGTACACATACCCAGGCCAATCGCGTGTGGGACTTCCCGCGCACCCCGAAGTATACGTACCCAGGCCAATCGCGTGTGGGACTTCCCGCGCAACCCAATGTACACGTACCCAGGCCAATCGCGTGTGGAACTTCCCATGCATCCCGAAGTACACGTACCCAGGCCAATCGCGTGTGGAACTTCCCGCGCACCCCGAAGTACACGTACCCAGGCCAATCGCGTGTGGAACTTTCCACGCACCCCGAAGTACACGTACCCAGGCCAAATCGTGTGGAACTTCCCGCGCACCCCGAAACACACGTACCCAGGCTAATCGCGTGTGGAACTTCGCGCGCACCCCGTAGTACACGTACCCAGGCTAATCGTGTGTGGGACTTCCCACGCACCCCGAAGTACACATACCCAGGCCAATCGCGTGTGGAACTTCCCGCGCACCCAGGAACACACGCACACGCTATTTTTCACACAGCGGGTGTCTGTGTTTGTCGGTACCCCTTTGCACCTCATTTGTCCTAGAGGGCCACTGTATGGACCATTCATCATGGCTGTATATGGTGCTTTTTGTTATCGCACATTTTGGCGCACATTTTTTTCAGGCGCAGGGACGCTACCGCCTGCTTTCTTGTGGCGTACTTGTTTGGCCCTGTGCGCCTCTTTGACCGTGCGCTGGTTTGCCCTATTCGATTCCATGAATACGGGTTGTAGGCGAGCGTGTGGGCGTTCCGCGCACTTGCCTCCTGTACTTCCCCCGTGACGCCCATATTTTCACGCATTGTTCCCCATTCCGAGTGTTACGCCCCGTGTTCCGCCTACTTTTGTGATGTGCGCCGCGCTATGTGCGATTTCGCAGTGGCCGTGGCGCACGCTGTTGGATGACCTGTGCCTCGGCGTGCGCGGCGCACATTTTCAGCGCACATCCAATGTTTTTCTCGCGCACGGACTTCCATGAATCAATATGCGCTGGTTTCCCTGCGATTTTCGCACTTGCACTGTGATTTTCGCACTTTTACTGCGAATCGCACGTTTTGGCACCGCTGCGCGGGAATTTTCGGCGCACATTAATTCCATGAATCGACCCCTGTGTTTCACAACCTCCTGCTCCTTTATACAATTCCTTTTGCCCCGATCTGCTCATCATATGTGGAGATTTCTGAAGACTGTCAAGTCCTGGGATTTAATGCCAAGAATCCAGGAATCCTCAGAGGTGCCCTTTGTCCCATTTAGTACTATACTGGAGTACCAGCCTATGCATTTTTTGGGATGTTGACCTACCATCGGAATCAAATTCATGTGGTTAGTCTATTAGTGCTCCTTCCGAGTGGCCTTCCCTCAGCAAAGTGTCAAAATCCCATTTATGTGGGAAGCCACAGCTGTACTTTCCCATTAGCCTACTTCTGTTTCTTAATTACTATTTGCTTCCACATTACTTTTTACTGTAGTTGCACTTAGCTGCTGAACGTTCACTATCGTTTTACTCACGATTCACCTTTCTTGCTCCAACTTGCACTTCCGTAGCCCAGGCAAGTTTATTTTTTTTTCTTCTATTTTTACCATTATAAAGCATGCAAAGTAGGCCTCATGGCATTGTGGCGCTGTTCAACGAAGGCTTACTTAGTTCAAGTTTAAGACATGTCCGATACTCCCCCAATTGGCTCACTGTCCCTCTCAACCTCTGTCCTTTCCAGCCCCACAATCACCCTGTGCTGTTCCCTTGCCATTTCCTGTCTACCCCCGTTCCCCCCCTTGTTACACCAGCCAGAGCACCCCTTTCCCCCGTGAATTCTTGCCTTAGGGAGAGGGGGATCCAAATTGCGCGCCCTACCTTAAACCTTGTTTGCCCAGGCAAGGTGTATGATATGCACGTTGCCTGATGTGGCAAACCTGCTCACTCCCTATCTGTTTGTAAATAACCACAATACATAAACGCTCCATTGTGCGGAGATTACAGCCAAGACATCTGTCCTGCTTTACTTCACATTTATTCGCAGTCCAACGCTTTCCTTCTATTAACTTTTCTTTCTTTTTATTACTTTATGCTTACACCTTACTTTTTACTGTAGTTGCACTTAGCTGCTGCACGTTCACTATCATTTTGCATTAGGATCCACCTCTCTTGCTCCTACCTACACTTCCTTAGCCAAGGTAAGTTTATTTATTTTATTTTATTTTTACATTTATAAAGCGCACAAAGCAGACCTTGGGCATAGTGGCGCTGTTACAAGGAAGGCTTACTTAGTTCAAGTTTATGACATGTGGGGATTTTTGATCCCTGTTATCATCCTGGGATGATCTGCACTAGCCATGCGTCCAGGAGTCCTCTTTGGTGCCATTGTCCACTTCTCACTCTAGTACAATACGAGTGTACCATCCTGTACATACATTGTGGGATCTACAATACACTCTCAGTTGAATGTCTCACATATAGATAACTTCCATGAGATAGTCATGTTTATTCTGACATTAGATCAACTGAAACTTATGTTCAAAAAGTAAAGTGAAAGAAAGGGGTGCGCAAATTAAACCACGAATACCTACATGCTTGGTGACCCTCTACCTATGCCATTTACCATTTTCTGGGAAGCACCATACCTGACTGTGGTCTATGAGCTATGAACAAAGGCTGTGAACTAGTTGTGTGCAGGCCAAGCCTGCTTAGGTGGATGCCAGGAAAGCATCCTAATGCCCTCCCTGCAAGACCGTGGATCCTTTATTACACTTCCTTCTGGGGGGCCATTAATTAGCACATAACCAGGCTGCCATGCCCCACATAAAGCCTTGCAAGCGTATAATGTTCAAAATTCCCCCATTCCAACAACTGTCATGTAACACCATTTACAGCCAGGCCAGGCCTTACTTTGGACAACTAGTTCTTAACTTTGCATGCCAGTGGCCCTCCCTACCCCCCACTGTCTACGTTTGGGTGTGGGTGTAGCCAACAACTTTTAAGCCCCATCTGGTTCACGCAACGCCTCCACAGCGCCCGACCACCGTAGCCAACACCCCCCTCTCGTCTAGGCCCGTGTGTACGACCTCCCATCCCTTCTCCAAATTGCCTCTGTCACGCCAACCACCCAAACACTCTGGCTGCTGATGTGGCAAATGCATCCATTACCATCCACAAGTGAAAACAAACTGAACCTCAAACACACTGGACCCAATGAAGCACCCACAGCACTGTGCCAACGTGCAGGCACTAACCGCCAGCACACAAGGAGCGCAAAACCAAGGCCACCACCACCACAACCACCATCATGACTGCCCCTGGTCCATACCATCCGAACAAAACCCCGGTTCAGGGAGCGCACAGCGTCCCGACATATGCCACCCCTTGTACGCAATGTCTTGCAAACTCAACATCGCAGTAGCAATAGCATGATACTCATCTCCCCCAGTGCACGTTCCTCCTCTCCCACCACGCATTCAACCCAGAACTTCCTGAGCTGAAAGTTGTGACATGCATATAGGACAGCCCCTGCGGCACAGAGCTTGCCCCAAAGAAAAAACACAACATGCCGGGTCACCGAATGAATGAATGAAGCCCTTGATTCAACACATACATCTGGGCTGCTGGCCCATCAAAGCCAAGCAGACCCAGGTTTATAAGGATGACTTTAGAGACCACCCTGGAGTCATCTGATGACCATCAAACTACATTAGAAGTCATTCCCACATCATCAGAAGTCATCAGGCTTTTAAAGTCAGAATAACTTGCTGATTATGCCAGAATCATCCCCATTTTAGAAAACTCTTTGTTCCTGATGATTTTAGGATGACTTGCTGATTACTTCAAGAGCATCACCATGTCAAGAGACCACTCTGTCCTGTAATCCGACCCAAACACATGTATATAAATATGACCATTACTTCCCTTTGTGTGCTTTTTTTTTTGAGACACCCTTTGATAATGGCACTACCCTTCCATCCCACCATGAAATCAAGCACCTTACGCGGCCACCCGCTCTTACCATCCAATATTGTTACCTTCCTGGTATCTCATTGTCCAACTCCTTCATACTAAAGCATTAGATCCAAAAAAACACTGTGTCTACATTCTTCCCCCTTCATGATTCCCTAGTAGTTACACCCTTCTTTGCGCACCCTCCATGCCCCAGTGCCGGTGAGGCCAATTGCATTCTGGGCTTGTAGTCTCCTGGCGTCTTAGCACAACAGCCACACATCCTGTCTTAGCACAGCAGCCATGGTAGTATTTAGTTACTGTTCCATGTAAAATGAAGTGCCAGTTACCAGGGCCGTCATTTGGGGGTCGACAGAGGTCGCAAGTGCGACCTCTGAGGTCTCCCTTGCGACCTCTAAAAAAAAAATAATTAAATAATATATATATATTTTTTTGCAATGCAAGCTCCTGGGCTGTGGCCAGCACCATGTGGCTCTTTAATTCTGGAGTGGCTAGCTTTCTTGTTCAGGCCACTTAAAAAAAAGAAGAAAAATAAGAACATGAGGGCCACAACTCTAACACTTTCAGCACTGAACCTAAATAAGAAAGAATAGGAATGCCAAAAAATGTGTCTTTCTGGAAGTCTATACAATAATTGCTAGACTCAATAAAGGTTTATTTCAGGCACACTTCAGGGGGTGAGTCACTGATTTATTCTGTTCTCAAACACCTCAACTCAGCCTTTCATCCTTCTGAGGTCGATAAATGGGTACCAACACATAACTGCTGAACCCATATGCATGCATTAGTAATGGCCGAAACCCAAACCCTCACCCATAATGATAGGCGTTCGCCAAAGTAAAACCCCGTTGAAATCTCTGAGGAATTTTCCCCATGTTTCCAGGTCTTGTTTCACCTCTCTGCCTAGCCGGATATGCAAGTGTGGTTTGGTGAGTGATTTGATTTTAAACTCCAGGCTTCTGGCAAATATCCTTCCTTGAGGTATTATTTTGGATGCAAAATTGAGGCTGCCTGCCAAGGATTGTATTTCCTTTACGGTCCCCTTTTCTCTCGTTATCAGGTTTTGTATTTTTGCCAGGAGTTCTGATATTTTTGTTTTTGGGATTCTGCAGAGTCCCTTTGCTAAATCTATTTCGATGCCCAGAAAAATTATGTTTGTGTCTGGTTTGGTGCTTTTTTCCCTCGCTAGGGGAACTCCCCACAGTGCGGCCATGTGCTTGAGTTTTGCTAAAGCCCGGCCACATTCCTCGGAGTTTGGTGGCCCTATGACCATGAAATCGTCAAGGTAGTGCACTATTTTTGTCCCTGGTCTCTGTTTTAGGAAAGCCCAACTGAATTGTTCAAATAGTGCACAGGATACTGCACACCCCATGGGGAGGCATCTATCTACGTAGAATTTGTTGTTAAAGGTGAAACCTAACCACTGCTGTGATTCTGGATGGACTGCAAGAGTCTGAAAGCAGATTCAATGTCCAGTTTGGCCATCAGCGCGTTTCTGCCGCTGTCTTGTATGAGCCTTACCGCCTCTTGAAAATGCGTGTAAGATACCGCGGATTCTGTGTGTGGGATGCCGTCGTTTAAAGACTGGCCTTTAGGGTAGGAGAGGTGATGAATTAGTCTCATTTTTCCAGGTTCTTTTTTGGGGACCAGGCTAAGTGAAGATATTAAATAGTCTTTTAAAGGCATGAAATCCCAGGGACCTGCTACCTTTCCGAGTTGCAGTTATTTCTTGATTTTGGTTTCTACTATCTGGGGGTTGTCCCTGGCTGACTTTAGGTTCATCGGGATGTGTTGTGACCCAGTGCCTTTAAATGGGATAAAAAAACGTTCGGTGAAACCTTGCGATATTATCCTGCTGGTTTCCTTGTCAGGGTAGCTGTTTAGGGCGTCCCTAAAATGGCCCGGGTTGATGGGTGTTTGTCCTGGTTCTAAAACTGGGATATCATTCTTTCTTGGCTGGTAGTCTGGTGCAGTTGCTTGCTGCATGGTCGCCATTGCAGTTTGTGCAGGCGTGTTTGTACCAGCATTCTTTGCCCCATGTACACTGGTTTTTCCCAAAATTTCTGCATGGGATGTTGGGTTTGACAGCCTGCTGTTTGTTCTGTCTGTGGGCATTATTTTTAGCCGCCCAAGGCTGGTTCCTCCGAAAGGGCTGCTCCCCTTTTTGGATTCATCATTGTCATGGGATTTGCTTATTTGGGAATTTTTGCTATTTTTGGAAGAAGACTGCATGGTGTCTTCTTCCTGGGGAGGTTCGGCGTTGAGGGTATATACATCGTTCTGGATTTCATCCCACTCAATGGCTGGCCTTTCTGACATGCTCCTCCTAAATCTAATGTCGTATGCAAGCCATGTCTTCCCCCTCTGTGTTACTTTTACTTCCCTTATTTTATCAACGTATGCCCAGATCTTCCTGCCATCCAAAGGGAATTTTTCTTCGTATATTGTTGCTAAAATGGCAAAGGCCTGTAACCAGTTGTCCCAGTTTTGTTCGACCTGGGCGTTTCTGGCAATAGCTTTTTCTTCTATTTTTTTGGGGTCTCTGAAAGTGTCTTTCCCTTTGCGCTGGGCTTCTATTAGGGAAAAGATTTCTATAAATTCTTTGGCCCATATGGCTTCTTTGATTGTGGTATCAATGTGTTACGCTCACCTGACTCCCACGGAGGCGCAGACCTGGTTTGGAGTGCTGTTGCCTCTTCTATGGTGAAGCGCAGGACTCGGAAGATGGACAGGACCGGACCCTCAAATCTGGCTTGTCTGGCTCGCAGAAATATCCTTCTGTGTGTGAAAAGGGAGAATTAACAATCTGCGGGATAATGTGTAAGTCTCCCACTCCCTTCTCACCCTCCACGAAACCCTTCTGCGATTCCCCGTGAAGTCTCACCTTAGGATCTGAAAGGACGAGCTCTCCATCCTGCTTCTGATGCAGGGGCGCGTTGTAATCCAGTTACTTCACTGGATCTTGGATTGTAGAGAGTTCAAGTTTGCTTGACCTTCCCGGTAAATACTGTAAGAATTCTGTTTATAAGTATGAGCCCGAAATAATAATTGTCCGTTGTCTCTATTTCAGGTGCAGAACAAAGATTTCGAGCTGAGCAATGGAACCGACGAAGGAAACTCAGGTGAGTTTTTTGATGAGAGGTTCCTTTAGTGTCCTTGCATTAATGCAATAATGCTTGTGTCTTTTTTCCCCATAGGGGCCGGGGTTCGGAAATGCCGGAGATATGGCACTGACCCGAAGTGAGAGGTGCAGTCCTAGTAGATATCAGGTAAGTCTTTAATGAGCGTTCAGGTAATGTCTTTGCGTTCGTTCACTAATGCTGATGTCTCTTTTTTCCCCTTAGGGGCCGGGGTCCGGAAATGCCAGGATGCGGCATCGACCCGAAATGAAGTTGGAATGACCCAACAGGTAAGTCTTATGATGGAAAATTAAGGTTTCCTTATTCTCTTCCCTAGCTCACCTTTGTTCTTGTCTTTTTCTCCCTAGGCGCTGAAATGTGGCTGCGGATCCAGATGGTCGCTGAGGAACATGGAGGCGCCTAGTAAAGGTGAGTGGAATGCGGCGCTGCAGCGATCGATGCAATGTGCTTTTAAAATGAATGTCTTCCTTTTCAGGATCGACGGCGAGATGTCTCCGGGATGCGGATTTAGCAGGTAAGGACTCTTCTTTCTCCTATTCTCTTCTCTTCTCCCTTTGCAGATTTCCAGGATGCTGGCGGGCATGGCAGAAGTCTGGATGCAGGAGCAGACACAGTGAGCGTCCAGCTGATAGATGCAGAACAACGCGAAGCGTGAGTTGCTGCTTGGGCGTGGCTTAAATAGCCTTCAAAGTAGTTCCAGGTATGTATCCTTCCTCTCAGGCATGTATTCTTTCTCCGGCCACACCCGTGTGGTTAAGAAGTCCCCAAAGATAAAGTAGTCCCATTCAGGCCTCTAGATGGCCTGGATGTTGCAGCATGGTCTGCATCAGGTAAGTTTACACCAAGCACCTTTAAACACAAAGTCATCTTTTATGAGCCTGGCGCCTATGGCGCTTGGACTGTTGTCCAATATGAGCCTGGCGCCAAAGGCGCCAGGACTGAGTCCAAAGGGCCCCTACTTGGGGCTGCTGAGAGTTCCCTCTGGGGCATGATGTCTGCCTCTGGGGTAGCTGGGCCTGGTCTGGCTCCTTGGAGGTAGGCATCATGACAGTACCCCCTCCCAAGGCCCCTCCCAAGGTTGTTCTCTCTGGGGGTTTTGGCTTGTTTGGGAATTTTCGGTGGAATTTTTGTATTAATCGCGGCGCATGTACATGGTCGCTTGGTTCCCAAGATCTTTCCTGAGGTCCATATCCCTTCCAATCAACTAGATAGAAGAGTTTTGACTTTAACACCTTGGAATCCAAGATGTCTTTAACTTCAAATTCTAATTCCCCATCAATCTGAATTGGTTCTGGTGGTTTGATCAGTCTGGTTCCTGGTTGCACCGGTTTCAACAGTGAGGCGTGAAAAACGGGATGAATTCGCATGTTCGCTGGTAGATCGAGTTTAAAGGCCACCGGGTTGATTATAGCTTTGATGGGATAGGGTCCTATGTATCCGGGGTTGAAAGTCCGCGGTCCTTTGAGAGGTAAATGTCTAGTTACTAGCCACACCTGGTCCCCTATTTGGTACGGAGGTGCTTCACTTCGATGTAAATCAGCATTTTCTTTGTACTTTCTCTTGGCTTGCTGTAAATGAGTCGTAGCTTCTTTGAAGGCTCAGGTTATCGTGGAATGCAAATGATCTACCACAGGCATTTCCAGGCTTTGAGGAGGGTCCAGGTCTGAGGTTCGAGGAGGATGACCATACAAGGTGTAAAAAGGGGTTTGTCCTGTTCCAGAATGTACAGAATTGTTATATGCATATTCTGCGATCCAAAGAATGTCTTTCCAATTGCATTCAGATTGGTGCAACATACACCGAAGATATTGTTCAAGGGTTTGGTTAGTTCTCTCGGTTTGGCCATCGGTCTGGGGGTGGTGACTGGTGGATAGTCGTACATCAATTTGTGCCAGTTGACAACATTTCCTCCAAAATGGGGAATAAATTGGCTTCCTCGATCTGAGACTAATATGGATGGAAAACCATGCATACGAACTATGTTCTCTAGAAATTCCTTGACCAAGATGGAGGCTGAAGGTAATCCCTTTTAAAGGGATAAAATGGGCCATTTTGGAGAAGAGATCCACAATCACCAAGATAGTGTTGTATCCATAGCAAGGAGGCAGGTCGGTAATAAAGTCCATCGACAAGGTGTGCCAAGGTGCCGGTGGAATATCCAAGGGTTGTAGAAGACCGGCTGGTCTTTTCTTTTGACCTTTATTTTGGGCGCAAACTCCGCAAGACATCACAAAAGATTTTATATCTTTTCTCTAGGATGGCCACCAGAATTGCCGTTTGATCTTTTCCTCAGTTTTAGCGATACCAGGATGTCCTTCCATTAATGTATCAAGATAATGGGCAATAACGTGTTCTTGTAGTTCTTAGTTAGGCAGAAATAATCACCCCTGGAAGTACAGTAAATCGTTATTAACGGAAAAGTGTGACCCCTTTAGGCTCCATTCTTGTAAGGCTGTGGAGTCTAATAGTTGTTTAACTCGAGTTTGAACGTCCTCAATAGTTTGTAAAGAGCTCAAACCCAAAATTCTCTGTTCAGGTATAATCGGTACTGGTTCTAAGCTCGAATTTGTTTCTTCCATCCCAATCCGGGATAAAGCGGCCGCTTTGCCATTCTTGCAACCCCATCGGAGTTGACGTGATGATTGGGCTTTGGCCGTTTTTAAATATTGCAAATTTCTGTGATCTGTAATCACCGTGATGGTGTGTCTTGCGCCGAGGAGGTAATGACGCCAAGCTTTGAAGGCGGACTTAATAGCTAGTAACTCTTTGTCGATGATTGCGTAATTAATTTCAGGAGCCGAGAATTTTCTGGACCAAAAGGCTACAGGGTGTAGTTGGTTAGTTACTGGATCCCTTTGAGACAGGACAGCTCCCATGGCTAGGCTGGATGCGTCGGTTTCAACAATGTAAGGGAGATCTGGGCGTGATGCTTCAACACAGGTGCGGAGGTGAATTTAGTCTTTAGGTCTTGAAAGGCCTGTTCTGCCTCATGAGTCCATTCAAAACGTTTATTCTTCCGTAAGAGAGCTGTGATGGGTTGGACCACTCGAGAAAATTCCGGGATGAATCTTCGATAGAAATTGGCAAAACCAAGCATGCTCTGAACCCCCTTCACAGAGCTAGGAGATGGCCATTTGAGGATGGCGTCCACCTTTCGCGAGTCCATTCGGACTCCTTTAGGTGTCAGGATGAATCCGAGAAACTCGACTTCTGTGGTATGAAAAATGCATTTTTCGAGTTTTGCAAACAGTTTGTGCTGGCGCAATTTCTCAAGAACTGCCCTGACATGTTTTCTGTGATCGGATTCCGAAGAGGAGTACACCAGGATGTCGTTGATATATACGATGACACAAACATCGATAAGTTCCCGAAGAACATCATTCATAAAGTATTGAAAGGCGGCAGGTGCGTTGCACAATCCGAAGGGCATCACCTGATATTCAAAGAGCCCATATTTGGTGCGGAATGCAGTCTTCCATTCGTCGCCTTCTTTTATACGCACCAGGTGATAAGCTCCCTGGAGATCTAACTTGGTGTACATACAAGCATCTTTTACCTGGTCGAGAAGTTCAGGGATCAGAGGCAGAGGATAACGATTCTTAATCGTTATTTGATTTAGGGCGCGATAGTCAATACATGTTCTAAGGTCGCCTTCCTTTTTCGGCATGAAGAACAGAGCTGAGGAAACAGGAGACTTTGACGGGCGAATAAAACCATTGGCAAGGTACTTATCTAAATACTGACGCAAATGAAGGTTCTCAGGTTCAGTAAGAGCATAAATCCTACTACAAGGCGGTTGAGCATTGGGTACCAGATAGATTTGACAATCCTACGACTAGTGGGGAGGTAACGTGTTGGCCTGTTCTTTTTGGAAAACGTCTTGGAATTCTTGGTACTCAGCCGGTAGTTGTATAGTGGTGGAAGTTACTGAGGCCAGGCCCATATTTGGATTTCTTGGATAACAAGTTTGTTCACAATCAGGAAAGGTTATTCTCTTTGCTCGCCAGTCTATTCGAGGATTATGTGTTTCTAACCAAGGAATTCCTAGAATTACTTGAAACTGTGGGGCCTTGATTACGTCAAACACAATAGCTTCCCGATGTCCATCCTGACCCACTAGTGTAACTTCTGTAGTGGAATGAGTTACGGGCCCTGAGGCTATTTCGGTTCCATCAACTGTAGTAATGACATCCTTGTTAGTTTTCGGACAGAGAGGGAGATTAATCCTGGAGGCCAATTCACGATCTACATAGTTTCCAATAGCTCCACTGTCGATGTATGCCTTTATAGCATGCAACTGCTGAGGCTGTTTCGGATCCACAAGGACCATTGGCATGATAAAATGCGAGGTCAAAGAGTTTGTTTTCAAGCTCGGCAAGCGGACCTCTACGCTTGTCGGGCTTGGTCGTTTCCCGAATCAGGTTCTGTTAAATCGTTGTCAGTGGCTCCAACCACCTTCTTAGGTGGTTTTACCGGACAATCTCGTAGAAAGTGACCAGAAGCCCCGAAATAGAGACATAATTGCTTTTGCCGCCTTCTCTCCCGTTCCTTCTGCGTTAACGGTCCTTTAACTCCACCGATTTGCATAGGTTCTGAAGTGTCAGTACTCTTGGGGTTAGCGTGAGTTTTGATCAACACTCTGGTTTCAAACTTGGATCGATCTGCTTTTCTATTCTGAAGTCTGTGATCAAGTTGGACCACTAAGTCTATGTACTCTGCGCAGACTTGGGGTGGATTTACTATTTGGGCTAGCACGTCTCTAAGTTCTCCGCGCAGGCCTCGATGAAATAATGTGATCCTTTTATTCTCTGGCCCCCCAGTTTCCACAACCAACCTATTAAAGGTGGCGATGTAAGATAAGAGATCCTGGTTACCTTGTCGTAAGGATAGCAGTTCGTTGTCTAGGGCCTGTCCTTGAGAGTGTCGAGCGAATAATCTTTCCATGCTTGCCTGGAAGCCTTAAAAATCCTGGAGAATTGGGTCATCCTGACTCACCAAAGGAACAGACCAATCAGCAGCACAGCCACTGAGATAAGATAATACAAAGGCTACCTTGGTTTGGTCATTAGGGAAGGCCCCTGGTCTACATAGAAAGTGTAAGCGACATTGGTTCATAAAAACAGCATATTTCTTGGGGTCCCCAGCAAAACGTTCAGGCGGGGCCAAAGGCATGTTTCCAGGTAGATTGATTTGTACCGGGTTATTTGAAATCATAGAAGTGGGATTACCCCCGGAACTAGGTAAAGGAGTTTGTCCTGCCTGACCCTGCAACAACCGTTTGGCCAGGTCATCAGTTCTTTCCTTAGATAGGATCAGTTCTCTTTTGAGAGCGTTAGTCTCCTGGCGGGTGGAGTGTACTTCTGTCCGTAATTCCCCCAAAAGCTGGGCCAGCTGGTCTGTCTCGGAAGTTTCCATAGCGCCCGGGTGGGAAATTGTAGGTAGGCTTTGCGTTCTGTTACGCTCACCTGACTCCCACAGAGGGGCAGACCTGGTTTGGAGTGCTGTTGCATCTTCTATGGTGAAGCGCAGGACTCGGAAGATGGACAGGACCGGACCCTCAAATCTGGCTTGTCTGGCTCGCAGAAATATCCTTCTGTGTGTGAAAAGGGAGTATTAACAATCTGCGGGATAATGTGTAAGCCTCCCACTCCTTTCTCACCCTCCACGAAACCCTTCTGCGATTCCCCGTGAAGTCTCACCTTAGGGTCTGAAAGGACGAGCTCTACATCCTGCTTCTGATGCAGGGGCGCGTTGTAATCCAGTTACTTCACTGGATCTTGGATTGTAGAGAGTTCAAGTTTGCTTGACCTTCCCGGTAAAATACTGTAAGAATTCTGTTTATAAGTATGAGCCCGAAATAATAATTGTCCGTTGTCTCTATTTCAGGTGCAGAACAAAGATTCCGAGCTGAGCAATGGAACTGACGAAGGAAACTCAGGTGAGTTTTTTGATGAGAGGTTCCTTTAGTGTCCTTGCATTAATACACTAATGCTTGTGTCTTTTTTCCCCATAGGGGCCGGGGTTCGGAAATGCCGGAGATATGGCACCGACCCGATGTGAGAGGTGCAGTCCCAGTAGATATCAGGTAAGTCTTTAATGAGCGTTCAGGTAATGTCTTTGCATTCGCTCACTAACGCTGATGTCTCTTTTTTCCCCTTAGGGGCCAGGGTCCGGAAATGCCAGGATGCGGCATCGACCCGAAATGAAGTGGGAATGACCCAACAGGTAAGTCTTATGATGGAAAATTAAGGTTTCCTTATTCTCTTCCCCAGCTCACCTTTGTTCTTGTCTTTTTCTCCCTTGGTGCTGAAATGTGGCTGCGGATCCAGATGGTCGCTGAGGAACATGGAGGCGCCTAGTAAAGGTGAGTGGAATGCGGCGCTGCAGCGATCGATGCGATGTGCTTTTAAAATGAATCTCTTCCTTTTCAGGATCGAAGGCGAGATGTCTCCGGGATGCGGATTTAGCAGGTAAGCACTCTTCTTTCTCCTATTCTCTTCTCTTCTCCCTTTGCAGGTGTTCCAGGATGCTGGCGGGCGTGGCAGAAGTCAGGATGCAGGAGCAGACACGCTGAGCGTCCAGCTGCTAGATGCAGAACAACGCGAAGCGTGAGTTGCTGCTTGGGCATGGCTTAAATAGCCTTCAAAGTAGTTCCAGGTATGTATCCTTCCTCTCAGGCATGTATTCTTCCTCCGGCCACACCCGTGTGGTTAAGTAGTCCCCACAGATAAAGTAGTCCCATTCAGGCCTCTAGATGGCCTGGATGTTGCAGCATGGTCTGCATCAGGTAAGTTTACACCAAGCACCTTTAAACACAAAGTCATCTTTTATGAGCCTGGCGCCTATGGCGCCAGGACTGTTGTCCAATATGAGGCTGGCGCCAAAGACGCCAAGACTGAGTCCAAAGGGCCCCTCCTTGGGGCTGCTGAGAGTTCCCTCTGGGGCATGATGTCTGCCTCTCGGGTAGCTGGGCCTGGTCTGGCTCCTTGGAGGTAGGCATCATGACACAATGTTCCATGCCAGGCATCTTTTGTATCTATTCAATAACTCTATTTGGAAGGATTTCATTTTCTGATCTAATTGTGCATTACAAATTGTTACAATGTCAGTTGTATTGCTGCCGGGTGTCCCTGTCGCGCCAGTGTTGTCTGTGCCTGGGGTTGTCCAAGCTTTTAGGGAACCTGCTGGATCAGTTGCTGGAGTTGTGGGGGCTGAAGCATTTATAGCTGTAGGGGCTATTGGTAACTGCTGTGCTTGTTGTGGCGGGATTGCTATAGGTGGTGTTACGGGTGGGTTGACAACCGTTATTGTAGGTTATATTGCGATGGTGGGGTTTGAGGCCCCAGGTTCCCTTGTGGGCGGTGTCTGCTTCCCCCTTATTTCTACCATTAGATGCTGTAATTCTGCTACATTCTCGCATTGTTCTGACAATTCTTTGGTACCTTTTCTGGCGCCTTTGGATATTTTTCTCCTTTTTAATGGTGCAGAAACCTCCTCCTGGCTGCGTGGGCTGGTAATTCCTTCCCTGGGTAGGCCGTACAATTTTTTTCTAACCCATGCCCATCCGTAGTGCTCTGCCGCTTCAATGCTGCTAGCAGTTGTGGAGATTTGGGCTTCTGCGCCGGTGTTGGGGGTGCCTGTGTTTTCCGTGTGGTCCCCATGTTTTTCTATGCCTGCTATAGGAAAAAGAAAGAAGGGGTTTTATCAAGGAGTTAAACCGTTGTTATCGGCGAGCTCTTTGCGCCTGTTCTATTTGTTGCCTGTGCTGGGTAACTGTTGACTGGTGCCTTTTTGTCCGGGTTCAGAAAATTGGGCAGCCCCCAAGTTTGATTTAAATTGGTTTCGCTGTGAGGTCGCCCTGCAATATTACAGAAATTATTTTAAATCTGCAGTCTTTGGGCCCGCTCACTTGGAACTGTGTTCGTTAGCTCTGTGTGGTTGTAAAGCAAAGACGAGGTCCCAAGCTGGCTTGTGACTCTGCCCGAGTTTAAAACTGCCTTGTGTAATCTTGCCCCGTCTGCCTTATAACGCGAGGGTTCCGGTCCACTGTAATCAAAACTTCCGGACATAAATGTCTATTTATCCTCCCTCATAGCCCCAGCGCGGTGGCTCACCTTAAAAGTGTTGAATCGTACGCCGTCCGCGCCGTGCTTGTTCGTGTGCAGCTTCTCCCTCGTTCGCACTGGTTTTGGGGATGATTCCGCGGCACGCATCTTTGTTTGCTTTGTTTCAGACACGCTTGCTGCTCGCTCTTCGTTCTATACCGAAAATGTTGAAATTGACAGCGTCTGCGCTGACCGTTAGGCTGCCGCTTCTTCCTTCGTTAAAGCTGTATTGCAAATGCTTTGAACAGTACAATGTTCGGGAAGGAAAAGACACTGCGACGTACAGCGTACTTCAAGAATTGCTAAAGAAGCAAGAAGATTTGGAAGACACTGAGTAAACAGTGAACCTCCTGTTTGCTTGGTTCCCCGTTCAGGGTCCACAAACAGATTGTGTTCACTCTGAGCATGCTGCCCTCATTTATAGGACCCAGGGATGCCCTGGGTCTTTGTTGTGTATGTGATGGGGGCTGCTGTTGTCGCAGCCCCCGGTCGGATAGCCGACTGTCTGACCCCCTGGTGGGGGCAGATCTTTGAACCTGGGCCCTGCCTGATGGTTGTTTCCTTGTGGCGCTTTAGCACCTTGCTGTTTGGAGGAAGGGTGCGATGACTGTTTGCACCTTACCCTTCCGTGGCTTTTGTGCTGCCGAGACTGTGTGTCTCCGTAGCTGGGGGAAGGAGAGGAGCAGGCACGGGGGATTGGGGCTGCCCCTCTCCCAGCTGCCGATGGTAACAGCAGTTACCCTGCCTCGCTTGTGGGATGCCCATGCAGAATTGCCCAGGTTGGGTGATATTGGGTGTATATTTCTTCTATGTAAAGCGCTTAAGTATAAGTGCTATATAATAACACATCATTATCATTTGTTCATGGACGTCTGCTTGCAATCATAGTTATTTGGTAATATGGGCCTGTACACACTGATCTTAATGATACATATGGCGATCCATTCAGGTATGAAATGTACATCACATTATAGTGATATTGTAACCATATTTTTCGTAGTGTACAATGCTATGTGATGCCACGTCCTGTTTTGTGAACGGGTGAAAGGTCGTGTTCCATCGCTTCCCGCGATATCACTTCGGGGTGGGGTCAAATGACATCACTTCCGGTGATGTCATCATGGGTCAAGGGTCGTGTGATATCACTTCCGCTACCCCTGGCATTTTGGTGAAATGACGTCCCTGCCAGTTACCGACTATTGCGCCCACCTTTGTAGACTGCATTACGTTTCGGGAAAATCTGGACTCCCTCCATTTCCCCGAATCTAATTAATTCAGCTCATTCCCTGCTGGCAACCCAAGAAGCTGCTCCCGTTGCAACCCAGTTATAAACGTAGGTTCAAAACACAGCATGTGAAAAAGTTGCTATTGTTCCAATTCCGTTTCCAACTAAGCAGTTGCTCTCAATCATCATGGCTTCATCCTTCATGTACGTTCCTTTGTCCCTGTACAGCGCTCTACACTTTCACATTGCAAATTCGCCATTGATTGCTCCTCGTCCCTTTATGACGCGTGCCTGGTTGGTGAGTGTTGCCTGCCAATTGCATTCTCGTCTTTGTAGTCTCCTAGTGGGGATGAAGGGAGACAGGCTGTTTTAACTGTCTAATTGTTTTATTGTTTACATACCCTTTCACAGTTACAGCCTCCTGTTGCGCCCAGGTGCGGTGAAAACGCATTAACATTTATCCAACCAGCCACCTTCTGTTCGGACGCCATAAGCCTGGGAGCTGCATACCTTTGCTCAGTCTACACCACCTCCTGTAGCCCTCCCAACGTTCAGCGTCCTCTCACGCATGGTTGTACTCCTGCAGACCTGCTTTTTAAGTGTACCACCGACGCTTGTACCACAAACCCTCTTCTGAAATGCAGCCACTGGTGCGCTATTAAGTTTTCTGCTAAGCAGTTAAAATTATGGACCGCATTTCTCGTCCAAAACTGCTGGACACCGCGACTTTTAAAGATATTTACTCTTTTATATTAAGGATATATACCAGGTTCTAAGTGCGGGCATTTCCCCATCTCGCACCCAGATAACTACATGGTATTCAGGTACCCACCCCACGTACCTGAGAACCAAGACACGGGAAAAGCAAACCACGCAAGGCCCACAGTCTTACAATTGTGAGTGAGCGCCCACATCATTACGCTTACATATTCCATTGCTTCCTGGCCATAAACCACCCATTTTACCCCCGAATCTAGGCTGCCACAAATGAAGGAACCCCTGCCTGCCCTGTGTTGTATAGCAAAAAATACCAGTCCCTTTAAGCTAACACACATGTCCCCACCCCACAACATACGCACCCGAGCCCACCGATTCCGTCTCTGGTGGCCAAAGCCACCCTTGACTCAACGTGCCGCCCCCTCCCCTCCCCGTGAAGGAGCCGGCCTCCCAGCAGCCATGAGGCAGCCCGCAACAGGCCGCAAACCCCCCCCCCACAGTCTATCCTGCAACACACTGCGGCAATGCCATCTGCTCCCCACCCCCGCAAAAATAGCACACCTGGACCCGCACTGGAAAACGGGGATAGGGACTCTGGGCTGCACATACCATACCCATGCAGCACTGCTCTCTTCCATCAAGTAATCACATTAAATTGATTACCTACCCAGTCTGGCCCCCAGTAGCGGGTACTGTGCATGGCGATAGACCCTGCAAAAAAACACGAGGCACATAGATCGCTCTGCCACAAACAACCGCACTTAACATTTGCGGCACAGCGACCACACCATCGGACAAACACGAGGCAGGTGGAGGCAGAGGTTGGGAGGTTTGGTTATCCACCAAACAAAGGGCCCCACAAGCCCACACCCAAGTGTGATGTCACGTGTCCTGGGAGACCGGGTCACGTGTCAGGGGGCAGGAGCCAGAAATAAAGGAATCAGCGGAACTGGCAGTTTGGCACCAGTCCGGGTTTATTCACCCAATCAAGTGGTAGTGTGTTATTATGCTCAGCACCGTAATAGCTAGGCCCGCACAGGCTTTGGGCCTTCACCCGGGGCCTTGCACCACAAAGGCCTCTAACATCACACTGCCGACGAGGACGACACGTTCCTCACACGTGCCCACCATCACGGGCAAATATCTACAGCTGCCCATCACCGCTGACACATCAGAGACTTTACCACTGCGCTGCAGGCAAGCAATCCAAGCTTCACGAGCCTTGCTCTAAGACCCCCAACAATCTGCATGTTTCATTCACTCGCATGCCAAGCATCCTGAGCCTCGCTCTCAAACCCCCAACATTCTGTATGAATCATCCGCTCGCATGCCAAGCATCATGAGCCTCGCTCTCAGACCCCCAACTTTCTGTATGAATCATCCTTTCTGTATGAATTATCCGCTTGCATGAACATTCTACGCCCGCAGCAAGTTGTGAGCCCACGAACGCTCCAGTCCTATGCAAGCCTCACTTTCAGACCGCCAACGTTCTGGGGCATGACTCACCGGGATAAACTTTCGTCATGCCACATGAACATTCCATCCTCAAGCGGATGCTACGCACGCCTTCACTTCAAGTCCCAACATTCTATTTAGACGAATTACAGTCTCATGGTAATTGCGTGCAATTGGGGTTTTGACTATTTCAACATTCTACACATCACAAATCATCTCTAACATTTTGAACAGAGTCTGCACCTGCTCAGAGCAATGGACACTACCATACCCAGCTAAACCTACTGGAAGTGGAACATAAGGTGAGAGGAGCCTGCTCTCCATACCGTCATGTCCCTATCACTGCACAAAAAAAAGGGTGGACCAGCCAGCATGTGCGCACACGTGCATCACGAGGCAAGAACTAGCACTTCCCTTGCACAGACACACGCAGGCCATGAAACATGTCCAGCACAAACGCAATCCGGTAAAGGGCAAGCGCAAGCCCACCAAATAGGAGGAGCATCAACCCAGACCACCCAGACCCAGCACTCACCACCCTCAGGGCACCCTTCGACCCATTCACCTCAGGGACGGCCATTCGCTGGGGAATCTGGCTACAACAATTTGAAATGCATCTTGATGCTAGAGAGATCACTGCAGAAAGGAAAAATGCACATTCCTTCTGCTCAACATCGGAGCAGTGGCACTACGCCTCTGCAACACCATCCCCAACAACAGTGACGCAAATGACTATGACGAAGCAAAGACTGCACTCACGAACAAGTTTAAGCCACACCTCAATCCCGACTACGAGCAATTCCACATTTGCATGGCTAGACAGCGTGAGAACGAAACAGTGGACAACTTCCATGCCTGCCTACGAGAGATGGCAGTAGGTTGAGAATTTCCTAACGAGGAGTTGGCCATCTGGCTCCAAATAATCAACGGAATCTCGTCAGAAAAACTGAGAAAGGCCATCCTATCAGAAAAGAACATAACACTATCTCGAAAACTGGAGATGGGGTGTCTTCGTGAACGCACAGACAACCAAGTGGCAGTAATTGAGGCTGCGATCTAACTCCTACCGCTGGACAGCCTGAGTGAAAGCGAGGAAGTCGAAGCCATCAAAAGACGCCAGAACAGCCGAGAACGAGGAGGAAGAAGCTCAAGCCCATCCAGATCCCACATGCCTCAAGGATGAGAGAACGCATGCAAATGGTGTGGTGGCCCATGGCATTGGGGAAAAACATGCCCTGCATGGGACTCTACCTGCCGGAAATGCAATTGCCTCAACCACCATGCAGCGGTCTGCCTGCACCCACTAGGAGTGGAGACCGTTTATAGACGCCTTAACGACCCCAAGAATACCGAAAGAAGTTTGCCCCACAGGAAACCACCTGCCAGCCAAGCAGAAGAGGAAAAGTGAGGGCCGTAGACCACACACAAAGGTCCCCAGACACTAGTGAAAGGGAGGAAAGCGGAGAGAGCACCTCACCCGACATACGGAACAAGGAAAGGCAAAAGAAACCCAGCAAAAGAGTACATTGTATATCAGCGGTTAAACCTAGGAGGTCCAGACAACGGAAAAGATCCTCCTGCACAGTCATCTTGGATGGAAAACCAATACAAGTAGTCATCGACGCAGGAGCAAACATCAACGTCATGCCTGCAACTGCTTTTGACAAGATCAACCCAAGGCTGGTGCTCCAGGACAGAAAAGTACGACCCTTCGCATATGGTTGAAAGAAACCACTACCAGTGCAAGGATCCTTCAGATCAGACCTGTCGCACAACAACACTGCCTGCCGCACTATAATATACGTAGTTGACGCTGGCTGTGAAACTCTCCTAAACTGCAGAACAGCAGAAAAACTGTGGCTGATCCACTTTGCATTCAGTATCCACCACGCCGAAATCAATGACCTACTCCAGAAACACCATCACATGTTCCAAGGCATCTGCTGCCTGAAAGGCAGGTCCATCAAGTTACACATTTACCCCACCATTGAACCAAAGGCAGTGCAACATCACTAAGTACCGTATCACATAAGGAAGGCCGTGGAGAAGGAACCCCAGAAGCTGGAAAAGGCAGGCAATGGTAGTAGCACAAAAACCCAAACAACCGAAGGCAGGGGGCATCTGCATTGAAATGAGGCTCTCAAACGCAGCCATCAGCAGGGAGCGACACATCAAGTCAACCATAGATGAACTTATCATTGGCCTAACAGGTGCAACAATACTCAGTAAACTGGACCTCAGGTCAGGATATCACCAACTCAAACTAGCACCACTTTCTCTTCCAACTTTGGCCTGAGGAGGTACAAATGCCTGAATTTCGGGATATCATCAGCCATTGAAGGGTTTCAGCATGAAATCCAAAAAGTCCTAAATGGTCTAGAAGGGACGACAAACATCAGTGACAATATCATTGTGTATCAAAACAAACAATAAAGAGCACCACAAATGCTTAGCAGCAATATTACAACGGCTTGAAGATGCCGGGCTAACTCTGAACGCAGAGAAGTGCAAATTTGGCAAGGAGGAACTCTGTTTCTTTGGCTACATCTTTAACTCTAAGGGAGTATCACCTGATCCAGTAAAGGTGAATGACATCAAAGGCACCCGACAATCCGCCACTGAAGTAAGGAGCTTTATGGGTATGGCGACATACTGTGCGAGATTTATCCTGGACCTTGCCACTCTAGCGAGCCCCCTCCGTGAACTCACAAAGAAAGACCAGAAATGGGAATGGTCACCCATCCACCAGCAGGGTTTCTAAGAGATCAAAGACTTGTTATCTGCATCCATAACAATGGCCTTCTTCGACATTGAAATAAACACAGAACTCCTTGTCGATACAAGCCCGATAGGCCTAGGAGCTGTGCTTACCCAAATCGAAATGGAAGGAAACGTACACCCCATCGCATTTGCCAGCCGGGCATTGACCAAAACCGAACAAAACTATGCACATATTGAGAAGGAGGCATTAGCAATCCCCTGGGGATGCAGACATCTCAAAGTTTACCAACTAGGAAAGCAAGCGAGGGTGTTCTCTGTTCACAATCCGCTCATCCCCATCTTCAAGGGCTTGGCACCACACCCCTGGCATGCATCGAATAGTGGATGCTGCAACTTCAGCCCTAAAATATCGAGGTGGAGTATCGGGCCAGAGCAGATAACTCGGCGGACTATCTGTCCCGCCACCCACAGCCCGCTACTGACCAAGAGAGGCAGAACGCTATTGAAACAGATGCACACGTATGTCACGTGGTCGCATGTGCCCGACCGCAGGCCCTCACTTTGCAAGAAATAGCGGAAGAGACCAAGGTGGACACCATCTTAAACCACACCACGCAAGCCATCCAATCATGGAACTGGAAGAACGCTCTAGCCACAATGGCCCAGCGCACAAAGTCAGCCCAGGAAAAGCTGCAAACCATTTTTGGGATCCGCCACAAACTCACCATAGCCCCCGAAGAGGTGATACTGAAGGGACACCGAATTGTACTACCGATCACACTAGAAGAGAGAGCACTCAAGCTGACCCACAGTGGGCACCAAGGAATTGTAAAGACAACTTCATACCTGAAATCCAGGACGTGGATGCCCCACTTGCAACAGAGAGTGATAGATCTCGTAGAATCCTGCGCAGCCTGCCAGGCCACCAGGAGGGCTGAAAACCCAGATCCGATCATCAGTGCGCCAAGTAGCAGGAAAAGGTGGGAATCTGTCAGCATAGCCTACTGCACCATCGGAGGAGAAGGCTACCTACTCGTTCTGGTGGATGAGTACAGCCAGTTCCCAGAGGTGGAACATGTGGCATCCACCAACGCAGAAACAATGATCTTAGTTCTGGGGAAGATATTTGCGATACACGGCATCCGGTCTAAAATCAAGAGCTACAACGGGCCCCCCTTCACCATCCAAGAGCTTCAGCAATTCCTCCAAGACCTCAACGTACGGCACAAAAGGATCACCCCAGGCTGGCCACAAGCCAATGGCAATGCCGAAATATTATGGGATCTCTCAACAAAGTAATCCGCATATCAAAAGAACAAGAACACACCTAGCTAAAGGCCGTGTTCCGATTTCTGAGGACTCACCGCCAGACCCCACACTCCTCAACCTGGATCAGCCCTGACGCTCTCATGTTCGGGGTGCTGATCCAAGCTGAACTCCCCATACACCCAAACTGGGTAACACCTGATCCAGACATCCCCATCATAGAGGCAAGACGAGTACAGCAGAATGAACGAGAGAGCCACACTCCCCGCGCCAGTCACCGAGAGTTGCAGCCAGGAGAAACAGTGCTGGTCAAGAACCGGGCTCCGCCCAAGAAAATGTCACTAAACTTCAAGTTCAGGACATGGACAGTCAGCGCTGCAAACCACAGCATGATCACAGCTACCAGAGGGAATGAAACAGTGACCAGGAACATATCCCACTTCCGAAAAGTCCCGGCGCGGTATGGGAAGAAGGGCCAAGGACCCTGAGAGGAGAACCTCAATCACCTGATCGACCAGAAACTCCTAGACCATCACAAGGCCACGACACACCCTGAGAATCTCAAGAACTGACACCATGCGTAGGCGAGTCCCGAGTGGAAACCCCTCCAGAAGAGGAGGCAGTGAGGACTCACCCCCTGTACCACATGCGAGAGAGGCCGCAACCATCGTCCCATCTCCAAGGGTACGTGATACAAGGTGTCTACCACTGCTCGAGGACAGCCAGGCTGCACTCCTAAGAGACTAGAATGGACTACACATGTTTGATGTTACTGTTGAAAGTTGGGGATAAAAGCATTCTAAGTTTGGGAGCAATGTGATGTCACATGTCACAGGAGACCAGGTCATGTGTCAGGGGGCGGGAACTGGAAATAAAGGATTCACCAGAAATGGCAGTTTGGCACCAGTCCAGGTTTATGCACCCCATCAAGTGGTTGTGTGTTATTTTGCTCCGTAATCGGTAGGCCTGCATAGGCTTTGGGCCTTCACCCGGGGCCTTGCAGCACAAAGGCCTCTAACATCACACCAAGGAACAGGCCTGTTCCCTGTCCCTCCCCCACACTCAGCTCCCAATGCAATTCACTGCTTCGCCTTCATTTTTTTTTCTCTCAGTCTACCCCCACAAAGAAATGCTCCCATGCCAATATGGTGCCTGACGAATGCAAAGCTACAGCAACTATGTTCTCCTCATTCAGCGACCACGGGAACAATGTCTTGGGACAAACACGTCAGAACACCCCATCATGTAGGGATGACGCATGACCGGTTCCGAGGCAAAAAACTCACGCGCCCGCATTGACCCACAGCATGCTACGATATTGAACAAAGGCTGACACACAGAAGCTCTGCTTCACCCAGGCGACGGACCCCAGACACATCAAAATTCTCTGCTCCATCAGACAAATGCAGCACAGACACCAGAAAACTTAACAAGAATTATACCAACTGAAATGCAAAAACCTGCAGTATGTGGATGGAGGATGGTCAAACAAAGAGCTCCAGGAAACCACACTACAAGGAACAGGTATGTTCCTTGCTCCTCCCCCACACTTACCCCCAGCTACTTGAAATTCTTTCTACCCAGCCAGTTCTGAAAAGAGTGTGTTTGCTTGTGTTGTGGTGCTGATATGCACTTTTTTGGGTGGGGGGGTGGACTAACCTTTCTCCTCCCCTCCTGCCCTTTTCGCAGCTTGAGTTTCCCTCCCCACACCCACTTCCTGACTGCTGGTGTCGGTCTATCTAGGTGAGGTACCCCATCTGGTCCCTACTGTAGGGGTATGGGGAGATGGGAGCCCAGGGAGTGTTAGGCAAGATCGTATGCAGTACCCTTTGGGTGCACTACAACAACCCTGACCTCCTGGCAATAGGAACCCAACCTTTGGTATAAGCTTGTAGTACACAGGTTGGTAGCATTTTGGGCAGCCAGGCTTATTTCAAGAGTGGTCAATGTGAGCTGTAGGGGAGTTACACAGAGATTTACAGTGACAAGTATTCAAATAACCACTTACACACAAGGTTTCTTGAATAAACAATTATTAATGTATTTATCAGTAAGTTAGAGTAAGCCTTCTTCAGAAGGGAGCAATAGAACAGTAACACTCAAATACACTTCAAAAGGTATTGTATTGTACAAAAGGACCGAATACCAAAAGCTCGACTCCCAAACATCTGACCCCCAATTTTCTACATATATATATATATATATATATTCAGTGAAAAAAACTTTGTTAAAGGGACGTTATGGTTAAGTTGCGCTACTAAAAACCTATGAAATTCAGTGAAAAAACTTTGTTAAAGGGACGTTATGGTTCCAAGTAAAACCGAAAACCCTTGAAATTCGCCAGTTATGGTAAGCTAAGCAACCATAACTCGCGCCACCACCGTGCACTGCTAAGACTAACACCGAGGACATCAAAGATGACATCACAAATGTCATTGATGACATCACTGATGACATCACATGTATATGTACTTCTCATGAAATATGTGTACAAGGGATTCTTATTATAATGTTGCGAAACAAGTGTCAAGGATCATTGCAATAAATATACCCTAATTAGTGCATTGAATGATGCATTGATATAAATAGCATCCTATTATGAGGTTCTATCTAGTACACTAAGCTACTCATACAGAAACATAACATTGTGTGCAGCGTTCAAGATGAAGGTATGATATTCGTAATGTTAATATGTTGAATAAAGAAATGATAATTGTTTTCTTAATAGATTTTTGTGTACTGTGAAATATGTAATAAGTAGCTAATAAAACCCATGTATTACATAATTGCATTATTATAGACAAAACACAAAGACACAAGAACACATACCAATATGGGTATATACAGGGAAAGTGAAGTTCGCAAAAAAGCACAAGTAGTAGCAGAAACAATTCATAACTTAACTGATTAGTTTCATGCAAATAAATGATTGCTCTGTTTCAAAGCTGCTATTTACCCTATGTGTATGTATCACTTGATGTGATTGGACCCTAAGGAAAGTAGTGTGAGTACAATGTATACAAATATGACCATATACAGGGAAAGTACAGCCATAAAAAAACAACAGAACTATCAGAAAGTGCTCATAAGTCTAGTGATTATCTTTATGCACAAAAAGGATTGCTGTCTTTCAAGCTTGTGTTTTCCCATATGTATATGTTTCATATGATGTGACTGTACTCTAAGGGAATTACTGTAAGAACCTACTAGAAGGAAATGTCTACAAATGAAATAAAATTCTTAGTTTCTGACTGTTACTGAAGAAAACCATGTGGCCTAGATATGTCAGCAAAAGAAAAAATAGTGAGCCAGACATGTGATGTCATCAGTGATGTCATCAATGACATTTGTGATGTCATCTTTGATGTCCTGGGTGATAGTCTTAGCAGTGCACGGTGGTGGCGCGAGTTATGGTTGCTTAGCTTCCCATAACTGGCGAATTTCAAGGGTTTTTCGGTTTTACTTGGAACCATAACGTCCCTTTAACTAAGTTTTTTCACTGAATTTCATAGGTTTTTAGTAGCGCAACTTAACCATAACGTCCCTTTGACAAAGTTTTTTTCACTGAATTTCATAGGTTTTTAGTAGCACAATTTAACCATAACGTCCCTTTAACAAAGTTTTTTTCACTGAATTTCATAGGTTTTTAGTAGCAAAACTTAACAATAATGACTTTGACTTTATATACATGTCATATGGAACTGACTAGATCTCTTCTTATGAACGTGATGTCCGCAAACGTATTTAATGTTCGCGGACATGTTTGGAGAACAGTACCACTACCTAAAAACTGTGGGGGGGTGGTGGGGTATGTTTGATTGTTATATCATAATATAGGAACATTTAACAAATTCAAAAAGCAGCACACAAACACATTATATATAGTAATACATAAGAAATGTAATCCATATATGTAACACACTAACCATTCATTTAAATACAATATGTTCTGAAATGGAATATACCACAAGAACAAAAATTGGCTTCCAACATAATTACCTCACAGACACAACAGAACTGAGAACAAGACCAGACCCACTGAATACATAGGACTTATCTTACCAGAAATAGTAAGTGTACTTCATTTTACTCATAACCCCAAATTCTCCTGTTTTTGTTTCTGTTTCTGCCTCACCTTCTCTGTCATAAATTATTAATATATGTTAAATAAAGTTAAATTTTTATATTGTATTGTGAATAGTTTCAGTTTTTTTTTTTAAAAACAATAAAAGTGTCCGCGGACAGTGAGAGTGTTCTGAAAAGTTCGTACATAAACGAAAATGGAGGTGTCCTGAAGAACACCACACCTGTTCGTACTGTTCGCTTGCAAGTTGAAACTGTCCTAAGAACACAATTGGTGTCCTGAAATGTTCGTAAAGAAACAAAAATTAAAGTGTTCGAAAGAACACTATATCTGTCCGTAATGTTCGCTATCAACTTAAAACTGTCCTAACAACACAATTAGTGTCCTGAAATGTTCGTAAATAAACGAAAATGATGTGTCCTGAACAACAGTACAACTGTTCGTAGTGTTCGCTAGCAACATGAAACTGTACTAAGAACCCACACGGTGTCCAGAATTGTTCGTAAACAAACAAAAATTAAAGTGTCTTAAAGAACACTATACCTGTCCGGTACTGTTCGCTAGCAAGTTCAAACTGTTCTAAGAACGCTATTGGTGTCCTGAGATGTTCGTACGTAAACGAAAATGGAGGTGTCCTGAAGAACACTATACCTGTTTGTAGTGTTCGCTACCCAATTGAAACTGTTTTAAGAACACAATTGGTGTCCCGAAATGTTCGTACATAAACTAAGTTACACGTGTCCTGAAGAACACTATATCTGTCCTTACTGTTTGCTACCAAGTTTAAACTGTTCTAAGAACACATGCGGTGTCCTGAAATGTTCGTTTCACGTGTGACGCACTTTTAATTACTTCAGAACCCGAACAGTGTCCGTAGGACATCAATGCGCATGCGCTAACCAATCTCCGTGCACTTGGTGTCCTGCGGACAGGCGCTTCCTTCGCGGACTAGTTCGCAAACGGATCATATGACCGCACCCACGCTCATCGTGTGTCCTGTAATGCGGACACTTTTCGTGTCCCCGAACAATTTAAAAGTACATTTTCAGTTAATCCATAATATTTTTCAATAAAATCTCACCATGCCACAAGTACCACATAGCAATCTTGAGTTTCTATATACCTTTTGAAACTTTCCGATCCTTTTTTTGTGTTCGATCTGTCCGCGCAGTGCGCATGTCCGCGGACCGCGCACAAGCACCCCTATAAAAGACCACGCCCAAGAGCTTATTCCCATTGTGTTTCTGGCTATTCTTCAGAACACAGTGATTTTTGCTGCCACCTGCAGACTACACCATCATCGAGATGGCATCCTTGGCTGCTAAACTGCCACTTGGTGCTGCACCTGCTTCAGCACCACCACCACCCCCTCCACCACCACCACATCCCCAAGGGCCTGAAGAGGGGAACAGGACTGAGGATGCGGAGGAGGAAGAAGAGGATGATGAGAATGAGAGGAGGAAATCACTACTACCCGCACTAGGAGTGAGTCTTGTGTGTGGCAGTTATTTACCATTCATGTTAATGTTCCTAAGGCTCGTGTGAACCGTGTTACCAACAATGAGTGCAAAATGATACTCAGTCACGGGAAGCACGGTAAGTACAGCTTTGGGACCACTACTATGAAGCGACACCTGAGGTCATTTCACTCTGGGGCTATTCGCAGGGTTGTACCTTGCGAAGAACGTAGCAGGTTGATTTCCTCTACTTCATCCTCTGTTTCTGATCCTGTCACCACAAGGACCACCTCTGTGGGACAGCGTCTTCCTCAAGCTGCCTCACAGGCCATACAGAATGCTGATGACCCTTACCTTTCGAGGGTCACAGTTGTATGTATGTACTGTGATACAGTACTCTGCAGGGGGGAGCGACTTCGGAGTGCTTTTGAGACTATCGTCTCAGAGCACGAGAAGTCCTGCTCACTACCCAAATAAAACCCACTCTACATCTTCCTCTCTCAGCTCGCCCTTTCTTATCCCTGTGGTTGATGTCCCCCCTTTACCCTCCTTTACCCTCCTCTCCTAGTGTGTCGTGTCTGAAAACCAAAAAAAAAATACAAAATTACAAAAATCAAAAAAAAAATAAGGCTCTTTTCAGAGCCGCCTTTCCCAGTTAAAAAATAGAAGTGAAAATAAATGAAGCAGGGCTCTTTGTATTTTTTAGAAGTCCACGGACAGTTCGCGAACAATAAAAAAATTGGGTTGCTACTCCATCACAAACATTGTAATTTTCTCTGGAAAGAAGTGGTGGCTCTGAAAAGAGCCTTTGGGTGGTGTTTGTAAGTCAAAAATTGTAAATGCTTAACATCTACTTCAAAATCGTTGTTGTAATTCCGAAAAAGGTTGAAATGCATTTTGTACATTTCTCAGAAAAATCTGATTGCCAGCATAAGTAAGATGGACTCCATCTCTGCGAAAAATGTATGTACTACAAAACATAATATTTTCATTGTGAAAAGAAGACATGCCAAAATCTCTTAGAAAGGCACAAACAGCCTTATTAACATTGAGCCTTGCTTTTTCCATTTGTGGACCAAATGAAGAAGAAATATCACTGGAGAATTAGGAAACATGTCGATAACCTTCCTAAGTCCTTCTTTCATAGAAAATTGCAAAATAATTCCAGTCACATGTCCTAAACTGTTCCCTCCACAATGAATTACAATTATGTCTGGATGTTGCTCTGTCTCCAAAGTAGCACAGAGAGGTAGCAAGTCCAACCACTTCATTCCACGTACTCCATGCCGGTGTACTTCCACATGTGGGAATCCAAGATCTACAGCTACTCCACAGCTTTCTGCATGCACCTTCAACCAATGTATCCACGAATCTCCTAAAATCCAAACAATCTGTTTTCTGAAACACACAGCTATAGCTATCTTTTGTTCTCTCAGCAAAAAGAGTATCTGAGAAAATCTCTCCTGGCACAACACACCCACCAAACTTTCCTGACCAATCCCTTTCAGTGCTTATTCTCATTTTCATGACTTCTGAACCCAAAAATCCCCGGATGTAACTCCCAATGTCTGCGAACTACCGCCATGTCCGCGGACATATCGTAACATGAACAGCCCTTCTACCATTCCCACTACACTCTCTCTGCCATTCCCTCATTGGATGTACCTCAAAAATCACATGACCATGCACCAATCACATTCAAGACCTCTACATCTAACTGCATCATCATAGATCAGCACTGCAAATGTACTCTGAATCTCTCTGAATAAAAGTGTCATATCATTGGCAAGCAGCATCTACCAGAAATACTGTACAAGTCTTCAAGATTTCTACTTGCAGCTCCATGCATATCCATATGCATGAACACAAACTTCAGGTATGCATATTTTCTGTATAGTAGATGAACACATTTTCAAACAGACTTTTACCTTGTAAAATCTGTAAAATGAATTTACTGTACTTTTTTCAATTTCCTAAAATCAACTATCACTTATAAACCTTTATACTATTTACTTTCTTTATACACACACACTCAAATCATGTTAAACTAACATTTTTTAAATGAAATATATAGACTACATATATTCAAAAAAAATTGCATGCAAACACAATCTATGTTTAAACCTTTATAAAAATACTTATACAATTTCATATTTTTTGTTTTTATTTATTTATTTACTTAATTACTTTAAATTAGACATGACATTGAGGCGCTATTACCTAGAACAGTTTACTTACAGAACTAGTGGTATTCACTAATATATTATAAATTTCACAATCAGTATATGGGAAAAAAGTATAGAAGCACGTGCTTTTCCTCTACTCTTTCCTACTGCATGCACCCAAGACTCTATGCCCTGCCAACAACCACCGCAGCATATCACATGCATAGAGTCAAACATTTCAACTATGATCTATGGGAAACTTTTAATGTCCGCGAACAATGTGAGTGTTCTTAGAACACTTTGAACTTGCCACTGAAAAATACGGACACTGTTTTCAGGACACCCCCTATGAACATTTCAGAACAACGCGATAGTTCTTAGAACACTTTCAACTTAACAACGAACAATACGGACAGCGTCCTAAGGACACCCCCTATGAACATTCCAGGACACCGGGAGTGTTCTCAAAAACGTCTTCAGAACACCCCCATTTTGTTTATTTGCGAACATTTCAGGACACCGCTGGTGTTCTTAGAACACATTCAACTTGACAGAGAACAATACGGACAGCGTCCTCAGGACACCCCCTACGAACACTCCCCGGACACCGCGAGTGTTCTTACAAGCTTCTTGAGAACACCACCATCTTGTTTATTTGCGAACATTTCAGGACACCGCGAGTGTTCTTAGGACACATTCAACTTGACAGAGAACAATACGGACAGCGTCCTCAGGACACCCCCTATGAACACTCCCCGGACACCGGGAGTGTTCTTAGAAGCGTCTTCAGAACACCACCATCTTGTTTATTTGCGAACATTTCAGGACACCGCGAGTGTTCTTAGGACACATTCAACTTGACAGAGAACAATACGGACAGCGTCCTCAGGACATCCCCTTCGAACACTCCCCGGACACCGCCAGTGTTCTTAGAAGCGTCTTCAGAACACCCCCATTTTGTTTATTTGCGAACATTTCAGGACACCGCGGGTGTTCTTAGAACACATTCAACTTGACAGAGAACAATACGGACAGCGTCCTCAGGACACCCCCTACGAACATTCCAGGACACCGGGAGTGTTCTTAGAAGCGTCTTCAGAACACCACCATCTTGTTTATTTGCGAACATTTCAGGACACAGCGAGTGTTCTTAGGACACATTCAACTTGACAGAGAACAATACGGACAGCGTCCTCAGGACACCCCCTACGAACACTCCCCGGACACCGCGAGGGTTCTTAGAAGCGTCTTCAGAACACCCCCATTTTGTTTATTTGCGAACATTTCAGGACACCGCGAGTGTTCTTAGGACACATTCAACTTGACAGAGAACAATACGGACAGCGTCCTCAGGACACCCCCTACGAACACTCCCCGGACACCGCGAGTGTTCTTAGAAGCGTCTTCAGAACACCCCCATTTTGTTTATTTGCGAACATTTCAGGACACGTGGGTGTTCTTAGAACACATTCAACTTGACAGAGAACAATACGGACAGCGTCCTCAGGACACCCCCTACGAACATTTCAGGACACCGGGAGTGTTCTCAAAAACGTCTTCAGAACACCCCCATTTTGTTTATTTGCGAACATTTCAGGACACCGCGGGTGTTCTTAGAACACATTCAACTTGACAGAGAACAATACGGACAGCGTCCTCAGGACACCCCCTACGAACACTCCCCGGACACCGCGAGTGTTCTTAGAACAGTTTCACTTTGCTTGCGAACAAAACGGACACATATTGAGTCCTTAGAACACCCCCCAATCAGTTTATTTAGAACATTTCAGAACACCCGTGATGTCCGCAAACAAATCGAACACAAAAAGAACGTCTAACACATAAAAAACACAACTTTCATCCTATCTCATACACTCCCACCCTCCCCAAACACTCCTACACACCAACACACTCTACTAAATACACATTTTGAACAAAGTTTCACTGCGCTGTCCGTGGACGTCTGCGAATCCAAGATGGCGGGCGCTACCGAAAAATCTGACGCGCTTCACGCTCCACGCCGTCCAATCAGCGAACATTTTGTATGTCCGCGAACATCACGCAAGACGATTGGCCAATCAGGACACTGTCCGCGGAGCGAACAGGGAAGTGTGTCCGCGAACCGAACACAGATATCACTAATTTTTTTTTACCTACTTTTTGGTCATTTTAAAAAAAACTACTGGATGGATTTTCACCAAATTTGCAAAAGCACGCTTTCGGGACCAAGCCGCTGCTCCTGGTCCAAATTTGGTGGAAATCCGTCCAGCGGTTTGGGCTGTAGGCGCGAGCAAAAACTTTTTCCCATTCACTCTATGGAGAGTGAGTATAATGTATACAAATATGAGCATATAGAGGGAAGGTAGAGTAATAAAAATAAAACTATGAGAAAGTGCTGATAACCATAATGATTATCTTCATGCACAGAAAGGATTGCTCTCTTTCAAGCCTGTATCTTCTGCTATGTATATGTTTCATATGATGTGACTGGACCCTAAGTCTACAAATATAGTACCTTTTCAATTTTTACTTCCTGACTGTTACTGAATAAAACTATGTGGCTTCGATATGTCAGTAAAGGATAAAAAGGGAGAGCCAGCCATGTGATGTCATCAATGACATTTGTGATGTCATCTTTGATGTCCTGGGTGTTAGTGTTAGCAGTGCACGGTGGCGCGAGTTATGGTTGCTTATGTTACCATAACTGCCGAATTTCAGGGGTTTTTCGGTTTTACTTTGAGCCATAACATCCCTTTAACAAAGTTTTTTCACTGAATTTCATAGGTTTTTAGTAGCGCTACTTAACCATAACGTCCCTTTAACAAAGTTTTTTCACTGAATTTCATAGGTTTTTAGTGCACAACTTAACCATAATATCCCTGACTTCATATACATGTAACATAGAACATACTAACCCCTCGTAGTGATTTTCATGTCCACGGACTACCGCCATGTCCGCGGACACATCGAAAATTTGAGCGTGGTGAATGTACATTTAAATAGTGTGCCCCATTTCCCCTTTGAACTTGGCTCTGAAAAGAGCCGTTTTTTTTTTTTTACAAATGTTTGACAGACACCTGTTTTTTTTCTTGTTTTTTTCTTACTTTACTCCTAAAATCTTCACATAACCTTCTCCAAAGCAACCCTTACATTCCAAAATAGAAAGGCATTTCCCGTAAAAGATAAAGAAATGCCATCTTCTTTAAAATTAACAGCATTACTGGCATCAATATTCTCATTGTTACAGAAGAACATACCAGCTCTAAGCATGAAGGCACACATGCCTCGGTTGATGACACACCTAGCAATATTTTGCTGAGGACAAAAAACTGAACTATTGTCCCATATTGCCCTAGGTAGTAATCCAGAAAAAATTACTTTTGCACTTGGAAGGATCGTCATTACTGCTTGAACCAAGCGTTCCAAATCAGCCAACAAAGTAGGGGCACTGACGTTGCCCAAATGGAAAGCACCATAGTGCAAAACCACCACATGCGGACTGTTCATCGTGGCCATATCCTCACAAACTTGTACAATTCCCTGTACATTGTAATCAGGCAAAGTGCTCCAGACCACCTCCACTCCTTTCACATCAAAGTTCTTTGCAACGTGCCTGCATTCAGCGTACTGCTGTAAACCATGCACAAACATATCTCCGAGCACCAACACCCTGACTTTCTCCACTTCTGCCATCTTCACCACACACAGTCTCTTTCAACACAAATCCACAACCTCGACATCTGATTGGCTGATCCGTACAGTCTTCTTTCCATGTTGGATTTCCTGGAAAAACCCGGATGTAGCACGCCCTGTCCACGAAAAGCCGCGGTGTCCGCGGACGGCGTCCACTTTACTCTCTGTGCCATTCCCTCATTGCATACAGCTAAGCAATCACACAATACGAATAACGTCCTCAGAACAACCCCATTTTGTGAATTTTCGAACATTTCAGGACAATTAATATTTCATTATTCAACATATTAACATTACACATATTATACTTTCATCTTGTACTCTGCACACAATGCTATGTTTCTCCATTAGTAGCTCAGTATACTAGATAGAATCCCATAATACAATGCTATTTATATCAATGCATCATTCAAAGTACTAATAACGGTGTGATAGGTATGATATTTATTGCAATATCCTTGACACTTTTTTCGCAACATTATAATAAAAATCCCTAGTACACAAATTCCATGAAAAGTACATACACACGTGATGTCATCAGTGATTTCATCAATGACATTTGCAATGTCATCTTTAATGTCCTGGGTGTTAGTCTTAGCAGTGCACGGTGGTGGCGCCAGTTATTTTTCAAAGCTTACCAAAACTTGCGATTTTCAGGGGTCTTTCGGCTGTACTTAGAACCATAACGTCCTTTAAACAAACTTTTTTTAATATCACGCAAACAATATACAAACATGGCATGCAAAAACCAACTTCTACAGATGGCTTTACACAGAATGTTCCAAAGTAAGAATTTATGCTCGTTCACAGTGAAGGTCAGCTGCTTCCACAACTTCTACAGATGGCTTTACACAGAATGTTGCAAAGTAAGAATTTATGCTCGTTCACAGTGAAGGTCAGCTGCTTCCATTTTTTTCTCGGGCCCCGGAGAGGCTCACGAAGCGGACCATAAGGTTGTATGGTGTTTTGACCTTGACAGACAGAGATTGTGATGAAAGACTTCTCTTGAAGGAGTGTTGCTAAAACGTAAGAGTAGATAAAGATGAAATTTCTGAAACGAAACCACTTTTATATATTATATCACTATGCGAAAGATTGTTGGCACACGCGGAGTCGTATTTTGGGACTGCACCACTCGTAGACAATGGAAATTGCAATTGTACTGTAAGTAACCCTTTAGATTACTTTATACCAAATATAATTACAATAGCGTAGCATCAAAGACCGCTCATGTTGAACTTGTTCGTTGAAAGTGGCATATTGTTTTCTACCGCGCACTATCACCGCCGAATTGATCCCCTGTCGTTTAGAGGGCTCTGAAAAAGGCAGACGACACAGGGTGGGTTAATAGAAATAATTTAACCGGTCTATAGGCGGTCAAGCGCTCTACTCGCTGTGCCACTTCACTGTAGCCTGTCAAGTGGCACAGCGAGTACAGCGCTCGCTTTGACATGCGTGCACAGCTTGCTAACGCAAGTTTGAATCCCGGCAAGGCCAAACTCAGCCTTTCATCCTTCCGTGGTCGATAAATGAGCAGCACACACCGTGGTTAATAATAAGCACCGCTTAGATACCTCACGGTTCTTAGCGCTATATGAATGGGAAAATATTATTATTTTATTATTAACATACTCTGTTGCACTATCTTCGATAGCAAATATTTTCACACCCTAATAAATAAAATGATGATTTTTAAAGAAGATCGGCTGGTGATACTAATTTATGTTTTTTAAAACAGGTATGTGGCTCGATTTTGCCTATGTCACGATTTACAGACTCCAGCGGATGGGGTCTTCAACTGCCAGGTGCAGGTCCAAATATGCAACTTCATGACCCTCACCATTTTATGGGACAATCGCCAAGGACCAATATGCCCTTACGCAGTACTTGCGGCTACAAACAACATACCAACCAATAGGATGGTCTAATGGCTCGTTGTTGGAGCAATCTTCCGATTATCAGAGCGACCATTTACTGCTTTTATCATAAACCAACAGCCTATCTACTGCAAAGGAACAACTTGTGGCTCCAAATAAACTTTTGCTGATTGACAGCAGAGACAATAGCAAATCGCTGAATATTCACTAAACATTTCATGTGAAATAAATGTACTTTACCAAATGTACAATCCTGCTGTTTACTTTTAAACGACAGTTTCATATTCCGAATTGTGGCACACTGAGTTGTAAGCTGATCTAACACTCTCTGTACCGCAAAGAAACATTGCGTGTCTCAACATGAACTTTTGCGGATCGACAACAAAGACAAATGCAAATTGCTGAATATTTTCTAAACATTTGATGTCAAATAAATGTACTTTACAACATTTACAATCTTGCTGTTTGCTATTAAATCACAGTTTCATATTCCGAATTGTGGCGCGCTCTGTTGTGACATAATGTGTGTTGTCTTCCGGGTTCTGTGTAAAGTCGCGTAGTACTGGAGACGACTGGGCGCATTTGATTACGCACCCTGTAACGTCACGGAGAGAGGCGGGGAATATGAATGCTTTGATAATATCAGGCTTAGGGCGGGTGATATGATTTAGTGTCGCAAAAGCAAGTCAGCCAGGTCAATAGCGCCATAATGTCGGCGCACACCAGCCGGATTTATCGTTTCTTTAGTGGACAAAAAGTCGGCTGACGCCCCTAGGAAACTGTACTATTAGCGGACAAAAGGAGTGCTCTTAAAACACTTTAACCCTGACAACGAACAATACAAACAACGTTCTCAGAACACCCCCATTTTGTGTAATTGCAACCATTTCGGAATACTGCGAGTGTTCTTAGAACACATTCAACTAGACAGATTACAATACGGACAGCGTCCTGAGGACACCCCCAGTTTGTGTATTTACGAACAATTAAGTACACCGCGAGTGTACATAGCTCATTTTTACCTTCCTTGCGAACAAAAATGACACATACTCCGTCTTCTAAACACCCCACCATTAAGTTTATTTACAAAATGTCAGAACAGCCGTGTTCTCCGTGGACAAATCGAATGCAAAAAAAACGTCTAGCACATAAAAAAACAAAACATTGAACCTATCTCATTCTCCCCCACCCTCCCCAAACACTCTTACACACCAACACACGGCACTAAATACAATTTTTTATCGACGTTTCAACTGCGTTGTACGCGGTCAACTGCGAATACAAGATGGCGGGCGCCACAGAAAATCTGACGCACTCCACGCCCCTCGCCGTCCAATCAATGAACACGTCGCATGTCTGCGGACATGACGCAAGGCCATGGGCCAATCGGGGTGCTGTCCGCGGAGCGAACAGGGAAGTCCGTCCGCGAAGCGAACACAGATATCACTAATTTTTTTGCCTTACATTTTGGTCATTTTTAAAAAAACTTCTGGACAGATTTACACCAAATTTACAAAAGCACACTTTTGGGACCAGGCCGCCGCTCCTGCCGCAAATTTGGTGTAAATCCGTCCAGCGGTTCGGGCTGTAGCTGTGCGCAAAGTTTTTTCCCATTCAGTCTATGGGAAAAAAAAAGTTTTGGGACCCCCCCTATAACTTTTCCCCCCCTGGACGAATCCTCACCAAACTTTACAAAAAAATTCAGAGTGACACAACTACTTTTTTTGCAAAGTTTGGTGAGGATCCGTCCAGGGAGAGCAAAGTTATAAGCCACCCAAAAAGTGCTCTTCCTATGGAAACAGCAACTTAACCATAACTACATGGCCACTACCGTGGCCATGCAATATATATAAATAGATATATATATATATTACATGGCCACAGTAGTTATGGTTAAGTTGGTGTTACCGTGTTTCCATAGGAAGAGCGCTTATAACTTCGCCCCCCATGGACGAATCCTCACCAAACTTTGCAAAAAAATTATATGGCCTACTCTGATTTTTTTTTTGTTGCAAAGTTTGGTGAGGATTCGTCCGGGGCGGGGCAACATTTTTTTTCCATAGACTGAATGGGGAAGTAACTTTGCTCGCACCTACAGCATAAACCGCTGAACGGATCACCAAATTTAGACCAGGAGTAGCGGCTTGGTCCCGAAAGCGTGCTTTTGCAGATTTGTTGAAAATCCGTCCAGTAGATTTTTTTTAAAATGACCAAAAAGTAGGTCATAAAAAATTAGTGATATCTGTGTTCGGTCCGCAGACACACTTCCCTGTTCGCTCTGCGGACAGTGTCTTGATTGGCCAATCAGTTTGCGTGGTGTCCGCGGACAGGCGACGTGTTCGCTGATTGGACGGTGTGGAGCGTGAAGCGCGTCAGATTTTCGGTAGCGCCCGCAATCTTGGAATCGCGGACGTCCACGGACAGCGTGCTGAAACTTGGTTCAAAATGTGTATTTAGTAGAGTGTGTTGGTGTGTAGGAGTGTTTGGGGAGGGTGGGAGAGTATGAGAGGTTGAAAGTTGTGTTTTTTATGTGGTGGACGTTCTTGTTGTGTTCGATTTGTCTGCGGACATCACAGGTGTTCTGAAATGTTCTAAATAAACAGAATGGGGGGTGTTCTGAGGACTCAATATGTGTCCGTTTTGTTCGCAAGCAAGCTGAAACTGTTCTAAGAACACTCGCGGTGTCCGGAAATGTTCGTAAATAAACAAAATGGGGGTGTCCTGAAGACGCTGTCCGTATTGTTCGTTGTGAAGTTGAAAGTGTTCTAAGAACTCTCGCGGTGTCCTGAAATGTTCGTAAATAAACAAAATGGGGGTGTCCTGAGGACGCTGTCCGTATTGTTCTCTGGCAAGTTGAATGTGTTCTAAGAACACACGCGGTGTCATGAAATGTTCGCAAATAAACAAAATGGGGGTGTTCTGAGGACGCTGTCCGTATTGTTTGTTGTCAAGTTGAAAGTGTTCTAAGAACTCTCGCGGTGTCCTGAAATGTTCGTAAATAAACAAAATGGGGGTGTTCTGAGGACGCTGTCCGTATTGTTCGTTGTCAAGTTGAAAGTGTTCTAAGAACTCTCGCGTTGTCCTGAAATGGTCGTAGGGGGTGTCCTGAAGACGCTGTCTGTATTGTTCGTTGTCAAGTTGAAAGTGTTCTAAGAACTCTTGCGGTGTCCTGAAATGTTTGTAAATAAACAAAATGGGGGTGTTCTGAGGACGCTGTCCGTATTATGTTCGTAAATAAACAAAATGGGGGTGTCCTGAGGACGCTGTCCGTATTGTTCTCTGGCAAGTTGAAAGTGTTCTAAGAACTCTTGCGGTGTCCTGAAATGTTCATAAATAAACAAAATGGGGGAGTTCTGAGGACGCTGTCCATATTGTTCGTTGTCAAATTGAAAGTGTTCTAAGAACTCTTGCGGTGTCCTGAAATGTTCATAAATAAACAAAATGGGGGTGTTCTGAGGATGCTGTCAGTATTGTTCGTTGTCAAGTTGAAAGTGTTTAAGAACTCTCGTGTTGTCCTGAAATGTTCGCAAATCAGCAAAATGGGGGTGTTCTGAGGACGCTGTCTATATTGTTCGATGGCAAGTTGAAAGTGTTCTAAGAACTCTTGCGTTGTCCTGAAATGTTCGTAAATAAACAAAATGGGGGTGTCCTGAGGACGCTGTCCGTATTGTTCTCTGGCAAGTTGAATGTGTTCTAAGAACACTCGCGGTGTCCTGAAATGTTCGCAAATAAACAAAATGGGGGTGTTCTGAGGACGCTGTCCGTATTGTTCGTTGTCAAGTTGAAAGTGTTCTAAGAACTCTTGCGGTGTCCTGAAATTTTCATAAATAAACAAAATGGGGGTGTTCTGAGGATGCTGTCCGTATTGTTCATTGTCAAGTTGAAAGTGTTCTAAGAACTCTTGCGGTGTCCTGAAATGTTCATAAATAAACAAAATGGGGGTGTTCTGAGGACGCTGTCAGTATTGTTCGTTGTCAAGTTGAAAGTGTTCTAAGAACTCTCCCGTTGTCCTGAAATGTTCGCAAATAAACAAAATGGGGTGTTCTGAGGACGCTGTCCGTATTGTTCGTTGTTAAGTTGAAAGTGTTCTAAGAACTCTCACGGTGTCCTGAAATGTTCGCAAATCAACAAAATGGGGGTGTTCTGAGGACGCTGTCCATATTGTTCGATGGCAAGTTGAAAGTGTTCTAAGAACTCTTGCGTTGTCCTGAAATGTTCGTAAATAAACAAAATGGGAGTGTCCTGAGGACGCTGTCCGTATTGTTCTCTGGCAAGTTGAATGTGTTCTAAGAACACTCGCGGTGTCCTGAAATGTTCGCAAATAAACAAAATGGGGGTGTTCTGAGGACGCTGTCCGTATTGTTCGTTATCAAGTTGAAAGTGTTCTAAGAACTCTTGCGGTGTCCTGAAATGTTCATAAATAAACAAAATGGGGGTGTTCTGAGGACGCTGTCAGTATTGTTTGTTGTCAAGTTGAAAGTGTTCTAAGAACAATCGCGTTGTCCTGAATTGTTCGCAAATAAACAAAATGGGGTGTTCTGAGGACGCTGTCCGTATTGTTCGTTGTCAAGTTGAAAGTGTTCTAAGAACTCTCACGGTGTCCTGAAATGTTCGCAAATCAACAAAATGGGGGTGTTCTGAGGACGCTGTCCATATTGTTCGATGGCAAGTTGAAAGTGTTCTAAGAACTCTTGCGTTGTCCTGAAATGTTCGTAAATAAACAAAATGGGGGTGTCCTGAGGGCGCTGGCCGTATTGTTCTCTGGCAAGTTGAATGTGTTCTAAGAACACTCGCAGTGTCCTGAAATGTTCGCTAATAAACAAAATGGGGTGTTCTGAGGACGCTGTCCGTATTGTTCGTTGTCAAGTTGAAAGTGTTCTAAGAACTCTCTCGGTGTCCTGAAATGTTCGCAAATCAACAAAATGGGGGTGTTCTGAGGACGCTGTCCATATTGTTCGATGGCAAGTTGAAAGTGTTCTAAGAACTCTTGCGTTGTCCTGAAATGTTCGTAAATAAACAAAATGGGGGTGTCCTGAGGGGCTGGCCGTATTGTTCTCTGGCAAGTTGAATGTGTTCTAAGAACACTCGCAGTGTACTGAAATGTTTGCAAATAAACAAAATGGGGGTGTTCTGAGGACGCTGTCCGTATTGTTCGTTGTCAAGTTGAAAGTGTTCTAAGAACTCTTGCGGTGTCCTGAAATGTTCATAAATAAACAAAATGGGCGTGTTCTGAGAACGCTGTCAGTATTGTTCGTTGTCAAGTTGAAAGTGTTCTAAGAACTCTCGCGTTGTCCTGAAATATTCGCAAATAAACAAAATGGGGTGTTCTGAGGACGCTGTCCGTATTGTTCGTTGTCAAGTTGAAAGTGTTCTAAGAACTCTCACTGTGTCCTGAAATGTTCGCAAATCAACAAAATGGGGGTGTTCTGAGGACGCTGTCCATATTGTTCGATGGCAAGTTGAAAGTGTTCTAAGAACTCTTGCGTTGTCCTGAAATGTTCGTAAATAAACAAAATGCGGGTGTCCTGAGGGCGCTGGCCGTATTGTTCTCTGGCAAGTTGAATGTGTTCTAAGAACACTCGCAGTGTCCTGAAATGTTCGCAAATAAACAAAATGGGGTGTTCTGAGGACGCTGTCCGTATTGTTCGTTGTCAAGTTGAAAGTGTTCTAAGAACTCTCTCGGTGTCCTGAAATTTTCGCAAATCAACAAAATGGGGGTGTTCTGAAGACGCTGTCCATATTGTTCGATGGCAAGTTGAAAGTGTTCTAAGAACTCTTGCGTTGTCCTGAAATGTTCGTAAATAAACAAAATGGGGGTGTCCTGAGGGCGCTGGCCGTATTGTTCTCTGGCAAGTTGAATGTGTTCTAAGAACACTCGCAGTGTACTGAAATGTTCGCAAATAAACAAAATGGGGGTGTTCTGAGGACGCTGTCTGTATTGTTCGTTGTCAAGTTGAAAGTGTTCTAAGAACTCTTGCGGTGTCCTGAAATGTTCATAAATAAACAAAATGGGCGTGTTCTGAGGACGCTGTCAGTATTGTTCGTTGTCAAGTTGAAAGTGTTCTAAGAACTCTCGCGTTGTCCTGAAATGTTCGCAAATCAACAAAATGGGGGTGTTCTGAGGACTCTGTCCATATTGTTCGATGGCAAGTTGAAAGTGTTCTAAGAACTCTTGCGTTGTCCTGAAATGTTCGTAAATAAACAAAATGGGGGTGTCCTGAGGGCTCTGGCCGTATTGTTCTCTGGCAAGTTGAATGTGTTCTAAGAACACTCGCAGTGTCCTGAAATGTTCGCAAATAAACAAAATGGGGGTGTTCTGAGGAAGCTGTCCGTATTGTGCGTTGTCAAGTTGAAAGTGTTCTAAGAACTCTCGCGTTGTCCTGAAATGTTTGTAGGGGGTGTCCTGAAGACGCTGTCCGTATTGTTCGCTGGCAAGTTGAATGTGTTCTAAGAACACTCGCGGTGTCCTGAAATGTTCGCAAATAAACAAAATGGGGGTGTTCTGAGGACACTGTCTGTATTGTTCATTGTCAAGTTGAAAGTGTTCTTAGAACTCTCGCGTTGTCCTGAAATGTTCGTAGGGAGTGTCCTGAAGATGCTATCCGTATTGTTCGCTGGCAAGTTGAAAGTGTTCTAAGAACACTCATAATGTCCGCGGATATTAAAAGTTTCCATAGGCCATAGTTGAAATGTTTGACTCTATGGGTGTGATATGCTGTGGTGGTTGTGGCCAGAGCATAGAGTGTTGGGTGCATGGCCTTTTGGCCATACACCCAACACTCTATGCCCTGGACACAGCCACAACCACTGCAGCATATCACACTTAAAGTTGCTTATAACTTTGGGTCAAAAACAAATTTATAAGGAACAAAGTTATAAGATACTATGGGTGTGATATGCTGCGATGGTGGTGGCCAGGGCATAGAGTGTATAATATACTTACTGTTTGGTTTAGTAACTGGAGTACATGTATTTCTTGTTCATTTCTGTGATAAAAGAAAATAGCATGTTAGTATTAGTATTTTGTAATGACTTATTACATTGTATAATCAACATTTTTTTTGTTTGACCCTCATATTTAGTAGATTAAAAAAAAACCTTTTTCTGTTATGCAACATTTTTTTTGTTTGTTTGTTTTCAGTGTTCACTTGTTGTTTCTGGCTAATGCTTTATACATTGGCTTGTTACATTTTTTTGGAGCAGTAACATATTATTTATTTGTTTGGATATTGTACAATTTTGGAGCAGTTAGATACCAGTAGGCGTATTCTAACTGTCTATTTTTTTTATATATTTTAGTGGTATTGATTTATCTGTTTGGATATTGTTAAATTATGGGACAGTTAGATACCAATTGGCGTATTCTAACTGTCTATTTTTTGCTCTAATTTAGTGGTATTCATTTATCTGATTAGTTGTTGTCAAATCTTTGGGCAGTTAGATAGCTTTTGGAATATTCTAACAGTTTATATTTTTTTTACTACAGTTTACTTAAGGTTTAAGTAGAGTTTAGTTATCAAATTTTGGTTTTAAGAACATTAAATAAGCGTTTGTAAGATGTGCTGGTAATCTCTGCTTTAGAGTAATGGTACTATCATTACATTCAAACCATCCACATTTCTTTTTTATATATGCAGTGTAGTGCCCTGAATTGGTTGTGGCTCCTGCGTGGTAGATTATACCTATTGTTGGGAAGGTTTTCTTACCAAGTGATATTTGACCATGTGTGAATCTAGTCAGCTTGCAATTGTTTTTGGTACCATCTGCATTGTAACATAGAAGCATTAGTATTACGTATTTACTATGCGTTTGTATTACTAACGTGGAGCAATTATCTGAATTGCAGGTAGAACATAATCTACCATGGTTTGCATTTGTGTTGTGCCAGGAGAGAGTTTCTCAGATACTCTTTTTGCTGAGAGAAGAACAGATAGCTATGGCTGTGTGTTTCAGAAAACAGATTGTTTGGATTTTGGGAGATTCCTGGATACATTGGTTGAAGGTGCATGCAGAAAGCAGCGGAGTAGCTGTAGATCTTGGATTTCCACATGTGGAAGTACACTGGTATGGAGTACGTGGAATGAAGTGGTTGGACTTGCTACCTCTCTGTGCTTCTTTAGAGGCAGAGCAACATCCAGACATAATTGTAATTCATTGTGGAGGGAACAGTTTAGGACATGTGTCTGGAATTTCTTTGCAATTTGCTATGAAAGAAGGACTTGGGAAGGTCATGGACATGTTCACGTATTGCGCAGAGACAAATGTGGCTTCGTTCTTCTTCATTTGGTCCACAAATGGAAAAAGCAAGGCGCAATGTTAATAAGGCTGTTTGTGCCCTTCTAAGAGATTTTGGCATGTCCTGTTTTCACAATGAAAATATTATGTTTCATAGTACATACATTTTTCGCAGGGATGGAGTCCATCTTACTTATGCTGGCAATCAGATTTTTCAGAGAAATTCACAAAATGCATTGCAACCTTTTTTAGAATTACAGCATCCATTTTGAAGTAGCTGTTGAGTATTTATAATTTTTTGACATACAAACACCTCCCAAAGGCTCTTTTCAGAGCCACCACTTCCTCCCAGAGAAAATTGCAATGGTTATGATAGGGTAGCACCCCAAATTTTTAGATGTCTGCGGACTGTCACTCATTGCAGGTGACACGGTTCGCACGAGCCTTTGGACCATTCTCATGAATGGTAAACACCCGCCACACCCAAGACTCACGCCTAGTACGGGTAGTAGGGATTTCCTCTACCTCATTCTCGTCATCCTCTTCCTGCTCCTCTGCATCCTCACTCCTGTTCCCCTCTTCAGGCCCTTGGGAAGGTGGTGGTGGAGGGGGTGGGCGTGGTGCTGAAGCAGGTGCAGCACCAGCTGGCAGTAGTGCAGCCATGGATGTCATCTCGATGATGGTGTAATCTGCAAGTTGCAGGAAAAATAGCTGTGCTCTGAAGAATAGCCAGAAACACAATGAGAATAAGCTCTAGGGCGTGGTCTTTTATAGGGGTGCTTGTATGCGGTTGGCGGACATGCGTGCTGTCTGCTGACATGTCGAACACAAAAAAGGTTCAAAAACTTTCAAAAAGTATGTAGAAGCTCAGGATTAGTATGTGGGACTTGTGCAATGGTGAGTTTTTATTGAGAAATATTGTGGATTACTTGAAAATGTACTTTTAAATTGTTCGGGGACACGAACAGTGTTCGCATTCAGAACACGCGATCAGCCTGGGCGCAGTCACATGATCGCTTCGCGAACATGTTCGCGAAGGAAGCGGCTGTCCGCAGGACACCAAATGCATGGACATTGGTTTGCGCATGCGCGTTGATGTTCTACGGACACTGTACGGGTCCTGAAGTAATTAAAAGTGCGTCACACATCAAACGAACATTTTTCTGGACACTGCGTGTGTTCTAGAACAGTTTGAAGTTGGTAGCTAACAGTACGGACAGGTAGAGTGTTCTCCAGGACACCTCCATTTTCGTTTATTTACGAACATTTCAGGACACACTTGTGTTCTTAGAACAGTTTCAACTTGCTAGCGAACAGTACGGACAGGTATTGTGTTCTTCAGGACACCTCCATTTTTGTTTATTTATGAACATTTCAAGACACCAATTGTGTTCTTAGAACAGTTTCTACTTGCTAGCGAACACTACGGACAGGTATAGTGTTCTTCAGGACACGTCAATTTTCGTTCATTTACGAACATTTGAGGACACCAAGTGTGTTCTTAGAACAGTTTCAACTTGCTAGCGAACTGTACGGACAGCTATAGTGTTCTTCAGGACACCTCCATTTTTGTTTATTTATGAACATTTCAGAACATCAATTGTGTTCTTAGAACAGTTTCAACTTGCTAGCGAACACTACGGACAGGTATAGTGTTCTTCAGGACACTTTAATTTTCATTTCTTTACGAACATTTCAGGACACCGCGTGTGTTCTTAGAACAGTTTCAACTTGCTAGCGAACAGTACGGACAGGTATAGTGTTCTTCAGGACGCTTTAATTTTCATTTCTTTACGAACATTTCAGAACACCCGTGCTGTCCGCGGACACCTACATTGTTTTTTTAAAAAAAAAATAGAAACTAATTACAACACAATATAAAAATGTAACTTTATTTAACATATATTAATAATTTATGACAGAGAAGGTGAGGCAGAAACGGAAACAAAAACAGGAGAATTAGGGGTTTCAACATGATTGGTATCAGGTGAAGAAGGGATGGAAGTCTCATCAAAATGTTTTGGGTTATGGAGAGGGTTTGGGGATAATTGACTGGGATATGGTGAGGGGGGACAAGTACATGTGGGACAATGGTATGAGGTTTTTGTTTTAAAATGCTCCTCAACAAAAGTTTTCAAATTATTAAAATTGGTCAACAATAAATCCATTTTTTCTTTTATGCTGTCAAGAGTGTTATCCATAACAGTTTCTTCAGAAGTATTTTCTATTTTGGTATGCTTTGTACAAAAAAATATATATGTTAAATGTATATAAAATAATAATAATTGAATGGTTTATATTGTAAAGTGTTTACCATTAGTTTCACTATCTTCTGACATTTCCTCATGTGGGAAATGCTCCTCTAGCCATTCCAGAGTACTAGACATTTCTGTGAGAAAAAAAAAGATAATATATGTTTTTTTATCTAATACAGAAAGTTTATAAATATATGAGTAAAATGAAGTACACTTACTATTTCAGGTAAGATATGTTCTAAGTACTCTGTAGGTCTGGTCTTGCTCTTAGTTCTGTAGTGTCTGTGAGGTAATTATGTTGGAAGCCAATTTATCTTCTTTTGGTATATTCCATTTTAGAACATATTGTATTTAAATGAATGGTTAGTGTGTTACATATATGGGTTACATTTCTTATGTATTACTACATACAATGTGTATGTGTGCTGCTTTTTGAATTTGTTAAATGTTCCTATGTTATGATATAACAATCAAACATACTCCCCCAGAGTTTTTAGGTAGTGGTACTGTTCTCCGAACATGTCCGCGGACATTAAAAGAGTTCGCGGAAATCAAGTTCAGTAGAAGGGGTTCAGTATGTTCCATATTACATGTACATAAAGTCAAAGTTATTATTGTTAAGTTGCGCTACTAAAAACCTATGAAATTCAGTGAAACAACTTTGTTAAAGGGATGTTATGGTTAAGTTGCGCTACTAAAAACCTATGAAATTCAGTAAAAAAAAGTTGTTAAAGGGACGTTATGGTTAAGTTGCGCTACTAAAAACCTATGAAATTCAGTGAAAAGACTTTGTTAAAGGGACATTATGGTTCCAAGTAAAACTGAGAAACCCTTGAAATTCGCCAGTTATGGTAAGCTAAGCAACCATAACTCGCGCCACCACCGTGCACTGCTAAGCCTAACACCCAGGACATCAAAGATGACATCACATCACAAGGTGGGGGTCTCTGGGGGTCTCCCCCCACATATATATATATATTCAAACTCTTGGGAGTCGAACCTTTGGGTTCGATAAAATCACGCAGATCTTTCAAAAGTACACACTCTTAATATTTCTAAAACACCGTTTTGGGATGGCCCACAGACACAACCTACACCCTCAGGTGACTTCAATAGCTAGGGAGCTGGGTACATTAATATATCAATGTTGCATTTAGAATAGTTTAGGAATAGGTCAAAAGAAAAGGTTATTAGAACATACAAGAGACCACAAATATTCTTAAGCAGGCAAATACTTTTGGATCCCCCAATAAGTCATTCAGTCTAACAGGCTAAGCCAAAGTCAAAGGGCAAAAGTCTATATGAGCTGAAATACTTCTTTGCAGGTAAGTAAGAAAAGTCTTTGCACAATGTTTTAGAAGTCTTTGAATAAAAAGAAGAATGAAATGGGCCACAAGCCTGAGAAGTAGAAGATGCAAGCAAATCTACAGCAAGAGGTAAGTTCTCTCAGACTTTACAGTACCTTTGGATTGAAGAAAAAGTATAGAAGATGACTTTTGTTCCTGTCCAGCTCTGCAAATCTCACAGTTCCTGGGCCTCAGTCGTGGGGACAAGAGGGAGGACATCTGGGGACTCCTGCACTGCAATGGGACGGTCATTGCCCGCAACCGGCAAACTTCAAACTAGTGGCTGTTCGGTGTTCCAGCTCCTTGCACCTACCGTAAATAGCAACACCGCGGTTCCTGGCTGTCGAGATGGGCTTTCCTTGCTTCTGGGGTCCCGCACTCTGTTGAGGGGGCTCAGGCTCGGCCAGTCCTGCTTCATGGGAGTCCGGAGGATCTTCTTGGAGATCTTGGCCAGCTTAAAAGCAACACACACAAACTGACGTTCCTCTCCCTGACTATTCGGTTTCCAGCAGCGACTCTGTGGAAATTCAACCAGCTCTGAGAGGATGTCCAGGTGGCTTACTTTGGAGTTGATTGGTCGCACCAACTCAAAGGGAGAAGTCGTCCTTGCAGAGGCTTCTCTGTCGATACGAATTTGGAGTTTCAGCACAGCAGTCGGCTTCACCGGGCAAACCAACGGTCCAGGAGTTGTAGCTGGCATCCTCTTCAAGTTCTCTTTGGATTCCTTCGTCCAGTGATCGACTCTGTCTTTCAAGCCAAAAAGCCTCACCTTTTATGCAGTTTGCTCCCATTCATTCCAGCCTAGCTGTCAGTCACCCAGCAGGGTGGCTGTCCTTGCTGGACAGTCAGCCAGCCAATCACCCACATTTGGGTCTCCTAGGAGACTAAGCACAGGGCGTTTCGGGCACCTCCCTCACTTCCTGGCCCAGCCAGACACCCTGGAACCAGAGGAGGGTTTCACTTGTGAAGCCCGCCAAAGACAAAACAAACAAAGGGACCAAATCTGGTTTAGCGCACAGAGTAAATCTCAAGAAGGACCTTTCCACATAGAAATGGCAAAAAAAGAAGACCAGCGCCATTTTGACAGAAATGGCACCCTTGGGTGCTTTACTGTGGCTGTGAACGCAGCCCGCAGTAAAATCCCATAATGGTAGTAAAAAGTAAATCACTGCCACCAGCCATTCATCGAGGAAAGGGTAAATTTAAAAATGTTACATGAGACGCTAGACAAGGGGGATACTAGGTAACCCCTCCAGCACCCTATTGTACAATAGTGTGTGCTGGGCCTAGAAAATTACAAATGTAAGTAAAGTCAATTTCACTTTAGTGCTCTGGGAAACAGTAGTTTATCCCAGAGAAGGTATTTAAGCCCTGGGAAATCTGAAAGACTTCCCTGTGCCACTGCACTGAAGGTGCTGTGTAAGACAATGTAAAAGATGATGCTTATGGAGTTTTTCAGACTCCACAACCAAAAGAAACACAGTGTACAAAATCACATTAAAATACACGAGAGAGTGGGAAAAACGAGTCTCACTCTCTCTAGGTTTAAAAAAATCAAGGCCTCAAAATCCAGGAAAGTTGCTGGGGGTCTCTGAGGTAGAGAGAATTAGCACATTTCTGAGAATTCTTCCTAACAGGGAGGACTGCTGGGCGATGCAGATATTGCAGTGTCCTCTCATGCCTCTCTTTGCTTGGTGCATCCCCTGGCTGACTCCTGTTCTGGTCTAGACCTTGGCCTGGCTCGAGATCAGGTGTCCGACAGCACACACACAGAAGCGAGCAGAGCCAGATGGAGGCATAGGCAGTGTGTGCGGTGGCACAGGGCCCCGCTGTGATAAGCTGTCAGAAGGGCCCCACAAGGATGGCACCACTGTCTGCCTCAACTGCTGCACAGCTTTCATGTACAAAGCTCACATGAGGCCACAGTGTGGCCTCCCAACCTTCTGTGACTCTCAGAGAGATACCTGTCGCAGCGGGCTATCAGATGCTGCAGGCTCGTTAATGACTGTCAATCACTTTCTTTCTTCATGCAGTGAATTAACGTGGGGGCGATTAACAAATGATGGCTCATTTAAAAGACCATTGTTTTGGAGCTGATGTTGGTACGGTTTCTGTGTTAAGAAACTCAATTAAGCCTTTTCATTGTAAAAGCACACAAAAAGAACCAGTTAGATGCTTAAATCTATGCTCTCCTCCGGGTCAATTACAATATACGAAACAAAACGCACAACAAAAGAGTTTATTTTTGGTAGAGTGTGATATTTTCATCACATCATATATGAACCCTTCATTTGTAAAACTTTGAAACACGAGGTGACCTTTTCACACATTAGATTTTGTTATACAACTTGACAATACATTTTCAAAGCCCAAAAGCCATTTTTTCAAATTTTTGCTGAATTGCATTCTAGTACTTGTAGTCTCACAGTTAAGATGGGGGATTAGTACCCAGCACGCCATATTTTCTTGCACATGTATGCATCGATTGGTGCTTTTGCAAGCCTTACATCCCGGTAACCCCACTCGTAATTGTGTCTCCCACGCGCCAGTCCCCAGCATTCCTTCCCGTTCCTTACAAACTCGTATTATATCAGATTAGCCCATCAGGCCGACATGGAAAGGGAGAAGGGACTTCATGTAGTCCCTACTCCCATTCCATGGCAAGCAGTTTTTTGTTTACCTTTTTTCCATTTGTTTTAATGGCCACCATGAAAAGGGAGAAGAGACAATGGGCTTCATTACGAGTTGGGCGGAACGCCGGCGCTAATAGTGCTGGCGTTATCTGCCCTACCGCCAAACCCACCGGTGCTATTAGCACCGGATCACGGGTTTGGCGGAATGGGAAATCCCCATTCCCCATTGAGCCCATTCGGGAATGCCCCATTCCCCATTGGGCTCAATGGAAAAATGTCACGCTCTTAAGAGCTGGGGGCAAATCAGCCGAAGCCGTGATTTGGCAGACCCTTAAATCCGGTGGTAACAGCGCTAGCGCCGGATTTAAGGGTTACCACCAAACTCGTGATGAGGCCCTATGTGTAGTCCCATCTCCTGTTCCATGGCAGCCATTTTCTTTGTTTACTATGGCCGCCACAGAATAGGAGACTAGACTAATTTTTCTATCCACAACAGCCATTCTTTTTTTTTTTGGTTGCAAAACACAAATCTCCTTGCAACTGAAAAACACTATCACTACTCCGATCTAACGGGCCAGGGTACGAATGGCAATAAGCCCCTTTCCAGTGAGGGCATTACTCTGTCAGATAATGCCCAGAGGCATTTGTTAAGACCCTTGTTATGCTTGCGCCTGTCTCTTTAGGCCCCAGGGGCATTACCTTAAGTGGTAATGCCCCCATGGTGAGGGGCTTACTGCCTAAAAAATGTCACAATTGTAAACTTTTTGCTTAACATATTTCTGTAATGATTTTTATATTTGAGTGGATACCGCACTATGGTATGTGTACTTTTCAAGTCATTTTATAATAAAGCACAACATTGTTGAAAGCAAGATGAGGGCTTGAGGAGGGGAATGGTGAAAGTGCAAGCAAGTCCTGAGTATTTGCCATGAATGTGGCAAGAGAGGTTGCAATCCTAGAGACTGATGGAGTTATTTTTCCTTGATTATGGCCAGGTGATCCTTTTCAGGGCACCAGAAGAGGATACATGTGGGTGGACAGCGTAACTTTCTTCTGAGGGCAGACGCAACACCGTTGGGTGTTTTTGAGGTTAACAAGCTTGCTCAAGCATTTGGCTACCAGGATTTCACCCAGGTTGTCATGTTTATTTTTATTTTATTTATTTATTGAATATTTATAAGGTGCCTATACACCAAATGGTGTTTTCAGGCACCACAAGACAAAAGGGGGGTGGGGAGAGGACAAAAATAACAATCACGGTCCTACTAGCACTTGTGGCATTCAGAACGTGCAAGTGCAGTAACAAGAAGTGCAAGGACGGCAGTAGGAGGATAGGGGAACTGACAATCAGGAGAGGTGGCCTAAAATGCAGGGGAGGAGGGGGACCCAGGGGCTGGCCAAGTGCTGAGTGGATCCCAGGGGGGTAAGTGCTAGGGGATGCCAAGGACGAGGTCCACCGTCTAAGTGCGAGGATGAGGGCGGACCATACTCAGGAGGGATGCCCAACCCACCAGGCTAGTCAGGGATGGGGCCCGGAAGGACAGTGCTGGTTTGGGGGGTGCTGGTATAGACTGGTCAAGGAGGGCTTGTTACCCTGTAAGACTCATAAGGGACCAGGATGCCAGTCGCAGCGGCAGATGGGGGCATTAGCAAGGGAGGGCAAGAGGGAAGGACGTATAGAAGAGCAGAGTCTTGAGAATCTTACAAACTTAGTGAGATTCATCTCAAGTCTGAGAGGGGCAGGGATGCCATTCCAGATGGAGGCACCTGCCGAAGAGAGAGAGATGTGGAGGAAGGATATCTCAGGGACAACGTTTGTCTTATAAGCAAGACAAAGCAGTGCAACACAGATTTGAATCCCGATCCCATGATTAGAAACCACTCCTGGTATTAAGCGCATTATAAATGAACAATTATTATTATTATTACCCCATCTCTCTGCTTGGAAAAACATCTGTTCTGCAGTGAGTTTGAGCTAGAGGACCGAAGGGCTCTGGCATGGAGGTATTTAGGGAGAGAGTTGGATGTAGCGGGGTCTCAGGCACCAGAAAGCCTTTTGGATGATGCATAAGATCTTCAATTCCATCCTCACAGCCACTGGGAGTCAGTGGAGAGATGTGGTCCCTGGGCACGAGGTCAAGGATAAGTCTTGCAGTCCTATTCTGGATTAGGTGAAGGGGGCAAAGAGAGGGAAGATACATGTTGACGGGGAGGCTGTTGCAGTAGTCCAGCCTAGAGAGGACCCGAGCTTGGGAGACTTTGAATTTCTGGGGAAGGTGAGGAAGGGGAGAATGCATCTGAGGAGATGAAGCTGAAAGTGGGCCTTCTTGGCATGGTCTGTGATGTGAGGGGAGACAGGGGAGAGGGGAGAGGGGAGATGTGAGTTGAAGATGACACCAATGTTTTAGCCTCACAAGATGGTGAGGGGAGAGCACCAAGGAGGGCAGCCAGAGAGTGGGAGGGAAGCAGGGAGCAGGAGGCCCAATGAGAAAGAACTCGGTCTTGCTGGCATTAAGATAGAGATTGTTAGCCGTGCACCATGCCTGGATAGCAGTCAGGTATGAGAGAGGTCAGGAATGAGAGAGGAAGACAAGGAGGCTGTGGTGGGAGCTTGAAGGAGAGCTGTGTGTCAGAATAATGTTGGAAGTGAGGAGAGAAGGAGGAAATCAAGTGGGCCAGAGGGGCAATGTAGATGTTGAAGAGCCACAGCAACAGGATAGAGACCTGAGGGATGCCGCAGATAGAGAGTGAGGTGGAAGAGAGGAAACAGCCCAGTTGGACCTGGGAAGGTTGATTAGATAGGAAGGAGGTCAGCCAATACAGTGCCAGGTCTGTGATGACAAGGGTATCATGGAGGCAATTTATGAGGGTGGCATGATTGACTGTGTCAAAGGCAGAGGACAGATAAAGAAGAATGAGAAGAGAAGGAGAGTTGGAATCAATGTTTGAGAGCGGGTCTTCGGGGTTGTTGAGGAGAGTAGCTTCCATGCCTCTGGATGCTCTGAAGCCATACTGGTGGTCTTGGAGACAGCTAACTGATTCAGTGTGGTGGATCAGTTGGGAAGATGACCAACTTCTCCAAGAGTTTTCCCAGGAAGGGGCTAGAGGAGATAGGGTGATAGTTAGCCGGGAAGGAAAGGTTGGCAGATTTTATTTTTAGGAGAGGGTGCATAAGGGAGTGCTTGAGGGGTAGTGAGAAGGAGCCAATTGCAAAGGAGTGGTTGCAAAGGAGGAGCACCTGTGGAGGACACGTTCATAGAGCGGACCACTTCGGAGACCTAATCTGGAACTATGGGTGAAAAGGAGGAGAGTGTGCGGGAGGGAGAGGGGGCCAAGGGAGGCTTGAGAGCCTGTGGGAAGTAGGGAGGCGTAGTAGGTCTAGGTAGTGGGGGAAGTTTAGGAATTTTGTTTTGCAGAACACCGCACTTAAAGGCCGGCATTGGGGAAGTTGGATGGTAACATGCGGATGATTATGAATTTTAGTTTTTCAGATCCCATTCACTTAAAGGCCTGTTTTGGGGAAGTTGGACAGTAAGATGGGGATGATTATGAATTTTGGTTTTTCAGACCCCCCTTCACTTAAAGGCCTGTGTTGGGGAAGTTAGACAGCTTTGACCTTTCATTGGTGGGACCAAGGGCACCCCTTTGTTAAATACAATGTTGAAACATTAGTGATAATTGGGAATTTCAGTTTTATGATAAGAATACCTTTATATAAAAGCACATTTTTGGGAATAGGTTTCAGTTGGGGATTTCTATTTTGGGAAGGGACACCCCTTCTCATTAGAGAATTCAGGGGTGAACAGAAAAATCAAGGCACCCCAATTACTTTAATTGACTATTTTGCATGTTCCCACTAGAAGAGAGGTGGGAGTTAATTAAATTAATATACAGTAACATATGCTAAAGGTCTAAACAATCCCCCATGCACTAATGGAAGAGAACCCACTATCGAAGGGAATGGGTTAATTAAATAGATCCCCACGCTGCCATTTGGCTGGACAATCTATTTACTTTTGTAAATCACTGGGCTCTGCACTCATGGAAACTGAGCAAGTCTTCGCTCTTAGAGAAAACAGGATTCTGGTAAGCATTTCAGTCAATTGGAATTTGACAGCAATTCTGTCTCTATGGCTCCAGTGAAGAATCACAGCCTATGTTTTCTAGTCTCCCAAGCAATAGAAATCTCTAGCCCACTTACAAGATTTCCACCCAAGGCAATTTCAGCAGATCTCCTTTTGTGATTTTGTGTAGCTGTCTTTTTCTTTTTCCATGGTCCAAGACTGTATTACTCTCTAAGCCCCTCCCATGGACAGTGAACATTAGGCAGTGCCTACATATAATCTTGCAACCCGAATTGGACATTTACATTTCTCTCCACTCCCAAGTCCAGCCTCTATCTAAGGATTGGTTTAGGAGTCTTGAAAAGAAATATTGCAACTCCCATTTGAAATTCCCCTTTTTTTCATGTCAACTTTTGGGAAAAATTCACCTAAATGGCAAAAGTTTTGTCATTTACTAATAAATGCCATAATATATGAAATGATAGGTTATTTATAACACTCTTAATACACAGAGGTTTCTAAGCACGGACCCGGGGGTCAAACCTGTGTTGCTATGTGCCGTCTTCATCCAAGACAAGCACGTTGCCCCTGAGCTATCCTCCCGAGACCTGTTATATATATTCTTCTTCAGCTAATCATGGGGATTTTATAAAATGACAGCCATGTCCGCACCATGTTGCACAGACGTGTGACCATTTTTTGCTGTTTATACAAAAAGAAAATTAGTTATAAACATGATATTTACTCTCCGGATACCTAATGTTACTTCCATCAGATCGCCAGTTCTTACAATCGGGACATTTTTGGAGCAGCCAGAAACACTTCAGCTTGCTATTGCCATTCCATAGGTCTCATGTGGATACATTTTATTTCAACAAAATCACCTTGAAATTACCTTTAAAATGACATATGAATGGATGCAGTGTATCTTATTGTTGCTGAGAAAATCACTAGTTATTATAGTCCATTTAAATGAATGGTAAATCTTTGCATGTATGCAAATCTTAGCTCTTGTTTCTTCAGGCCGGTTTCCATTCTTGGCAAGACTCCTGAACTGTGTTTTTTTCAAGGCATGGGTAAAAATCATTAGCCTCTTTATTGTTTGAAGTTGGTGGGCTGAGGAGAACGTTATCATACAGCAGGCCATTCACCTCTGCCCTGTGATGCCATAAGGCCATGCTGACATTTGGCACTTTGTCCTATTATCTCAAGTTGACCACATATCTGATCTCAAAACTATGTATGTTTTAATGTTTTCCCCATTCAGGGCTGGGTTTGTGTTGATCTGGCCCTGTCATATATACAGTGTACATCAGCTTTGAGATTAACCTTCCAGATAAAGAGCCAGACAGGCCTTTGAAATCTGACCAACTACAAGCTGCAGGGTCTGTCTTGGGCATATGGAAACAAATAGCCGTTTATTTTCAATAGTTGCCAGTAGTTTGCTTGTGAAGCATAACATATCTTTAAATATATGACATCTTGTCAACACACACCAAATCTTTTCCCTGATATCTTTATTTTAGAAGCAAAACATTTGCTCATGTCTTGCTTTAAAAACTGCAAAACGCACATGCAAAGTCATTTTTGTTTCAGTATTTGAAAACCCTGCTTTTCATGTAGAAGGGCCTTTGAATTTCTTCTGCAAATGTGAATTAAAGGCTGCTTTTCAGTTTGACCTTTCCTTTCGAAATGAAAGATTGTCCTTTTGATTTCCAGTGCGTGGCCATTCACATAGCTCTTCCGTGTGTTACTTGCAGAAACACAACACAGTCTGCATTAACAGGCCCATTTACAGTGTGGACATTTTTTGAAGGCTGGTAGAGAATTTTTCCAGTGGGTGATGATTTATGTTTGTTTGGGCCTTTGATCAAACCCCACAGCTCAACCAATTCACATGACATAAGCTTTCAAGAAAAGCCTACCTAGGTATATGCCTGTGTGATTACATATGTAAGGCAGGTGGGTATAATGAGTTATGCCTTTGAATATACCCCATTAAGTAACACATGCTTATACCCCTGTGAGGTTAGCACATCTCAGTTTTATTCCCTTTATTTATTGAGTACAGAATCACCTTTGCTATTCTGCCATGGAACATCATATTTGGGAACTCCACAGGCAGTAACACCAAAAGCACACACTAAAAGCAAGCATTTATCCAGACGTTGAAATTTATTTAGAAGTGAGTGATGGGGGAAACCCATAACCCCTTCACATGTCTGATGTATTATTAAAGAGTACATAATCAGAGATCAGATTCATTTATGCTCACTTTTGAATGGTTAATGAATTCAAAAGCAACATAGTTCAGCGGAGGATGTAAATGCATTACACTTTCCACCTAAAATGAGAATTTCTGGGAACATCGGAGCGAAGCAGAAGCTGACCGATACATGAGATTAGTCCATCATCTACTTCTCCACGCTTACTGCTATTTGAAGATTGTGGCTAAGGGAAATTGCATTGTCATACATATAATTTATTTATATTGCTTTTTTCATACAGGGTTTAAATTGTTAATCTGTTCCTGAAGAAGGCAGCAATACACCAAATAATGTAATAGCAAAATTGTCTTGCAAGAGGAGGCATGAGTTCCTCCAATTTCATAAGTGTAGTGGGCGATAAGTTTTCTCAACCAAATTTTGTTTAAGACACTGGGCCTCATTACGAGTCCACTGGTAGCTGTACCGGTAAAACCGGCAGGTTGCTGCCAGACTTGTGGGGATTTACCATCTCCAGACTTGCCAGAATCACTGTCCGGTAATTCCAGGGCCGGCATTTCGTTACTCTCCATTCCCATGGAGTCCCATAGACTCCACGGGAATGGGGACAGTGGAAACACCAGCAGCATGTCGTATTGGTGCTGGTGTTTCCATATCCGTGTGTGGCCAGTGGCGTTACGCCCGCCAGGTCAGACCTGGTGAGTGTAACACCACACGGCCACATAACTCGGAGTTAACCGGTCTGGAAAATGGTGCTGGTACGGTTTTACCGGCACCATTAAATCCAGACTGGCTAACTCGTAATGAGGCCCATTGACACTTCTACTGAGAATTCATTTCCATCACTCTTACAAATTGAAGGTTCTATGTCATTTCATCGACACCCCTTTTTACAAGTGTTTTACAAGTGTTTTTACTACCAGTTTTAACCCAAAAAAACTCATTGACTTCTTTTTAATTGATTTTGGTGGGGTTCACCTCCCAAACCCCCGTCCTCTACCTATTTTTTGTTATTCCCCGCAATCCTGTATATGCCATTTCCCACCCCAAAAATGTCCGAAATCTTTTTACAGTAAAAACTAATCGTTAAAACACCCGTCATAAAAGCGGGTGTCTATGATGTCATACCCAAATGGATTGCCTAGAGGCACATACAGAAGATTGAGCTTGATGCTATTTATGATAGTTTATGCATTTTGTATGGTTTATAGTGATATTTTCAAATGCCATACTTTCAAATGGCAAAGTTTCGAATTAAAATGCATCGAAAAAATGCATTTAAAAAAAACAACTTTTAATGGGGGTCCCCCAACCCCTTTTTTTACCCCTTAACACCCATTTTAGTTTAAAAAAAAAACTTTACCTACAAAAAAATGCATTTTTTCGATGCATTTTCTTCATAACTTTTGTCATTCGAAACAATGTTTTCGAAAAAATGACTGGATACCATTTTGTATATTTACTGCATGCTGTTCACACATTTATCACTTGGCACTTTCACATGATCAGTGGTTCTCTACATGTTACCCTGGTGGGTCATATACAAAAAGATTAAAAGAACATTCTCATGTGAAAAGAAATAAAATTATATATTTATCTTTGATATCAAAGAGCTTATACACTTCCTATGGTGATGGACATTTCATTGAATGTGTTCTTTCACATTTCTCATGGTTTGATTTAGATGCACAGAGTTTACTTTAAATATAGTGACATTTAAGCAGAACATATAGGTTGTTGTGAACCGCCCCTTGTACCTTGTCTCCTGACATGTGTCATGTCAAGTAGCCACTTCTTGATCATGGGTGGGCAGGCCTATAAGGAAGTCTGGTAATTTCCCGGTAGGCCTCTGCACCCTCATTTGTGCGGTATTTCCACATTTCCCATGGGAAAAGTGTTGGGATTGTTGTAGAAGTGTAATATGGGGCCACTTTGTGAATTATTTTGGTTCCCAGTCCACACCTGTCCATGATGCATCAGCATGCAACACACCTGACTCTCACAAACCACATTATTGGATGATTCAGATGACAAGTATGCATGTGGTTGATGTATGAATTATGCGGTGTATTGCTGGTGAGGTGTGGGTGTCAGAGGTCTTAACGTCTTTCACATGTGGCATTTGTAATGTTGCTGCTGTGTTCACATTTATATGTATTTATTTTTTGTTTATTTATTTGACATTTATAGGGCTCACCAAGCCCAGAGGCATCAGGGCACTGGTTACAGTAGGTATATATGATCAAAGACTGTGGATAGTGAGGGGTGTGTATCCTGGCATCATTTTTTTTATGTTTTTGTATCATGTGAGTGGCTAAATAGCTTTCTGGGAGATTTGGTGTGTATTATCATGATGGGACAAGGGACATGTTTAGAGTATTGGATATATGCAAGAGGAAGGGGAAGGTAGGTAGCTATTGATTTTCCCCATTGCAGGACCACGTACATGGCAGGGATGAGTGGTGGTGATCAGGACCAGCTGTAGTGGTGCAGAGCGACCCAGCCTCAAGATGGAAGTCAGAGGAGACATTTTATTTTTCTATTTGATGAATGGGAACCAGAGGAACAGATGTGATGGAGCCATCATGCCACAAGCTGGCTTTGCAATATCAGGTATTTTTGACATGTGACATGGACAATTTTCTTCCAACTTCACATGAATGTGGACGTGGTTTGTGTACTTCATGTCAAGGATATCAAATAGGTTGCAGTGCACTTCTAATACAATGGGACACACACAGTTTGGCAATCCAAGAGGTACATTCTGAAGGTGTTGTCATGGACAAGCTGGATTAACACAATTGCATCATAGAAGGCCATCACGGATGTGGCTTTACCGTGTGTGTTTCACAGGGGTTGGTATTCATGTGAAGTACGTTTGTACTACCTTGTTGCGTGTGTCCTGTTCCTGTGCCTTTTGGTCTGATAATGGAATGGGTGGTGCCTGTGGATAAAGGTGGAAGCCCTCTTGATCCTCTACTGCTATGCCACGAGGTGGGGCGATATCATGCAGGACACACCATGCCACAATGATTTTGTATACTACATGGAGTTCAAATAGCAATATGCCACCTGAGTGGTCAAGGGAGAGAAAGCATGTGGTAAGCACTCTGCATGTGTGCTCCAGTATGCCCCTAGTGGCTATGTTTGCTGCATTGTAGTGAGTCTCACTTGGGGTGGCTGGATTCCTGATGGGTGTCACAGGACTGATGACAGTGTGTTGGCGCTGTCCCCTGCAAAGGCGTAAATGGTTATTTATTTCATGTATTGTCATTCTTTGTGTTTCTGTGTGTCATGTGACAGCTTGTATGTGCGTGATAGTTGATACTCACCCACGAGTCAGGTGTTTCAAAAGGATCCGATGCAAGAGCCTGGTATATGGGAGAATGCTGCAGGATGTAGCTATCATGTGTGCATCCTGTGTAACTGGCATTCACACACATGATGTGTCCCTTGACATCAGAGATCACCTGCACATTGATGGAAAGCTAATGTTTCCAGTTGCAATACATGTGCTCTGTATTTCAAGTTGTTTTCAGTGCTATATAGTTGCAGTCTATGGCTCCAAGGACTCGGGTAAAGTGTGCACATGCATAGAATTCCTCACCCACTCTCTGCCTTGCCTGTAGTGGCTTGTCAATGTGCCTATGCACGTGTGCTCGGTTGCAGCGCAAGACCTAGTGGGATGTTATATAGCGACCACAATGGCTGTGGTATGGTAGGATGATCCTGTGGCCAGGAAGTGCAGGGATGATAGGAATTGGAACACAGGTGGCACCACCTGTGAGCACATACCAGGTCATTCTCTCACTGCATGACAGGTCTAGTATGACATCGGGAGGCAGGCGGTATCTACCATGCACCTCCTCATCTGGCATCCCACATAATGTAGTTCATGGCTGGAATACTCTGGCCCTCCTCCTCATCCTTCTGTGTAGTGCTATCAGTGCTAGCAATGCTGTATCTAGCATTGTGGCAATCATGTGTTCATTGGGGTCACATTGCACTTCTATGCATGAGTTTTCATTCCACTTTGTGCTTTGTGATGTTTTTGACAGGTGGCGGTAAAATTGCGGGATGATAATTCTCCTTTGGGGTGAAAATGATTGCACAATTGCTTCTGTGACTACAGTTTGCTGAGTGCTTAATGGGGTATTTTTGTTGTTTGTTGTTTGCTGCCTCCCTCTCCACGTCCATGTTCTTCATAATTGTCCTCGTTTATTGAGGAATTTGCATGTTCTGCTCGGTTCTATTCTTTGCACTTGCCCTTTCCACACAGAGCATTAAGTGGGAAGGGCAAGCACAAAGTTTGATCTATGAATCCGTAATTGGCTATTAGAGCGGCGCAAAATCCCTTTGCACCATGCTAAACATTGTGTAAATGAGGCCCAATGTTTTTTTCTTGTGTTCTTATTAAATTAGAATTAGAGCTATTCCGTTTCACTGGATCATGTCTTGCCATTAGCAAGAGATAGAATGAACATGAGAAGGGAGTGCTCGCAAAGACCAGAAGATGTTCAAGGGGAGTGTACGCATTGCAGAACTACTCACTCTTCAGCTATAAGTTTTGCCAGCATTATATTTCGAGAAACTGGTGAAAATGCAATGCGTGTAGACGACATCTACGTCTATGTGCTTTACAGGAGAATCCTTTCAAGTCGTTTATTCCAGCGGCGACTGGCAGACAAGAGGGTTGGTATAGACCAGACTGGATCTGCAGTGAAATAGGTAACTGGTGCCTCACTCTGATGGAGGATCATAGGGATTGTGAATGTAACAATCGAGTTTAGTGATCATTGAAGATGGGGGTCAAGGGCAATTAGACAGGAAATGTGTGGAATATCTACAAGGTCAACGACACAACTACATTTTGATGTTATGCCCACAGTTTCACCTGCGGCCGCGCTGCAAGCCTTTGCACTATTTGTCTATATGTTGTGAATGGCTCAGTGATTACATTTCTATAGCAACGTGTTGAACCAATCGACACTGAAAAGATGTATAACACAAGCCAAACTTCATTGGATGGTAAAGAGACAATGCTGCCTAAACGTGTTACCGCGTGAAACGTGTGTAAAGTATGGAAAATACAGCACAGTTTCTGGGCGGTTAAGCGACACATAGATATACTGGTACCCACTCCCTAACTGCTGAACAGTTCAGAAACAACCACTCATCTGGCAAAATGCGTGTTCAAATACTGTGGGAAATGGAAATAAAAGGAAACTCACATCCATGCCACCGCCGCACCCCAGGGTAATGTGTGTGTGTGTCGTGGAAGGTGACATCCAGCAAAAGTGTTTTTTTTCTCCTTTTGTTTTTAAACATGCAGTGTCCTTCCACGTGTTCTCACCGTGAAGGATTTATGGATTATATGTTATGTACCTAAGAAATGATTCGACAAATGTTTAAATAGAAAATTATGTAAAGAATACCTTTGATATGAAGCAGCTCGCACAGTTAGTATTTATTGAGATGTGTTCCAGCCGTGCACATAGATTGCTTATGTTATATTGTATTCTATCCCAAGAAGCATGGGGCCTCATCACAAATTCGGTGGAGCAGTAAAATGCGGCAGTGACGCTATTAAAGCGGCATTTACCACTCCACCCCATCTCGAGTAGGACGGAAAATGGAAGTTTTACCTCCAGCTTTTTCCTGCAGGCAAAAATCACAATTTTCTGCCCCTTTTCGGTGCAATTAGCGCCTGCGCTAACTGCGCCAGTACTAATAATGCAAAAAAAAAACAATGGACCCAATGGGAATGGGGATTTACCTCCCCACCGCAACTCTGGAGCCAGTGCAAATTGGACTGGACCAAGTTGTGGTAAAACTAATAGCGATGGGCGGTATCACGGCGCAATTAGTGCCGGGATACCGCCTGTAAGCGGATTCAATTCAACACTACAGCTAAGTCAATGCCTAGTCTGGGGTGCTGAGGGAAACCCTTATTGATATATTTTTATGTCCAGTTCATTTACTCTGGATGACAACCCTTATATAACACCCCTCTCTCAGAATCCCCCCGACCCCGCTGAGAAAAGAAGTATGTTTGTTTTGCAAGTTTAAGAGGTTTATTTGAAAATTAAACAATATACATCTATCACACTTTTATAGTAAATTAATATTTGATAGCACACTTGTGAGGATGATAGTGATCAACACTGGATAATGTTACAGTGGTACACTCTTTTTGATGGCTTAGAAGTGATATAGAGAGGATGAAGTAGCTGAGAATGCTTTTATGGCTTCAAGGACAATGCAATGATGAAGGAAAATGCAGTACAGAAAATAAACTTGATATGACTTCAACAAAAGACAATGTAATCACTTTTCTTTGACAATTCACCCCCGCCCCTTTATGCAAGGTAAAGAGATGGAAGGGAAGCACACAGTTCTCAGGAATGCAATCAAATGTAATTCAGTTCCCCCCTAGCAAGCTTAGATGAAAACAGGTAGGAGCTTGAAACACAGGCAATATACTTTGAAGTGGTATGCAAAGAAGTGAAAAATATGCGAAAAATGCTTTTAATTCCGTATAGGAGGTTCAGGGTAGGTGATAGCTACTTTGTATTAGTTCAGGATCACTTTAGCAATGCTCTATGAATGATTGTCAGGTTGCACACGAATTTCAGCAAGGAAAGCAAGGACAAATATTTTTACACGTGGCTGAAATTAAGCAAAATGTCAAATTGCGGCAAATATAGTCACGTGCGTCGAGCGCAATTATGGAGGCATTATAAGGAGTAGGCTAGTTGGAAAGGTTAAAATCTTAGCTTTAAGATGACAGTTAAAGCTTGCTCCTAGCGCAAACGGTTCTGGAGATAGGGCCGATTTAGTAAAGGTAGTTTTTCGGATTTGAAATTTTAAAGCTCAGAATGACAGATGACAGTTTTCAGTTTTAAAAATGACAGAATGACACGATTTTTAGGAGGCAGTTCTAATAGGCTAAAATAGTTTGGATTAGATTATTTTAAACTAAGAGATTGGTTTTGGCACAGTGCTAGCTGGGTACTCACACTAGATTTTGGACAGGAATGCGACTTCGTCACTGATCGGGTCAGGATTGGCTGGACTTCTGCTAGCAGTTCTTCACAGCGATCTGGTTTCTGGTGCTCTCTGGTTCCGGATACACCATTGCTTTCTGGATACTGCTACAGGTTCTTGCAAAAGTTATGGCAAAGAATTCAAACAGCTCGCCTGGCTATTGAATAGTTTGGTTGGTTTGGAGGCCTGCTGAAGAGGATTCAGCTTGTGGATTCAGGCCTCTCTGATACAAATTCTGGAGTTATTTTCTGGTCTCTGGAGATTGATGGATTTGAAGTCTGGATCTCTGGGTGTGAAGTCTGAAGTCTCCCGGCAAAGCGTCCCGCAAGAAAGTGGAAAGTGAATGTCTCTACCTGGGTTTCAATGTTCCTTTTATGTGTTTTGAAAATGGGTGTGTGCCTGGGCCTAGCTAAGCCTGCCCCTCTCACTTATCATTGGCCAGTTCCTCCTCTCTTCCTTGATTGGGGGAACGAAATGGTGTGTCAGAGTGATGCTGTAGGTTTTATGGTCAGAGGAACCTCCCCTTGTCAAATTGCACACAAATCTATTTCTGACCCAAATACATATTTATCTATGTACCATTTTTCTAATATTATAGGTCCAGTTAACATATTTTCTGTAGCACCAAACCATCTGATCCCTGTCTTTGTATGATGTCGTGTCCACTTATGACAGAATTCTCCCCTTTTCATCCAGATAAGGACCTCTAAACCTTTCCAGATTTTACACAGATGTGCACCAGGGATATGGGTTTCAGATGATAAAGTGTCAGATTTTTAACATGCATACATTTGGAGTAACAACCTTTTTTTCTGCTAATATCCCCAAGAACATACCACAGGGTCCTAACACTACTTAAAATGTGCACAGAAAAATCACAAAAATGATGATGTTATTTATATAATTTTGACACGTCCGCACTGTGAATTATCCATCTTTTTAAAATCAAGCTCTGGACCCAAAGGGGTGTGGTTTTCCAAAGCACATGGTGGAATGTCTGGTTTATCCACTTCCCCCAAGCTCAGCTGGCTCTCACAGGCACTGCCCCTCCCAGTTTCTCCCAAGAGGAAGCCATTTTACGACCCCCCCAATATAAAATTTGCCTGAGTGCAGGACAGGGCTTTGTTCAACTTCCTGCAGTCCCCAGGTGCTCCTCCCCTAATCCAATCAGAGAGGTGTCATCTCCTTTTGGCAGGGGCAGCAGGATGCAGCTAGGCCTGGGAAGAGTGGCTGAGCAGGTTTCTCCTGTCCGGGGTAGTTGTCAGGCAGAATTCAGCTAAATGTCACTTTAGTTCCCAGTTTTCTACATTCAAATCCAATTTACAATTTTTGCACATGCAGCTAGAATGCTGATTCTAAGTTCAAAACTATGGGCCTCATTCCGACCCTGGCGTTAACCAAGGCGCTATTAGTGCCTTGATTGACGCCGTTTTTTTTTCCGACTCCGCCATGGTGAATGGCGGAATTACCGCCCCATTCCAAGGTTGGCGGGGTCAGTAATTCCCCATTCACCAAGGGCCCTTCCCCATTCCCATCTCTGCCCCATAGGGCTCAATGGGAATGGGGAAGGTGCTAATTACGGCACCGTAAATTATGGTGCCGTAATTAGCTCCTAGGTTCCTTTGCGGGTTGGTTTTTTAACGCCTGCAAAAAGCAGGCGTTAAGTACCAACCCGCAAAGGGAACTCGGAATAGGGCGGTAAGGGTTTAACGGCACCGGTCTCGTTAACGGTGACCATTAACCCTTACCGCCCTACTCGGAATGACCCCCTATGACAGTTAAACAATTGCAACCTATGTGACACTCACAAGTAGGTCACTCATTTATTCTAAACATTTCGGTTTTAGTGGCTTTAAACTCAAATTCACTTAAACTGCTGACATCCCCAGCTATTTTTTATATATACATTAAATAATTACTTCCTTCAAGTCATTTCAGAATATAGTTTTACATTCTATCCACCTCTTAGCAAGTCTTTCCTTGGCCTGGTTTGGGTTCATTTGTTCAGTTTTACACAAAAGTCTGGTGGTTTTAAAACGCTGGCTTTCTGATAGTGGTGAACACCAGTATTGCATCCATTTTTGACATTAAGAAAATGAATTCCCCACTGTTCTGGGTTGCTTTTGGCAATCAGCATTGCCATTCCCAATGTTTCAGGCTACTGTGTGTGTAGCCCAATGGTGGTTTTAGGCAGTGCCCTCCTGTGCTCACAACATAGGCAAAAATGGGTGGCAGCCTATTCTTCATGTTTTCCCTGTGCACTCTCTGGGGAGTTCTGGCCATCATGATGTTTTCAATGCCAGTAATGCACAGTTTTATGGTAGGGCTTGGATGCATGGATAAAAACATCCCACAAGCCCCCCCTCTTGAGATGGCCATTCTGATCTTTCATTGATGGAACTCGCAAGATCTGGGATGTTCGCCTCATCTTCTTCCAATTCCGTAGATGGCACAGTTCAGCATATTTTCCTCCCTCCGGTTGGATCGATCGGTTCTCCTCGCCTGTCCTGATGGGAATATTGGGCGGTACCCCGGGCCCCTCGGATCTTTGCTCCCGGTCTCCGGGTCGTTCTCCTTGGTCAGTCTCCGGGGTTTCATCTCTCCTAGGATGATAAAGCAAAAGCGGCAATACCTATTCGTAGACATTTCTCCACCCCTATTAATGGTCGTGCGGCATATACATTTTATACATCAGGATACATTTTTCAGTCTTATTTTAAAACAAGATATAACATGAAACATTTTTTTTTCCAATCATAATATTTTAGAGACTATATGTGGGATATTTTAGGATGGGAACTGAATTAATCTGGAGCGGTCCCCTCTGGTATTGCAGAGGACTCCTCCAGTTGCTGCAGTGTGTGCCTGGGATGGCAACACTTTAGCTGATTTATATGTACCCACTTGTCTTCCCCCTCTGCCGAACTGCCTTTGGGGATGCGGATCTTGTAAGCTACAGGGGAGATTTTGTCTATAATTTCAAACGGTCCCTTCCATGTAGGCAAAAATTCTCGCTGTTTGGCCTGGTTCCTTTGGAAATTGTACAGATAGACCCGGTCTCCCACAGTCTATTCCTTCCTGGTGGTCTTCAGGTCATAGTGGGTTTTCATGCTATCAGCTGATCTTTCTAGATTCCGCTGAGCATAGGCAAAAGCATGCTGAAGGTGTTTCCTTAAATTCTTCAGATACTCATGAGTTGTGGAGGCATTTATCAGTCTCTCCTCTTGGGTCCTGTAGAGCAAATGCTGGGGAAGCACCATCTTGCGTCCGGTCATCATCTCAAATGGTGACATTTTAGTTGCAGATGACGGGGTAGATCTGATGGCCATTAGGACCAGAGGTAATCGGATCTCCCAACTTGGCCCAGAATCTGCCACAAACTTTTTTAAGATGCTCACAATGGTTTGGTTGTATCTCTCCACTGCCCCAGAAGAAGCTAGCCTGTAAGCAATATGTAGCTTCCTTTTGACCCCCAGTATCTCCCACATCTTTGTCATTACATCACTGGTGAAGTGGCTACCCCTGTCTGACTCAATCCTTTGAGGTAGACCAAAACGGGAAAAGATGTGGTTAATCATCAGGACAGCTGCTGTTTCTGCCTTGCAATTTGGGGCCGGGAGACATTCCACCCACTTGGTAAACAAGCATGTGACGGTCAACATGTACTTGTTTCCTCTAGACAAGCGAATTACAGGGCCTACGAAGTCGATTTGCAAATCTGACCATGGCAGTGTCATCCCCCACTTTTGGAGAGGCGCATGGTGTGTGAAGGATGATGGCTGAAATTGTGCACACACAAGACACCCTTTCAAGTATTGGTCGAGGTCCTGCCCCATGTGTGGCCAGTATGCAACCTCTCTTAAGATCTCAAGTGTTGTGTGAAACCCCCTATGACCGGCGGTGGCCGCATCATGGGCGTGACTTAACATCAGGCTTTGGAATGAGGTAGGGACCACCCACTGATCATGGCCAGCTTGGGATTTCCTTACCAACAAACCGTCTTGGATTCGGAACATCTTTGGACATTTCTTCAACACTCTTAGGTCCTCTTTCCCAAAGTAATCGGTATCCGTCAGGGGAAAGTTCTCAGGGTCCTCAATGTGTTGGTAAAACTTACCTATTATTGGATCCCCTTTCTGAGCTGTAATCAAATCAGCATCAGGGGTCTCCTTACTCCATTGTGCAGTTGAAAGATCATTGTGAGCATTTGTCTGGGACTTAGTGATAGCAGTGACCTGGATTTCCCCCAACAGGGACTCTATTTCTATTACATCCGCTTGGATGGCCCCGGTTTTGGCCAGCTGATCAGCTAAGTCATTTCCAGTTTTGTCTGGTCCCTCTACTTTGGAATGACCCTTGATCTTTTTCCAGTAGATGGTCATCCCATTCGAGGTGACCAGATCATCAATATTTTGGATTAACTTCCCATGTTTCAGGGGTTTGTTATTAGCACATAACATGCCCCTGGTTTTCCAATTAACCAGGTGCTCCACAAACCCGTTCCGTACATAATCCGAATCTGTGATTATGACCAGTTTGTGGAGTTGATGTTGGACAGCAGTGAGGATGGCTTGATGCACAGCCATCAATTCTGCCACCTGACTACTTCGGGGACCAATTTTGTATCCAGCGGAGGGTTCTGGAAACTCCTTCACCCATGCATTCCCTACGCCGGCCACCAGTTCTTTCTCCCAGTTGTTGTCAACATGATATGAGCATCCATCCACATAGACAGTGGGCATTCCCTCACACTTGTCTTCTTCAAAGACTTTGTGGGGGGAATTAAGGTATGCCTCCATGTTGTCATTGATTTTTAGACTTTCGTCCTCGAGACAGTTTTCTCTGGCACAATCATGCAAGTCAGCCACACCTTGCGTGATGGGACTCTTCTTGTTTTGGCCATATCTGACCTCCACAGGAAAGCCTTGCATTGACAGAATCCAGGAAGTAATTCGGGAATTACTCACATTTCCGGCCCGGATTCTGTCATTTTGGAGATATTGCAGAGGCTGGTGTGGAGTCTCCACTATGATGTGTTCCCCCTGCATAAACGGGCGGTAATTCTTCAATGCCCACACCGTTGCCAGGAGTGCCTTCTCACAATCGTTGAATTTTTCCTCCACAGAGGATAAAGTTTTGCTCGCATAGGAGATTACTTTATTGACCTTGTCATGCTTTTGGTATAATACTGCCATCAAGCACGTATTAGAGAACCCTGACTCTTTGTTTCTGACAGGGCAAGTTAGGCAAGGCGCTTGTGAGAGGCTTCTTTTGAGTTGTCTTACTGCCTCGGATTGTTCTGGACCCCATTCCCACTTGATCCCCCCTTCAAGAGATGAATCAGGGGTCTGGTGATCTCTGCGTAGCTCTCAATGGACTTTCTGCTGTAATTAGTCAGTCCAAGTAGGCTCCTTAGTTCCCGCAGAGTTGCGGGATCGTTCAGTTTCTGGAGTGCTTCCACTTTCTTTTCTTGGGGACAGAGACCCTGAGGAGTAATCTCATGCCCCAAGAAATTAAGACGGGTTCTACACCACTGTGCTTTCTGAAAGGAAAGTTTTGCTCCGGCGGCCCTCAACTGTGTCAGAACATAACGGATCTCCGCTATGTGTTTCTCCACAGATGAACTTTTGATGAGGACATCATCTACATAAGCCAGGTTACCCCTCGCACCCAGGTCGGGCATGGCCTTATGTAGGAAAATGTTGAATTCATTGCCGGAGTTGAGGTATCCGAAAGGAGTTTGGGTCCATGTGTACTGCTGGCCCCCAAAGATAAAAGCCAGTTTGATTTGGTCCTCCCCACTGACAGGCACTGTCCAGTACCCATTGGTCAGGTCTATTGCTGTGAATACCTGTGACCCCTGGATCTGGGCCAGCCCTTGGTCAATGTAGGGCAGAGACCATCGGGAAGTATGGACCCGTTTGTTGAGCTCCCTAAGGTCGGCGCAGAGTATCCACTGTCCGTTTGGCTCAATATTCCCAGCACCGGATTATTGAAGGTGCTGTGTACTGGACGGATTATTCCCCGGGATTCAAGGTTCTTAATTATTTCAGTAAGGGACTCCATGGATGCGAGAGGCAAGCAATATTGCTTCACAAACACTGGAGTCATTCCAGGGTCCGTGGGAATTGCTGTTGTGTGGATGTCGGTGCGACCACAGTCATATGAGTCTACCGCAAAGAGATCTTGGAAATCCAAGAAAACTTGTTTCAACTTTTGCTTCTGTTCCAGAGTCACGCAGGCATCAGCTAGGTTGACTCTCTCTTCCACCATCTGCCTGAAGCCTGGAAAGACGTCTGGTTTTGCTATCTCAGCGGCCTCCTCCAGCTGGGTGGAGAAGTCCCTGGTCAGAGTGCTGATTTGGACCGGAGGCTTCAGGTGGGAAAGGCAGCCCTCATGGACCTGGAAAATCACCTCATCCCTCCTGAAGTCACAAGTCACATCTTCCTTACCATAAGGGCAAAAAGTGTTCACTAGGAAGTTCCCCCCATGCCGGGTGAAAATCCTGTCTGGTGTTGTATTGTCCTCACTGTCACTGTCAAAACAGTCCTTGGGGATTGGCCCTAACAGTTCATTTCCTAAATCAATGGAGAAATGTCGGTCATCAACCGCCATTCCAATAATGGTGCCTGCGGCTAGAGTAATACTCTGTAAGTCTCTGTTATCCACCTCTATTGGAATGGTGTCATGTACTATGTTGACTAATGGTGTTGGGTTTACCCCTAACCCTTGCTGTTGGAGAGAAGCATTTAGATGAATATAAGCATCAGGTTTTTTCAATTTTTGTCCTCTTTTAACTTTCACTACCAGGGAGAATTGTCGGGTCCTTTCTGGGATGGCGACTTCCTCTTTAAGCTGAATTTCAACCTCATAAGGTAGCAATTTAGCTGACCTAAATGCTTTTTCTTGATCATCAAAGCCCATGGGATTATCCGCTAATCGGGACCAAGCTTTGAAGATTATTAGGTCCAAACTAATGGCAAAGCGATTGAGAATATCACTGCCTAAGTAACAGGCGGCAGTGACGTCTCGCACGACCCAACAATTATGGACTATGCTCTTGTTGCCAATGGAGATTTTGAGCACACACCTGCTTGGCAGGAGATGTTTGGAATTGGGTGTTTCCGGATCCATTTCCCATTTGTCTATCAGTTTGAATGTGGGAATGGCTGGATCATTTGGGAGTTGGCAGAACATGGCTTCGCTGATGAAGCGCTTACCGTTGTTCACACACACTCGAGCGAGAACAGAGTCCTTCCCATCATTTAACTGAACAGGGATGAACAACTGATCTCCAATTTGCTGAATATCAGCCAGGCTCTGAGCTGATTTCACATATGTTCGGACTATAGAAGTGGGAGTGTCTGATTGTGGATTGGTAAAGAATTTCAGAGTGTTTCCTTCCAGTGTGGAATACCACCTTAAACTGGAAGGAAGGTTGATTTTCAGAAATAGAGAGGACCACCCACCACCAGTTTGTTGTCCTACTGCTATTACTGTCACGTCTGGAATTTGGTTGTTCGGAAAGTGAAATTCTACTTGGTCAGATTTTTGTTCAACTATGTGGCAGGTGCCATTTAAACTAACATGATTGACACTCTGTTTTAGTTTTATTGGTCGGCTAGTCTGGGTCCAGAGGACCTTGTTTATGCAATCTATTAGGGGTGACAACCTTCTCAGGAGGTCATTCCCTAGTAAACAAGGGGTGCCCTCTGGAGTCACTACTATGACCGGGTGTTTCACCTTGTGTCGCCCAATTTTAATGTCCAACTCTGCAGTCCCCTCGATGGGAATTTCCTTCCCGTCAAAGTTCTGCAGTTGTCCAGGAAGAGAGGTGAGAGAAATACAGTAATTCTCCCCCTTCCTGCATTTAGTTCATCAAAGGCCCTTTTGGACAGAAGGGTAGCTTGGGATCCAGAGTCCACCAGTGCCAAAATTGTACCCTGCCCCTGTACTTGTACCGGGGAATAGTATCTTCCCTCCTTCTCCTCAAGGGGGCACAGATAATGCACATTTTTGGACAACTGGTGGGCTAATTTTCTGGTTTTGGACATGGCTAGAGAAGAGATTTGGGCAGAATTCTGTGGAGAGCCTGGGGAATCTGAAAGAAAAAGTTGGCAACTGGAAATGGTTTCGGGTTCTGGGCCGCCCCCCACCCTTTTTGGAGGCAGTCATCAGGATAGGTTTGACCCATGGGATTTTGGTATTGTTGTTTCTGGGATCGGATGACAGGCGGCGACAGCTCAATCCCCACATCTACCCAGTCTGGATTGGAATCTATTGAGACCCATTTTTCCTTGGGAGGAGTTCCCCCATCTCTGAAGGAGAAGATCCTTTTCACAGGATCTTCTGAGGATCCCTCTCCCTCAAATTGGAAGACCTGTACGTCCTCCACAAAGTGGGTCTGTTTGGGTCCTTTGTTTCTTCTACCCCCCTCTGCTCCTTGGGAAGCAGGCTTTGTGGGGCAGGAGATTTTGTTTCCGGTTCCTGGTTTTCCAGGGGCTGTTTACAAGTTGGGAAGGAAGCTTTCTCCAAGGCTTTATACCCCTCTTCCACTTGTGCCTCCTCCCTGGGAACCGGTGGGTTATCGGGGTGCTGCCCCTGTCATTGTTCTGGAGCACCAGGTCCAGAGTTTGGGGCATTCTGCAGTGGCATGCTCATCTGAGGGTTCTGTTGAGCCCTCAGTATGTGATCCAGATCCCGTGCCATATTTTGGACCTGGCGCTCAAGTTGGGAAACCCACTCAGGTTGATACGGGGTTCTGTTTTCTCCCCTGGCTGATCCCGGGAAGGGTAGCTATCTGGTTGGGAAGATTTGGGTACCCCTCCACCCTTGGCCTCCCCTCTCCCGGATTAGGTTGTCTTAGCTCAGGGAATTGGGGAAAGAAGGATGGATGGTTTTGGGGCTGGAAACCTTGTGGATGCCTGGGAAAAAAGTTCTGCCCAGTATTTGGGGAATTTCTGCCCTCCTATGAGAAGTTAGGAGGGAAGTTCCCTGGGTCAGGTGCTTGGCTGGATCCCCCCCCTTGGGCTGGAGGAGTCCACACATAACCCAGGATTGGTCGGTTTCCCTTGTAGCGGGGACTTACATAGTCAGGGGAGTAGGGGACCCCATTTGTGGGACTACCTCCTTGGCTCCCTGTCTGTGACTGGCCCGAGGGCCTTCTGGGCTGTGAATTATTTGGTGCAGACAGGTTTTTAGGACCCCCATCTCCAAATCTAAAATGGGGGCAACCTTTACCTCTGCCACCTTGGCAGCAGCAGGGGTGCTGGTGGTTTTGGGGTTTTTCTGCGCATTACTTTTATTTTCTATGGGCTTCTGAACCTCATAGATCTTGGTGGCTTGCTCAATGACCCAGTCTAAAGATCTTTTCTCGTGAAAATCTCTCACGAGCTGGGTCATTATGTACTTGGGAAGAGCATGGAAAAATGTGTTGATGAATTCTCTGCTGTCCGTGCGCACCCTTCTGGTGGTCTGCGCAAAGGCACGCTTCAATTCTTGCACAAATTCTTGTGGGGCCTGATCCTCCCCACATTGCAAATTGTAGGCTGCCTTGCGAGCCTCTTGGGGATTTCTATGTACAGAAAAATGTTTCAAGATGGCCGCCCTATATGTGGACCATCTTGAATGGTTTTGGTCCTCCAGCCCCGCAAAGAAACTGGAGTATTCAGGGGAGAATGTCCACTTGACGTACTGGATGCAGCTACTGCTGTCCTTCAAATGGAAAGTCTCCATCATTTGCTCATAGAGCTCCAAGTGTTCCCAAACAGAATACTTGGCGTTCTTATGATAAGGCGTGATGACACTCCTGATTGCCTTGATCTGTTTTAAGGGGTCCTTAAGCAAGGCCCTTTTCACCTTATTGGCCTTTTTGGTTCGGGTAATCCTGGTCCATTCATCCTCTGATTCTGAAGCAGTGCTCCCAGAGGTGCCCGTCTGATCTTCCAGGTTTTCCTGGATTCTGCGAGCCTGGGAATAGCTGGCAGAATGTGGGGACCTGGTCTCCTGTGTCCTATGACGCTCAGAGGAGTCTTCAGATCCCTCCTTGCTACCAGGATTTGATGGGTACCCCCCAGTGACCTAACTGGGCAGAGGTTTTTAGGATGCCCTTAGGGGGCCTAATTTCCTGGGGTTACCCACTAAATTGCACTGTACTTAGGTGCCCATACCCGGGTGCCAGCCCATCCATTCCTGGGTGGTACTGGCCTATGAGCCCCATCCTTTTGGCTGGATAGTAATCTGCCATCCCTATGGCCCTGTGCTCATGTGCGCCAGGGGACATGGGGGAGGCAGAGTCCAGGGACTGGGAGAGATGAAGGCCTCTGGTACTAGGGCTACTGAGGTTATGCTCAGGCGTTTCCCTTTCCCAGCGAACCTCATCTCTATCAGCCCCTTCTCCCTATTGCAATGAAAGAGCCTGCGCTTTCAGTTCCTCAGTTAAGGCCTTACTAGACTCTATCAGTCTCTCCTGCATGGCTACCTGTTGCTGGAGCCTACCATTGTGCTGGCAGAGAGCCTCATTCTCTCTCTGTGCCTCCTGATTGGTCCTGGAGTACTGGGCCAGTCTGTGCTGCAGGAGGGTTACCTCCTGAGTCCCATCCCTACTGGCCGGCTCCTTTCTTGCCAGAGCCTCTTCCACCCTCCTGGTGTGCTCTAACAGGTTCTGATGCTCTTTTTGGAGGTCACGCAGCCCCTGGAGGGCCAAGTGATTTTCTTCAGTTTTTCTTTTTAAATGGCAGACTTCCTGGCCTAAGGTGTCCTTTTCCTGACTAAGAGTCTGCATCTGTGCCGCCAGGTCGTCCCTTTGCCTTTGAAGGGCACCAGCTTTCTGGCGCTCCTGATCAAACTCTGCCTGGGTATCCAGGTCTTTCAGGATCAGTTTATTGCTCTCTGCCTTTTCCCTATCTAGGTGGCTTTGCAGGGTCACTACCTGCTCAGCACATGCCCTATTGAAATATAATTGTTGCTCCAGCTTTTTCTGGCTCTGCAGTAGGGAGTCCAAACCTTCTTGGTACTCCTTCTGCAAGGCCAGAAATCTGGTATCCTGGTCAGACTTTTCCTGTTGCAGGATACACATGTCCTCTTTGATTTTAATGAGATACTGTCTGCTCTCATTTTCTGACTCCTGGCTTCTGTGCATCCTCTGCTCAGAAGTGACCAGGTCAGATTGGGCCTTCTCTAACGCGATCTGTTGCCTATTTGCCAGATCTTGCCCTTCAGCACATTTGTCCTGCATGACTCCCATATATAGATACAAATATGCCGCTATCCTAACCATCTTGTCGTGTTCATCTTTAGCTTTAGGAGCCATGTATAGTTCACTCAGGGCCACATGTAAGGGAACCTGATCCCTCCAGATATCTAACCCAGTTGCAGTGACCTGTTGCGTGATTGCCTGCAACCACGCATTCTGGCCCTGCTCAATCCATTCACCTCTCACAAATAGCTTATGTAAGAAGTGCTCTCTGGCTATTTTGATGTCTACCAGTGTCGTCATTCTGGAATTTGAGTTCTTTCCTGACTTACAGAAGTTTGTATTTTATTTTGCAAAACAGACCGTTTCCTTAGAGCGTTCCTTTGAGGGGTGCTTTTACAGTGTAAAACAGCGTGGTGATCTAACCGGATATGTGTATCTGGTCAGTTGGCACACTGTATTAAGCTGCACAAGTGGTAAATCTAACCCAGAATATCCCGGCTCCGAGCCCCCACTTTGTAAGCGGATTCAATTCAACACTACAGCTAAGTCAATGCCTAGTCTGGGATGCTGAGGGAAACCCTTATTGATGTATTTTTATGTCCAGTTCATTTACTGTGGTTGACAACCCTTCTATAACACCCCTCTCTCAGAATCCCCTCGACCCCGCTGAGCCAAGAAGTAGGTTTGTTTTGCAAATTTAAGAGGTTTATTTGAAAATTAAACAATATACATCTATCGCACTTTTATAGTAAATTAATATTTGATAGCACACTTGTGAGGATGATAGTGATCAACACTGGATAATGTTACCGTGGTACACTCTTTTTGATGGCTTAGAAGTGATATAGAGAGGATGAAGTAGCTGAGAATGCTTTTATGGCTTCAAGGACAATGCAATGATGAATGAAAATGCAGTACAGAAAATAAACTTGATATGACTTCAACAAAAGACAATGTAATCACTTTTCTTTGACAATTCACCCCCCCCTTTTATGCAAGGTAAAGAGATGGAAGGGAAGCACACAGTTCTCAGGAATGCAATCAAATGTAATTCAGTTCCCCCCTAGCAAGCTTAGATGAAAACAGGTAGGAGTTTGATACACAGGCAATATACTTTGATGTGGTATGCAAAGAAGTGAAAAATATGTGAAAAATGCTTTTAATTCCTTATAGGAGGTTCAGGGTAGGTGATAGCTACTTTGTATTAGTTCCGGATCACTTTAGCAATGCTCTATGAATGATTGTCAGGTTGCACACGAATTTCAGCAAGGCAAGCAAGGACAAATATTTTTACACGTGGCTGAAATTAAGCAAAATGTCAAATCGTGGCAAATTTAGTCACGTGCGTCGATTATAAGGAGTAGGAGGTCGTTTCTAGGCTCGTTGGAAAGCATAGAATCTTAGCTTTAAGATGACAGTTAAAACTCGCTCCTAGCACAAACGGTTCCGGAGATACGGCCGATTTAGTAAAGGTTGTTTTTCGGATTTGAAATTTTAAAGCTCAGAATCACAGTTTTCAGTTTTAAAAATGACAGAATGACACGATTTTTAGGAGGCAGTTCTAATAGGCTAAAATAGTTTGGATTAGATTATTTTAAACTAAGAGATTGGTTTTGGCACAGTGCTAGCTGGGTAGTCACACTAGATTTTGGACAGGAATGCGACTTTGTCACCGATCGGGTCAGGATTGGCTGGACTTCTGCTAGCAGTTCTTCACAGCGATCTGGTCTCTGGTTCTCTTTGGTTCTGGATACCGCACTGCTTTCTGGATACTGCTACAGGTTCTTGCAAAAGTTCTTGACAAAGAATTCAAACAGCTCGCCCGGCTGTTGAATAGTTTGGTTGGTTTGGAGGCCTGGTGAAGAGGATTCAGCTTGTGGATTCAGGCCTCTCTGATACAAATTCTGGAGTTAATTTCTGGTCTCTGGAGATTGATGGATTTGAAGTCTGGATCTCTGGATGTGAAGTCTGAACTCTCCCGGCAAAGTGTCCCACAAGAAAGTGGAAAGTGAATGTCTCTACCTGGGTTTCAATGTTCCTTTTATGTGTTTTGAAAATGGGTGTGTGCCTGGGCCTAGCTAAGCCTGCCCCTCTGATTTATCATTGGCCAGTTCCTCCTCTCTTCCTTGATTGGGGGAAAGAAATGGAGTGTCAGAGTGATGCTGTAGGTTTTATGGTCAGAGGAACCTCCCCTTGTCAAATTGCACACAAATCTATTTCTGACCCAAATACATATTTATCTATGTACCATTTTTCTAATATTATAGGTCCAGTTAACATATTTTCTGTAGCACCAAACCATCTGATCCCTGTCTTTGTACAATGTCGTGTCCACTTATGACAGAATTCTCCCCTTTTCATCCAGATAAGGACCTCTAAACCTTTCCAGATTTTACACAAATGTACACCAGGGATATGGGTTTCAGATGATAAAGTGTCAGATTTTTAACATGCATACATTTGGAGTAACAACCTTTGTTTCCGCTACTATCCCCAAGAACATACCACAGGGTGCTAACACCTCTTAAAATGTGGACAGAAAAATCACAAAAATGATGATGTTATTTATATCATTTTGACAAGTCTGCACTGTGAATTATCCATCTTTTTAAAATCATGCTCTGGCCCCAAAGGGGTGTGGTTTTCCAAAGCACATGGTGGAATTTCTGGTTTATCCACTTCCCCCAAGCTCAGCTGGCTCTCACAGGCACTGCCCCTCCCAGTTTCTCCCAAGAGGAAGCCATTTTACGACCCCCACAATATAATATTTGCCTGAGTCCAGGACAGGGCTTTGTTCAACTTCCTGCAGTCCCCAGGTGCTCCTCCCCTAATCCAATCAGAGAGGTGTCATCTCCTTTTGGCAGGGGCAGCAGGATTCAGCTAGGCCTGGGAAGAGTGGCTGAGCAGGTTTCTCATGTCCGGGGTAGGTGTCAGGCAGAATTCAGCTAAATGTCACTTTAGTTCCCAGTTTTCTACATTCAAATCCAACTTACAATTTTTGCACATGCAGCTAGAATGCTGATTCTAAGTTCAAAACTATGACATTTAAACAATTGCAACCTATGTGGCACTCACAAGTAGGTCACTCATTTATTCTAAACATTTCGATTTTAGTGGCTTTAAACCCAAATTCACTTAAGCTGCTGACATCCCTAGCTATTTTTTATATATACATTAAATAATTACTTCCTTCAAGTCATTACAGAATATAGTTTATATTGTATCCACCTCTTAGCAAGTCTTTCCTTGGCCTGGTTTGGGTTCATTTGTTCAGTTTTACACAAAAGTCTGGTGGTTTTAAAACGTTGGCTTTCTGATAGTGGTGAGCACTAGTATTGCATCCATTTTTGACATTAAGAAAATGAATTCCCCACAGTTCTGGGTTGCTTTTGGCAATCAGCATTGCCATTCCCAATGGTTTCAGGCTACTGTGTGTGTAGCCCAATGGTGGTTTTAGGCAGTGCCCTCCTGTGCTCACAACATAGGCAAAAATGGGTGGCAGCCTATTCTTCATGTTTTCCCTGTGCACTTTCTAGGGAGTTCTGGCCATCATGATGTTTTCAATGCCAGTAATGCACAGTTTTATGGTAGGGCTTGGATGCATGGGTAAAAACATCCCACACGCCCAATCCTGATGAGGCCCTTGGTCTAAAGAATGGAGGGAAATCATAATGGTAATTGCCCATTTTGGGCAAATTCAGTGAGACACCTGAGCATGTTCTGTTTTTTATGTCCTAAATCAAATGCTATTAGGAGGTCAGACTTGCAAAATGGCATGAATAATTTCAAAATAAGAACTATTCATTCAGCAATCATGCTACGCAGATCAACTGCCCACATAGATACAATGCTGCTTTCTCATATGTGTATGCAGCATGGCTACGAACAGAGCAGTATGGGAAAGGAAGTCGTTATTAACATACGATGATTCATTCCTGTTAATTTGTACGTTTCCAGTAAGGAAACGTTACATTCAGCTTAATTTTAACAGAGTAAATAAAGCACATAAAACACGTAAAAAATACATTCAAAATTACATCATGGATTATTGGAAATTGTGTTTAATGATTTATGTTATCACCTGGGGATAATGTTCTACGTCATTTTGAATATATTTATTATGTGTTTTATGTTTTGTTTTACTGCAAAATTGGTTCATTGATTGTTATATTGCTAAATATTGGTAACGACAGAAGATTGTGAAACTGTTCACTTATGGAAGTGTATTCAGTACTGTTGCGGATTGCTAGACATGGCATATGGGATGTTAGCCAAATATTAATTGTTACTTCAAACACAGAGAGTTCAGTTCATGGTTCTACCAGCTGCATAAGGAAATGTGTTTGGCATGTACGGTTCACTCTTAGGAACTATCGATAGAGCCTTGGTATGCGCAGAATGGTTTCACATGTGTGCCAACACAGGAAATGATAAGACATGTTTACTTTGGGCCAGTTCTGATAATTGCTTGCTTACTGATGGCACCATCTCTCAGATCAGTAAGCAAAGTGGTGGTTGACTAAGGTGCTCTCATTGTCTCAGCAGACATATGGGAGAGTGTTTGAGCTGGGCACTTTACTCCTATCCCCTGGATCTTGAAATAAGATCAGCTTTCATTGAAAATATTTGCCAATATGGATCAATAACATAAAGATGATATAGTAATAAATCTGGTATATGTTATTTATAATGGGATATGTATGGGATTATATACATACATATTAAAGTGTGGTGATCCCTGCGTTATAGTTAAGGTGACTATCAAGTTCAATAGGAAACCTGAAAATGGAATTGCTAATAACTTTTGACTTCCCTGACGGATTTGGCTGATATTTTGCAAATAAAAAGTTTGTCGTGCCACCCCTCCCCATGCCCTCTGAAACTGGAGATCTTGTGAAAGTTTTGTTAAAAAATGAAAAAGTTATTAAGAAGGCAAAAAAATACCCTTTTCAGCCTACTCCCAGTCATTTCCCCATAGAGAAAAAGTAAACATTACTGCGTAGCGCACAGCGAAAACCACTGGACAGAATTGCCCGGGATATGAAACACCTTGGGCCAACTCATTGACTCGAACTGTGGGAGGGTGCCGGAGAAGGGGGTGCCCCTTTCTCCAAAATTATTGCTATGTCTCCCATGGTGATTTACAGCAGAGAGGCTGAAAGGCTTCTCAGAAATGAAAAAGCAACCATTTCTTCCCAAAATTCTATTGCAAATAACTTTTGACTTGCTGGATGGATTTGGATGAAATTCTCAAAATAACAAATTTTTCAATATGTTAAAAAATGAAAACGTTATAAACAAAACAGAACACCACAGTTTCACAGTTTTCATGCCATTCATTTTCCCGTAGAGAAAAAGTGCAGTTTTTGAACAATCGTAGCACAAACAGTTTGGACCAAATAACAAACAGCTTGGGCACAAAGTGCTGACTTAAACTTCCTGAGTGTTTTTGGGTAAATCCATCTAGTAGTTTTTAAAATATGTGACATAGAACAGGCTGCCCCCTGTGCCTTAACACCTTTATATCGATCTGGGTGATTTGCAGCAGAGAGGCTGAGAGAGGATGAAAATCTTTGACTTTCTCAGTGGATTTCGATGACATTTTCTAAACCAAGCGTTTGGCAACGGTAACCCCATACTGGAAATTTTGGGAACAATGTGTTAAAAAACGACCAGGTGTAGTATGACATTGGGAGGCAAGCGGTATCTACCATGCACCTCCTCGTCTGGCATCCCAAATAATGTTGTTCATGGATGTAATATTCTGGCCTTCCTCCTCATCCTTCTCTTCCTTCTGTGTAGTACTGTCAGTGCTAGCAATGCTTTATCTAGCATTGTGGCAATAATACGTTAATTGGGTCGCATTTCACTTCTATGCATGAGTTTTCTTTCCACTTTGTGCTTTAACAGGTGCCAGTAAGATCGCGGGATGATAGTTCTTTTGGGGTGAAAATGATTGCAAAATTGCTTCTGTGAATAGGGTTTACTTAGTGCTTGATGGGGTGTGTTTGTTGTTTGTTGGTTTGAGTCAATGATTTGGCCCAAGGTGTTTCATACCCTGCCAATTCTGCCCAGTGGTTGTCGTTGTGTGCTACGCAGAAATGTTGACTTTTTCACAATGGGGAAATGAGTGGGAGTAGGCTGAAAATTATATTTTTTCCCTCCCTCTCCATGTCCATGTTCTTCCTAATTTTCCTTGTTTATTGAGGATTTAGCATGTTCTGCTCCTTTTTATTGTTTGTGCTGGCTCTTCCCATGCCACACTTATCTTATCTTAAGCTCTCTCTGTATTTCTACTAGCCTAAATTGGGGTCTGATGTAGATACATTCTGTAGGAGCTGTCACACTTGTCAGACATCTGGCAAGAGTGGAGCCAAGAATGTATCACCCTTGGTGCCTCTCCCAGTGGTGGGAGTCCCTTTTGAGAGGGTAGGAATCGACATTGTTGGTCCCTTAGACCCTCCAACCTCTTCATGGAACAGGTTTATCCTGGTTGTAGTAGACCATGCTACTAGGTGTCCTGAAGCAATACCTATGAGGACTGTTACAGCCCAGGCTGTTGCTAAGGCCCTACTTGGTATTTTTACCAGGGTAGGTTTTCCTAAGTAAGTTATCTCTGACAGGGGATCCAATATTGTGTCCCACTACATGCAGGCCATGTGGAAGAACTGTGGAGTAACTTACAAGTTCTCAACTGCCTACCATCCACAGATTAATGGATTGGTAGAGAGGTATAACCATACAATAAAAAGCATGATAGGTGCTTTAGAAGAACCCCTACTACTGCCATGCCTCGCCATGCCTTCTGTTTACTTATAGAGAAGTCCCTCAGGAGGGAGTTGGATTTAGTCCCTTTGAGCTTCTCTATGGCCATCCAGTTGGTGGCCCCTTGGCCCTGATTAAGGAGGGGTTGGAGAGTGCTCCTTCCCCCAAGCCAGTGAGAGTCACTGACTATGTGATAGGTCTCCGGAGGAGAATGTCACACATGATGATAGAAGCATCAGATAACTTGAAGGCAGGTCAGACTCTGATGAAGCATTGGCATGACCAGAAGGCCAACATGGTTGAGTTTACCGAAGACCAGCAAGTTCCAGTTATGGTTCCTACAAGGCAGAAGGCCTTACAGGACAAGTGGATAGGATCCTTCAAGGTTGTGGGCAAACTTGGAGAGGTCAACTATCTGGTGGACTTAGGCAATCCTAAGGAGGCTTCCAAAGTCTTTCACACCAACCATCTAAAAGTTTATTTCTCAAGACCAGAAGTAGGAGCTCAAGAGGAGGAGGAGAGTGAACCTCTACCTGACCTACTCAGAGGACAGCCTTTAGATGAGAAGATAGAAGGAGTCAATCTCTCTTCTAATTTCACACCCGAACAACAGGAGGAGTGGTAGTTTCTGTTAAATCAGTTTGCCTCCCTGTTTTCACTATCACCAGGCTTGACCCCTTGGGGCCAGCTTTATATTCCCACTGGTGACTGTTTACATGTTAAAAGCAAAGGTTACAGGATGTCCGATCATGTAAGAACCCACATAAAGGAAGAGGTCAACAAGATGCATGATCTCGGGGTAATAGAGCCAACTACAAGTCCATGGTCTAGTCCAGTTGTACTAGTGCCAAAGGCAGGATCCAAACAGTTGAAATTATGTGTGGACTATAGAGATCTTAATGCAGTTACTAAGACGGATGCCCATCCGTTACCAAGGAGAGATGAACTGGCGGACAAGCTTGGTTCAGCCAAGTAACTCAGTACATTTGATCTCACTGCAGGCTATTGGCAAATAGCACTGACAGAACATGCCAATGAGAAAACTGCATTCTCAACCCCAGCAGGCCTCTACCAGTTTAAGGTAATGCCTTTTGGACTAAAGAACGCACCTGGAACATTCCAAGGGATGGTTAACCAGGTTCTGAATGGGATGGAGGACTTCTGCATGGCATACTTGGATGACATTACAGTGTTCAGCCCCACATGGAAAGAACATGTTTATCACTTAGGATATGTTTTGCAGGCTCTTGAGTAGGCCCATTTGACCATAAAGGTGAGTAAGTGTCTAATTGGTCAGAGTAAAGTGGTCTACCTTGGACATGAGTTTGGAGAAGGTGAAATCAGGCCATTGCTTAGCAAAGTACAAGTTGTACAAAAATGTCCCACCCCTACTACTCAAACCCAGGTGAGAGCCTTCCTAGGCTTCACTGGCTACTATAGAAACTTCATAGAGAACTATGGGACCATAGCTTCTCCCTTGAATGTAGTCTCCTCTCCCAAATTCCCAAAAAGGGTCAGGTGGAATGAGAAGTGCACTCAAGCATTTGAAGGCCTTAAGAAAGCCCTTTGTCAAGCTCCAGTCATAAGAGCTCCTTACCATAACCAAACCTTCATTGTGCAGACAGATGCCTTGAATACAGGTATAGGTGCAGTTCTGAGTCGGCTGGATGAGAAAGGTAGGGAGCACCCCATTTGCTTCATCATCAGGAAGCTGAAGGAACCTAAGACAAGGTGGGCAACCATTGAAAGAGAATGCTTTTCTATTGTGTGGTCACTGAAGAAGTTTAGCCTATAACTGTATGGATCTACTTTTGTGATTCAGACTGACCACCAACCGTTGAGATGGTTGATGCAAATGAAAGGGGAAAACTCTAAACTATTGAGATGGTCAATCAGCCTGCAAGGGATTGATTTTACCATTGAACACAGGTCTGGGTGTCACCACCACAATGCTGATGGTCTCTCCAGGATGTTTGATCGACTGGAGTAAGGGGATTCATCCAGGAGTGGATTAAATCCTCCTGTCCCTTAGTCTGGGGGGACGAGTGTTAGGGAGAATTCTCAAGAATGTGCTAATTTCCCTTACCTTTTGAGACCACCAGCAACTTTGCTGGATTTCTAGGATTTTAATTTTCACCTGGAAAGAGTGTGAGCCTTTTTTCCCATTCTTTCATGTATGTTGATGTGTGTTTTACTTTTGTGTTCTTTGGATATAGAGTTTTAACACAACTTCATAGGCATCATATTTTTCTTGTGTGTCATACAGCACCTTCGGTGCAGTGGCACAGGGATGTATTTCAGACGTCCCAAGGTTTAAATACCTTCTCTGGGACTGACTACTGTCTCCCAGAGCATGTAAAGTTAAATTGACTTTACTAGTCTTTTTAAATTTTCAGACCCAGCACACACTATCTTCCTATAGAGTGCTGGAGGTGTTGCCTAGCATCCCCTGAATCTAAACACTCATGTAAAAGCCAAATGTTACCCTTTCCCTCTTGAAATGGCTAGTGGCAGTGGTTTAGAAAAAAATTACCATGATTTTTCACGACCGCGAACACCGGTAGCTAAAAATCGAGTCAGCCATGTTTTTCAATATGGCAGCCAAGACCTATCTGTAAAAACAGACTCCGGTCATCTTTTTTCACTGTTTCTTTAAGGAAAGGTCCTTCTTGTGTTTAACTCTGCGCACCAAACCAGGTTTGGTCCCTTTGTTCATTGGCCTTTGGAGGGCTTCATTGCTGAAGCCCTCCTCTGGCGCCTGAGTGTCTGGGGTGAACAGGATTTGAGGAAGGTGCCTGAAACTCCCTGTGCTTAGTCTGCTAGGAGACCTGAATGCACTCTGGCGTGATTGGCCGGCTGGCTGTCTGGCATGGACAGCCACCATGCTGGGTGAGTGACAGCCAGGCGGGAATGAATGGGGGAAAACTGTTTAAAAGCAAGCCACTGGGACTTGAAAAGCAGAGTCGACCACTGGAACGAGAGAACCAAAGATGAGCTGAAGGAAGACGCCTGCTGCAATGCCTGGTCCACCGGAGAAGCTCTGCTGCAGGTCTGAATTGCCTGAAACTCCCTCGACCGATGAAGCCCTTCAAGGACGACTTATTCCCTTGAGTTTGGTGGGAACAACCAACTCGCAAGTCACTTGAACACCGTCTCTATACTGATCGGATTTTCTTCTGAGTGCTGTTAAAAACCGGATAGCCAGTGAGAAGGATACCAGTTTGTGGTCTTTAAGGCACTCACACCTTAAACCAATGTTTTGTCAAGCTTGTGGCCTCTTCCCTGGGCAGTGCAGGAACCTCCTGACGTCCTCCTTCTTGTCCCCACGACTGAAGCTCAGGAACAGCGAGATCTGCAGGAACTCCCAGGAACAACTGCCTCAGCTACAGCTCTTCTTCATTTTAATGCTACTGTGCAAGCGCAGTCAGGAAATCTGCCGCAGTGAAAGTTCATGAAACTTTCCCAACTTTGAATGCTTGTCCTTCCCTAATCCGACATATAACTTTTTGTCTGACCAACTACTTCTAAAAACCGTGGCAAAGACTTTACCGTTTACTACCAGAACTGTGCTATCCTATCCAAGACACTGAACCATTGACTTTTGCCCAGGCCTATTGTATTGAATTGCTCGTTGTAGTGAACCAAAACTGTTGCCCTACCTCTGAATGATTTGATGCTTTTTAACCTTGTCTTTTTACCCCTTTTTAAAGTAACTGAAGTGCCATTTTGCTCCCACTTCATGGGTGCTGAACTTGTTCAGAAACTGATTGGTCGTGTATTGTAGTGTATTAGATTGTGATATTGAGCTGCTCTTGCTAGTGAAATGTTTTCCAAAGGACTGTGTAAATAAATGTCTATTCTTTTACCAAGAAACCTTGAGTAAGTGTTTGTTTGAACCACTGTGATTGCTAGTCCTTTGTGTAACTCCTTGTACTGCTCACTTTATTCTTGAAATAAGTCTGGCTGCTAAGACACTGCTACCACATTACTGTGTAGTACAGGATTGTACCAAAGGTGAAATTCTACTTGCACTTGTAGTCATAATTGTGTGTAGTGTTCCCAAAGGGTACCACATGTGATTCTGCCTAACAATGTGCTTTACAGGACAACCGTTTCAATTTGTTTATTCCAGCGGCGACTGGCAGACAAGAGGGTTGGTGTACACCAGACTTGATCAGCGTTGAAATAGGTAACTCGTGCCTCACTCTGATGGAGGATCATAGGCAATGCGATTGTAACATTCGAGTTTAGGGATCCTTGAAGATGGGGGACAAGGGGAGCTAGACAGGAAATGTGTGGAGTATCTACTCATCTGGCAAAATGCGTGTTCAAATACTGTGGGAGATGGAAATAAAAGGAAACAAACTTCCATGCCACCGCCGCACCACAGGGTAATGTGTGTGTCGTGGAAGGTGTAGGGGAGGACTGGTCCAGGAGACCCCTCTCGCCTGCGTTTTCTCCCCAGGTGAGGGCAATGGCTCATTGGGCGTCCCCACGTGCCACCCGGGCCCAGGTGGTGGAGGGCTCACCCGCTGGAGACATTACCCACACGTATTGATTGCCCATACAAATTTAGCTAGGCACAGAAACCATTTTTTGTCTGGTAAAGATGGTGTGAGCTCAGCGCAATGTAGCGTGGCCCCCACCCTTGGAGAGTCTCATCCCTGTTGCCGCAGCACCCTGGCAGATCCGCTGCAAGCGCGTTCCCACGAACAAGACGGACATGAGCTAGCGCAATACGCTAACATTGTAACAGTTCACCTCCCGCAGTGTACTATCACTATCAGCATGACCCGGCCAGCAGGCCTGAACAATGAGAAGAACGGTAAAATGGTCATCTGATGGCAGACAGTCTTTATATATATGTATATATTAATGTCAAGACCACTTGCAAAGTATGCTTTCTTCCACAAAATCTCTTATATTACAAACGCCTGTAGAATGTATTAAAATGAGAGAGCATGCTCCCATGATATAAGCAATGGCGAGCTCACACCATTACAGGTGGATGCTAATAATAAAGGAACGCTCAAGGGATCTGTTTGTTGCGTGTATCACTGGGCAACCTACCTCCCATGGTTTAGCGCCATAACTAAGCTAATGCTGCTAGAGTACACGAGAAAGCGAATGCAACTATACTATGAACTCATGTAAAGGATGCGCGAGAATGCACTTATCATGTGTGTATGTCTAAGCCCCTTATGTGCCACCACCGTCACGTACAGTGGCGGGTCGTTTTCTATGTACTCCACCGACCCAACTACTACCTCATTTACTGCGAATGTATGTGCATGTAACTAAAATACTGTAGCTGCTAGAACATAATGTACAAATATGGTGCTCGGACTGGGTATAATCGAGACACATCCAGCAAAGTTTAAATGCATGTTTTGAAGTGATTTTGAATAAGTATTATAGAAAGTGTTCAAATGTTTGTGATGTCTTTACCTACATTCGGCAACACACGAGGGAGATACCTTTGTGAATGCGTACAAGGCCATTCCCCCTCCCACCCTGCGAAAGCTGCCAAGACATGAGAACAGAGGCCCGCTCTGCGCTATCCCACCTCCCACGACCAGACTGGAGCCGCTTCAAAGATTTGTAGCCCCACTGCAGCACCCAAGGCCGCGACCAGCCACCTGCATTATTTACAGCACAGCAGTAAACCTTTGTCTAAACTCACGCGCCCCCTCGTAAACCCCACAACCCACCGGACCATCTTAGACTTATGGCCCTGTGCAATCAGGACACCCAACACTTTGACAACACACAGCGGAACATCCATAACAACTTCTAACAAGACAGAAAGACCTGTACCACCCGTCCCAGGCCCCGAAGCTTAGCCCCTCGACCTATGGCCCCGGTCAGCAGGACACCGGTAACCAGGCCTCGATGTATTACCTCCAGACCCCTCACAAGGTGCATTCCTCCTGTGTTGCATTAACCTATAAAATAACCTATTGGAAGATTTACTAAAGAGAATAACACTGTAAATGACTGAATGACTGCGGTGTGCATGGTCGAGGGCAAGTAAGTCAGGAAAGGCATTCATCTCTGCCACAGGCCGCATTGGCACACCAACACCGCCCGGATGAACTCAAGCCGACCTGCCAGGCCCAGCCCAACACACGAGGGTGACCAGTGACGTCCTCCAGCCAAGACCAACCACGCCGCAGCAGCACCTATAGTTAGTCGTCGCCACCCAATCCCAATGAACTTGTGCCCCCTATAGTATGTAGGTTTTGATGACGTTTTTTGTAAATATATACGCCTGTCTTTGCTATTGTCAGACAGAGCGCTCTCGGAGTTTGCAGAGTTCTTTGCATGCCCTATTCTGATTGATAAACTCCCATTTACGCTCACCCGCACTCTGTCTTGGCCTTATTTCCATTTTGGGAGAGTCTTTCATTGTCTCTCATTGCGGGGAGGATCGTGCTGTTTGGGGACGCTTGCTTTCAGTGGTGACCCCGATAGCGTGATTTTTATTCCTTCCTAAATCCTTATAACCGTCCCCTTTTGGCACGAGAATCTCTGGTCGAAAAGGGATACGCACGGTGAGCCGGCTCCGGGAGGCTGCCCGCCAACGGCGACCGGTACACTAAGAAGTGCGCACTCAATAGAGAGGGGGTACGGGATCCCGGTTGAAAAATCCCCTTTGAGTACCGCTCGCCGGAGCCGGGGCTGACTGTAGAGCTGACGGCGACACTGCCTGGACGGACCCAGTTTCGGAGACTATCGGTTCAAGACGGGCACGTGAGTACTGAGTGCGAGCGATTCTAAAGGGAGCGGGGAAAGAAGTGTAAGACAGATAACGAGAAGGGGGGGTACGCAGATCTTCTAAGGATCATCTTAAATTTTCCTTGCTTTTTCTTTGCATATGGCCATTAGGATCAAGAGGTGAATAAGAGATAAAAGTGACAGGAACCTAGCTCCGAAAGGGGGTGGAAGGCGGCGCCGCATAGTGCTATCTTGACTAGTACTGGGAATATATGAAGAAGTGGAGTATAAAATAAAAGTGTTCAGCAAAAGGGGACACTGAGAGTACATTAGTGACCGCTATTACTTTTTTCCTTTCTTTTCTTTAAGGGTAGGGGGGAGAATAAAGAACTGTGATTAGCACAAACTTAGGGAGACAGTAAGAGAAAAAGAGTCCTACTAGAAGGGGGGAAAGCAGGTTAATATCTATATATATGCGCATCCAGATATTCAAATAAGACGAACAGGGACAGCCGGCTAGGGAGGAAAGGGAGGGCAGCTTGAATGGTGAATTGAGTGGTGCCAAGAGGTGTGTGCGCCTCGTATGTGCTAGAAGACATTTTGATGTTGTGAATGTGTGAAGCGGTTATAAATGTATAATAGTTCAATGGTCATGGTAAGTGTGGTCGGATAAAACTTTTTTCCCTTTTCAGACAACGTCAATATAGTGAAGTGAGTGAGTACCTTTTTGATTTCCAGGCTGACATTGTCAAAATAAGGGATGGGTTGCTCTTGTATGTGCCCCCAAAAGAGAACAGAATAGACATTGTGTACGGCCAGTTCTGTATTGCGCAGTCAGGGAGGAGGAGAGCCCAAAGGGACCCAACATTGAATGTGAAGTAAAATATAAAGAATAATACTGATACTACATTTACATTGTAGTTGCAAATACACGGAGACACACCAGTACTAGGAGAGCACAGAGATGGGGGCTGAAACACCCTTATCACATATTTGTAAGAATCTCCCGGGATACGTGGAGCGGATTAAAAAATATCACGACCAATGGGTGACCGAGCTAAAGGGGGAGGGGTTACCTCAGATTTGGCCCGAGGGAGGGTCATTTGATAAAAGTGTTCTGGATACGGTGGCCACATGCATTTTTCTAAAATACAAAGGAAAGCAGCTGCAAAATAGGAGGGAAATATTAGATCTTTGGAGGTTATTTCAAGAGATACCACCGCCTAAAACACCAGCATTAAATCCTGATCTCCCGTCCACCACAGACAATCCACTACTAATACAAAGAGATGTCAAAGAAGGGTCAAGTGTAGCGCCACCAGTAGAGGTAATAAGTTTGTACCCGATATTAAAGAAGCCTGTGCCCGCAGAGGGGTACAGTGACCCCACTTACATACCTCCCCCGAAAGATACTACACCCCACCGGCCCACGGCACCTCCGCCATATGAAAGCACGAGGGAGCAAGCTCAGGCAGGCACACAAAGGGTAGATATAGAGAAGCTCACAGATGATTTAGAATCAAGACTGTCGATAGCAAAGGATGAGCTCTCAAGGATAAAAGACATATGCGAACGAACAGCACTAGATGCAACTAGATCAGGGCGTACGTCCAGAGCACCAGGTGAAAATAGAAAGCCCGAAGAGGGGTGGAAAAAGGGCGAGATTCTGTTCAGAATTGAGGAAGAACCAACGCGAATAATAGAAGTAGGGCCCCGAGAGGGAGATGTTGTAAACGAAGAAAGGCTTGGGGGAATTAGAGAGGAATTGCTGTGTGATATAAGGGACGAGTTAGAAGAAAGCGACAGGTTGAGTATGGCGATGGGAGGGGTAAGCGAGGGGGAGGAAGGTACATGTTCAATGAGGACCCTGGATGATGAGTGGACGGGGCGACTAAGGAACAGAGTGGGAAAAATGGCATCACTGGGAACATCAGCAGCCAAAACGGGTCCGGACGCAACGACGAAAGGAAGGCTACAGCTCCCGTTTATACACAGGGGAGGAGGGAGGCCTAACTATATCCCATGGGCACAGATGGACAAAGCCAATTTATTAAAGCTATTGCCCCCGTTGTCAGGAGGGGCAAGTAAGTGGATATATGCCTTTGAGAAACATACTGCTGGGGTACCCCTAGCCATAGGAGCCATAGGAGATGTAAAAAGTCTACTCGTATCAGCAGTGGGCGATCAGGCTGAAAGGGTATGGGTTAAGGACTGTGACCGCCATGATGGGGCCTCCTTTAACACAGTGCGTGCTAGGATGTGGGATGCCTTACGCGACACATTCCCAGATACACCGGACTTACAGTCAGTGATGCAGTGTACAATGAATGACGGGGAAGAGGCTATGGATTACATTTTTCGGGTCCAAGAGATGTGGAGAGCAGAAACGGGCACGCCCTGGTATCAATCGACTTCTTTATTTTATTTTATTATAAAGAGAGGGCTCCCAAAGGAAGTGCAGAAGGCGCTTGACAAGATAGCAGGTATTGAAGCAAAGGGATGGCCAGAAATTCAGAGCATAATAGTACACCATTGTAAACGAATCAAGGAGAGGGAGAAGGAGGTGGCGCAGAAAAGATTGGCAGACGAGGCGAAGTTAGTACAGTCAAAGTTAGTGAAGGTTGCAGCAGCAGTAGCCGCGCTCCCACACAGTAGGGAGGGAGATGATGAGGAGGAGGGGCTGATAGCACTCCAAGGAAGGGTGGCAACTAATTGGGCGGGAACAGCACAGCGGCAGTGGACTGAGCAGGAGCAAGGTGGAAGTCCGCAGTGGCAAGAGTTGACCCCTCGAGGGGGACGAGGTGGGTACAGGGGCCGGAGAGGAGGCGGACAGGGGTACGGGGGAATGGGAGGAAATGGATGGCAGGGTCCCAGGGGCCCCCAGGGGAGTTGCTGGAACTGTGGACGATGGGGGCATTACTCCAGGGAGTGCAGAAGTAGACAAAACAATGGGTTCCAGGAGGAGGAGAATTATGGTCATCCACACCCAGGGAGCCCATATGGTCTCCCAATGGGACAGCAGCAACTAAGAAACCCCGGCCAGGGTACCATGGGCCAGCAACAGGGACACCAGTATAGGACACAGAACCACCCACAAAACAATGACAGTATGCAATACACGCCAGGTAACCCTTTCGCGACAACAGCAAACGGGGCCCCCGCGCAAGCACCTTATAGCGGCATGTCAGTGGTTTCAGGGAGTGTCTTTAATGAGGGAGGGGCGATGAGATACCCCGCATAGGACAGCCCACAGAGAACACTTGCGTGTCCAGTTCTATCCACCACCTACAATGCAGCAGAGGAACCATTGGTAGGGGCGCAGATAGGAGACAAGCAGTTTATATTCATGGTTGATTCGGGAGCGGAGAAATCATGTGTCAGAGAGGGCCGATTCCCGTTATCTAACAGGAAGTTAGAGACGCAGGGGTTCTCTGGGGCTGTAATTGAAGTTCCTTACACAGAAGCTTTGGATGTAACAGTGGGGGGTAAGACTGTGAAGGCACCCTTATTGTATTACGAACATTCCCCAATAAACTTGCTAGGGAGGGATCTCCTGAGTAAACTCAACATGACCATATCATTTACCGAGAGAGGGATAGTGTGTTCTACACCCGGGATATGCCCCTTGCGTGCGATGTTGGTAGTGCAAGCCTACACAACCACACAGGAGATACGAGGGCTGCCACAAAATGAGGAAATGTTTATCAAAGGGCTGAAGACTCTGGCCCTCATAATTCCCGAGCTAAGAAGCATGGACTGGAGGATTCCGGCGGAGTTCCTCTTCCGCCCCATAGTGTGTCCCAACACAGCACCAGGATCAGTGGTATCATTAGACTTGCACGCTGTACAAGTGTCAGCAAAAAGGATCGCTGTGATTGGAGTGGACGAGGAAGGGTGTGAGTGGCGCACAGTGCTGAGCACAAACGCCAACATCGCCCTACGAGAGGTAACAGATGAGGATCTCTTTTCAGACACAGAAGGGGAAGGTGAGATAGTAATGGAAATAGCGATGCCCTGTGATATTTTAATACAAACAAGGGAGACCCCCGTCCAATTGATGACAGTGGTAGGAGCACCACCGTCATTTTTTGATGACGACATGAGGCTCGTACCAAACAACTTATGGACAACAGGCCCCCATGATGTGGGACTGTTGCACGGAGTACAACCTGTGGTAATAAAACTAAAGCAAGGAGCAATTTTACCGCGAGTTAAACAGTATCCTTTGTCTCGTGAAGCTGAAGAAGGGATAAAAGAGACAATAAATGCCCTACTAGCACAAGGGATAATAGTGCCTTCGAACTCCCCATGCAACACCTGTATTTATCCAATCAAAAAAGCGAAAGGGGGGTCTTGGAGGATGATACAGGACTTACGCCCCCTCAATGATGTAATTCAGAAGGAGTTCCCTCTAGTCCCGAACCCTGCATCAATACTATGCAGCATCCCGAAAGTGGCATCACATTTCACAGTAGTAGACTTGAAAAACGCATTTTTCTCCATACCCCTGGCTGAAGAGAGTAGATACCTTACCACCTTCACACTGGGGGGTAAAAGATATGAACATTGCAGATTACCACAGGGATACTGCGAGAGCCCGAGCATCTTCAACCGCGTATTACATGAAGACCTAGGAAACCTATCAGTTGAGAGCACCATTATTCAGTACGTAGACGATTTACTAGTCTGCGCACAAAACGAAGAGAAATGCAGAACAGATTCCATAACATTATTGACTTTGCTGGCCAACAAGGGGTACAAAGTGGACAAGGGAACGCTACAGTACTGTCTGACAGAGGTCCTGTACCTGGGACAGCTGATTTCAAAAGATGGGAAAAGAATAATACCAGACAGAGTAGAAGCGATAAGATCAGTAAGAGAACCCACAACAGTAAAAGACATGCAGAAATTCTTGGGAATGTGCAATTACTGCCGAGCATGGATATTAGATTATGCGGCATACACCAGGCCCCTATTACAAGCATTAAAGGTGGCCCAACAGGAGAACAGGAAGATGGAATGGACGGAAGAGATGAGCTCCTCTTTCCAAACATTAAAAGATTTGATTTCAAGTGCCCCAGTACTCGCAAACCCTGATTATGGACGCGAATTTTACCTATTCTCACACTGCAAAGAAACACTCATGACAGCAGTGCTGACACAAAAAACGTCCTTAGGACACAAGCCATTGGCTTACTATAGTGGTACTTTAGATGCCGTGATGCAGGGCCATTTCGCGTGTGAGCAATCACTCGCGGCAGCCGCGTTCGCGATTGAGAAAAGTGCCACCATAGTAATGGGTTGCCCGGTGACATTGTTTGTGGAACATTCATTATTTGCAATACTAGAGAGATCAAAAAGCACACTGACCACACAGTGGGCGACAGCCTACGAGATTATATTGTCCAGCGCCAACATCCATATAGTGAGATGCAAGACAGTGAACCCCGCCACATTCATTACAGAAGCGTGTACACTAGAGGACATGCAGAACCACGATTGTGCAACCTACACAGGAGAAAGAGGGGAGGACACAGTGGTGTGTCAGAACGCTCTAAGCGAGGGGGAAGTGTACTTTGTGGATGGGTCTGCATCAATTGACGTGGACACGGGAGAAAAACACGTTGGCATGGCAGTAGTGAGGTTAGAAGACGGTGAGTATGAAACACTGGTACAATACCGCCTCCCATCACATTACTCCGCACAGGCAGCAGAACTGATTGCGCTCATAGAAGCACTACATGCAGCAAAGGGTTGTGCAGTGACAATATACACAGACTCAGCTTACATGACAACGACAGTACATGGAGGCCTAGCAAGATGGGGGCGTAGGGGATTTAGGCGGGCAGACGGAACACCAGTACAGCATGCAGAATTGTTGAAAGAGTTAATTGAGTCCCTGCAAAACCCTACAGCAGTAGCAATAGTAAAGTGCCAAGCACATACATCCAACACAGATGTTGTGTCTTTAGGGAACGCGGCAGCAGACGCTGCCGCCACGGAGGCTTCCTATTTTCAGAAAAATGACACAGGTGAGTACATGCTTAAGAACAAGAGAAACGAAGAGCCCCCAGAAGGATATAATATGATGCCCATATCACAAATAATAGAATTACAGGAAGGAGCCAGTGCAGAGAAAAAATTAATGTGGACAAAACGAGGGTGCAGCAAGTCAGGAACAGACCTGCTGTGGCGGCAAAATAACTCGGGGAAAGTGGTAATGCCAATACAGCTATTAGAGGTTGCATTTCAACAGCTACACTTCCCTGCACATAACACCAAACAGCACATTGCAGCAGAAATACAGGAAGAATGGTTCGTGCCCTGTCTCCAGGAGCATGTGTCTCCATTGGCAATGGAGTGTACAACATGCCAAATATACAATTCAGGAATGACATTACGCACTCTCCGGGGAACAATACCTAAACCCATTGGCCCATTCAAAGAACTGCATATAGATTATGCAGATATGGGGGAAAGGTGTAATGGCGCACGGTACATGATCGTGGTTGTGTGCCCATTTTCGAGGTGGGTGGAAGCAGGACCTTGCGCACGACCTGATGCCAAGAGCGCCGCCAAGTTCCTAGTAAGGGAAGTGTTCCCGCGCTGGGGAATTTGTGACGTGATTCGCTCAGACAACGGCACTCATTTTGTGAATGAGCTTTTTAAGGAAGTCACTACATTATTGGGAATAAAACATAAATTATGTTCAATTTATCATCCTCAAAGTAATGGCGTAGTGGAAAAGATGAACGGACTGTTGAAGGGCAGGTTATCAAAACTATGCTTCTCATTAAAGAAGAATTGGATTTACTGCCTACCCCTTGCGCTATTTGAATTGAGAAATCAGCCAAGCAAAGACCACCATTTGTCCCCGCACGAGATCGTGACTGGGAGACGAATGAACACAGCACACTCGCCACTGCGCGAATGGGCAACTCACACGGTACAATAAAAACAATGCAAGAAGCACAAATACAAACAGGGATAGATAACACACCCAGGTACCAACTGGTGCCCATGTACCACAACAAGGATATTGTAGATAAGCTGTGACACACCACCATCAAAGAGCCCCGCATACTAGAATGGTACGAGGAAGTTTGGGTAGATTTGGAGGGAGATGGTGGGTGTATATATCTCACGTGTACTCCAGATGAATACGCCAGGAGAGGTGAGAGCTTAAGGGGGGTGTGCAGAGCATGGATGCCTATCAAAGGAACTCCTGCATGGGATGAGGCGGTTATGGACGAAGCAGAATGTAGGAGGATAGAAGAGATAAAGAATTCATTACTTAAGTAACGAAAGGGGGGAAATGTAGGGGAGGACTGGTCCAGGAGACCCCTCTCGCCTGCGTTTTCTCCCCAGGCGAGGGCAATGGCTCATTGGGCGTCCCCTCGTGCCACCCGGGCCCAGGTGGTGGAGGGCTCACCCGCTGGAGACATTGCCCACACGTATTGATTGCCCATACAAATTTAGCTAGGCCCAGAAACCATTTTTTGTCTGGTAAAGATGGTGTGAGCTCAGCGCACTGAAGCGCGGCCCCCACCCTTGGAGAGTCTCATCCCTGTTGCCGCAGCACCCTGGCAGATCCGCTGCAAGCGCGTTCCCACGAACAAGACGGACATGAGCTAGCGCAATACGCTAACATTGTAACAGTTCACCTCCCGCAGTGTACTATCACTATCAGCATGACCCGGCCAGCAGGCCTGAACAATGAGAAGAATGGTAAAATGGTCATCTGATGGCAGACAGTCTTTATATATATGTATATATTAATGTCAAGACCACTTGCAAAGTATGCTTTCTTCCACAAAATCTCTTATATTACAAACGCCTGTAGAATGTATTAAAATGAGAGAGCATGCTCCCATGATATAAGCAATGGCGAGCTCACACCATTACAGGTGGATGCTAATAATAAAGGAACGCTCCAGGGATCTGTTTGTTGCGTGTATCACTGGGCAACCTACCTCCCATGGTTTTGCGCCATAACTAAGCTAATGCTGCTAGAGTACAAGAGAAAGCGAATGCAACTATACTATGAACTCATGTAAAGGATGCGCGAGAATGCACTTATCATGTGTGTATGTCTAAGCCCCTTATGTGCCACCACCGTCACGTACAGTGGCGGGTCGTTTTCTATGTACTCCACCGACCCAACTACTACCTCATTTACTGCGAATGTATATGCATGTAACTAAAATACTGTAGCTGCTAGAACATAATGTACAAATATGGTGCTCAGACTGGGTATAATCGAGACACATCCAGCAAAGTTTAAATGCATGTTTTGAAGTGATTTTGAATAAGTATTATAGAAAGTGTTCAAATGTTTGTGATGTCTTTACCTACATTCGGCAACACACGAGGGAGATACCTTTGTGAATGCGTACAAGGCCATTCCCCCTCCCACCCTGCGAAAGCTGCCAAGACATGAGAACAGAGGCCCGCTCTGCGCTATCCCACCTCCCCCGACCAGACTGGAGCCGCTTCAAAGATTTGTAGCCCCACTGCAGCACCCAAGGCCGCGACCAGCCACCTGCATTATTTACAGCACAGCAGTAAACCTTTGTCTAAACTCACGCGCCCCCTCGTAAACCCCACAACCCACCGGACCATCTTAGACTTATGGCCCTGTGCAATCAGGACACCCAACACTTTGACAACACACAGCGGAACATCCATAACAACTTCTAACAAGACAGAAAGACCTGTACCACCCGTCCCAGGCCCCGAAGCTTAGCCCCTCGACCTCTGGCCCCGGTCAGCAGGACACGGGTAACCAGGCCTCGATGTATTACCTCCAGACCCCTCACAAGGTGCATTCCTCCTGTGTTGCATTAACCTATAAAATAACCTATTGGAAGATTTACTAAAGAGAATAACACTGTAAATGACTGAATGACTGCGGTGTGCATGGCCGAGGGCAAGTAAGTCAGGAAAGGCATTCATCTCTGCCACAGGCCGCATTGGCACACCAACACCGCCCGGATGAACTCAAGCCGACCTGCCAGGCCCAGCCCAACCCACGAGGGTGACCAGTGACGTCCTCCAGCCAAGACCAACCACGCCGCAGCAGCACCTATAGTTAGTCGTCGCCACCCAATCCCAATGAACTTGTGCCCCCTATAGTATGTAGGTTTTGATGACGTTTTTTGTAAATATATACGCCTGTCTTTGCTATTGTCAGACAGAGCGCTCTCGGAGTTTGCAGAGTTCTTTGCATGCCCTATTCTGATTGATAAACTCCCATTTACGCTCACCCGCACTCTGTCTTGGCCTTATTCACATTTTGGGAGAGTCTTTCATTGTCTCTCATTGCGGGGAGGATCGTGCTGTTTGGGGACGCTTGCTTTCAAAGGTGACATCCAGCAAACGTGTTTTTTTTCTCCTTTTGTTTTTAAACATGCAGTGTCCTTCCACGTGTTCTCACCATGAAGGATTTATGGATTATATGTGTATGTACTTAAGAAATTATTCGACAAATGTTTAAATAGAAAATTATGTAAAGAATACCTTTGATATGAAGCAGCTCGCACAGTTAGTATTTATTGAGATGTGTTCCAGCCGTGCACATAGATTGCTTATGTTATATTGTATTCTATCCCAAGAAGCATGGGGCCTCATCACAAATTCGGTTGAGCAGCAAAATGCGGCAGTAACGCTATTAAAGCGGCATTTACCACTCCACCCGATCTCGAGTAGGACGGAAAATGGAAGTTTTACCTCCAGCTTTTTCTTGCAGGCAAAAATCACCATTTTCTGCCCCTTTTCGGTGGAATTAGCGCCTGCGCTAACTGCGCCAGTACTAATAATGCAAAAAACCCAATTCACCCAATGGAATGGGGATTTACCGGCCAAATGCAACTCTGGAGTCGGTGCAAATTGGACTGGACCAAGTTGCGGTAACACTAATAGCGATGGGCGGTATCACGGCGCAATTAGTGCCGGGATACTGCCCAATCCTGATGAGGCCCTTGGTCTAAAGAATGGAGGGAAATCATAATGGTAATTGCCCATTTTGGGCAAATTCAGTGAGACACCTGAGCATGTTCTGTTTTTTATGTCCTAAATCAAATGCTATTAGGAGGTCAGACTTGCAAAATGGCATGAATAATTTCAAAATAAGAACTATTCATTCAGCAATCGTGCTATGCAGATCAACTGCCCACATAGATACAATGCTGCTTTCTCATATGTGTATGCAGCCTGGCCACGAGCAGAGCAGTATGGGAAAGGAAGTCGTTATTAACATACGATGATTCATTCCTGTTAATTTGTACGTTTCAAGTAAGGAAACGCACATTCAGCTTAATTTGAACAGAGTAAATAAAGCACATAAAACACGTAATAAATATATTCAAAATTACATCATGGATTATTGAAAATTGTGTTTAATGATTTATGTTATCACCTGGGGATAATGTTCTACGTCATTTTGAATATATTTATTATGTGTTTTATGTTTTTTTAACTGCGAAATTGGTTCATTGATTGTTATATTGCTAAATGTTGGTAAAGACAGAAGATTGTGAAAATGTTCACTTATGGAAGAGTATTCAGTACTGTTGCGGATTGCTAGACATGGCATATGGGATGTTAGCCAAATATTAATTGTTACTTCAAACACAGAGAGTTCAGTTCACGGTTCTACCAGCTGCATAAGGAAATGTGTTTGGCATGTACGGTTCGCTCTTAGGAACTTTGGGCCAGTTCTGATAATTGCTTGCTTACTGATGGCACCATCTCTCAGATCAGTAAGCAAAGTGGTGGTTGGCTAAGGTGCTCTCATTGTCTCAGCAGACATATGGGAGAGTGTTTGAGCTGGGCACTTTACTCCTATCCCCTGGATCTTGAAATAAGATCAGATTTCATTGAAAATATTTGCCAATATGGATCAATAACATAAATATGATATATTAATAAATCTGGTATATGTTATTTATAATGGGATATGTATGGGATTATATACATACATATTAAAGTGTGGTGATCCCTGCGTTATAGTTAAGGTGACTATCAAGTTCAATAGGAAACCTGAAAATGGAATTGCTAATAACTTTTGACTTCCCTGACGGATTTGGCTGATATTTTGCAAGTAAAAAGTTTGTCGCGCCACCCCTCCCGATGCCCTCCGAAACTGGAGATCTTGTGAAAGTTTTGTTAAAAAATGAAAAAGTTATTAAGAAGGCAGAAAAATACCCTTTTGAGCCTACTCCCAGTCATTTCCCCATAGAGAAAAAGTAAACATTACTGCGTATCGCACAGCGAAATCCACTAGACAGAATTGCCCGGGGTATGAAACACCTTGGGCCAACTCATTGACTCGAATTGTGGGAGGGACCTGCGGTTATTCCATTGAGTGGTTGTTAAAATATTTGCCGGAGAATGGGGTGCCCCTTTCTCCAAAATTATTGCTATGTCTCCCATGGTGATTTGCAGCAGTGAGGCTGAAAGGCTTTTCAGAAATGAAAAAGCAACCATTTCTTCCCAAAATTCTATTGCAAATAACATTTGACTTACTGGATGGATTTGGATGAAATTCTCAAAATAACACATTTTTCAATATGTTAAAAAATGAAAAAGTTATAAAGAAAACTGTACACCACGGTTTCACAGTTTTTATGCCATTCATTTTCCCGTAGAGAAAAAGTGCAGTTTTTGAACAATCGTAGCACAAACAGTTTGGACCAAATAACAAACAGCTTGGGCACAAAGTGCTGACTTAAACTTCCTGAGTGTTTTTGGGTAAATCCATCTAGTAGTTTTTAAAATATTTGACAGAGAACAGGCGGCCCCCTGTGCCTTAACACCTTTATATCGATCTGGGTGATTTGCAGCAGAGAGGCTGAGAGAGGATGAAAATCTTTGACTTTCTCAGTGAATTTGGATGACATTTTCTAAACCAAGCGTTTGGCAAGGGTCACTCCAAACTGGAAATTTCGGGAACAATGTGTTAAAAAATGACCAGGTCTAGTATGACATCGGGAGGCAAGTGGTATCTACCATGCACCTCCTCGTCTGCATCCCAAATAATGTTGTTCGTGGATGTAATATTCTGTCCCTCCTCCTCATCCTTCTCTTCCTTCTGTGTAGTACTGTCATTGCTAGCAATGCTGTATCTAGCATTGTGGCAATCATACGTTCATTGGGGTTGCATTGCACTTCTATGCATGAGTTTTCTTTCCACTTTGTGGTTCCAGTAAGATCGCGGGATGATAGTTCTTTTGGGGTGAAAATGATTGCAAAATTGCTTCTGTGAATAGGGTTTATTTAGTGCTTGATGGGGTGTGTTTGTTGGTTTGAGTCAATGATTTGGCCCAAGGTGTTTCATACTGAATGTAAGTGTCCCCCTTAGTGAGAGGCAATAATGGACACACCCCAGAAGGGGAATGAGGCCAGGACCAAGTGCGGGTAAGATCAACAGAGTTTTATATAATTCAATACAGGGCATGCAAAGGACTCTGCAAACTCCGAGAGCGCTCTGTCTGACAATAGCAAAGACAGTCAGTTATATTACAAATACACGTCATGCATGAGGTAAGCTATAGGGGCCACAGAGTCTCAGGGATTGGGTGGTGATGGCTAGGTGGTATACAATGTATACAGTTGCTTCTCCAGGATTGGCAGACGTTGGTGCTGCGCCACGTGGGGTGGGAGGTCAGCTGGGCTCATCGGGGTGTAGCGCTGGGCGCTGGGCCGGACATGCCCTGTAACAACGATTGATAACTAAACTAACATTTGCCCTTTTGGCCACACATTCCCACCCATTCATCACACTTCATGTGTCCTGTTGAGATGCAACTCTTGTAAGCACTGACCTTAGATCAATACATGGCTAGGAACATTGATATGCGATCTGGAGTGTCTCAATACATCAGTTTGGGAGGTACCTCAGGTTGTCTCATGGGCGTAGTTAGGGTACACATGTGGGTGCCCCCCTTTCTAGGGTCATTAACTCGGGGTCGATGGAGGTACTACTGACCCGTGGGGGGCATGTGACTGGTGCCTGAAAGGCGGTGGGACTTAGGACCAGGTAGCTCGTAAGTCACAGTACGTCACAGTCAGGCTATGGCGGCCTCTGGCACGGGGGAGGATGGCCGATGCTTGAAACGGGTCCAGCAGGGTCGGGAGGGAAGGCAGGGCTTTGCTGTTTGAACACCATCTATCTCGAGAGAGCCTGGGCAGGAGGAGGGGGAAATGGCCTTGCAGCTCCGTGCGTGGCATCCTGCATGAGCCGGTTTACTGTTTTGTGGGTGAAGGGCGACTAACAACACATGGGGGTTTCTAGAAGCACTCATATGTATTTGCATTAACATGAGGCATTAGCTGGAGATCATCTTTTTTTTACATAGCATTTCACATCTACAGTTGACATACGAACATGAGGTAGTGTCAGGCAGGAGTGTGTAAAGAGTATATAAAGAGAGCAACACATGTTATTGTTTACTGTTATCAGCTGTCCAGTCTTTATACATTTTGCCATTATCTACAATATCGGTTGCACCTTTTTCTCTTTACCTATTCTCCTTTACATTAGCAGCGAACGTTAGTCAACAAGGCACAGATTACATAAATTGTTTCTACAAGTTGCAAGGGTTTTCGGGGTGGGTATGGGTGTGAGGCCCACGCCGTCTATAGTTGAGGGGGCTTGGTACAGGGGTCAGAGCCTGCAGGGTTTGGGCTGACCTCAGTTACATCCTGATGTTCCCGTTCATAGCTGGGGCAATGATGTACTGCAGAAGGATAACAGCTACAGTGTTTTATTTTGTTGTTTGTTCATGTCTGGTGACTCATGAGAACGAGTCTTCATCGGATCGGCCATGCAGTGGGAGGTGGGGGAAGTGTGGGCTGCTGTGAGCGTGGTCAAGTGGGGGGTCACTCTGCAGCATTCAGTGGCTCTGCCTTGGGTTCAATATGCACATTTCCAGCAAGATGCGGATGGCTAAATACTAGATGGCGTCTATGCTCTGCCATATAACATGGTGGTGCAGCCCTACGTGTCGGCCTGCAGCCGCCCCGCTGCTTGGGCCCGGGAGGCCGGGGGGCTGCCGGCGAGTCATGGGTCTTAACCAGGGTGGGACATGTAGGGGGAGGGGGCCCTATTGACCTACCCTTCCCTACATTTCCCCCCTTTTGTTACTTAAGTAACAAATACTTTAGCTCCCCCAGTCGTTCGCTCTCTTTCTCAGCCAACACTGCTTCTTCCCAGGCAGCGTTCCTTTTATTGGCATCCAGGCTCTGCACACCTCTCGGAGGCTTTCCCCCCTTCTGGCATACTCATCTGGGGTGCAAGTGATATATATACATCCCATATCTCCCTCCAGGTCCACCCATACCTCTGTGTACCACTCTAGCTCCAGGGGCTCCTTTATTGTGGTATGATATAGCCTATCCACTATGTCCCCAACATAATATTTGGGCACCATTCTATACTTGGATTCCGAAACCTCTCCAGTTTGTACGTGTGCTTCCTGTTGCGGCCATGCCCTTCCTCCGGCGTTGCCCATCGTCACCATCACCATTGCTCCATTAGGGACTGCATTTGCGCCACATCAAAGACCCAACTGGCACACACAAAAAATCAACAGTAAAAACACGATGAGGGGCATTAGTAATTTCATAGCAAGCCCCATCCAGGGAAGGTACCCAGGAAAAAAGGTTGTCGAACCAAGTGCTTGGGTCAGTGCCACCTTCTGTCTTCATTTGTTCCCCCAGGTTGTGGACTGCGGCGATGACGTGTGATAGTGTCCCGTTATCAGCATGTTCAGAAGGTACAAAAGTGCAACAGGCACTTCCGATTTTTTGGCAAACACCTCCGTCCATCGCTGTCAACAGGTCTAGCACATACCTGTTTTGCATTGTCATTAGTCTCAGTGCCCTTAGTTCCACCTTGATCACGTTAAACCCTTCTTCAGTGTCGTTGGCCAATTGAATCAGCTCCCACCGTGTGATCTGCAGCCATTTTGCATTTGCTCGGGCCTGAATGCTTGGAATGAGGGAGGCAAAGAAGCTTTCTGCTGAGCTGAATAACCTGTAACTGTCTGGGATTTGTGCCAAGAGTTCTGAGGAGGCCTTTGAGATATAGTTTGATGACCTCCGTTTTCTGGACATGATCTCGTCGGCGGTTCCTTCTGATAGGGCATAAAGTGGTGGCTCTTCAGTGGGTGAGGCGTTGGTTGTAACTTGAGTCGTTTTCCGGCCCCCCTGGCCAAGGTGGCTCTCCGGTATTATCATTAAAGCTGAGTGCAGTGTCGCCAGGGAACACGTGCCCCTCCATGATGGTGGGAGGTGCATGTACGCCTGCTTGCCACAGACCCATGTCGATTTTCCCTTCTCCTAGGAAGCAAAGTTCACTTGAGATTTCTTTCTGTAGTTTCAATGCTTTTTCTATAGCGCTCACCCAGGTCAATTTTGCCACATGTTCTGACCACACCGCGGCACACGCCTTTGCAATCCATTGTAGTTTTTCGGTTGGCAGCCCTCGCAGTGCTTCAGCTTTGCACATTACCACATCATCTTTCCATTTGTTTTCTGAAAATAGTGTTCCTTTTATTACTAAAAATGGTTCTTTTAAGCATACCACTCCCTTTGGTCTTGAGTAGCACGTTTTTTTCATTCTGCAACATTTCAAAAGATACCATGTGTGCCTGGAAGATGTTCTTAATTCTGCACAGAGTGAGATGGAGGAGACACTGGGCGTCTGCAAGAGGCAATTCTTGCGGCATTAAGACTTTAGGTGTGCCTGAGGCCTGGGGGATCAGGGAGCACACGTAGCAACTTTCATTAGTTGTTTGTTTGGCTGTTGAGCTCATGTCTGCATACCATTTATATGACTGGTGTGGGTGCCTGGGATCCTCTATCGTGTCAAGCCCCAGGCCATAGTATTCATCATATCTCTTCCTACCTGTTTCCCTCTTCTTCCTGTTATTAAGGAATGTTTTAGCATGTCCGGTTGCGTGCAACAGGGACTCCCTCTCCCCGGCCCCCTCCTTTTCCCATTCCTCATACACAGTAATGAACTTGTTAGCCATTTCAATATTTTCCTTCATTCTCTCTGTGGTGTTGTCTTTTCTCGGGGAGGACTGATTGTCGTTGTGGGCGGGGTAGCAATGGTGCCATATAACCATGATATAACAGATGGGTGTCGATCATTTAGTTCATGTACACTAAAATTTGTGTTGTGGCTTTGGGGCTTCAAATGGATGGTTGGCTTGTTGTCAGTATCGTTCTGATGTTTGGTCTCATCTGGATATGGGCCATACCCCCGTACCAGCTGAAAGCAAACCCATATTAAATAGTTACCCTCCTTGAACGGTTTGCTTACATTTTCCATATTAGTTGTATTACCTTCCCCCTCATTTATCTCAACGCAGATAAATGCTATTATGTAATATGTTGATACGCCAAACATGAGTGTAAAAAATATAATAGCACAGACAGTCAACCCACATTCATATGAATATGTTCGTAAGTCAAAAACATTTCTACGCATAATGTCCCTATTGCTAATCATTGCAGGCTGCCTGTTCGTTGCCATGGTTACTCCTATATGTTTAAACATAGAAAAGGGTGCATTAAGCCTACAGTGTAATTATTTTTTGCATTTTCCACTCTTCAGTAACCTTTTAGAGAGTGCGAGAGAGAGAGCGAGAGAGAGAGAGAGGGAGAGAGAGAGAGAGAGAGTTAGAGAGATGGGGAGTGAGAGTGAGATCATTTTTTGCTTATTCACATGCTGTCATAAACATTATTATAATATAGTTGTCAGTTCAATACATTTCGCATTCTCTTGTTTTCACATTTCTTTTATTCATGCACATTTACCCCATCTAGGCCCTCTGCACCTTCTGCTGACCCCACGCTGTCATATGCTTTTCAGACATCTGTTAAATGCATCCAATATCTCAGGCCCTTCACTTTCACCGCTGTGACCACCTCGTATGGGCCATGAAATCTTGGAGCATTCCACCTGCGCACAAAGCTCGTGACGTATATCATTTCCCCTGGTACCAGCTGATCTGTTGGGCTTTCTTTCTCTGGAGTGTGCGTTTCATTCTCCCCATCACTTATCAATGGTGGTGCAAGTTGTCTTGCTATCATTCGTGCTTCCTTAGTAAGTTTGGTCAGGTAGTCATTAAATTCTTCTCCTAGTACAGTTGCATTTCTGTGTGCATCTGAAGGTCTACGGAGGGGTGAGTGTGCTGTGTGCATTCGTCTCCCTGTCACGAACTCGTGAGGCGACAAATGGTGGTCCTTGCTTGGCTGATTCCTCAGCTCAAAAAGGGCCAAGGAGAGGCAGTGCACCCAATTTTTCTTAAGCGTGAAACATAGTTTTGAGAGTCTGCCTTTTAGTAATCCGTTGATCTTTTATACCACTCCGTTACTTTGCGGGTGATAAATCGAGCACAATTTATGCTTTATCCCTAGCAATGATGTCACTTCTTTAAAGAGATCGTTCACAAAATGTGTGCCGTTGTCAGAGCGGATTACGTCACAAATTCCCCAGCGGGGGAATACTTCCCACACAAGAAACTTTGCAGCGCACTTCACATCTGGGCGGGCCTCTACCCATCGTGAAAAGGGGCAAACTACCACTATCATGTACCTCGCTCCGTTACATCTCTCACCCATATCCGCATAATCTATATGCAGTTCTCTGAAAGGTCCTATTGGCTTTGGTATCGTTCCCCTTAGATTCCTCAAAGTCATGCCGGCGTTGTATATTTGACACGTTGTACATTCCATTGTTAGCTTGGAGAGTTGTTCCTGTAATCCTGGAGTAAACCAGTTTTCTTGTATCTCTGCTGCGATGTGCTGCCTTACGTTGTGTGCTGGGAAGTGTAGCTGCTGGAATGCTACTTCTAATAGCTTAGTTGGCATCACTACTTTACCTGTGTTGTTTTGCCGCCATAATAAATCAGTTGCCGACTGGCTGCATCTTCTTTTAGTCCATAACTCTTTTTCGTCCTCAGGTGCCTCCTCTTGTAACTCCAGTATTTGAGACACTGGCATGGCATTTTACCCATCCGGGACACTTTCCTCTGCTTCTCTTCACATTAAATACTTACCTGTGTTTTCTTTTCTCAAATGTGATGCCTCCTTGGCAGCTGCGTCTGATGCCGAGTTTCCCAAAGAGACAAAGTCAGTGTTATTCGTATGGGCCTGGCATTTCACTATTGCTACCATTGTGGGTTCTTTAAATGCATCTATGAGTTCCCTTAACAAGTCTGCATGTTGTACGGGTGAGCCATCTGCCCTGTTGAACCCCCTTCTTCCCCATCTGGCAAGCCCTCCGTGTACTGTTGTGGCCATATATGCTGAATCTGTATAAATCGTTACCGCGCATCCTTTTGCTGCTCGTAATGCTTCAATTAATGCTACCAGTTCTGCTGCTTGTGCTGAGAAATGCGCCGGCAGTCGCCGCTGTATCATGACCCCGTACTCACCTTCTTCCATTCGCATGACTGCCACCCCCATGTGTTTTTCTCCCATTTCTGAATTTATGGAAGCTGACCCATCTATGAAAAATGCCTCTCCTTCCGTCAGTGCGTTCTCGCTTACCACAGTTGTGCCATTGTCCTCACCCTGATATGTTGCACAATCATGTGCCTGGATATCCCCTACGGTGCATGGCTCTGAGATGAATCTTGCAGGGTTAACCACCTTGCATCTTACCACGTGTATGTTAGCTCTTGACAGTATGACCTCATACGCGGTGGCTCTCTGTGTGGTTAATGTGCTTTTTGATCGCTCGAGTATGGCGAACAATGAACAATGAACAATGAATGTTCTACATACAGTGTCAGTGAGCATCCCATTACTATAGTGGCGCTTTTCTCAATTGCGAACGCGGCCACTGCGAGAGCCTGTTCGCATGCAAAATGTCCATGCATTACAGCGTCCAGTGTCCCACTGTATTATGCCAGAGGCTTGTAGCCTAGTGACGTTTTCTGTGTTAGGACTGCGGTCATGAGTGCCCCCTTGCAGTGCGAGAATAGGTAAAACACGCGTTCGTAATCTGGGGTCGCGAGTACTGGTGCGCTTGAAATGAGCTCTTTAAGTGATGTGAATTCATCGCATGTCTCTGAGTCCCACTGTATTTCTGTTTTTTCTTTTTGTGCCTCTTTGAGTGCCTGGAGCAATGGGGGTGTGTATGCGGCATAGTCTAATATCCGGGCCCGACAATAGTTTGACACCCCTAGGAATTTTTGAATGTCTTTCACTGTCTTTGGTCTTCCTACGGCCGAGATAGCCGCTACTCTGTCTGGGATTATTCTTTTGACATCTTTTGATATCAATTGCCCTATGTACAGCACTTCACGTTGACAGTATTGTAACTTTTCTTTGTCCACTTTGTACCCCTTTTGCAATAGCAATGTTAAAAGGGCTATGGAGACTTTTCTACACTCTTTCTCGTTTTTGCTGCCGATTAATAAATCGTCCACATACTGTTGTGCTGTCTGCATTCATGTTTCCAAGATCTTCATGCAATATTCTATTGAATATGCTGGGGCTTTCGCAATAACCCTGGGGCAATTTGCACTGTTCGTACCTCCTCCCCCCTAGGGTGAATGCTGTCAGGTATCTGCACTCTTCTGCGAGTGGTATTGAGAAAAATGCATTTTTTAAATCCACTACAGTGAAGTGAGATGTGTCTTTTGGTATGCTGCATAGAATCGATGCCAGATTTGGGACCAACGGGAACACTTTCTTGATGACGTCATTTAGTGGGCGTAAGTCCTGGATCATCCTCGCTTTTTTGATTGAGTAAATACATGTGTTGCATGGGGAGTTCGGGGGTACTATTATCCCCTGTGCGAGTAGAGCATTTATTGTTTCTTTTATACCTTCCTCTGCTTCCCGGGACAGGGGGTTTTGTTTGACCCGGGGCAGAATTGCTCCATGGCTGAGATTGATTTTTACTGGTGTGACCCCGTCTAGTAGCCCTACGTCATGGGGACCCGTCATCCACAATTGCCAGGGCACCGACTGCATGTCATCATTAAAGAATGAAGGTGGGGCCTACCACTGCCATCAGCTGTATTGGCACCTGTCTTTGCTGTATCATTATTTCACAAGGGATGGCTATTTCCATGATTATTTCTCCATCACTCTCTGAATCTGTGAAAAGCTCCTCATATGACAGATCTTGGAGTGCAATGTCAGCGTTTATGCATAATACCGTGCGCCACTTGCAGTCGTGCATATCCATTGCAATTACAACTATTCTTTTAGCTGTGATTTGTACGGCATGTATGTCCAATGACATCACTGTTCCAGGCACTATCTCGGAGCTGGCGATTGGACGAAAGACAAATTCTGCTGGTACTCTCCATTCCAGCTTTTTCAACTCCGGGACCACCCTAGGTAATGTTTTTAGCCCATCAATAAACATATCTGGGTCCACGTGTATGTCGCGCACCTCTGGGCACGTTGCTCTTGAATATATCACTAGCATGGTGCGCATAGAACACATCCCTGGGGTTGAGCACACAATCCCTCCCCTTTTTGTGAACGAGATAGTCATGTTCAACTTACTGAGGAGGTGTCATGATGCCTACATCCAAGGAGCCTGGTCCGACCCAGCAACCCCAGAGGCAGGCATCATTTCCCCCAGGGGAGTGCCAGCGGGCCCAAGCTGGGGCCCTTTGGACGCAGTCCTGGCGCCTTAGGCGCCAGGCTCATAAAGCTAGACATGTGTTCAAGTGTTTTAATGTGCACTTACCTGATACAGACCATGCTGCTACATCCAGGCCCTCTTGAAGCCTGAATGGAACTACTTTACCTGTGGGACTACTTTCCATCCGGGTGTGGTCGGGAGAGGATACATACCTGATCGGTGGAAGGATACACACTTGGACCTTCATCCAAAGCTATTTAAACCACACCCGATCAGCAACTCACGCTTCGCGTTGTTCTGCTCCTCGCAGCTGGACGCTCACCGTGTCAGCTCCTGCATCTGGACCTCAGCCACGCCTGTCAGTATCCTGGGTCACCTGCAAAGGGAGACAAAAGACCTTACCTGCTAAATCAGCACCACGGAGACATCACACCGACGATCCTGAAAAGGAAGACATCATTTTTAAAAGCATTTCGTTACGATCGCTGCAGCGCTGCATTTCACTCACCTATCCTGGACGCCTCCATCTTCAGCAGCGATCATCCGGATCCACAGCCACTTCCCAGAGCCTAGAGAGAAAAAGACAAGAACAAGGTGAGAGAAGGAAGGGAATAGGAAAAGCTCAGTTTCCTTCTAAGACTTACCTGTTGGGTCATTCCCATTTCATTTCGGGTCTTGCTGCTTCCAGGCATTTTCCGGACCCCGGCCCCTTTGGGGAAAAAAGACAAAGACATTGAATGAGCGAATGCAAAGACATTACCCGAGCGCTCATCCAGAACTTACCTGTCATTTACTGGAACTGCACGTTTCACTTCGGGTCGGCGCCATATCTCCGGCATTCCGAACCCCGGCCCCTAAGCCCGAGCGCGCAAAGGGCATCGATCATAAGGAGTATCCTGCTGTTGTGCTGTGGCTGCATCTACGACCCACAATCAGCTGTTGGGAGGTGTGAGGAGAACGAGAACGAGGAGAGCGAGGAGCGGCGCATTGAAGGAGAGGGAAGTGCGGTCCTAGCTCCGCCCCTTTCCCGCCCCGGGCACCGCCTCCAGGAAGTGCCATAAAGGTTCTTCCCAAGCACCCTTGCGGCGCTAAGCCCGAGCGTGCAAAGGGCATCGATCATAAGGAGTATCCTGCTGTTGTGCTGTGGCTGCATCTACGACCCACAATCAGCTGTTGGGAGGAGTGAGGAGAACGAGAACGAGGAGAGCGAGGAGCGGCGCATTGAAGGAGAGGGAAGTGCGGTCCTAGCTCCGCCCCTTTCCCGCCCCCGGGCACCGCCTCCAGGAAGTGCCATAAAGGTTCTTCCCAAGCACCCTTGCGGCGCTAAGCCCGAGCGCGCAAAGGGCATCGATCATAAGGAGTATCCTGCTGTTGTGCTGTTTGGCTGCTGGGCTGCACAAGCAAGTATTACACTATAAAAGCCAACTGCTACGACAGGCAGAGCTGAGGAAATAAAAGCTCACACCGAGGAGCTGCACTACAAGATGAAATCTACGGCTGTGCATATGGATTCATCAGGAACAGCTGTGCGAACTCGCCTGCAGGTAAGGCAAAAATTTACATCACTCCCAGAAGCAAATGGTAGCCCGGAGTGTGTACAGAACATGCCGACATTGAAACAATCTCGTTTACCCTTTTGCCCCAAGAAGCGGGAAAGCTCATCTATGGGGGCCACCACGATCGATATAGGTAGTGAAAAAAGGTTAAGTATGGCTACAGAAGACCCTGTGCGATTAGTCCCAAAAACACCTGTTCTACCTAAGGCTTGCACAGTTTCCACTCTCGAAGCACCTATAAGCCACTCCCCAACCCCCCTTGAAACATCGAACTTGTATGAGGAGGACGCCGATCAGGCTAAGAATCCAGATCTAATTCCCGGTGAAGGCTATCTGAGCAAAATGATCAATACTGTGTCCCCAGGAGACAAAGGAAAAAGTTTAATTGAAGTTAATCAGACAGTAGGGATGTCATCCGAGAAAGGTCCAGTTCTCTCGGCTAATCTGAGCCTTGAAAAGAAGACGGATACACTAGACCAACCTAGAAACCCTGATAATTGGAGAGACTCACGTGGTCCGATTCCACCTGTAATTTCCCCAAGAAAGGAAATTGACTCTGTAAACATGCCGGTTTTTGAGGTAGCCAATTGTGGAATTGCACCTATACGGAACATGTGTGAAAGCATTTTGGACGAAAATACTAGTCTGGATGCGGCATTGGCCTCCCCTACTTTGACTTTAATGGAAATTACAAACAGATCTTTACTGTGTGAGTCTACCGAGGAAAATGAGGATCAATGGGCCACAAATGATTTAGAACTATGGGAGAAAGCTTCGCTGGATTCCAACAAGGAAACAGAGAAAAAAAAGCAACACCTAAGAGCCATGGAGGAATCCACAACGATAAGCGACATCTTCCAGCCATACAGGGAAGAGAACAGAGGTCAGTGGCCCAAGGACAAGAGCCCCCAAAATAACACCCAGCAGAGGACTACTGCCCTGTTACCTAATGACCCAACGGCCCATCAATCTCCTCCTTGGACCCTTCATAAAGATATGCCGGAGACACCCTACCCTAAGGGGACGCTCCCCCCAAAGGCCAGACTAGAAAAGAAAACCCTGTGGAATTTCGGAAGCGAAACTCCGCTAAAAACTACAGGCACTGAAGGAACGACTATGTTGCCACTAGCTAATCTGAGTAACTCAAATTTAGCTAGCAAAATCATGCAAGACCTCACCCTTTTGACGGGGAAAATTGAGAGAGAAAAAAGGAGGAGTTTCTCGATAATAAGCGAGAAAATGGCTGAACTTGAAAAGGACCAAACCAAAGGGAGTTCCCTGGAGTTGGAGGTTGTGGGGGCCGAGCTCCTCGTAACAAAAACCCAAAGAGACCCCAGGTCACTGACCCTATCACAAAGATCTCTAACTGAAAGGAGAAATCCACGTCTCGAAGATAGACTGCTAAGCTCAAAACCACAAGGCCATTCTGTATAACCCCAAGTGACAACAAAGATAACTCAGACGCCTGTGTTGGATGGCCAAGAGCAGTGTTGTGAAACTTTTACAAAAGACCAAACTATACAGCTAATTAAAGACACTTACCAAATGGACAGAGAAAAGGATATGAAAGACCTTCAGCAAGTGATCATGACCTCATTGAACATCACACTGGCACCATACCTAAAATTGTATGAGATGATAAATGATTCTGTGAAAGAAATGACTACTACTAACATACAAATTAAAGAGGCAAATATACAAACAGAATTGTCCCTGAGGAACTTGAATGTACGAATGGACAAAGAAGCCGAAAAATCGCTCACATGGCAAAATCGCCTCACGGATCTGGCAAGGAGAGATGCCAATGATAAGTCCCTATTGATGGAGGCGGTTTTGGAAGACTGCAAGTGGATGCGAAACCTATGTAAACAGAGAAAAGAGGAGATAAGCTTGGTTGAAAATCCGCGTCGAGGCAAAGGTCCCATGAAACTGAGTCAAAATAAGCCACATCAACCTATGCAAACTGAGCTAATGACCAAAGAGGTAATATTGATCTCTCCTGGCTGTAAGGGGACGGGAACTTTTGACTCTAAACTTCAACCAAAAAAAACAAACTTTGCCATCTTTAGAGGTGGGGCATCCAAGGATCTGCTCTCAGATAAGAAAAATGAACTGAAGGAAAAACCTAACGAAAACGGTAAAAAAACTAAAAATGAAGGCTTAAAACGTAAGACAAATGGCTCTAGGGCATTCTTAAGGAATCTAAGAACGCCTCCAAGACGAGAAAACTCCCAACAGGCAAAGAAGCCGAGGAGAGAACTGGCAATGGGAGACACGAACATTTTGGTAGATATTGATGCTAAGGATGTGGGAGGGAGGATCCACCCCACTCCCGCCCCGAAGGTTAATGTAGATGAATTAGACCAACAAGCAGATCTAAGTGATCTGATTGACATGATGGAAGAATATAGGGAGGATGAAGAATGGCAATGCATCAGCCCATCAGAATGGGCAACTCTGGACAACTGGGAGATGGTGGAGAAGAGCTCTAATCCCTCTAATTGTAAGAATCTCCAACGAGATATTCCGTCGATAATCTTAAAGGAGACAAAAAGCCGACCCGACCCATTTGAAATGGAAGAATTCAGTGAGGCTGATGACAATTTTGCTAACTTCAAAACCCTAGAGCAAAAAAGACTAGAGCTGGCTACTAAAGAAAGGAGGGTACAATTTCAACTCGAAAACTCTCACCTAAAACAGGATGGAAAAAACAGAATTAAAGAAACAAAGAAGAGCAATAAAGGAACGAAAGTGTCCGCCCCTCCCCTGAGGCCAGCTCCATCAAAAGAATGCTGTTTGAAATTAGAGACGACACTAAATGGACCAAGAAGGGCTTTGCTCAATAGGAGCTATGTCGTCTCGCTTTGTAACCAAACATCAGCTCTACGCACGATATCTACCGAAGACATCAAAGTTGTGGAATTCCCAAGAGAACTAAGAATGGACCAAGTTATATTGCATCTCAACTCAAATGATATTAAGCAGAAATTTCTGAAATCAACTGACATCCTAAAAAAAAAGGTATTCCGCCTGACAGAATTGGAGGATGATATTAAGCATGATAAAATCAATATATCCTCAAAAGACAGAAGAAAAGAAAAAAATGAGCCCTCATCCCGTACCGAAGAAGAGTCTAGGGGGAAAAGGTGGGAAAAAAATGGTCAAGAAAAAGAAGGAAAAAAAAGGAAGATTCCAAAAGAAAACTTAAAAGAAGGCAACAAGAACCCTGAAATCTATTTACACAGTACCAAAGGAAATGTCGATAACTTAAAATCTTTGAGGTTCACGGTTGATAATTCACAAAACCTAAGGAAGGATAAAATAAATGAAAACAAATTTGAAAATAAATCAAATGTTTGGCCCCCTATTTCAAATGATCGTAACTCAAAAAAGAAACAATAGAATAAGGAAACTGGGCATGGATCCGTTCGCTGTGCCTCATGGAATACCAGAGGATTCCATCACCTGTTCTCGACGGAAAGCGCTTTCTTGACCAAATACGATCTCATTTGTATCCAAGAATCATGGCTGTGTGATCCTCCAATATGCGAAGGATTTGAAGTCTACTTCAATCCGGCAAAGAAGGGGCTGAGAGGCCGACCGTTTGCTGGCCTAATGGTACTAAAAAAAATCGATAGCCACCTACAAATACTCAAGCACGAAATTCCAAATCCTTATGTCCAAATATTGAAAATAATCTCTACAACAGAAAATCAGGAGGAGCCGACTAAATTGCTATTGATCAATACATACTGGAGGGAAAACATGCCAAACCCAGGGTCATACTTAAAATCAATCACGAACGCCATTGACAAGTCCATGACGGAGGAAGATGATCAGCTTATATTGCTGAATGGTGATTTAAACATCAAGCTCCTAGACAAAAGGGGCAAAATTAAAGAGTTTGGAAATCTCACAGGAAAAGAAAGGCAATGGACGACGGAAATGGGCATACGGGATATGATGATGTTAAACAGCCAAACAAAGGGTGACCTATTGGGGGCTGATACTTGGCATAGTGGAAAATTGAGAGCCTGCTTGGACTATTATTTTGTGGGAAGAGATACGCTTGCCTGGATAAACTCGTTTCGAGTCATCAAGCAAGCAAATAGTGACCACTCTCTTCTGGAAACTGAGCTTGCATGGGATTCAAGAACTCTCCCTAAGGGAGGAAAGGTGATGGAAACTGAGATATCATATCATACCCACACTGGTGAAAAACTTCCAGGAAGCTGTAGAAAAGGGAGAGGAGGTGGTTGATTATAAATGGCTGTTCAAAGCCTATGAGGTTCAGTATGATCCATCTAAGCTGAAGCAGATAAAAAAGAAACACGCCTTCAACGAATTTGTAGTCGCCAGACGAAAAAGATACAGAGCCGACCTTAGGCGTATTAAAAAATCCCATAGCCTGGACAAACGCGATCTGGAAAGAAAATGCCATCAAACTTACAAGAATTGGCTAAAATCAACCAGATATCAAAGAACTCAAAGTGATGCAGAACACATGATGGCAGCCTTAGCAGCAAATAACACAAAAAGTACCTGGGATCTAATCAACAACAGAGATTCTAATCAGTCAGCCATAGGTATTAACCAAGTCTCCGTGAAAAACTGGTTCGACCATTACACTGCCCTGTTTAAAGGAAAAACTGAGGCAAAGATTATTGAAAAAAGACCAGGAAACACTACGTGGTCATTGAACTTTGATAAAGAAGACATTCAAATGTTGATTAAAAAATTAAGTTCTTCCAGGGCTGCCGGCCCAGACGGCATCTCCAATAAAATGCTGAAAGCAAGCATGGAAGGCTGGTCTGACCTAATTTATGCACTCTTCAAGCAAGTAGTGAGAACCAAACAAATACCAAGTTCATGGACGGAGGCCTACATCGTGCCTATTTTTAAAAAAGGTGACGACGGCAATCCTAGAAATTACAGGCCGATTGCGCTACTTGACTCCATTGGCAAGCTTTTTGCATCCATTCTCCTACGGGATTTAAAGAATTGGGCAGTTCAAGGCCGGAATTCTAGACGAGAGACAAACTGCTTTCGTGAGTGGAGTGGGCACTTGCCTTAACCTGTTCTTGATCAATATATTAAAAGCGAAGGCCTTAAAAGGAAAAACACCTATCTACCTGGCCTTTATAGATCTAGAACAGGCGTTTGATGGAATAAATAGAGACCGGCTGTGGGCCAAACTGAGCAATTGGGGATGCCCTGTGGACCTATTGGAGGCAATCCAGGCACTATACACCGGTACCTCAATCCAAGTTCAGATTAATGCAGATGGTGGCCTATCAAGGAGGATCAAGACATCCCGAGGTATTAAGCATTTCTCTTCATACTTTATATGGCTGACATGAAATCCTCACAAGATCGGATCCGAGCCTTCCCTCCGAAGGTAAATGGCATAGAAATACCATGGATGCTATACGCGGATGATGCAGTGCTCTTAGATCAGACGCCGATAGGTCTTCAGCGCAGGATCGAGGCCTTCAATGAATATCTGAAAGCCAATGATATGAAAGTAAATGCAAAAAAATCTATGATTTTGACCTTGAAATCAACTCGCGGAAAGAAATTGGCAGGGAAAATGCAGTCTTGGTCATTGGATAAAGAAAAATTGGCAGTGGTCGATACTACGATCTACCTCGGGATAAGAATTAATAGAAGCAATAATGAGCGGGATCACTATACCCTGATCAGAGAAAAACTAAAAAGTCTGGTTAATCAAGGGCTACTTGTACATCGCAGATACGGAAAATTTTCTCTATTGCCGATTATAACCTTCTATAAGCAAAAGGTAATAGCTGTCATCACATATGGAGCCGAGGCCCTTCTAGCCCTAAAATGAGAGGTCTGGAACCATTGCGAAGCTTATTTTTGGCGAAAGATCCTACGCCTACCAAATTCGCTACCTTTGGACCTTATAAGAATGGAATTAAGACTGCAATCTATTTCTTCAATTACAACGTGGAAATCATTATCACTCTATAGAAAGTGCATTTTAGACAATCCGCCTGTGCCATTCAGAATCCTAGCAAAGCCAGGCGTTTTCAGTTGTGACTCAATTCTTCAAGACTGGAAAAAGAGCTGTGAAGAAATTTTAAAACACCTGACAATTTCCGATGACACTCTGATAAATAATCCAGAAAAGGCTAAAAGAATAAATCGGGAAAAAGATTGGGAGGAAACTCAGGAAAAGAAATTAGCACGTGACCTATGTCACAACATCATCTGGGAACGCAAAGTCCTGAATCTGCTACCGCCATATTTGATGAAATTTCCCTCTCAGCACTATCGAGATCTGCTTATGCGCTGTAGATTTAACATCTGGCAGTCGAGAGAATTAAGGTGGCGTAGAAGGCAAATTGACAAATCACTAGCATACTGTAGATTCTGCAGAAAGAAGGGCCAACTGGAAACCATAAGGCATGTTATGCTAATTTGTCCGAACCTGAAATTGATTCGTCTGATGTATATGGGAAATTATACGAGTCTGATCACGGAGGAGAATGAAGAAGAGTATTGGGAAAGGCTCATCACAGCTGAGAAAGTGGGCCGTACCTTGGACGCACTGAAATTTGTTGAATTTTTGAACCTGGAGTGGGAGGAGAGAGAGTCTGAGGTGGACGCCTCCTAAACTGCTGGTGACTCTGGCCTAGGGGTGATCATTTAGAGACCCTTTGAACCCTACCCTATTTCTGGGGGGCCTCCACCTCTTTGAGGAGGGATTGCTAAAGGAATGTTAAAGGTTTAACTTTGTCTAACCAATAAAAAAAAAAAAAAAAAAAAAACATAAGCATTAGCGCTTGCTGCAACAAGACAATGAACATTATTATAAAGCTTGGACTTTAGAACTTGCAACAGAACTTTTACAGCGCCTTACCTGAATAGTCAAGCTTACCAGAACTCCCATCAATCCTCAATCCAGTGAAGTAACTGGGTTTCAACGCGCCCCTGCATCAGAAGCAGGATGGAGAGCTCATCCTTCCTGACCCTAAGGTGAGACTTCACGGGGAATCGTGGAAGGGTATCGTGGAGGAGAGGAAGAGAGTGGGAGGCTTGAGCATAACTCTGTCAGTAGGTAATACTCCCTTTTCACGCACAGGGGAATATTCCTGCGAGCCAGAGAAGCCAGAGGAGAGGGGCCCTTCCTGTCCGTCTTCAGAGTCCTGCGCTTCACCATTGAAGAAGCATCAGCACTCGAAGCCATACCTGTGCCTCCGTGGGAATCAGGTGAGCGTTACAGAACGCGAAGCCTACCCACAATTTCCCACCCGGGCACTATGGAGACTTCCGAGACTGACCAGCTGGCCCAGATTTTGGGGGAATTATGGGCAGAGGTGCACTCAGCCCGCCAGGAGACTAACGCTCTCAAAAGAGAACTGATCCTATCCAAGGAAAGAACAGATGACCTAGCCAAAAGGTTATTACAGGCCCAGGCAGGGCACACTCCTTTACCTAATTCCGGAGACATTTCCACATCAATGGGTTTGAATAACCCGGTACCAATCAATCTACCAGGACACATGCCTTTGGCCCCGCCTGAACGTTTTGCGGGGGATCCCAAGAAATATGCCGTCTTTATGAACCAATGTCGTTTACACTTTCTATGCAGACCAGGAGCCTTCCCTAACAACCAGACCAAGGTAGCCTTTATACTATCTTACCTCAGTGGCAGTGCTGCCGATTGGTCTATACCATTGGTAAATCAGGATGATCCCATTCTCCAGCATTTTCAGGGCTTCCAGGCCAGCATGGAAAGATTGTTCGCTCGACACTCTCAAGGACAGGCCCTTGATAACGAACTGCTAACCTTACGACAAGGTAATCAGGATCTTCTGCCCTACATTGCCACCTTTAACAGACTGGTTGTGGAAACTGGATGGCCAGAAAACAAAAGGATCACATTGTTTCATCGAGGCCTGCACGGAGAGCTTAAGGATGTTCTAGCTCAGATAGTAAACCCACCCCAGGTCTGCGCAGACTACATAGACTTGGTGGTTCAACTCGATCACAGACTTCAAAATAGAAAAGCAGATCGGTTCAAGTACGAAACCCGAGTACCGATCAAAACCCACGCTAACTCCAAGAGTACCAACGTATCCGAACCTATGCAAATCGGTGGTGTTAAAGGACCATTAACGCAGAAAGAACGAGAGAGAAGGCGGCAAATGCAACTTTGTTTGTATTGCGGGACTTCCGCTCACTTTCTTCGAAATTGTCCAGTTAAACCACCTAAGAAGGTGGTTGGAGCTACTGATAACGATTTATTGACACCTGATTCGGGAAACGACCTAGCCCGACAAGCGTAGGGGTCCGCTTGCCGAGCTTGAAAACTAACTCTTTGACCTTGAATTTTGTCATGCCAATGGTGCTCGTGGACCCAAAACAGCCTCAGCAGTTGCATGCTATAAAAGCATACATCGTCAGTGGAGCTATTGGAAATTACATAGACCGTGAATTGGCTTCCAGGATTAAGCTTCCTCTCCGCCCGAAAGTAACCCAAGATGTCATTACTACAGTAGATGGAACCGAAATAGCCTCAGGGCCTGTAACGCATTCCACTGTTGAAGTGACACTGGTGGGTCAGGATGGACATCGGGAAGCAATCGTGTTTGATGTGATCAAGGCCCCACAATTTCAAGTAATTCTTGGAATTCCTTGGTTAGAAACACATAATCCCAGAATTGACTGGCGAGCAAAGAAGATAAGTTTTCCTGATTGTGAACCAACTTGTTATCCAAGAAATCCAGCTATGGGGCTAGCCTCAGCAACTTCCACCCCTGTACAGCTACCGTCAGAATACCAAGAATTCCAAGACGTTTTTCAGAAAGAACAGGCTAACACGTTACCTCCCCATCGGTCTTATGATTGCCAAATCGATCTGGTACCCAATGCTCAACTACCTTGTAGTAGGATTTATGCCCTTACGGAACCTGAGAACCTGCATTTGCGTCAGTATTTAGATCAGTACCTAGCCAATGGTTTTATTCGCCCGTCCAAGTCTCCTGTCTCTTCAGCCATGTTCTTCGTGCCGAAAAAAGAGGGTGACCTTAGAACGTGTATAGACTATCGCGCCCTAAATCAAATAACAATTAAGAATCGTTATCCTCTGCCCCTGATCCCTGAGCTTATCGACCAGGTGAAAGACGCTTGTGTGTACACCAAGTTAGATCTCCGAGGAGCTTATCACCTGGTGCGTATAAAAGAAGGCAACAAATGGAAGACTGCATTCCGCACCAAATTTGGGCTCTTCGATTATCAGGTGATGCCCTTCGGTTTGTGCAATGCACCTGCCGCCTTTCAGTACTTTATGAATGATGTTCTTCGGGAACTTATCGATGTCTGTGTCATTGTTTACATTGACGACATCCTGGTGTACTCTTCTTCAGAATCTGATCACAGAAAACATATTAGGGCAGTTCTTGAGAAATTGCGCCAGCACAGACTATTTGCAAAACTCAAAAAATGCGTTTTTCATACCACAGAAGTTGAGTTTCTCGGATTCATCCTGACACCTCAAGGAGTCCGAATGGACTCGCGAAAGGTGGACGCCATCCTCAAATGGCCATCTCCTAACTCGGTGAAGGGAGTTCAGAGCATGCTCGGCTTTGCCAATTTCTATCGAAGATTCATCCCGGAATTTTCCCGAACAGTCCAACCCATCACAGCTCTCCTAAAGAAAAACAAACGCTTCGAGTGGACTCTTGAGGCCGAACAAGCCTTTCAGGACCTGAAAACCAAATTCACCTCTGCACCTGTATTGAAGCACCCGCACCCAGATCTCCCGTACATTGTGGAAACCGACGCATCCTATTCGGCCATGGGAGCTGTCCTGTCGCAAAGAGACCCAAAAACTAACCAACTACACCCAGTGGCCTTTTGGTCAGAAAATTTTCTCCTCCTGAAATCAACTACGCAATTACCGATAAAGAGTTACTGGCCATCAAATCTGCTTTCAAGGCTTGGCGTCACTACCTTCTCTGGGCAAGACACACCATCACCGTAATTACGGACCACAGAAACTTACAGTATTTAAAGACGGCCAAAGCTCAATCTTCACGACAACTCCGATGGGCTCTATTCTTTGCGGAATTTGATTTTGTAATTACCTATCGCCCTGGCTGCAAGAATGGTAAAGCGGACGCCTTATCCCGGATTGGCATGGAAGAACCTAATTCGAGCTTAGAACCTGTGCCCATCATACCTGAGCAAAGAATCTTAGGCTTAACTTCATTGCAAACTATTGAGGACATCCAAACGCAAGTAAAACAACTTCTAGACTCTTCAACCTTACTGGAATGGAGTCAAAAGGGTCCTCATTACACCGTTAAGGATGACTTACCCTACTTCCAGGAGCGGTTGTTTCTGCCAAGTAATGAATTGCAAGAAGTTGTTATTGCCCAACATCATGAATCTTTAATGGAAGGACACCCAGGTATCGCTAAAACAGAGGAAAAAATCAAACGCCACTTCTGGTGGCCTTCTTGGAGAAAAGACAAAGTCTTTTGTTCTGTCTTGCGGAATTTGCGCCCAAAAAAAAGCTCAAAAGAAAAGGCCAGCCGGCCTACTTCAACCCTTGGATATTCCACCGGCACCATGGCACACCTTGTCAATGGACTTTATAACCGACCTGCCTCCTTGTGCTGGTTACAACACAATCCTTGTAATTGTGGACCTATTCTCCAAAATGGCCCACTTTATCCCTTTAAAAGGTTTGCCTTCAGCTTCCACCTTGGCCAAGGAATTCCTGGAGAATATAGATCGCATACATGGTTTCCCTTCCGTATTAGTCTCGGATCGTGGAAGTCAATTTATCTCCCATTTTTGGAAGAAGTGTTGCCAATTAGCACAAATAGATGTGCGGTTATCCACCAGCCACCACCCCCAGACCGACGGACAAACCGAGAGAACCAATCAGACTCTCGAGCAATATCTTCGGTGCATGTTACACCAATCTGAGTTGAATTGGAAAGACATTCTTTGGATCGCAGAATATGCATACAACAACTCAGTGCATTCTGGAACCGGACAAACCCCTTTTTATACTTTGTATGGTCACCATCCTCGGACCTCTGACCTAGATCCACCTCTGACCCTGGAAATGCCCGCAGTAAATCATCTGCATTCCACAATAACCCGAGCCTTCAAAGAAGCTGCAATTCATTTACAGCAAGCCAAGAAAAAGTATAAAGAAAACGCTGATTTGCACCGAAGTAAAACTCCTCCTTACCAAGTAGGAGACCAGGTATGGCTAGCAACTAAACATTTACCCCTCAAGGGCCCGCGAACCTTCAATCCCAGATCCATAGGACCTTATCCCATCAAGGCTATAATCAACCCAGTGGCCTTTAAACTGGATCTACCGTACAACATGCATATTCATCCAGTTTTTCATGCATCACTTTTGAAGCCAGTACAACCAGGAACCCGATTGTCCAAGCCTCCAGATCCAGTTCAAATTGAAGGGGAATTAGAATTCGAAGTTAAAGACATTTTAGACTCCAAGGGGGTAAAGTAAGAAACTCTTCTATCTTGTTTACTGGAAGGGATATGGACCTCAGGAGAGATCGTGGGAGCCTAGTAACCATGTCCACGCACGTCGATTAGTACAAAGGTTTCACCGGAGATTTCCGAACAAGCCAAAACCCCCGGAGGAAAGAACCTTGGGAGGGGCCTTGAGGAGGGGTACTGTCATGATGCCTACCTCCAAGGAGCCAGGTCCGACCCAGCAACCCCAGAGGCAGGCATCATTTCCACCAGGGGAGTGCCAGCGGGCCCAAGCTGGGGCCCTTTGGACGCAGTCCTGGCACCTTAGGCGCCAGGCTCATAAAGCTAGACATGTGTTCAAGTGTTTTAATGTGCACTTACCTGATGCAGACCATGCTGCTACATCCACGCCCTCTTGAAACCTGAATGGAACTACTTTACCTGTGGGACTACTTTCCATCCGGGTGTGGTCGGGAGAGGATACATACCTGATCGGTGGAAGGATACACACTTGGACCTTCTTCCAAAGCTATTTAAACCACACCCGATCAGCAACTCACGCTTCGCGTTGTTCTGCTCCTCGCAGCTGGACGCTCACCGTGTCAGCTCCTGCATCTGGACCTCAGCCACGCCTGTCAGTATCCTGGGTCACCTGCAAAGGGAGACAAAAGACCTAACCTGCTAAATCAGCACCACGGAGACATCACACCGACGATCCTGAAAAGGAAGACATCATTTTTAAAAGCATTTCGTTACGATCGCAGCAGCGCTGCATTTCACTCACCTATCCTGGACGCCTCCATCTTCAGCAGCGATCATCCGGATCCACAGCCACTTCCCAGAGCCTAGAGAGAAAAAGACAAGAACAAGGTGAGAGAAGGAAGGGAATAGGAAAAGCTCAGTTTCCTTCTAAGACTTACCTGTTGGGTCATTCCCATTTCATTTCGGGTCTTGCCGCTTCCAGGCATTTTCCGGACCCTGGCCCCTATGGGGAAAAAAGACAAAGACATTGAATGAGCGAATGCAAAGACATTACCCGAGCGCTCATCCAGAACTTACCTGTCATTTACTGGAACTGCACGTTTCACTTCGGGTCGGCGCCATATCTCCGGCATTCCGAACCCTGGCCCCTAAGGGGAAAAAGACATAAGCATTAGCGCTTGCTGCAACAAGACAATGAACATTATTATAAATCTTGGACTTTAGAACTTGCAACAGAACTTTTACAGCGCCTTACCTGAATAGTCAAGCTTACCAGAACTCCCATCAATCCTCAATCCAGTGAAGTAACTGGGTTTCAACGCGCCCCTGCATCAGAAGCAGGATGGAGAGCTCATCCTTCCTGACCCTAAGGTGAGACTTCACGGGGAATCGTGGAAGGGTATCGTGGAGGGGAGGAAGAGAGTGGGAGGCATGAGCATAACTCTGTCAGTAGGTAAAAATCCCTTTTCGCGCACAGGAGAATATTCCTGCGAGCCAGAGAAGCCAGAGGAGAGGGGCCCTTCCTGTCCGTCTTCAGAGTCCTGCGCTTCACCATTGAAGAAGCATCAGCACTCGAAGCCATACCTGCGCCTCCGTGGAAATCAGGTGAGCGTTACAGAACCTGAAGCCTACCCACAATTTCCCACCCGGGCACTATGGAGACTTCCGAGACTGACCAGCTGCCCCAGCTTTTGGGGGAATTACGGGCAGAGGTGCACTCAGCCCGCCAGGAGACTAACGCTCTCAAAAGAGAACTGATCCTATCCAAGGAAAGAACAGATGACCTAGCCAAAAGGTTATTACAAGCCCAGGCAGGGCACACTCCTTTACCTAATTCCGGAGACATTTCCACATCAATGGGTTTGAATAACCCGGTACCAATCAATCTACCAGGACACATGCCTTTGGCCCCGCCTGAACGTTTTGCGGGGGATCCCAAGAAATATGCCGTCTTTATGAACCAATGTCGTTTACACTTTCTATGCAGACCAGGAGCCTTTCCTAACAACCAGACCAAGGTAGCCTTTATACTATCTTACCTCAGTGGCAGTGCTGCCGATTGGTCTATACCATTGGTAAATCAGGATGATCCCATTTTCCAGAATTTTCAGGGCTTCCAGGCCAGCATGGAAAGATTGTTCGCTCGACACTCTCAAGGACAGGCCCTTGATAACGAACTGCTATCCTTACGACAAGGTAATCAGGATCTTCTGCCCTACATTGCCACCTTTAACAGACTGGTTGTGGAAACTGGATGGCCAGAAAACAAAAGGATCACATTGTTTCATCGAGGCCTGCACGGAGAGCGCAAGGATGTTCTAGCTCAGATAGTAAACCCACCCCAGGTCTGCGCAGACTACATAGACTTGGTGGTTCAACTCGATCACAGACTTCAAAATAGAAAAGCAGATCGGTTCAAGTACGAAACCCGAGTACCGATCAAAACCCATGCTAACTCCAAGAGTACCGACGTATCCGAACCTATGCAAATCGGTGGTGTTAAAGGACCATTAACGCAGAAAGAACGAGAGAGAAGGCGGCAAATGCAACTTTGTCTGTATTGCGGGACTTCCGCTCACTTTCTTCGAAATTGTCCAGTTAAACCACCTAAGAAGGTGGTTGGAGCTACTGATAACGATTTATTGACACCTGATTCGGGAAACAACCTAGCCCGACAAGCGTAGGGGTCTGCTTGCCGAGCTTGAAAACTAACTCTTTGACCTTGAATTTTGTCATGCCAATGGTGCTCGTGGACCCAAAACAGCCTCAGCAGTTGCATGCTATAAAAGCATACATCGTCAGTGGAGCTATTGGAAATTACATAGACCGTGAATTGGCTTCCAGGATTAAGGTTCCTCTCCGCCCGAAAGTAACCCAAGATGTCATTACTACAGTAGATGGGACCGAAATAGCCTCAGGGCCTGTAACGCATTCCACTGTTGAAGTGACACTGGTGGGTCAGGATGGACATCGGGAAGCAATCGTGTTTGATGTGATCAAGGCCCCACAATTTCAAGTAATTCTTGGAATTCCTTGGTTAGAAACACATAATCCCAGAATTGACTGGCGAGCAAAGAAGATAAGTTTTCCTGTTTGTGAACCAACTTGTTATCCAAGAAATCCAGCTATGGGGCTAGCCTCAGCAACTTCCACCCCTGTACAGCTACCGTCAGAATACCAAGAATTCCAAGACGTTTTTCAGAAAGAACAGGCTAACACGTTACCTCCCCATCGGTCTTATGATTGCCAAATCGATCTGGTACCCAATGCTCAACTAACTTGTAGTAGGATTTATGCTCTTACGGAACCTGAGAACCTGCATTTGCGTCAGTATTTAGATCATTATCTAGCCAATGGTTTTATTCGCCCGTCCAAGTCTCCTGTCTCTTCAGCTCTGTTCTTCGTGCCGAAAAAAGAGGGTGACCTTAGAACATGTATAGACTATCGCGCCCTAAATCAAATAACAATTAAGAATCGTTATCCTCTGCCCCTGATCCCTGAGCTTATCGACCAGGTGAAAGACGCTTGTGTGTACACCAAGTTAGATCTCCGAGGAGCTTATCACCTGGTGCGTATAAAAGAAGGCAACGAATGGAAGACTGCATTCCGCACCAAATTTGGGCTCTTCGAATATCAGGTGACGCCCTTCGGTTTGTGCAATGCACCTGCCGCCTTTCAGTACTTTATGAATGATGTCCTTCGGGAACTTATCGATGTCTGTGTCATTGTTTACATTGACGACATCCTGGTGTACTCTTCTTCAGAATCTGATCACAGAAAACATATTAGGGCAGTTCTTGAGAAATTGCGCCAGCACAGACTATTTGCAAAACTCAAAAAATGCGTTTTTCATACCACAGAAGTTGAGTTTCTCGGATTCATCCTGACACCTCAAGGAGTCCGAATGGACTCGCGAAAGGTGGACGCCATCCTCAAATGGCCATCTCCTAACTCGGTGAAGGGAGTTCAGAGCATGCTCCGCTTTGCCAATTTCTATCGAAGATTCATCCCGGAATTTTCCCGAACAGTCCAACCCATCACAGCTCTCCTAAAGAAAAACAAACGCTTCGAGTGGACTCTTGAGGCCGAACAAGCCTTTCAGGACCTGAAAACCAAATTCACCTCTGCACCTGTATTGAAGCACCCGCACCCAGATCTCCCGTACATTGTGGAAACCGACGCATCCAATTCGGCCATGGGAGCTGTCCTGTCGCAAAGAGACCCAAAAACTAACCAACTACACCCAGTGGCCTTTTGGTCCAGACAATTTTCTCCTCCTGAAATCAACTACGCAATTACCGATAAAGGTTTACTGGCCATCAAATCTGCTTTCAAGGCTTGGCGTCACTACCTTCTCTGGGCAAGACACACCATCACCGTAATTACGGACCACAGAAACTTACAGTATTTAAAGACGGCCAAAGCTCAATCTTCACGACAACTCCGATGGGCTCTATTCTTTGCGGAATTTGATTTTGTAATTACCTATCGCCCTGGCTGCAAGAATGGTAAAGCGGACGCCTTATCCTGGATTGGCATGGAAGAACCTAATTCGAGCTTAGAACCTGTGCCCATCATACCTGAGCAAAGAATCTTAGGCTTAACTTCATTGCAAACTATTGAGGACATCCAAACGCAAGTAAAACAACTTCTAGACTCTTCAACCTTACTGGAATGGAGTCAAAAGGGTCCTCATTACACCGTTAAGGATGACTTACCCTACTTCCAGGAGCGGTTGTTTCTGCCAAGTAAAGAATTGCAAGAAGTTGTTAGTGCCCAACATCATGAATCTTTAATGGAAGGACACCCAGGTATCGCTAAAACGGAGGAAAAAATCAAACGCCACTTCTGGTGGCCTTCTTGGAGAAAAGACAAAGTCTTTTGTTCTGTCTTGCGGAATTTGCGCCCAAAAAAAAGCTCAAAAGAAAAGGCCAGCCGGCCTACTTCAACCCTTGGATATTCCACCGGCACCATGGCACACCCTGTCAATGGACTTTATAACCGACCTGCCTCCTTGTGCTGGTTACAACACAATCCTTGTAATTGTGGACCTATTCTCCAAAATGGCCCACTTTATCCCTTTAAAAGGTTTGCCTTCAGCTTCCTCCTTGGCCAAGGAATTCCTGGAGAATATAGATCGCATACATGGTTTCCCTTCCGTATTAGTCTCGGATCGTGGAAGTCAATTTATCTCCCATTTTTGGAAGAAGTGTTGCCAATTAGCACAAATAGATGTGCGGTTATCTACCAGCCACCACCCCCAGACCGACGGACAAACCGAGAGAACCAATCAGACTCTCGAGCAATATCTTCGGTGCATGTTACACCAATCTGAGTTGAATTGGAAAGACATTCTTTGGATCGCAGAATATGCATACAACAACTCAGTGCATTCTGGAACCGGACAAACCCCTTTTTATACTTTGTATGGTCACCATCCTCGGACCTCTTACCTAGATCCACCTCTGACCCTGGAAATGCCCGCAGTAAATCATCTGCATTCCACAATAACCCGAGCCTTCAAAGAAGCTGCAATTCATTTACAGCAAGCCAAGAAAAAGTATAAAGAAAACGCTGATTTGCACCGAAGTAAAACTCCTCCTTACCAAGTAGGAGACCAGGTATGGCTAGCAACTAAACATTTACCCCTCAAGGGCCCGCAAACCTTCAATCCCAGATTCATAGGACCTTATCTCATCAAGGCTATAATCAACCCAGTGGCCTTTAAACTGGATCTACCGTACAACATGCGTATTCATCCAGTTTTTCATGCATCACTTTTGAAGCCAGTACAACCGGGAACCCGATTGTCCAAGCCGCCAGATCCAGTTCAAATTGAAGGGGAATTAGAATTCGAAGTTAAAGACATTTTAGACTCCAAGGTGGTAAAGTCGAAACTCTTCTATCTTGTTGACTGGAAGGGATATGGACCTCAGGAGAGATCGTGGGAGCCTAGTAACCATGTCCACGCACGTCGATTAGTACAAAGGTTTCACCGGAGATTTCCGAACAAGCCAAAACCCCCAGAGGAAAGAACCTTGGGAGGGGCCTTGAGGGGGGGTACTGTCATGATGCCTACCTCCAAGGAGCCAGGTCTGACCCAGCAACCCCAGAGCAGGCATCATTACCACCAGGGGAGTGCCAGCGGGCCCAAGCTGGGGCCCTTTGGACGCAGTCCTGGCACCTTAGGCGCCAGGCTCATAAAGCTAGACATGTGTTCAAGTGTTTTAATGTGCACTTACCTGATGCAGACCATGCTGCTACATCCACGCCCTCTTGAAACCTGAATGGAACTACTTTACCTTTGGGACTACTTTCCATCCGGGTGTGGTCGGGAGAGGATACATACCTGATCGGTGGAAGGATACACACTTGGACCTTCTTCCAAAGCTATTTAAACCACCCCCGATCAGCAACTTACGCTTCGCGTTGTTCTGCTCCTCGCAGCTGGACGCTCACCGTGTCAGCTCCTGCATCTGGACCTCAGCCACGCCTGTCAGTATCCTGGGTCACCTGCAAAGGGAGACAAAAGACCTTACCTGCTAAATCAGCACCACAGAGACATCACACCGACAATCCTGAAAAGGAAGACATCATTTTTAAAAGCATTTCGTTACGATCGCTGCAGCGCTGCATTTCACTCACCTATCCTGGGCGCCTCCATCTTCAGCAGCGATCATCCGGATCCACAGCCACTTCCCAGAGCCTAGAGAGAAAAAGACAAGAACAAGGTGAGAGAAGGAAGGGAATAGGAAAAGCTCAGTTTCCTTCTAAGACTTACCTGTTGGGTCATTCCCATTTCATTTCGGGTCTTGCCGCTTCCAGGCATTTTCCGGACCCCGGCCCCTATGGGGAAAAAAGACAAAGACATTGAATGAGCGAATGCAAAGACATTACCCGAGCACTCATCCAGAACTTACCTCTCATTTACTGGAACTGCACGTTTCACTTCGGGTCGGCGCCATATCTCCGGCATTCCGAACCCCGGCCCCTAAGGGGAAAAAGACATAAGCATTAGCGCTTGCTGCAACAAGACAATGGACATTATTATAAAGCTTGGACTTTAGAACTTGCAACAGAACTTTTACAGCGCCTTACCTGAATAGTCAAGCTTACCAGAACTCCCATCAATCCTCAATCCAGTGAAGTAGCTGGGTTTCAACGTGCCCCTGCATCAGAAGCAGGATGGAGAGCTCATCCTTCCTGACCCTAAGGTGAGACTTCACGGGGAATCGTGGAAGGGTATCGTGGAGGGGAGGAAGAGAGTGGGAGGCTTGAGCATAACTCTGTCAGTAGGTAATACTCCCTTTTCACGCACAGGGGAATATTCCTGCGAGCCAGAGAAGCCAGAGGAGAGGGGCCCTTCCTGTCCGTCTTCAGAGTCCTGCGCTTCACCATTGAAGAAGCATCAGCACTCAAAGCCAGACCTGGGCCTCCGTGGGAATCAGGTGAGCGTTACAGGAGGTCCCTTCCCAGCAGGTTCACGGGTGATTGTTCATAATACAATAGGGGTGCCCTCACTGTTTTTCCCCCCACTGTAACGTGCAAATCTTCCGTGTAAGGAACTTCGACCACCGCCCCAGAGAACCCCTGCGTCTCCAATTTATGATTAGATAGCGGAAACCGGCCCTCGCGTATACACGATTTTTCGGCTCCAGAATCTACCATAAAGATGAATTGTCTGTTTCCTATCTCCACTCCTATCAATGGTTCCTCGCTTGCATTGAAGGTTGTCAATAGGATTGGACACGCAAGTGCTCTCTGTGGGCTGTCCTATGCTGGATGCCTAGTTGTTCCCCCTTGGCTGAAAACGTTATCTGAAACTACCGCCACTGCTCCATAGGGGGCAGGCGCGTCGTTAGATGTCATAGTAAATGGGTTGTTTCGTGTGTATGGTATGTGTTCACTGCTTTGTGGGTGTTGTTGAGTGTGGTGTGGTCTTCCCCTGTATTGCTCTTGTCCTCTGTGGTCTTGCTGTTCTCTTCCTCCGTTGCCGGGGCAACCCGTATGGGCTCCCCGGATGGGGGTGCCTGTAATACTGATCATCTTGGTAACTCGGGTTAGGCCTGTTCCTGCATTTGTGTGAGAAATGTCCCCACCTCCCACAATTCCAGCAATTTCCTTGCCCATCTCTGGGTCCTGGTCCCCCATTTTCACCATTACCTCCATATCCCTGTCCACGCCCTCTTCGTCGTCTGTACCCACCTCTTCTGTTGCTGGGATGCCACGCTTGTCACTGCAGTCCTCCGTACTCCTCCTGTCCATTCAAATGCCTTTGCCCGTTGTCTGCCCAGTTTGCAGCCATCCTCCCATGTATTGCTACTAATCCCCCCTCCTCCTCCTCTGTGTCTCTGTCGTGTGGGAGTGCGGCTACAGCTGCTGCGACCTTCACCAGTTTTGTTTGTACTAACTTGGCTTCGTCTGCCTACCTCTTTTGCGCCACCTCCTTTTCTCGTTCCTTAATTCTTATGAAATGGTGCACTATTATGCTCTGTATCTCCGGCCATCCTTTCGCTTCGATCCCTGCTATTTTGTCAAGCGCTTTTTGCACTTCTTTCGGGAGCCCTCTCTTTATTATGAAGTAAAATAACGAGGTTGATTGGTCATAAGGTATACCCATTTCAGCTCTCCACATCTCCTGTACCCGAAAAATGTAATCCGTAATTTCTTTCCCATCATTCATAGTGCACTGCATTACTGACTGTAAATCTGGCGTGTCTGGGAATGTTTCCCTCAATGCGTCCCAAACGCGTGCGTGCACTGTATTGAAGGCAGCGCCATCATGTCTGTCACTATCCAGCGTTATTCCCGGGATACCTGCTTTTGCCCACACCCTGGCTGATTGGTCCCCCACTGCTGACACGAGTAAACTCTTTACTTCTCCAATGGCCAGGGGCACCCCTGCAGTGTGTTTCTCAAAGGCGTATATCCATTTGCCAGCTCCACCTGATAGCGGGGGCAGCAATTTCAATAGGTTTGCTTTATCCATCTGTCCCCAAGGTATGTAATTCGGTCTCCCCGCCCCCGATGTATTAGTGGGAGTTGTAGTCGTCCCTTACATCCTCTCCCAATACTCACCTTTGTTCCCTTCTTTCCTACCATAACTACCTTTCCCGTCCTGTTTCTTAACCTCCCTGTCCATTCTTGCTCTAGTGTCTCCCTGGTGGTGTTTCCTCTAATTCCACTAAACTTCCACCTGCCGCTATTCCCAATCTCCCAGCTTCCTGCTCATCTTCATCTAGGTCACACCACAGCTCTTCTCTCCCATCACCTTCCACTCCTTCCCCCTACACTTCCTCCTATATTGTTCGCTCCTAGTTCTACTATCTGCGTGGGCGCCTCTTGTATTCTGAATAGTATCTCCCCTTTCTTCCATCCTTCCTCATATGACTTATCTAAGGGGTGTGACCGGGACAATCATTCTGCCCTTGTTGTACTTGGCTCACCTTGTTCGCATAGGCTTTGTATCCTTCACAACTCTTCCCTTGATATTGAGAGTCTGGCATTTAAATCTTCTGTCAATTTACATATGTTTACCGAGGGGGTACTCACCTGCCCATTTGATCGGGGGCACTCGTATGGCGGTGGCGCAGTTGGTCTTGCTGTGGGCGTGGGTGTGCCCATGGGCATGTATGTGGGATCACTGTATCCTTCGGCGGGTGGGGGTTTATTTAGAAGTGAGTACAATCAATTCACCTCTATAACTCCCTCTTTTCCCCCGTCCTCCTTGCTACCCTCTGCTTGTGCTGATGGGGTAGCCGTGAGGGCGGGTTGATCAAGTGTGGTGTCTATTCTCTTTGGTGGAGGTATTTCCTCGAATAATCGCCATAGATCTAGTATCTATCTCCTATTATGGAATTGTTTCCCATTTTATTTTAGGAATATACAGGTGGCTACCATATCCAGAATGCTTTTATCAAAGGACCCTCCTTGTGGCCAGACCTGGGGGAGACCCTCCCCCTTCAGCTCCTTTACACATTGGTCATGGTACTTAGTTATTCTTTCTGCATGGCCTGGTAAACTCTTACAGATGTGCGCTAGGGGTGTCTCTGCTCCCATGCCTAAGTCGGTGTTACTCTGTTCTCCTGTACTAGTTTGTTCTGTCACTATGTGTGTGTTGCTGTGTACATGTGACTTCAACCCCTTTGACGTTATAATAAACAACTCACTTTGTTCAATGAAAAAGGTGCTGGTTTGTCAAATCTTACCAGGTCATACTTACAATGACCGTACCCCCCTAGAAAAGTGCTTAAAAACAGTGCAATTATATAGTGTCACGTAATTACAGAAGATCACAACCATACAATGTGCACAACACACCACAGACATTCATCATAGCTCAGCATCCACATATAGCATTTACCCTCCCTGTCTTGCCCTTCGCCTTCTACGGCGACCCCTCTATCCCTCACACAACTTCTTTTGTTTGTATACATCTATATATATATATATATAGATATATATATATATATATATATATATATATAATTTTTTTTAAGACCTTATTTCTACCCCGAATTGAGAGGAATTTAGAGAAGAGTAAGAAGAAAAGCTAGTTCTAACGTATTTTCCATGTCTCTTCACTTAGACACCCTTAATTCATCTTTTCACAGTTTTACTTATTCCCAGCACTAGTCGAGATAGCACTATGCGGCACCGCCTTCTACTCCCTTACAGAGATAGGTTCCCGTCCTCTTTTCCCTTTTCACTTTAGTGTTCTAATGGCCATATGCAAAGAAAGAGAAAGTATTAGAAGTAAGAAAGTTCTCCTTATATTCCCCACTCCCTTTTTCTCGTTTCCCCTTGTCCTTTAAAATTAAAACATTTTCCCCTTTTAATATCACTCGCACTTAATACTCACGTGCCCGTCTTGATCCGAGACTCTCCGGATTTGGTCCGTCCAAGCAGCGCGGCCTTGCACTCAATGGCCCCACCCGACTCCGGCGAGCGGTACTAAGGGTTTTTTGAAACGGGACCCGTACCCTCTTGCGCTAACTGCATGCACACGTCTCTGCGTACCAGTTGCCGTAGGTGGGCGGCTCTGTTGAGCGGGCGCGCCGTGCGTCTCCACTGCAGCCGGGGTCGTCTCATGCCAAGGGGACAGTTTAAAATGAACAAAACATATCACGTCTATGGGGTCACCACTGAATATAAGTGTCCCCAGAAACGCACCCCCCTTAGTGAGAGGCAATAATGGACACACCCCAGAAGGGGAATGAGGCCAGGACCAAGTGCGGGTAAGATCAAAGAGCTTTATATAATTCAATATAGGCATGCAAAGGACTCTGCAAACTCCGAGAGCGCTCTGTCTGACAATAGCAAAGACGGTCAGTTATATTACAAATACACGTCATGCATGATGTTAGCTATAGGGGCCACAGAGTCTCAGGGATTGGGTGGTGATGGCTAGGTGGTATACAATGTATACAGTTGCTTCTCCAGGATTGGCAGACGTTGGTGCTGCGCCACGTGGGGTGGGAGGTCAGCTGGGCTCATCGGGGTGTAGCGCTTGGCCAGACATGCCTTGTAACAATGATTAATAGCTAAACTAACATTTGCCCTTTCGCCACACATTCCCACCCATTCATCACACTTCATGTGTCCTGTTGAGTTGCAACTCTTGTAAGCACTGACCTTAGATCAATACATGGCTAGGAACATTGATATGCGATCTGGAGTGTCTCAATACATCAGTTTGGGAGGTACCTTAGGTTGTCTCATGGGCATAGTTAGGGGCATGGCTAAGGGGTGTAGTTAGGGGTGCTTGACTAACCATCCTTGGCAATTTCGGTGAGGTATGGTATTATGATCTGTTGGTACACGTGTGGGTGCCCCCCTTTCTAGGGTCATTAACTCGGGGTCGATGGAGGTACTACTGACCCGTTGGGGGCATGTGACTGGTGTCTGAAAGGCAGTGGGATTTAGGACCAGGTAGCTCGTAAGTCACGGAGTCAGGCTATGGCGGCCTCTGGCATGGGGAGGGTGGCAGATGCTTGAAACTAGTCCAGCAGGGTCGGGAGGGAAGGCAGGGCTTTCTTGTATGAAAACTGTCTATCTCGAGAGAGCCTGGGCAGGAGGAGGGGGAAATGGCCTTGCAGCTCCGTGCGTGGCATCCTGCATGAGCCGGTTTACTGTTGTGTGGGTGGGGGGCGACTAACAACACATTGGGGTTTCTAGAAGCACTCATATGTATTTGCATTAACATGAGGCATTAGCTGGAGATCATCTTTTGTTTACATAGCATTTCACATCTACAGTTGACATACGAACATGAGGTAGTGTCAGGCAGGAGTTTGTAAAGAGTATATAAAGAGAGCAACACAGGTTATTGTTTACTGTTACCAGCTGTCCAGTCTTTATACATTTTGCCATTATCTACAATATCGGTTGCACCTTTTTCTCTTTACCCATTCTCCTTTACATTAGCAGCGAATGTTAGCCAACAAGGCACATATTACATAAATCGTTTCTACAAGTTGCAATGGTTTTTTGGGTGGGTATCGGTGCGAGGCGCCACGCCGTCTATAGTTGGGGGGGCTTGGTACAGGGGTCAGCGCCTGCAGGGTTTGGGCTGATCTCAGTTACATCCTGATGTTCCCGTTCATAGCTGGGGCAATGATGTACTGCAGAAGGTTAACAGCTACAGTGTTTTATTTTGTTATTTGTTCGTGTCTGGTGACTCGTGAGAACGAGTCTTCAGCGGATCTGCCATGCAGTGGGAGGTGGGGGAAGTGTGGGCCGCTCTGAGCGCGGTCAAGTGAGGGGTCACTCTGCAGCATTCAGTGGCTCTGCCTTGGGTTCAATATGCACATTTCTAGCAAGATGGGGATGGCTAAATACAAGATGGCGTCTATGCTCTGCCATATAACATGGTGGTGCAGCCCCACGTGTCGGCCTGCAGCCGCACCGCCGCCTGGGCCCGGGAGGCCAGGGGGCTGCCGATGAGTCATGGGTCTTAACCAGGGTGGGACATGTAGGGGGAGGGAGGTCCTATTGACCTACCCTCCCCTACAATACCCTGCCAATTCTGTCCAGTGCTTGTCGTTGTGTGCTACGCAGAAATGTTGACTTTTTCACCATGGAGAAATGACTGGGGGTAGGCTGAAAAGGATATTTGTTCCCTCCCTCTCTATGTGCATGTTATTCCTAATTGTCCTTGTTTATTGAGGAATTAGCATGTTCTGCTCCTTTCTATTGTTGGTGCTGGCCCTTCCCATGCCACACTTATCTTATCTTAAGCTCTCTCTGTATTTCTACTGGCCTAAGTTGGGGTCTGATGTAGATGCATTCTGTAGGAGCTGTCACACTTGTCAGACATCTGGCAAGAGTGGAGCCAAGAATGTAGCACCCTTGATGCCTCTCCCAGTGGTGGCAGTCCCTTTTGAGAGGGTAGGAATCAACATTGTTGGTCCCTTAGACCCTCCAACCTCTTCACGAAACAGGTTTATCCTGGTTGTAGTAGACCATGCTACTAGGTGTCCTGAAGCAATACCTATGAGGACTGTTACAGCTCAGGCTGTTGCTAAGGCCCTACTTGGTATTTTTACCAGGGTAGGTTTTCCTAAGTAAGTTATCTCTGACAGGGGATCCAATATTGTGTCCCACTAAATGCAGGCCATGTGGAAGAACTGTGGAGTAACTTACAAGTTCTCAACTGCCTACCATCCACAGACTAATGGATTGGTAGAGAGGTATAACCATACAATAAAGAGCATGATAGGTGCTTTAGAAGAACCCCTTCTACTGCCATGCCTTGCCATGCCTTCTGTTTACTTATAGAGAAGTCCCTCAGGAGGGAGTTGGATTTAGTCCCTTTGAGCTTCTCTATGGCTATCCAGTTGGAGGCCCCTTGGCCCTGATTAAGGAGGGGTTGGAGAGTGCTCCTTCCCCCAAGCCAGTGAGAGTCACTGACTATGTGATAGGTCTTCAGAGGAGAATGTCACACATGATGACAGAAGCATCAGATAACTTGAAGGCAGGTCAGACTCCGATGAAGCATTGGCATGACCAGAAGGCCAACATGGTTGAGTTTACCCAAGGCCAGCAGGTTCCAGTTATGGTTCCTACAAGGCAGAGGGTCTTACAGGACAAGTGGATAGGATCCTTCAAGGTTGTGGGAAAACTTGGAGAGGTCAACTATCTGGTGGACTTAGGCAATCCTAAGGAGGCTCCCAAAGTCTTTCACACCAACCATCTAAAAGCTTATTTCTCAAGACCAGAAGTAGGAGCTCAAGAGGAGGAGGAGAGTGAACCTCTACCTGACCTACTCAGAGGACAGCCTTTAGATGAGAAGATAGGAGTCAATCTCTCTTCTAATTTGACACCCGAACAACAGGAGGAGTGCAAGTTTCTCTTAAATCAGTTTGCCTCCCTGTTTTCACTATCACCAGGCTTGACCCCTTGGGGCCAGCATGATATTCCCACTGGTGACTGTTTACCTGTTAAAAGCAGAGGTTACAGGATGTTCGATCATGTAAGAACCCACATAAAGGAAGAGGTCAACAAGATGCTTGATCTCGGGGAAATAGAGCCATCTACAAGTCCATGGTCTAGTCCAGTTGTACTAGTGCCAAAGGCAGGATCCAAACAGGTGAAATTATGTGTGGACTATAGAGATCTTAATGCAGTTAGTAAGACTGATGCCCATCCGTTACTAAGGAGAGATGAACTGGTGGACAAGCTTGGTTCAGCCAAGTAATTCAGTACATTTGATCTTACTGCAGGCTATTGGCAATAGCACAGACAGAACATGCCAAGGGGAAAACTGCATTCTCAACCCCAGCAGGCCTCTACCAGTTTAAGGTAATGCCTTTTGGACTAAAGAACGCACCTGGAACATTCCAAGGGATGGTTAACCAGGTTCTAAATGGGATGGAGGACTTCTGAATGGCATACTTGGATGACATTACAGTGTTCAGCCCCACATGGAAAGAACATGTTGACCACTTCGGATATGTTTTGCAGGCTCTTGAGCAGGCCCATCCGACCATAAAGGTGAGTAAGTGTCAAATTGGTCGGAGTAAAGTGGTCTACCTTGGACATGAGTTTGGAGAAGGTGAAATCAGGCCATTGCTTAGCAAAGTACAAGTTGTACAAAAATGCCCCACCCCTACTACTCAAACCCAGGTGAGAGCCTTCCTAGGCTTCACTGGCTACGATAGAAACTTCATAGAGAACTATGGGACCATAGCTTCTCCCTTGAATGTAGTCTCCTCTCCCAAATTCCCATAAAGGGTCAGGTGGAATGAGGAGTGCACTAAAGCATTTGAAGGCCTTCAGAAAGCCCTTTGTCAAGCTCAGTCCTAAGAGCTCCTTACTATAACCAAACCTTCATTGTGCAGACAGATGCTTCGAATACAGGAATAGATGCAGTTCTGAGTCAGCTGGATGAGAAAGGTAGGGAGCACCCCATTTGCTTCATCAGCAGTAAGCTGAAGGAACCTAAAACAAGGTGGGGAACCATTGAAAGAGAATGTTTTTCTATTGTGTGGTCACTGAAGAAGTTTAGACCATAACTGTATGGATCTACTTTTGTGATTCAGACTGACCACCAACCGTTGAGATGGTTGATGCAAATGAAAGGGGAAAAATCTAAACTATTGAGATGGTCAATCAGCCTGCAAGGGATTGATTTTACCATTGAACACAGGTCTGGGTGTCACCACCACAATGCTGATGGCCTCTCCAGGATGTTTGATCGACTGGAGTAAGGGGATTCAGCCAGGAGTGGATTAAATCCTCCTGTCCCTTAGTCGGGGGGTCGAGTGTTAAGGAGAATTCTCAAGAATGTGCTAATTTCCCTTACCTTTTGAGACCACCAGCAACTTTGCTGGATTTCTAGGATTTTAATTTTCACCTGGAAAGAGTGTGAGCCTTTTTTCCCATTCTTTCATGTATGTTGATGTGTGTTTTACTTTTGTGTTCTTTGCCTATGGAGTTTTAACAACTCCATAGGCATCATATTTTTCTTGTGTGTCACACAGCACCTTCAGTGCAGTGGCACAGGGATGTCTTTCAGTCTTACCAAGGTTTAAATACCTTCTCTGGGACTGACTACTGTCTCCCAGAGCATGTCAAGTTAAATTGACTTTACTAGTCTTTTTAAATTTGCAGACCCAGCACACACTATCTTCCTATAGAGTGCTGGAGGTGTTGCCTAGCATCCCCTGAGTATAAACACTCATGTAAAAGTCAAATGTTACCCTTTCCCTCTTGAAATGGCTAGTGGCAGTGGTTTAGAACAAACTACCATGATTTTACCGACTGCGGACACCGGTAGCTAAAAATCGAGTCAGACATGTTTTTCAATATGGCGCCCAAGACCTATCTGTGAAAACAGACTCCGGTCATCTTTTTTCACTGTTTCTTTAAGGAAAGGTCCTTCTTGTGTTTAACTCTGCGTGCCAAACCAGGTTTGGTCCCTTTGTTCGTTGGCCTTTGGAGGGCTTCATTGCTGAAGCCCTCCTCTGGTGCCTGAGTGTCTGGGGTCGACAGGATATGAGGGAGGTGTCTGAAACTCCCTGTGCTTAGTCTCCTAGGAGACCCGAATGCACTCTGGCGTGATTGACTGGCAAGGACAGCCACCCTGCTGGGTGAGTGACAGCCAGGCTGAAATGAATGGGGGAAACTTTTTAAAAGCAGGCCACTGGGACTTGAAAAGCAGAGTCGACCACTGGAACGAGAGAACCAAAGATGAGCTGAAGGAAGATGTCTTCTGCAATGCCTGGTCCACTGGAGAAGCCCTGCTGCAGGTCTGAATTGCCTGAAACTCCCTCGACAGATAAAGCCCTTCAAGGACGACTTATTCCCTTGAGTTTGGTGGGAACAACCAACTCGCAAGTCACCTGGACACCGTCTCTATACTGGTCGAATTTTCTTCAGAGTGCTGTTGAAAACCAGATAGCCAGTGAGAAGGATACCAGTTTGTGGTCTTTAAGGCACTCACACCTTAAACCAACCTTTAGCCAAGCTTGTGGCCTCTTCCCTGGATGGTGCAGGAACCTCCCGACGTCCTCCATCTTGTCCCCACGACTGAAGCTCAGGAACAGCGAGATCTGCAGGAACTTCCAGGAGCTCCAGCTCTTCTTCATTTTAATGCTACTGTGCAAGTGCAGTCAAGAAATCTGCCGCAGTGAAAGTTCATGAAACTTTCCCAACTTTGAAGGCTTGTCCTTCCCTAATCCGACATATAACTTTTTGTCTGACCTACTGCTTCTAAAAACCGTGGCAAAGACTTTTCCGTTTACTACCAGAACTGTGCTATCCTATCCCAGACTCTGAACCATTGACTTTAGCCCAGGCCTATTGTATTGAATTTCTGATTGTAGTGAACCAAAACTGTTGCCCTATCTCTGAATGCATTGATGCTTTTTAACCTTGTCTTTTTACCCCTTTTTAAGTAACTGAAGTGCCATTTTGCTCCCACTTCAGGGGAGCTGAACTTGTTCAGAAACTGATTGGTCGTGTATTGTAGTGTATTAGATTGTGATATTGAGCTGCTCTTGCTAGTGGAATGTTTTCCAAAGGACTGTGTAAATAAATGTCCATTCTTTTACCAAGAAACCTTGAGTGTTTGTTTGAACCACTGTGATTGCTAGTCCTTTGTGTTACTCCTTGTACTGCTCACTTTATTCTTGAGATGAGTCTGGCTGCTCAGCCACTGCTACCACATTACTGTGTAGTACAGGATTGTACAAAAGGTGAAATTCTATTTGCACTTGTAGTCTTAATTTTGTGTAGTGTCCGAAAGGGTGCCACATGTGATTCTGCCTAACAATCTGCTTTACAGGAGAACCGTTTCAAGTCGTTTATTCCAGCAGCGACTGGCAGACAAGAGGGTTGGTGTACACCAGACTTGATCAGCAGTGAAATAGGTAACTGGTGCCTCACTCTGATGGAGGATCATAGGGAATGCGATTGTAACATTCGAGTTTAGTGATCCTTGAAGATGGGGGACAAGGGGAACTAGACAGGAAATGTGTGGAGTATGGATAAGGTTAACAACACAAATACAATTTGATTTTATGCCCACAGTTTCACCTGCGGTCACGCTGCAAGCATTTGCACTATTTGTCTATATGTTGTAAATGGCTCAGTGATTACGTTTCTATAGCAACTTGTCAAACCAATCAACACTGAAAAGATGTATAACTAAAGCCAAACCTTATTGGCTAGTAAAGAGAGCATCCTGCCTAAACTTGTTACCGTGTGAAACGTCTGTAAAGTATGGAAAATACACCACAAACAGCTTGTGTGCGGTTATGAAACACTTGGCTGCACGTGTACCCACTCCCTAAATGCTGAACAATTCAGAAACAACCACTCATCTGGCAAAATTCGTGTTCAAATACTGTGGGAGATGGAAATAAAAGGAAATTCACTTACATGCTACCGCCGCATCCAGCAAAGGTGACGTCAGCAAAAGTCTTTTTTTTCTCCTTTTGTTTTTAAACATGCAGTGTCCTTCCACGTGTTCTCACCGTGAAGGATTTATGGATTATATGTGTATGTACTTAAGAAATTATTCAACAAATGTTTGAATAGAAAATTATGTAAAGAATACCTTCGATATGAAACAGCTCGCACAGTTAGTATTTATTGAGATGTGTTCCAGCCGTGCACATAGATTGCTTATGTTATATTGTATTCTATCCCAAGAAGCATGGGGCCTCATCACAAAATCGGTGGAGCGGTTAAATGCAGCCGTAATGCTATTATCGCGCATTTACCGCTCCGCCCCATCTCGATTAGGACGGAAAATGGGAATTTTACCTCCAGCTTTTTGCTGGAAGTCAAAATCACCATGTTCTGCCCGTTTTTGGTGATATTGTTGCAGCACTAATTGCGCCACTTCTAATAACGCCACAAAACCCCCCTTGGGTCTAATGGGCCCAACGGGAATGAGTATTTACCTCCCCACAGCAATACGGGATCCGACGCAAATTGCACTGGACCAAGTTGTGGTAACACATAGCGATGGGCGGTATCACGGCGCAATTAGTGCCGGGATACCACCCAATCCCTGATGAGGCCCTTGGTCTAAAGACTGGAGGGAAATCATAAATAATGGTAATTGCCCATTTTGTGCAAATTCAGTGAGACACCTGAGCATGTCTGTTTTTTATGCCCTAAATCAAATGCTATTAGGAGGTCAGACTTGAATAATTTCAAAATAAGAACTATTCATTCAGCAATCGTGCTATGCAGATCAACTGCCCACATAGATACAATGCGGCTGACTCATATGTGTATGCAGCCTGGCTACGAACAGAGCAATATGGGAAAGGAAGTCGTTATTAACATACGATGATTCATTGCTGTTAATTTGTACGTTTTAAGTAAGGAAACGTTACATTCCGCTTAATTTTGACAGAGTAAATAAAGCACATAAAACATGTAATTACATGGCCACAGTAGTGGCCATGTAGTTATGGTTAAGTTGGTGTTTCCATAGGAAGAGCACGTTTTGGGCAGCTTATAACTTCGCTCTCCCTGGACGAATCCTCAGTATTTGGGTCACTCTGAAAGTTTTTGCAAAGTTTGGTGAGGATTCGTCCAGGGGGGGCAAAGTTATAGGGGGGGTCCCAAAACTTTTTTGTTTCCCATAGACTGAATGGGAATTTTTTTTTGCTCGCGTCTACAGCCCAAACCGCTGGACGGATTTTCACCAAATTTGGACCAGGAGCAGCCGCTTTATCCCGAAAGCGTGCTTTTGCAAATTTGGTGAAAATCCGTCCAGTAGTTTTTTACAAAATGACCAAAAAGTAGGTAAAAAAAATTAGTGATATCTGTGTCCGCTTCGCGGACAAACTTCCCTGTTCGGTCCGCGGACAGTGTCCTGATTGGTCCATTGACTTGCGTGATGTCCACGGACATGCGACGTGTTCGCTGATTGGACGGCGTGGAGCGTAAAGCGCGTCAGATTTTTGGTAGCGCCCGCCATCTTGGATTCGCGGACGTCCGCGGACAGCGTGGTGAAACTTTGTTCAAAATTTGTATTTAGTAGAGTGTGTTGGTGTGTAGGAGTGTTTGGGGAGGGTGGGAGTGTATGAGATAGGATGAAACTTGTGTTTTTTTATGTTTTTTTATGTGTTAGACGTTCTTTTTGTGTTCGATTTGTCTGCGGACATCACAGGTGTTCTGAAATGTTCTAAATAAACTGAATGGGGGGTGCTTTGAGGACTCAATATGTGTCCGTTTTGTTCGCAAGCAAGCTGAAACTGTTCTAAGAACACTCGCAGTGTCCTGAAATGTTCGCAAATAAACAAAATGGGGGTGTCCTGAGGACGCTGTCCGTATTGTTCATTGTCAAGTTGAATGTGTTCTAAGAACACTCGCGGTGACCTGAAATGTTTGCAAATACACAAAATGGGGGTATTCTGAAGACATTGTCGAACACTCGCTGTGTCCTGAAATGTTCGCAAATATGAATGGGGGGTTGTGGCTGGCAAGTTGAATGTGTTCTAAAAACACTTGCAGTGTCCTGAAATGTTCGCAAATAAACAAAATGGGGGTGTCCTGAGGACGCTGTCCGTATTGTTCTCTGTCAAGTTGAATGTGTTCTAAGAACACTTGCGGTGTCCTGAAATGTTCGCAAATAAACAAGAAGGTGGTGTTCTGAAGACGCTTCTAAGAACACTCGTGGTGTCCTGAAATGTTCGCAAATAAACAAAATGGGTGTGTCCTGAGGACGCTGTCTGTATTGTTCTCTGTCAAGTTGAATGTGTTCTAAGAACACTCGCGGTGTCCTGAAATGTTCGCAAATAAACAAAATGGGGGTGTTCTGTGGACGCTGTCCGTATTGTTCTCTGTCACATTGAATGTGTTCTAAGAACACTCGCGGTGTCCTGAAATGTTTGCAAATAATCAAAATGGGGGTGTTCTGAAGATGTTTCTAAGAACACTCACAGTGTCCGGGGAATGTTCGTAGGGGGTGTCCTGAGGACGCTGTCCGTATTGTTCTCTGTCAAGATGAATGAATGTGTTCTAAGAACGTTGTCGTTCTGAAGACGTTGTCGAACACTCACTGTGTCCTGAAATGTTCGCAAATATGAATGGGGGGTTGTGGCTGGCAAGTTGAATGTGTTCTAAGAACACTCGCGGTGTCCTGAATAGTTCGCAAATAAACAAAATGGGGGTGTCCTGAGGACGCTGTCCGTATTGTTCTCTGTCAAGTTGAATGTGTTCTAAGAACACTCACGGTGTCCTGAAATGTTCGCAAATAAACAAGATGGTGGTGTTCTGAAGACGCTTCTAAGAACACTCGCGGTGTCCTGAAATGTTCGCAAATAAACAAAATGGGGTGTCCTGAGGACGCTGTCCGTATTGTTCTCTGTCACATTAAATGTGTTCTAAGAACACTCGCGGTGTCCTGAAATGTTCGCAAATACACAAAATGGGGGTGTTCTGCAGACGTTTCTATGAACACTCGCGGTGTCCTGGAATGTTCGTAGGGGGTGTCCTGAAGGCGTAGTCCGTATTATTCGCTGGCAAGTTGAATGTGTTCTAAGAACACTTGCGGTGTCCTGAAATGTTTGCAAATAAACAAAATGGGGGTTTTCTGAGGATGCTGTCCGTATTGTTCTCTGTCAAGTTGAATGAGAACTCTCGCGTTGTTCTGAAATGTTCGTAGGGGGTGTCCTGAAAACGCTGTCCATATTGTTCACTGGCAAGTTGAAAGTGTTCTAAGAACACTCATACTGTCCGCGGATATTGAAAGTTTCCATAGACCATATTTGAAATGTTTGACTCTATGGATGTGATATGCTGCGGTGGTTGTGGCCAGGGCATAGAGTCTTGGGTGCATGTGCCATTTGCCATGCACCCAAGACTCTATGCCCTGGCCACAACCACCGCAGCATATCACATTCATATTTGCTTATAACTTTGGGTGAAAAACAAATGTATAAGGAACAAAGGTATTAGATACTATGGATGTGATATGCTGCGATGGTTCTCCTTATTATTGTACACTTACTGTTTGGTCTAGTAACCGGAGTACACGTATTTCTTGTTAATTTCTGTGATAAAAGAAAATAGCATGTTAGTATCAGTATTTTGTAATGACATATTACATTGTATAATCAACATACTTATTTGTTTTTGGACCCTCATATTTAGTAGATTACAAATCAGAGTGCTGTGCAATTTGCTCAGTTTCTGTATTTGTTGCTAAAATCATTGGGTCTGTGGGAGAAAAAAAAATCCATGTTGGATTAAAAAAAAACTTTTTCTGTTATGCTACAGTTTATTTGTTTGTTTTCAGTGTTCACTTGTTGTTTCTGGCTAATACTTTATACTTTGGCTTGTTGCATTTTTTTGGAGCAGTAACATATTATTTATTTGTTTGGATATTATAAAATTTTGGAGCAGTTAGATACCAATTGGCGTATTCTAACTTTCTATTTTTTGATATATTTTAGTGGTATTGATTTATCTATTTGGATATTGTTAAATTTTGGGACAGTTAGATACCAATTGGCGTATTCTAACTGTGTATTTTTTGGTCTAATGTAGTGGTATTCATTTATCTGATTAGTTGTTGTAGAATCTTTGAGCAGTTAGATAGCTTTTGGAGTATACTAACAGTTTATATTTTTTTAACACAAGTTTACCTAGGGTTTAAATACAGTTTAGTTATCAAATTTTTGTTTTAAGAACATCAAATAAGCGTTTGTAAGATTTGCTGTTAATCTCTGCTTTAGAGATCAAACCATCCACATTTCTTTTTCATATATGCAGTGTAGCCCTGAATTCGCTGTGGCTCCTGCGTGGTAGATTATACCTATTGTTGTGAAGGTTTTCTTACCAAGTGATATTTGACCATGTGTGAATCCAGTCAGCTTGCAGTTGTTTTTGGTACCATCTGCATTGTAACGTAGAAGCATTAGTATTATGTATTTACTATGTGTTTGTATTACTAACGTGGAGCGATTATCTGAATTGCAGGTAGAGCATAATCTACCATGGTTTGCATTTTGTACAAGTCGCTGAAATGGAATGGATTCACAATTTGGTATTGATATATATATATGAAGCGTTCATTGGGGATTTCTTCTTGTGTCACATTGTTGCAGCGAGTGCATGTATGTTTCCACATGTATGAAATCTGAAAGATTTCATTTATAGGTATGTTTTTGTTTTCCAGTACTTGTAGTAAGTACATTAGAAATTCTTGGGGATCTTCCTGTGAGTTTAAAGTGAATTTCACCATTCCAGCACAGTAGTCCAATTGTTGTCGTATTCCATATCAGGATTGTTTGCTTCATTTCTGTGAAGTACTAACATTTGCAAACACAATGGGTCTGTACTGTGTAAGTAAATGTTGTCAACAATTGGTGGTAATTGAAATAGAATATTCATTGCTACATTTGCATAGCAACTTACACCAACTATATTTGAGAATTTAAATGGTCCAGGTAGTTCTGTATCTAACTGCTTTTTTTGGAGTTTGTCTTCCTTCTTTAAAGAAGTACCTGGTTTACTTTCCCTAATTGATTGTTTTTTGCTTGTGGTACTTGATGAAGTATTAGTTTCTTTTACTCTCTTTGGAGGATTTGCAGTGACATCCTGTTGCATTTCTGTTTGATTTATTTTTCTTTTATAACGTTTTACTTTTTGTGGAACAGAATATGTGTTTAGGTGGGCGGTGTATATTGAGCGAAGTCTATTGTATTCTAAAATGCAAGGAATATCAGCGTTTATTTTACTTGCATCAAAGTTGATTAGAAATAGACTGTTAAGTGTATGTAAGCATGATAGTGCTACGTAGCTCATGCCTTCTTTAAAGACTGTGTTACCAATATCTATCATTGCTTTGTCTAGGGTAAGACCTTATGATTTATGAATCGTGACTGCATATGCAAGAGTTAGAGAAAATTGTTCTCTGCGCACATACATATCTTTGAAGAGAAGGAATCTAGCTGTTGAGCGTCCTATCCTTTTTACTTCTGAAAGTTTGACAAAGAGTATATTGACAAACTGAATTTTGTTGTCGCGTGGGTATGTTTGAAAGCCAACAACTGTACCCAGTGCTCCATTAACTAGTCCTTGGTCCACGTCAAGGTTACGTTTAAGCATTACTCTCTAATTTAAGGATAATTTTAATATCTTTTCTAAGCCTGCTGTGTTTGAGATTGATTTTTCTAAACTATTTAGTCTTGTTGTGCTTTGGTCACACATGGGTAGTGTCATACCATGTACATCTAGTTTGTCTGTGGCGCTAATTTCCATGATTGGTTGCATTTCTTTACTTAGCATGATTTCATTGAATTTGAAACAGCTTGCAAGAGTTGGCATTAAGGCCATACACTTGACATTTTTGAGGGCTAATTGTTCCATAACATCTGTAGCACATGCATTATCGCCATAAAGTGCATTAATGTGCCGGGTTTTCAATATTGCTTCTGCTTCTTTAGAAAGTATACCAACTCTGATACTTTTTAAAATGTTGGTTTAAGTGAGATCTGCAGATTGCCGCATGTTTTCTGTTAATTCTCTGTATTGGAAATGTTGCCAAAGGTTGACATTTCCAATGCTGCCAACAGTTTTACGGCAGAGTTTGTGTCCTAATGTTTTAAAAATAGGCTCACCTTTTACTGGTGTTAATTGAAGCAGATCTCCAAAAACAATAATGTGTTTTCCCGCAAAGAGCTCTTCATAGTCTGTTTTGAGTACTTCTTGTAATCTGAGGTGAATCAAAGCTAACATCGGGTTGGGGACCATGCTCACTTCATCTATTAGTAGCATTTTCATTTGTTTCAATACTCTGCGTAGTTCCATTGCAGCTTCTGCAGAAAGTTTGTAATAGTCTAATTTGTTCTGGTGTTCTACTGGTAATAGTAGTAATCGGTGTAATGTAACACCACCTATGTTGTAGGCAGCTAAACCTGTGGGGGCAGTGACAACAGCTGACAGTTTGTTGTTTGTCAATTGTTGAGGGAACTTACTAATGATTTTGATTAGGAATGTTTTGCCAGAACCAGCTTCACCACTGACGTACAGTAGTATAGGTTTATAATTATGGCAGGAACATTCTTTATTTTCATGTTTTACACCATGTGCAATTTGTTTTATTACTTCTTGAAAAATGCTACGTTGCTCATTGTTTAGTTTTGATTGTAGTATAGTTAAGTCTTCTTTATCTTCATACTGACACATGCTGTTTTCTACTTCTATCATAGCTAATTCTGCCTCATTTATTATTAGTGGTTCTCCCAGTGGTTCTTGGCTTCCTGTTACAGAAGGTTGACTACTGTCAGGAGTGTCCTTATCTAGTTGGGCTTGGAGTTCTTCTTCGTGTTGCTGTTCATTGTGCAACATTGTTTTGTACTGTGTAAAGTTTACATCAGTTATAGTGCTGTCATTTGCTTTGAAAGTATCCTCATATGAGTCATAGTTATCTAGTATGTGTCCTTCTTTTCTCCATGGTTTGAAGAGTTGTAGCAGGGACATGTAATATACTTCTTTATGTTGTGGAGTCTTTAATGACAATTTGATATGATTAATTAAATTTGGTTTAGTGAGTTTAACTAAGCTGCCTTCACAGTTTGTCACTCTATATTTACCTTTTTTTTCATCAGGTTTCATATTATTTTTGTATGTGTAGTTTTGGGCTATGTGCTATAGACACATGTTTTCTAAAGTATTACTTCTGTTTAGGTAGTATGTGTCCAATAAATTGTTTTTTAAAATGTCTTGGCTGTTGGGATCACGTTTGGCTATTGTTTCTATATCTTCATATGATTTTAGAACTTTTTTTCTAGATTTAGCTGGACCAAGACTTAGCCATACTATATTTTCAGATTTACCATACAATGCAGTACCAGTTAAACGATCAGCTGCTTCATATGATCCACATTCTCTATGGGTGAGCATTTTTATGCCCAAGCTGTATAATTTCTGAGACACTGTTTTATCTGATGACAGGTCATTCCAGAGGTCTTGGAGCTCTGTCTTTTCTGCTATAGCTAAGTATGCTGTGACATATCGTGCAACTGCAGTAGAATTGTCTGCAATGTACTGCACATCTATGTTGGCATTCCATAAGTGGGCAATGATTGCATTATAATCATTGATATATTTTTCTTCTTCTTTTCTTTTTATGTAATATGTATTTTTAGGTGATGTACATTTAACACCATGTCTAACTGAAGACATGAGGTTGTTCACTTGACCTGTATTTGTAACTGGTCTAGGAAAACCAAATCGGCATTTGGTGTAGTATTTCCCTTTGTTTTTGTATTTGCGACAACAATATTTTCCACATTTGTGTCTTTGAAATTGTAAAACTTGTGCATGAAGATCACTATTTGTGGCTTCTAATGGAGTTTCACAAGTGACATATTTTTCAATAAACTGTAAAACAGTGGCATCACTGTCTTGACCAAATTTAGGAGCATCTTTAATCCATAAAAGCATGTGGATATGTGGTGCTCCTCTGGCTTGGTATTCTTTTCTCCAAAAGAAGTGTTGCACTTCTCCAAGGGGAGGAACAGTTTCATTACAAATAAAATGTAGCATAGCAATGAAGCGATGGTGAAAATATCTTGAAACATTAACAGGATCCAAAGAACACATTTCTCCAGGTGTTAGTATATCTATGTTTGTTTTGTTTTTATTTGATATGCGTAGGAAATCATGTAAATCTTCCCATGCATATTCTGCACAACTTAATGTAACAAACCAAGTGGGTGGGCCAAGGTTTCTGATCATACAACGTACATCTCCATGACGTCGCAACCAGTACTCTTTAGTACCACACATATTTGCTAATAGATTTGTAATATTTGATAGTAAAACCTCATCCTTTTGTTGCACTTTTTCTAATAATTGTGTAGCTGTCATATTTTGAAAGTGTGATCCTGATTTTAATATGTGTGCAACTCCGTAACATAAAGTTGCTAGTTCACTTTCAAAGAGTAGGTAGAATATGTATTCCACATTTTGTCTAAATCTGGGATCTGCAGAATACATCCGTAATGAGCGGTATTTTGAAGCTGATATTTGAATAGGTCTATCATCATACCTTCCTCCTTTGCCAGTAGGAAAGAGTAGAGGAAAAGCACGTGCTTCTATACTTTTTTCCCATATGCTGGTTGGCGATCCTTTTGTTTGACGCAATTGGTACTTTTCAAGTACATCTTCTATGGTATTATTAGAGTGCAAAGGATGAATTGTATAATGGTCTAAAGTATTTGATATTGTAGCAGGATCTAGTAGCTCAAATTGACCAGCTTCTTGTGTTTCTTGAATTATTTCACTTGTATCTTTCAAGTTTTCTTCAATATTAACTTCTTTGTAATATTCATTATTCTCTTTAAGATATTGGAAGGCTTGTCTAACTTTATGTAAATCTACCAGCTGTTGCCATATTTTTTTGTCTTTTATAGGTACTCCATTTACTAAGATAATTAAAGATTGCTGCATTGGACGTTGCACTCCTAGAGTATGCCACATTTTCTTTTAGATCTAATGGTAAATAAACTACTTTTCCACGAATGCCTTTACCAATTCATAGGGAGGTAATTTTGCTGTTTTTGGTTGAAGGCGCATTATTGCTTGAAATTGGTGTACTGTTTGAATTATGATCCTCTCATATAAATTAAGTTGTTGTAGGGGTTTTGGTACTGGGTATAATTCCAAATTAGTTGTGATAGCACGTGAAGGAGTTTAGTTGTTGTGAAGTTTTGTAGTGCAGTAACTGCAAAGTATTAAGGGGTCAGTTATTTCGTATTTGTTTTCTGCTACAAGGTAGAGAGCTAATTCAAACCATTCAGAATCTTCATTGTCTTCTATTTTGTATGATAGGTCTACAGATTTTGTGTTACTTTTATAAAAAGTTCTACGGCAACATACACATACATGGTTTGGTACTTCAGCTGATGTACTTTTAAATTTTAGTAATTCTTTTTTGTATGTGTTTAGCAAAAGGTTGCCATGTGTAGAATTGTTGCTTAATTGGTTTAAAGCTATTTCATTCTGTAAATGGCTTTCACTTCCTAAATATTATTTCTGGATATAGTCAATTTCTTCAAGTAGGTCTTTTGCTGTACCATGTAGAAGGATGTTATTTAAATTTGCTATTGCTAAAGCAGGACTTTTAGCATAATACAGTTTATAGACTAGATTTCTTATAGTTGAATGATGTGTTGTTATCCTTTTGACATCATGGAAAGTGGTTTTACAAGTAGGTCTTGTAATGCAGGCCAATGAGTGTCCTTGTAGTCCTGTGTGCTTGCGCACTGGACAGGTATCCATATTTTGCAGTAATTTAATTTTGATTTTGTCTTTGCTTTTTACATATTTATTGAGGAATTGGCGTAAAGATTTGAAACATTGTTTGGGAATGTTACGCATTGACGTGCATGGCCATTTGTACACTAGATGTTCTGATTCAGTTGAATGGAGGGGTAATTCTAAGTTTTCAGGGCATATTTTTGTAAAGAGTACTTCTTGTTCCATTATGGTATTATTCACTTTTTCATAACCTCGACCACTACTATGTATGGCAGTGGTCTTCAAACTTTTTTGGCCAGGGCCCCCCTGAGCAAAATTTGGGCAGGTCGGGACCCCCCAGAAATGCCAAATGGACAGTATATATTGCGTGCCGTCACCTGCTCCCATCAAAGTCGCTGGGCTCCCTCATCCCACTCCTACCCAGTCGCTGGTCTCTCCCCACCCCATCACACACCCAGGGCTCTCCCCACTCTGCTCCCATCACTATCCCCTGGTTCCCGCCCATTGTGCTCCCACCATAGTCCCTCGGTTCCCCCATCCCGTTCCCAACACAGTCTGAGGGCCAGTGGCGGCTGGTGAATCTTTTTTAAGTGGAGGGGCATTAAGGGGAGGTTCGGGGGGGTTTCCCCCTGTGAATTTTTTTTTAAATAATAGGTTAAAATGTTGCATTGTAGAGCATACTTTTAACAAAAAATGGGTAAATAGCCAAACAGTTTGCAATTGTTGCTGGGAGTCCAGGGGGCAGGCATTGATATTTTATTTCTATCGCGCTCGTACACAAGTGTTTCAGAGCGTGACAAGGCAAGGGAGGGGAACAGAGGAGAATAAAACAGCGATCTTACTAGGCCCAGTGACATTGAGAACGCGCAAGTGTGAGGGGAAAAGTGCATGGAAGGGGGGAGAAGTGGAAAGTGCGAAGCAGAGGAGAAACAGATAAATAACAATAAATAAATAATAAAGGCAACAAACAGTGGTAGTGCAGCCAGCAATTTGCAAGTGCTACGTTTAAGGCAGCAGACAGGGTAGGCCTGATAAGTGCAGGAAGAAAGATGGTTCTCCTCAAGTTTTAGAGTGGCAGGGCGCTGTTCCAGAGGGAGGCCCCAGCCGAAGACGGAGATCTACCCCCAGCTCGTTTCTTTGATAAACGACTGACCCTGAGGGAGTTGGAGGTAGAGGAGTGAAGAGCTCGAGAGGGGAGGTATTTGCGGAGGAATAGCTGAAGGTATTTTGGACCCAGGCCCCAGAAAGCCTTGTGGACAAGGCAGAGGGTTTTGAATGATAGATGTCCGGTAAAAAGATACCATCCCTGTCCCCTGGGCCCCACTGGTCCTAACACAATGAACATGATTATGTGTATATGCAAGGCGCTGCACATTCATACAGCAATCACTCTATCATTCACATGAGCATCCATCACCATACACTCACTCATAACGCATCCATACACATGTTTAAATAAAAACAATGAACATAAACGTACCTTCTGCATTGGCCTGTGTGTGGGTGCTGAAACGGCCTGCTCCAGCTGCTCTGTCCGTATATGCGAGGAGGCGCAGGAGCTCCCCCTCGGACATACAGACATGCAGTGCCCCAGCCAGCATTTCCAATGAGCTATGCAATGCTGGCGAAGCAAAACGCCCCAGCACTTGCATGTCTCAGTGAGCATGTGCGGCTGGGGAACTAAACTGAACTGTCAAAGGGAAACAGTGTTTCCCTTTGACAGTTCAGCCAGCCCAGGAGCACTCCATTAGCTGGATAAAGCAGCTGAGGGAGTGCTCACTGTTTCACTGGGCTGGCTCCTTAGCTCCTCCATAATGGGTGAGGGGCCACTGGGTGGGCGCCTCTTGCCATTATGGATGAGCCGCCAGGCTCGGACAGGCCTATAGGGCAATGCCTGTACCAAAAATGTAAAATGCTAGTTTGGGCCAATCAAAATGGGCCACCATTTTGGCCAATGTGGACCATTTTGATGAGTTACTTAACTATGCAGTTAGTAATGTTGATCATTGTTGCTGAATATATCACAATTTACTTACATTTTAACACAAAGCACCCCTTTGGGTACTATTGAAACAGTGGGCTTCATAACTACTCTGGCGGTAGCTGTGCCGGTAAAACCGGCACGGCTGCCACTGGAGTTGCATCCGGGTCTGGCACCCGCGAATGTGCAATTACTAGGTCATGCCGAGTTAGGCGGACATGATAATTGCCCTTTCGAAGGTGCCGGTAGATCCCCATTCCCATTTGAGCCCCATATGGCTCAAATGGGAATGGGGAGCTCGGATGCACCGGCACCATTAATAACGGTGCTGGTGCATCCGACGAGCTGAGGTCAGACCTGGCGGGGGCTGTCAAGCACCCACGAGCACAACTCTTACTATGGCGGAACGGTAGCAACGGTGCCGGTAGCTTACCAGCACCGTTGTTACTGGTCCGCATAGTAGTAATGAGGCCCAGTCTGTGACTAAAGGAAGGAATATCCATTTACAACTGTGGGCCACTTTTTCATTGTTGCCTGAGACAGTTTCATGCTTCAGCCCGCCCATGTGGGCCACCCCTGCCCATTTCTTCCAATCTAAAAAAAAAAAAAAAAAAAAAAAATCTTTTTTCATGCTGAGCTCTCAGGGCCCCCCTGGGATGGGATGCACCCGCGGACCCCTAGGGGGTTGCGACCCACAGTTTGAATACCACTGATGTATGGCAATTGCTTTTGTTTGCTTTTGTTTGTACGCTTCTTCATTAAAATATGGTTCTGTGCTCGTAGTGGGATTCCATTCACCTCCATAGATACTTAAGAAGTTCTTTCTGTTCACATTTCGCTTATTGAGAAGTCTTTTTTGTAATTTAGTTATTAGTTTTGTTAGTGGTTTCATTTTGTTTAACAGTAAAATAAATAACTTTCTTTTGAGAAGAATTGCACTGTCCATCAACGCTTCTAAGATTAATTTCCTATGATAGGTTCTAAGCATTGAACCTGATTTCTCTCCTGTTTTTATAAGATTTTGAAGGACTTTATGACGGTACATTTTGGCTAAAATACTTTTCTTGGTATGCTTACTTTGCACTATATTAAAATTTAAAGAAGTAGTTTTATCTGTAGTGATAGCTGATTTTCTGTTAATTGTTTTTTGGTTTGTTTTACATTTTGATAGAGGAGGCAAAGTTTTTGTACTTGAAACTTCTTATGTTTGACTAAATGACTGTATTAGCTGTTTTGTTTCAGCTTTTTTTACAAATTCTGCTAGAGATGGATGCTTATGTTGGACACTTTTATTTTCATTTGCTCTACTTCTGCGTTGCTTTCTACGGACTTGACTTTTGGTAGGCATTCTTTAGGGTCTTCTGAAAAAAATAAAGAAGGTATGGGTTGGGGTGTTCTGCAATGTATGTGTTCTGTGTGCATGAGTGTTTGAGTAAAATGATAAAGATGTATGTAATGGTGTGTGATTGTGCATTGGGAACTACAACTAGTAGGGATAGGTATTCTTGAATTTATGTGTTACTAAACTGGGGTTCAGATGACAAAAAACAGTAAGGTAGCGGTGTGGAAAAGTACAAATAGTAAATCTAATGTATACAATTAAACAGTTGTTTGTTCTATAATATGAAAATTGTAGCGGTTCAGTTGGGTAATTTGTGTGTCCAAAAATAGGAATTTGTGGCCCATTCTGGCTGTAAATCGCTGTTTAAGACATAGAGATTTTTGGACAAAATGGTACACAATCTCTATTTTTAGGCACAGAAATAGCTTGTATTAACTTTACAGTATGTTTGAGTAATGATACAAATATTATGGTGATATTCTACTTACTTTGTTTCTTAAATTAACAGGTAACTTCTTAGTTCTTCTTTGTTCTTCGAATTCGGCTGCTTCTTTTCAGGAGACTGGTTTTCACTGCAATTGTAAAAGATTCAAATTAGTAATTTTGTTTGTATATAGCGCTGTTTTTAATTTAGATATTGATTTCTTTAATTGAAATCCTCAGCGCCTTCTTCAAAACCATTAAACAAATTTATTTACATAAGATACATTGCATCAGTTCAGTACATATGATATGTTCTTAATGAACAAATGTATTGAATGACTAACTGTAGCAAAAAAATATCTTTACTATGTCTTGTGAAATTTATAATATACCAGTGAATATCACTATTTCTGTAACTAAGCTGTTCTAGGTAATAGCGCCTCAATGTCATGTCTAAATTAAAGTAATTAAGTTAATAAATAAATAAAAACAAAAAAATATGAAATTGTATAAGTATTTTTTTAAAGATTTAAACATTGTGCTTGCATGCAATTTTGTTTGAATATATGCAGTCTATATATTTCATTTAAAAAATGTTAGTTTAACATGATTTGAGTGTGTGTGTATGAAGAAAGTAAATAGTATAAAGGTTTATAAGTAATAGTTGATTTTAGGAAATTGAAAAAATACAGTAAATTCATTTTACAGATTACACAAGCTAAAAGTCTGTTTGAAAATGTGTTCATCTACGGTACAGGAAATATGCATACCTGAAGTTTGTGTTCATGCATATGGATATCCATGGAGCTGCAAGTAGAAATATTGGAAACTTGTACAGTGTTTCTGGTAGATGGTGCTTGCCAATGATATAACACTTGTACTCAGAGAGATTCACAGTACATTTGCAGTGCTGATCTATGATGATGCAGTTAGATGTAGAGGTCTTGAATGTGATTGGTGGATGAACATGTGACTTTTTAGCTACATCCAATGAGTGAATGGCAGAGAGAGTGAAGTGGAAATGGTAGAAGGGCTTTTCATGTTATGATATGTCCGCGGACATGGTGGTAGTTCGCGGACATCAGGAGTTACATCCGGGGATTTTTGGGTTCAGAAGTCATGCAAATGAGAATGAGTACTGAAAGGGATTGGTCAGGAAAGTTTAGTGGGTGTGTTGTGCTAGAAGAGAGTTTCTCATATACTGTTTTTGCTGAGAGAACAACAGATAGCTATGTCTGTGTGTTTTAGGAAAAAGATTGTATGGATTTTGGGAGATACATGGATATATTGGTTGAAGGTGCATGCAGAAAGCTGTGGAGTAGAGGTAGATCTTGGATTCCCACATGTGGAAGTACACTGGCATGGAGTACGTGGAAGGAAGTGGTTGGACTTGCTACCTCTCTGTGCTACTTTGGAGACAGAGCAACATCCAGACATAATTGTAATTCATTGTGGAGGGAACAGTTTAGGACATGTGACTGGAATTTGTTTGCAATTTGCTATGAAAGAAGGACTTGGGAAGGTAATGGACATGTTTCCTAATTCTCAAGTGATATTTTCATGGATTGCGCAGAGAAAAATGTGGCTACGTTCTTATTCATTTGGTCCACAAATGGAAAAAGCAAGGCGCAATGTTAATAAAACTGTTTGGGCCTTTCTAAAAGATTTTGGCATGTCTTCTTTTCACAATGAAAATATTCTGTTTCGTAGTATAAACATTTTTCGCAGAGATGGAGTCCATCTTACTTATGGTGGCAATTAGATTTTTCTGAGAAATGTACAAAATGCGTTGCGACCTTTTTTGGAATTACAACATCCATTTTGAAGTAGGTGTTAAGCATTTATAATTTTTGACTTACAAACACCTCCCAAAGGCTCTTTTCAGAGCCACCACTTCCTCCTAGAGAAAATTGCAATGTTTGTGATAGGGTAGCAACCCAATTTTTTAAATGTTCGCGAACTGTCCGCAGACTTCTAAAAAATACAAAGGGCCCTGCTTCATTTATTTTCACTTCTATTTTTTAACTGTAAAAGGCGGCTCGAAAAGAGCCTTATTTTTTTTTGATTTTTGATATTTTGTATTTTTTTGTTTTTTTATAGGCGACACACTAGGAGAGGAGGGGAAAGGAAGGTAAAGGGGGGTACACCAACCACAGGGATAAGAAAGGGTGAGCTGAGATAGGAAGATGTAGAGTGGGTTTTATTTGGGTAGTGAGCTGATCTTCTCGTGCTCTGAGACGATAGTCTCAAAAGCACTACAAAGTCGCTCCCCCCTGCAGAGTACTGTGTCACAGTACATACATACAACTGTGACCCTCGAAAGGTAAGAGTCATCAGCATTCTGTATGGCCTGTGAGGCAGCTTGAGGAAGACGCTGGCCCACAGAGGTGGTCCTTGTGGTGACAGGATCAGAAACAGAGGATGAAGGAGAGGAAATCAACCTGCTACGTTCTTCGCAAGGTACAACACTGCGAATAGCCCCAGAGTGAAATTACCTCAGGTGTCGCTTCATAGTAGTGGTCCCAAAGCTGTACTTACTGTGCTTCCCGCGACTGAGTATCATTTTGCACTCATTGCAGGTAACACGGTTCGCACGAGCCTTAGGACCATTCTATCAGGTTTATCAGACTGGGTGGGTAAGTTTTCCAATACCTCGGTTATGTCTACCTCTTCACTCAAACACAGAGCATCTCCAAATTCTCCCTCCTCCTCACCTGATGTAGAAGAGTAGTCCAACCTCTTCCAACGAGTGCGATGTCCGTGAGTCTTGCTCTTCTTAAGTAGGTAAGGCCGGCCTCGGAAGGAAGCCACTGTGACCTCGGAAACGGGTCAACAGAGACTCACCTCCGCGACAGACAAGACGGAGTAGGGGAAAAGCCTTAGCGGCACAAAAACCCCTGTGGATGATGATCCCAGCGATCCGGAAGCAGAGAAGGGCAAGCGTCCAAAGGTAGAAGTCCGAATCAGACGCAGACAGAGCTGGGAGATGCAGGAGAGAGCGGAGGGAACCGGGAGGGAGAGAATGGTCAGCTGGAACAGGAGGAAATGGCAAGGGGAGAAGGAGAGTCCGGAGGGAGGCAAGAGAGAGAAAAAGGAGGAAGCCAAGAAAACTAGGCAAGGAAAGGGCGGAACACCGCCAAGGGAAATAACAAGGAGCGTGACAACGAAGGGTAGCAAGAAAGTTGCAACGTGCCGAGCCGCCGAAAGTGGAAGGAATAAATACACAAGGGGGCGGCCATATTGGAAAGAACTAGACCGTCAATAGACAATTAGGGAGGAGACATGACGGCACAACACGTTGGCGGCCATGTTTCCACCTGTTCCACAACTGCCAGGAACTCGCGGTTGTGACAGTATGCCCCCTTCCAAGGTGGCTCCCTCCCGGCTTGCTGGTATAGAGCCTATGAAACTGTCGCAACAAACGGGGAGCATGTACATGAGGCCGGGGTTCCCAGGTATCTTCAGATGAAGGATATCCTTTCCAATGGATTAGATATTCAAGGCGTCCTCTGTGGTACCGGGAGTCTCGGATGCGGGAGACTTCATACTCATCCGAGATGGGACCCGGTAGGATGTGTAGTTTGGGAGTCTTCTGCTTCCGATCGTCCGACACAAAAGGGCGCAATTGGGAGGCATGAAACGTCGGATGAATCCGACTAAGGGTTCCTGGTAATTTAAGACGATAGGCCACTGGGTTGATTTTATGCAGTATCTCAAAGGGTCCGATGTATCGAGGAGACAACTTAGAAGGACGGACCCAACGAGGCAGGAACTTTGTCGACAACATAACTTTGGACCCCTGCTCCCATGCCGGTACTTGGTTTTGGTGTCGGTCAGCCTGTTGTTTGTTCCGGATGTTGGCCTTTAGGAGGCTTTGTTTTGCTGTGTTATGAGCTTCCTTTATTTCGGCCAGGGAGGTTTCAATGGAGGGTATAGGAGTCTCAGGCCAAAAGACAGGTACTATAGATTGAGGGTTGAAACCGTAAGTACAATAGAAAGGGCTAAACCCGAGGGCATCATGAACTGAGTTATTGTAAGTAAACTCTGCGGTGGGGAGTAGGGATACCCAGTTGTCTTGAAGCTGGTTGACAAAACATCTTAGGTATTGTTCCAGGGTACCATTTAGCCTTTCCGTCTGTCCGTTTGTTTGTGGGTGGAAACCTGAAGACAGAGCCCTCTCGATGCCTAGCAGTTGACATAATGCAGTCCAGAACTTAGAGGTGTATTGGCTACCACGGTCGGACACGATCTTTTTGGGAAGCCCGTGTAGCCTGAATATATCCTTGAGAAAGACCTCTGCCATGACTGAAGCCGAAGGTATTTTAGACAGGGGTGAGAAATGAGCTAACTTGGAGAAAGAGTCCACTGTCACCATGATACACGTACACCCTTGAGAACTGGGTAGGTCCACGATGAAATCGGTCGAGATGTGCTTCCAATGACCCAGAGGGATCTGGTCCTGTTGAAGCAAGCCGATGGGTCTTTGTGTGGAGTGTTTGTTTTGCATGCAGATCAAGCAGGTCCAGAGGTAAATTTGAGTGTCCGCTCTCATGTTGGGCCAATAGAATGATCTTCTGAGAAGATCCAGGGTGCCCCGCAGGCCTCGATGACCTGCTACCTTAGAGTCGTGGCACCACCGAAGAGCTTGCCGACGGAGGGCTTGTGAGGGAAGGATTAGTTTACCCTGCGTGAAGTATAGACCGTCCCTCTCGTCAACAGGCAGCTTGCCCATGGACAAGGTTGATCCTTCCGGAGAAAGCGATGCTTCTCTGACCTCTTCCAGGAATGAGGATACCGTGGAGATGATCTTGGTATGAGGAAACATTCATTCCTTTCGGTAAGTAGGAGATATCTCCTCTTTACGAGACAGAGCGTCAGCAATCTGATTTTGAGAGCCGGGGATATAGGTGATGGAAAAGTGAAACTGAGCAAAGAAATGTGCCCATCTGGCTTGACGAGTGTTAATACATTCTTGTTGTTGCAGTATTTGAAGATTCTTATGATCGGTGCGAATCAAAAAAGGATGTAAACTTCCCTGGAGCAGATGTCTCCATTCCAAACAAGCCAATTTCTTGGCCAGCAGTTCCTTCTCGATAACGGAATAGTTCTGTTGGCTAGGACTCAGTGTCTTAGAATAGTAGGCTATGGGATGTTCCAGGCCCTGGTTGGTTTGGAGGAGAACAGCTCCCACAGCTGCAGCCGAGGCGTCAGTTTCCAAAACAAAGGGTAAACGTTGGTCGGGCTGTCTTAGAATGGGTGCGGTACAGAACCTGTTCTTTAAACGGGTGAAACTGTCTTCGGCTTCGGTAGACCACTGGAAAGGCGTGGAGGACTTCTTTAACAATGCGGTGATTGGGAGAGTGAGTCTAGAAAACTCAGGGATGAACTTCCGATAGAAATTTGCCAGACCTAAGAACCTCTGAATATCCTTGACCAAAGAAGGAGAGGACCAGTCAAGTATGGCTTCAACCTTCTTGGGGTCCATGGTGATCCCTTCTTTAGACAGGATAAAACCCAGATAGGATACGGAGGATTGGGCGAAAGAGCATTTCTCCGGTTTGACCAAAAGGTGGTGTTGCTGCAGCCGGGTAGTACTTCCCTTACCTGGAGGGTATGCTGTTCGGTCTGGCGGGAGAAAACCAGGATGTCATCAAGATAGACCACAGTGTTCAGACCCAACAGATCCGAGAATATGCGGTCCATAAACCTCTGGAAAATGGAGGGAGCATTCACTAGTCCAAAAGGCATGACCTGATATTCAAACAAGCCAAAGGGAGTGAGAAAGGCCGTCTTCCATTCATCTCCGGTCCTGATTCTGAGCAGATGGTAGGCATTACGTAAATCAAGTTTAGTGAATATCACTGAACCCTGGATCGTCTCCAAGATCTCTGAGATTATGGGCATGGGATATCTGTCCTTGATGGTCAACTGGTTTAGGCCTCGGTATTCGATACATGGCCTTAGTTCTTTGGAACCTCTCTTGGGTATAAAAAACAAAGAGGCCCCTGCAGGTGATCGGGATGGTCGGACAAGACCATTGGCTAAATTTTCATCCAGATAACGACGAAGTACTTCTTTTTCAGAAATAGAGAGGGGATACATCCTGCCAAAGGGAACCAAGGCCTGAGGGATGAGATCAATTCTACAGTCCTCCGGACGGTGGGGCGGTAGCTCTTTGGGTTGGTGTTCTTCAAAGACCGAAACAAATTCCTTAAGGCAGCCCGGAATACAATGGATGGAGCACCTTTCTGTGGCACATACAGTCTTGACACTCTCAAACAAGGGTCCCAGTAGACACTTCTCTTGACAGTAGGTGGAATGGAAGCTCAAGAGGTTCCTCGTCCAGTCAATGGTGGGATTATGCCTTCGGAGCCAGCCAATTCCCAATATAATCAGAAAATGGGCAGCGCGGATGATGTCGAACTTCAATGTTTCCAAATGTTGCTGGATAGAAACAAGCACGTCCTCCGTGGTGTGAGTGATAAGACCGGAGCACAGAGGGGTACCATCTACTCCCTCTACCTTCTGGTCTTCTTCTTTGGCGATTATATGTAGGTCCACCTTATCGGCCCATAGGGTGTCCAAGAAATTCCCCGCAGCAACACAATCTAGCAGAGCCTGGGTCTTGATCTCCTTTCCTCGGAACTGGAGCAGAACCGATATCACCATTAGGCGGTGATCCTCAGTGGACTTGGCGGTGGTTACAGAAAGTGTAGTGTAGGAACTGGAAAAAGCCCTGCGGTAGTCTGTCCTGTCGGCTACCAAGGGCGTTCGTTTCCCGACCGTCTGGGGGGTACTTCAGAACAGTCCCTCAGGAGGTGAGTGGCCGAGCCACAATACAAACAGAGGTTACCATCCCTTCTCCTCTTCTTTTCTTCCGCAGTTAGGGGTGCTCTGGTAGTTCCGATTTGCATAGGTTCTTCTCTGGTGAGAGGACGGGTAGCAGATGAGGAGGTAGAAGGATGCGTTTCCAGGGAAGGACCGAGATCATGGGTCTTCCTTCTTTCATTCTTCCGTTCTGTCAAATGGAAATCAATTCGCACCACAGCCTTTAGGAGGTCAGAGAACGAGTCAGGGCGAGGCATCCGGCCTAGTTCATCCTTTAGCTCCTCTCTCAGACCCCTTCAAAATATGGTGTACTGTGCCTCCTCTTGCCAGCCGGCCTCAGCCGCTAACCTCTTGAAAGAGGAGATATAGGAGAGCAGGTCTGAACTTCCTTGACGCACATCCAGAAGGTCTTCACTCGCTATGTGAGCGCTTTCGGTGCGGAGGAAAGACTGCTTTAATAAATCCTTGAATGCTGCGTAGTTCTGAAGAACTGGGTCAGATTGAGAGACTAAGGGAGTGGCCCATGCCAAAGCATTCCCTGTCATGTGAGTAATCATGAATCCCACCTTAGTATGGTCTGTGGCAAAGGCGTGCTGTCTGAAGGCGAAATTAATGTTTCAGGCTTCTAAAAATTCTTTAACCTTCCTTTCAGAGTCGTCAAATTTGCCTGACACCAAGGGCAGAGGGGGAAGATCTGTGACTTGCTGTTCTCGAGCATCTACCCTTTGCTTAAGAGCGGCATTGTCCGCCTTAAGGGTTAGCATTTCTTGGTTAAGGGTCTGTACCGCTGCTACGAGTTCCGGTAGCTGCTGGGGAGTTGCCATGTCGGGGTTTAGGCGTTGCAAGCTATCAGGTTTATCAGACTGGGTGGGTAAGTTTTCCAATACCTCGGTTATGTCTTCCTCTTCACTCAAACACAGAGCGTCTCCAAATTCCCCCTCCTCCTCACATGATGTAGAAGAGTAGTCCAACCTCTTCCGACGAGTGCGATGTCCGTGAGTCTTGCTCTTCTTAAGTAGGTAAGGCCGGCCTCGGAAGGAAGCCACTGTGACCTCGGAAACGGGTAAACAGAGACTCACCTCCGTGACAGACAAGACGGAGTAGGGGAAAAGCCTTAGCGGCACAAAAACCCCTGTGGATGATGATCTCAGCGATCGGAAAGCAGAGAAGGGAAGCAAGCGTCCAAAGGTAGAAGTCCGAATCAGACGCAGACAGAGCTGGGAGATGCAGGAGAGAGCGGAGGGAACCGGGAGGGAGAGAATGCTCAGCTGGAACAGGAGGAAATGGCAAGGGGAGAAGGATAGTCCAGAGGGAGGCAAGAGAGAGAAAAAGGAGGAAGCCAAGAAAACTAGGCAAGGAAAGGGCGGAACACCGCCAAGGGAAATAACAAGGAGCGTGACAACGAAGGGTAGCAAGAAAGTTGCAACGCGCCGAGCCGCCGAAAGTGGAAGGAATAAATACACAAGGGCGCGGCCATATTGGAAAGAACTAGACCGTCAATAGACAATTAGGGAGGAGACGTGACGGCACAACACGTTGGCGGCCATGTTTCCACCTGTTCCACAACCGCCAGGAAGCCGCGGTTGTGACACATTCCCATGAATGGTAAATAACCGCCACACCCAAGACTCACGCCTAGTGCGGTTAGTAGGGATTTCCTCTACCTCATTCTCATCATCCTCTTCTTCCTCCTCTGCATCCTCACTCCTGCTCCCCTCTTCATGCCCTTGGGGAGGTGGTGGTGGTGGAGGGGGTGGGGGTCGTGCTGAAGCAGGTGCAGCACCAGGTCGCAGTAGTTCAGCCATGGATGCCATCTCGATGATGATGTAATCTTCAAGTGGCAGCAAAAATTGCTGTGTTCTGAAGAATAACCAGAAATACAATGAGAATAAGCTCTAGGGCGTGGTCTTTTATAGGGGTGCGTGTGCGCGGTCCGTGGACATGCGCGCTGTCCGCGGACAGATCGAACACAGAAAAAAGTTTGAAAAGTTTCAAAAGGTATGTAGAAACTCAGGATTACTATGTGGGACTTGTGCCATGGTGGATTTTATTGAAAAATATTATGGATTAATTGAAAATGTACTTTTAAATTGTTTGGGGACACAAACAGTGTCCGCATTCAGAACACGCGATCAGCGTGGGCGCGGTCATATGATCCGTTCGTGAACAAGTCCGCGAAGGAAGCGCATGTCCGCAGGACACCAAATGCACAGAGATTGTTTAGCGCATGCACGTTGATGTTCTACGGACACTGTTCGGGTCCTGAAGTAATTAAACATGCGTCACACATGAAACAAACATTTCAGGACACTGCGTGTGTTCTTAGAACCTGCTAGCGAACAGTAAGGACAGATATAGTGTTCTTCAGGACACGTCCAATTTCGTTTATGTACGAACATTTCAGGACACCAATTGTGTTCTTAGAACAGTTTCAACTTACTAGCGAACAGTACGGACAGGTATAGTGTTCTTTAAGACACCTCCATTTTCATTTAATTGCGAACAATTCAGGATACCGCCTGTGTTCTTAGAACAGTTTGAACTTGCTAGCGAACACTATGAACAGGTATAGTGTTCTTCAGGACACCTCCATTTTCGTTTACGTACGAACATTTCAGGACACCAATTGTGTTCTTAGAACAGTTTAAACTTGATAGCGAACACTACGGACAGATATAGTGTTCTTTAGGACACTTTAATTTTTTTTTTTTACGAACATTTCAGGACACCGCGTGTGTTCTTAGAATAGTTTCATCTTGCTAGCGAACACTACGAACAGGTATAGTGTTCTTCAGGACACCTCCATTTTCGTTTCCGTACGAACATTTCAGGACACCAATTGTGTTCTTAGAACAGTTTAAACTTGATAGCGAACACTATGGACTGATATAGTGTTCTTTAGGACACTTTAATTTATTTTTTTTTATGAACATTTCAGGACACCGCATGTGTTCTTAGAACAGTTTGAACTTGCTAGCGAACAGTACGAACAGGTATAGTGTTCTTCCGGACACCTCCATTTTCGTTTATTTACGAACATTTCAGAACACCTGCACTGTCCGCGGACACCTACATTGTTTTAGAAAAAAAAAAATGAAACTATTTACAACACAATATAAAAATTAAACTTTATTTAACATATATTAATAATTTAGGACAGAGAAGGTGAAGCAGAAACAGAAACAAAAACAGGAGAATTAGGGGTTTCAATATGATTGTTATTAGGTGAAGAAGGGATGGAAGTCTCATCAAAATGTTTTGGGTTATGGAGAGGGTTTGGGGATAATTGACTGGGATATGGTGACGAGGGACAAGTACATGTGGGGCAATGGTACGAGGTTTTTGGTTTAAAATGATCTTCCACAAAAGTTTTCAATTTATTAAAATTAGTCAACAATAAATCAATTTTTTCTTCTATACTGTGAAAAGTGTTATCCATAACAGGTTTTTCTGAAGTATTTTCTATTTTGGTATGCTCTGTACAAAAAAAATATATATATGTTAAATTTATACAGAATAATAATAATTAAATGGTTTTACCATTAGTTTCACTATCTTGTGACATTTCTTCATGTGGGAAATGCTCCTCTAGCCATTCCAGAGTACTTGACATTTCTGTGAGAAAAAAAAAGATTATATTTTTTTATCTAATACAGAAGGTTTATAAATATATGAATAAAATTAGGTACACTTACTATTTCAGGTAAGATATGTCCTATGTACCCAGTGGGTCTGCTCTTGTTCTCAGTTCTGTCATGTTTGTGAGGTAATTATGTTGGAAGCCAATTTATCTTCTTGTGGTATATTGCATTTTAGAACATAGTGCATTTAAATGAATGGTTAGTGTGTTGTATTTATGGGTTACATTTCTTATGTATTAGTACATATAATGTGTTTGTGTGCTCCTTTTTGAATTTGTTAAATGTTCCTAAATTATGATATAACAATCAAACATACCCCCCCAGAGTTTTTAGGTAGTGGTACTGTTCTTCGAACATGTCCGCGAACATTAAATGAGTTCGCGGACATCAAGTACAGTAGAAGAGATTCAGTCAGTTCCATATGACATGTATATAAAGTCATTACTGTTAAGTTGCACTACTAAAAAAACCTTTGAAATTCAGTGAAAAAACTTTGTTAAATGGACGTTATGGTTAAGTTGCACTACTAAAAACCAAAGAAATTCAGTGAAAAAACTTTGTTAAAGGGACATTATGGTTAAGTTGCACTGCTAAAAACCTATGAAATTCAGTGAAAAAACTTTGTTAAAGGGACGTTATGGTTAAGTTGCGCTGCTAAAAACCAACAGCAATAGTAGCAGAAAGTGTTCATAACCTGACTGATTACCTTTATGCAGAGAAATGATTTATTTGTTTCAAAGCTGTTACGTACCCTATCTATATATATCACATGATGTGTCTGGACCCTAAGGAAAATAGTGTGAGTACAACATATAAAAATATGAGTATATACAGGGAAAGTACAGTAATAAAAAAAAATCAAAACTAACAGAAAGTGCTGATAAATCTACTGATAATTTTAATGCACAAAAAGGATTGCTGTCTTTCAAGGTTGTGTCTTCCCCTTTGTATATGTTTCATATGATATGACTGGACCATAAGGGAATTATTGTAAGAACATACTTGAAGGATAAGTCTACGAATATAGTACATTTACAATTTTTAGTTCCTGACTGTTACTGAAGAAAATCATGTGGCCTAGACATGTCAGGAAAGGAAAAAAGGGGGCGTCAGACATGTGATGTCATCAGTGATGTCATCAATGACATTTGTGATGTCATCTTTGATGTCCTGGGTGTTAAGCTTAGCAGTGCGCGGTGGTGGCGCGATTTATGGTTGCTTAGCTTGCCATAACTGGCGAATTTCAAGGGTTTTTTCAGTTTTACTTGGAACCATAACGTCCCTTTAACAAAGTTTTTTCACTGAATTTGAAAGGTTTTTAGCAGCGCAACTTAACCATAACGTCCCTTTAACAAAGTTTTTTCACTGAATTTCATAGGTTTTTAGCAGCGCAACTTAACCATAACATCCCTTCAACAAAGTGTTTTCACTGAATATATATATATACATATATATATATATATATATATATATATATATAGATATTCAAAATTGCGTTATGCATTATTGAAATTTTGTTTAATGATACATGTTATCACCCGGGGATAATGTTCTATGTCATTTTGGTTAGATTTATTATGTGTTTTATGTGTTTTTGACTGCAAAATTAGGCTGAATTGGTTCATTGTTATATTGCTAAATATTGTTAAAGACACAATGGGCCTCATTACGAGTTGGGCGGTAAGGGATTACCGGCAGCGGTAAGGGCACCGGTGCCGGTAATCCCTTACCGCCCCACTACGAGTTCCCTTTGTGGGTCCTTCCCTAATGCCTGTTTTTTTCAGGCGTTAAGGACGGGACCCGCATAGGGACTCTAGAGCTAATAACGGTACCGCAATTTGCGGTACCGTTATTAGAGCCTTCCCCATTCCCATTGAGCCCTATGGGGGCTCAAATGGGAATGGGGAATGGCCCTGGTAAATGGGGAATTACCGGTCCCACCAACCTTGGAATGGAACGGTAATTGATCCATTCACCAGGGCGGAGTCGGAACGAGTTTGGAGGCAGCCATGGCGATAATAGAGCCATGGCTACCTCCAACCTCGTAATGAGGCCCAATCTGTTCTTAATGCCATTGGAACTTTTCTTCCTCTCCATTTCAGGTCATAATATACACAGCGTCCAATAGATGCACGCACATTGGGGGAAGAATACAAGGTGGGAGTGAAATATCAAATGGGTTGTACAGTATTGCACGTTTTCTCTCTAATTGCTCTAAGTAGAATTTAAACATGTTTACTGCATAGACATGGAAGTGTTGTTCTGTTAACTGCGGCCTTTGGCAATCTGACCAAATGATATCTTTATGCCTCCCAAACAAATATGCATAAACTTACAGATAAATCTAATGACGGACGCTAATGATGAGGCATAATTTCAGCTACTGCATTTCAAAACTATAGAAGCGTCTGCGAATTTCTTTTTTCACAAGATTTCGACATTCATTTTTTTTCATTTGTTTTTTTTATAGATATTGATTTGTGTGATTGTGGGATATGTGCACAATCGCACGACTGGCTATAATATGCTCTTGATGCTATGGTACAGTATGAGTGTATATCATTCTATTGTAAGAGGCAGCTTCATATAAACCACTCAAGTTTGTGACAATTTTCACTTATGGAAGTGTATTCAGTACTAATGCGGATTGCTAGGAATAGCATATGGGATGTTAGCCAAATACTAATTGTTGCTTCAAACACAGAGTCCCTGATTCATGGAATAAGACGCAGAAAAGGTAGAGAAGGGATTGTGTGATACCGTATGCTGCTGAAGGTGCATGCACAACATGCACAACATGTGTTTTACACAGAAATAACAAACTCATGTGCCATTATGGTGACCATGCAACACTCCCACAGTCTTCCCACCTCCCTCCACCCCAACCACAGTGAAGCCATACACAGAGTGATACAGCATTGGTCAAACAAAATGCAATTAGACAGTGCACACCCATCCTTCTAGTTGACATACCACCACATGTCAGGAACATGTGCATCCTGCCATCACCAACCATTCCAGCAACAACAATACACAAGCATGTACGCAACCAGACACATGACTTTCAATGGAGAGAAGCACTGCCTCTAACTAGAACTAGCAAACAGGCCGACGCCCAAATGAACAGCAAGAAGCAAGGAATTGAACAAACAAAACTATATATTATCAATAAATAGGTACATCACATAAAATAACAAATAAAATATAGAGGTGTCCATGTAAAATTCCAAACAAAACATAATTCTTATGCCAAAATAACTATATACAGTTAAAAATGGGAATGAATTGATGAAAATCCGTTTGAATATAAAAAATAAATAAAGGAGACCTACACCTAAATACCTATAGACAGTAAAAAAGGGGAAGGAATGCCTGAAAAGTCTGGTGAACAACAAAAAAATCAAAGGAAACATACACCTAAATAACTATATACACATGCAGCGGGCTAGTCCTTCTCCTCATCACCAATGTCGCTCAGTCTCTCTACCAGGACATTGTCTAGCGCTACGTCCAGTTCCCCCAGGTGGGCCTCCCTTGTTTCCTGGAGGGCTTGCAGGGCCTCCAGCATATGTCTCTATATCCCCTCCGCCTCCCTGCAAGTTGCCTCTAGGATGGCCTCCTTGCCCAATGAAGTGCTACTTCTGCTCTGATCATCCAAACCCTTAACTCCCGAGCCTGCTGCCTCTCTGCTCCTATTAGCTGCCCATAGCTCCGAAACCTGGAAGATATCCTCTGTCTGAGGTGCACGTTTTCCTCCTTCCTCAGACCATGCACCTGTCCCCTTGTGATGGTTGGCCCTGAGAAAAGAAGTCTCCTCCTTAAAGCCTGCTGCTGCCACAGCGCAGAATGCCTGCTTCATGTGTACGTCCTCGGGGCTGATGATGCTACCCGGTGATGTACGGCCCATGCCCTGCTGCTGGGCGCCTGCTGTCCTTCCATTGCCAGTGACCCTGTCCTTGCCTGGGTAGGGATGGTGACCACGTCATCTGATTGACCTTTGACTCCCAACTTGGGCAGGGATGTTGGCTCCACCAGACTGGGCAATCTGGGTGGGACTTGTGCACAGGGGGCCTTGGTGGTACCTGGGCCAGAAGGCATCACGGAGGACGACTGGCGCACAGAGCAGGAAGACAAGGAGGGGGTTGCATTACTAAACAGCCCACGCAGCACAAACTGGACCAAGAATGTTGCAAGCCAGCTGAGGTGAAGGTAAACCTCATTGTAATGACGTGCAAGCAGTCTATGTGAAGTCTGCACAGTATCACATATGACGGCTGTACGCCTTGCCATCCTGGCCTGCAGGGTTATCACAATGTCCTGAATGGCAACAGCAGATGGTATTGGGGTGTCGGTTTGTGTGGAGGCAGCCAACACCAGAGGCTGGGCCTGGGTGGAGACATCCCAGCAGGCGCATACAGCTGCATCCACTAGCCCAGGGACAGGATTTTGCACAGGCACTGCAAGGGTGGCCTGCACAGCCCCATGCCTCAGGGACAGGACTGTAGTAGTCACACCCACCTCAACACCCCCACCTGACCCTATGGGCTGTGCTTCTACAGCCACCTTCTCCCCCTTCACCCCTGCCAACCTGGATGACTCTGGGGCATCTTCTGCAATGGATGGCCCCTGTATTGCATCACCTGTCCCCCTGCTGCTGAGGAGTCCACTCCCACCCACCTTCGCCCTCTTGGACTTACCGCCAGCAGCATTGCCCAATGGTCCAGGCAAGGCCCCAGCCACCTCGCTCCCTGACAATGTGCTGTCATGGGGGCCTGGCTGGACCTTGCGCCTCTACCTGGTGGAGGCATCCCTAATGCCATGCTCCACAGCATTGTTTCATCCCTCTTCTTCTAATGCAACTATGAAAAAGGAGACACAGAACACACACATCACTGTACTGCACCAATGTGTGAATGGTAATACAAACATTCACATGAAGTTCACTAGTCTAGGGAACAACCATCATCCTCCACCACCACACACATGTACATGTAATCCACATACATGCACATACATGCGTGTCCACTACTCTAGACATTCACATCAGGGTACATGCCACTCTCATGACCAATCATTTACATATGCTACACACACATGCATAATTTGATCATACACATGTCATGCACACACATCAACAGAGAGTTCACATGCTGTGTGATGAGCAATCACATCAGAGTCCCCTCAACAGTAATCCCACAACATGACTATGTCAGACATTGAAGTGCACGTCTTGCATCCAGCCATGAGTGATGGGCACTCACACATTCCCATCTTTGACACATACACATGAACAAAATGTATGCACATGTCATGGCCAATACTATCTCAACTGTCACACTTGTCACACCGGCACGTCTCAGACATAAGTAACAAAACACATGCACAATTTGAAAGGCATCAGTACAACACACAATGCAACTGATATCTCAATCAAGTTACATATGGTCCAATGCACACATGGAGAGCACTGCCTGGGACATGCACGAGACATCCAAATCAAAGGCGTCCTTGCTGAAAGCCTAAGGTGCTCACTCCCAACATGCAGCAACATGCACTTGCACTGCGGGGCATAGCAGCTCATGCATACTCACCAGACGACTCCAGACATTGGATCAACTCACAGACCTAGGTATGCAGTGCTGGGTAAATCTTCTCCAGGTCCCGCATGTTGGTGATTTTCAGCAGGCTCCTGGCAACACGGTTCCCCTCCACAGTGGCACTGTCCTGGAGGAAGCGCAAGGCGTTGCTGCGGGTCCTGGATTTTAGGTCCTCCCAGCACTTTTGCATGGTCTTGAAGGTCTGGGATGCCACCCCCTCTATGTTGGTGGCATCCCTTATTCCATCACAGATCAGCTGACGTTCTTCCTTGCCACGTTGCATCAATGGGTTGAAGAGGGCATCAAAATTCCCCAGGACCTGCTCCACCAGATGTCAACTTCCCTGGCAGTGAAGGTGACAGCCTTCTGCCTCACTGCCATGGGGTTGCCACTTTGGTCAGAAGATAATGGTGCTAACATGGCAGCCCCCATGGCAGGTGTGGGTGGGCAAGGTGGTCCTGGAGATGAGCTGTGGAGCGGTGGTGATGGTATGGAATAGGTGGGAGTAGGAATGGGTTTCATATCGAAGGTATTCTTTACATTATTTTCTATGGGAGTCCAGTGAATCAGCTGAGGTGGTCACAGGGCTAAGGCCACGTCCAATGGCAATGGCTGGAGAGCAGGCACTCAAAATGCAGGACAGGTGGGCAGCAGGCACACACACTGGGTAGGCAGCAGACGATGGCTTGGTAGGAGGCAGCTCTGGGCAGTAGGAGTCAGTAGGAGTCAGGTTTAAAGAATCATAGGCAGGAGCGTGGGTCTTCGGTGTATAATGCTTCGGCAGCCAGAAACAGTGACAGTTACTTTGCATGTTCAAAAATAGCATGGACATGTGAAATTCAATGAGAGGTCCTCAGCGCGTAACTTACGTGACACGCCGTGCACGCTGCGTTAAGCATGCCAGAATCCGGTATATAGAAGTACGCGTAGAAGAAAATTCGACCGTACATGCAATTGTGAGTACATGAACGAATGGATTACTGAGGTTATTGGGTGCCATGCAATCCGTTCACTTCTGGGACCGTAAGAACTTCTTATTTTGGTGGGGGACTTGCCTCCACACATACGCGTGTCTATTTTCTTTTCCGTGGCTAACAGTGAGTCACGTATGCATTTTAATACTCTGGGTGCCCCTGTCTATTGTGTACCTCCAGTCTTCCCTTTACAGTAGCTTTCCGTGGTTCTTGAATGCATTTTTTATGTTGGTGGGTGCCACTGCACATTGCATAATGCTTTTTATTTTTACAGAAGATAGTTGGTGCGTTCTGCGTCCTGCATTTTTGTCATCTGGGGTACTTTTGAGCCTTGCTGGACTACGGAAGTACATTTTCCATCATGCACACTACCCTCTCACTTGAATTGCCCAGGACAATTGCTTGGTGTGCCTTCCATTGTTCAAGTACACCTGGAACATGAGTGGAAATACCCCAAGCGTGAAAGGTGGCATAGGTGGCCGGGGTCAGGGACATGCAGTAGAAGGTGCTGTCCCCCCCAAGGGTTCAGGGACCTGCAGTGGAAGCTGCTGCCGCCCCAAGGGTTCAGGGACCTGCAGTGAACGCTGCTATCCCCCCCAAGGGTTCAGGGACCTGCAGTGGAAGCTGCAGTCCCAGCCCCAAAGGGTAAGGGATGTGCAATGGCAGCGGCTGTCCCAGCCCTGAAGGGTAAGGGATGTGCAGTGGCAGCTGCTGTCCCAGTCCTGAAGAGTAAGGGATGTGCGTTGGAAGCTGATGTCTCAGCATCAGTGGGTGATGACATGCCCCAGGCCACTAATGGTCCAGCATCTGGGGCCCTGAGTGGTCCCAGCCACACAGGGTCAACACCACCACATGCCCAGAAGGCAGAGCCTGCACAGCAGGAACAGGGTCAACACCATGGCACCACACAGGACACCGGCACGTTGAGGAAGAGGAACTTCAGTGATAATGAACTCCAGATCACAGATTAGATAAATGCCTTAGGGTATGAGAAGCACACAACTTCTCATTTCATGAAGCAGTGGAATGACCCCAACCGTCGCACCAAGTCCGAGATGGGTGTCAACCTCGCCTGTGCTATGGCAACTGGAAGGGGGTCACCAGAGGAGGAGGAACTCACCCCGCATGAACAGGCCATGAGCCAATTCATTCATATGCATCACATGCAAGGCATGGGAGGCCTGCCAGATTACGAGGGCATGTCCGGTGAGTGACCAAGATTGTGCATCCTGAGTACATGTATGGAAACAAAACTAAGATGTATGATTGTTTTGCGCTTCTACCCGCATTTCAATGACCGCCCTGGCTGAATCATGTCATTGTATACTGACTCATGTCCAATGTACCGTTGAGTGGATACAACCCATGTGTCGTACATCTGCTGCCCATGGCATTGTCACAGTATTCATCCACCCTCAGCATATGCAAACAACATTTTGTCCATGCTACCACAACGTCCCATCTAGTCATTTGCATCAGTGATGTCATTGACCCTGCTCTGCTAGACAAGTGCCTTTTTCTGGGGCATGAATTAGTCTTCATGCACTGCATGGTATGGGTTGTCTATTCAAATATTTCATGCAACAGATTACTTCCAAGAGGACTACCAACAGGCCTTGCAGCGTGCCAGGAATGACATTGCATTTTTATACACTGTGAACATCCCCAATGTGCTAAGGCAATGAAACCAGTGTCAAATTGTTGTGAGGACTCATCCCTGTTATCCGCCCACACACTCCATGTGTGCATGCCCCTGTCCCTCTTGTGTGTCACTGTCCCTTCTTCCTATCCTCAAGTGCATGCCGTTACTCTCTCCACATCACCCACTTTGTCTAGGTGTGACTTACAGTCATACTTAAAGTGAGACTCCATGCTCAGGCCAGGTGCACATTGTGTGCACTCCCTGTGCCAGTTCAACACTGGTGTTGCATGAGATGGATGCACACTTGGATGTGAATATGTGTGTGTACCTATTGACAGGTAAAGTAGTCTCATGTTACATAGGCACATTAACATGGCCACTTTGCATGTATTAGTCAGTATTTTACTGTGCCACGTGCCATAATGTGCCTTCAGAGAACTATGTTTGTTGGCAATGTTTCCACTGGCTACATGTGTAGGAACATGGAATGCTGTTGCCAGTCTACATATGCCATGATCAGATGTGTTTTTCTGCATTCTTCAGCCGGCATTGTGTAGCATGACAGCAATGGGATACAGATGTTCACTGTCGACACGTTTCACATGAATCCTAATGTATTTTTTAGGTCCTTGTGCAGGTGAGGAGGCACCAGATGCAGAGGAGGAGGAAGAGGAGGAACAAGAGTCTGTACCCATCCCGACCACCAGTGGAGGACGTGGTGTTGCAGACCAGGAGAATCCACTGGTGCTACAGACCATCCTGGGACTTTCCAGATATGACACAGACTCTTATGAATCCAGTAGCTCTGGTGCTGAACCAGATGTGCAGTCCTCAATGCTGGTGGAGGTGAGTGCACCAAGTGTTGGAGCAGTTGGGGTATGTGAGTATGCAAGGGACCATGTGCCTTCACAAGACTAGTCAGTGGTGTGACAGCCATCTGTGGTGGTTACGGCTGCAAGGCCATGCTTCCATGTACTGGTTTCTGGTCCTGGGCCAGATGCCCAAGGGAGGGTTGCAGTCCTGCTGCCAGAGACAGTGTTTTCACAGCAAGGGCCATGCTCCCTTGGGTCTGACAGGCATTGGCCACCCACATGTGGGGGACGTGTTGATCCTGGGAAGGCTGTGTGAGAGCAGCAGATTTTGCGTGCTGCACACTGACAGGGTGCTGCCTATGATAGTTTAGCTGAGGCCATGGATCGGGTGAGCACTTCCATGATCCCACCAGCAACACAGGTTGAGCACCAGCTGCAGGTAATGTGGTCTACATGCTGCTCACACAGGCTGTACATGGAGGCCAACAGCAGGAGTCAATGGGCAGATATGATGTCTCTGCAGGCATCACTGCGTGCAGAGGATCGGGCACACAGAGAAGCCCTGAGGCAAGTGTTGCTGGCCCACAGAGCTGCAATCCAAGAGGAAGAGGCAGCCACCAGGACACTGCTCCGATCGGAGATGCAACAATTGAGGCAGACCATTTTGGAGGAACTCTGTGCATACTATGAGGTTATGCATAGCGACGTCCAAGCCCTCATTCTATGACAAGACAGGAGGCTCGCATTAGGCTATACTTTCTTTATTACTGCCATAATTAGCTTATCAAATTAAACCTTTTAAAACTACAATATTTGTAATATTTTTCTCAACATTTTCAAAAAAGATGCAAATTTGGGTTTAAAAGTTCTCGAAATCCGTAATGTCTTAAAGTTCTAGCTCCAAACCACGACTCCCATGACTCCCAGGGGTTTGGAAGCCTTGACCTCTCCTCCTGCACCTATCAACATGCAGGTCAGTCCTTAAGAACCCTCAACACTAGGTCCTTTCCTCTTTCTTTTTTGATGCCTTGACGAGATAAGTACCTCAATATTTGCCAAGTTAATATGTTAACAATTCTGTTGAGTTTTATCACTAATGTATACCTTCTGTGACAAAAGAGCTTTGCTTAGTCATTGTAGATAATAGATGCGCGTTTTATATTAGCACGATTAAAAAAAAGGAACATAATCAGGAGCGCGTTCGTTTCGACATGTGTAAAAGAAGAGTTGTGTGTGTTTTTGCGCGGAAGCGGAGAGAGTGAAGTGTGTTAATCCGTTGGTTTTCTTTGTCAGGAGAGAGGCGGGGCCGCTGCCGCGAGTGAATAACGCTTGCCTCAGGCAGCCGACCCCGCTCCTCCACACTACGTGCTAGCGCCGGAGAACCCGGCGAGCATTAGGACCCAAGGGCGTGGGAGAAGAAGTAAATCTCCCAGCTTCCCCTGCACGTCCAACGCTCGCGCACACAGCTGAATGTGTGATCGCGGAACAACTCATAGTACGGCCTCAACACTTAGAAAATAATAATAATAATTTATATTAAACGAACGAAGGGGCGTTTATATCTGATCTAAAGACAGCTGCTCACAGTACTATGAGGTATATACCAGCAGGAAAGCCTGTCAGCTTACAGCAAGTGAGAGATTGACAGCTTGACCAGACCCCTTGGCTGACAGACAGATTTTGGCACTGCCAATCCTAGACATGGCTCAGTGCAGAAGCCCTGGCCAGACACCATCCACTTCACCAGAGTGGCCAGAAGAAGAGTGGGAGGAAGGGCCTTACAATCAAGAGGCAGATCTCTCCCAAAGTTTTAAGTAAGTGCTGGGAGACTCGCTCTCAAAAGCAGTCTCGCTGGGAGTACAACCTATCACACAAATGTTGGAAGTGTTGGAGGCTATTTTGGCGGAACAGCGAGCAAGGCTTGCCAGGAAGAGAAGAGCGGAGAGCCCCGGAGAGGGACCGTCAGCCAGACACCCCACAGGGGTTGAACCAGAGGTGCATAAAGCAGCTCTGAAGAGCAAGAACTCTTTGACCCCCAAGCAATTTGGAAAGGGAGGATACTGCTCCCCAAGGAATAAGCGACCCTGTCCCTAGGCTGAAGAGAGCCTTCCTGGAAAAGAAAAAAGAATGCCAGGACAGACCCTCTAGCCCAGGGGTGGACAATATAGGCTATATATATATATATATATATATATATATATATATATATACGAAGGCTATATGCCTGATGATGAAGGCGAGAATGACACCTTTCAACATATGGAAGAAGAATTCGATCCCCAGGAGGTGGATAATACCACTGACATGTTTGATCCGGAGGCCATCAGGCACCCGAAGTGTTCGGAGTGGGTGCCGTCGCCTAGAGTGGCAGCTTACATGGCGCAGCACATTCGCAAGCCACTGGAATGAGACATGCGATCTCGCATGAGATCAGAATGCCCCAGGCCAGACTTACCAGGGAAGCTAGCTGAGACACCAGATCTGGACCCCAAGATGGTCACTTTCGTGACATAATCTACAAAAGACATAAGGAAAGGAATAGATTGCGCATGGCGAGGATGCCAAGACAAGGTCCTCGATATTGCAGGTCCATTGGCTAAAATAATGGACCTGGCAGAGAAGGCGAAAGATACGGGTACTCCAGTGGACGCTTCCGCTCTCGCTAATTGGGCCCAACGGGTGGTGTGTCTCTTAGGGAATGCAAATTGTGCACTCTCCTCTGAGAGAAGAAGAGGTGTTCTGCTAAAGATCGACGGTAAACTAAGTGACCTTGCCTCCTATGAAGCAGGCGAAAACGCCAAAGGCCTGATATTCGGCGAAAACATTCGCTAAGGAGATGGCCCTGTTTGTCGGCACTTATTCTGCTCTAGAGAGAGCACAAAGCTCAATAAAGAAAATCTTCCCAAATCGTGTTTTTTACGGGAGCGGACACCAAAGGGACGACTGTCCAGTCAGTACAATTACCATCGTAGACCCCAGGGTCCGCGCACCCAATACTGGGAGGGGAAGCAACAAGATACCTTCTTCCTGGCCAGAGCCAGACTTCCCAGAAGTCGTAGAGGGAGAGGATCCTACCATCAGCCCAATGCATCAGGAGGTGAGTGCGATAAGCATGAAAGTAGGAGGGAGAAACCTTCACTATCCGAGTGCATGGAAAGCGTTATCGCGCGATGCATGGGTGTTGCAAGCAGTAGCGGGGCTTCATTTAGATTTTGTAGAAAACCCCGTTCAGAACTCAGAACATCGGCCCATTCATATGTCAAACGAAGAAGCAACGCTGTTACACAGCGAACTGCTCAAGCTGAGAGACAAGAATGCCATAGAGCAAGACGTTCAAGGAGGACCAGGATTCCTCAGCAACATGTTTCTAGTGCACAGAGGGGACAAAATACGGCCAGTCATAATTCTGAAAAGTCTAAACGAATGGCTAGTGTACAATCACTTCAAGATGGAAGGTAACCATCTGCACCGAGATCTCCTGCGTACAGGAGACTGGTTAGCCCGGCTCGATCTCAAGGACGCTTACCTTACGATTCCCATAGGTCAGCAATTTCGGAGGTATCTCCGCTTCTGCTGGAACAACGAAACGTGGCAGATCCATGATCTGGTGGTGACTGCTGTCCCAGGAGAGACATCCTGCACCCTTTGACATCCATGCTCCCCATGCCCTTCACCAGGCACTGTCCTTCCTGTACCTGATTAGGAGACACAGTTCCGGGTGAAGGTGATGCGGGATTGACACCATGCCGGCACAGTCAGCGGGTAAGTTTGAGCACTGTCTTGCATGGTGAGCATGCATCATTTGTGTGTATGTTTGCTGCATATCTTGCTTATCTTATATGTGCTTTGCATTCTAACATGCCGGTATTGTTGTATAAGGGGTGCTCATGTTACTGCGTTACCTACCTATGTGTATTCCTCTATGGCCGCACCTACTGTGCAGTGCAGCGTGTCATTGTATTTCTGTAATCCAGCCAGTTTACTGCTTGCTCTAACATTTCTTTGGGATTCCCTCTTTGTGTCACTGTCTCTCCCTCTCTCTGTTGTGGTACACTGTACTCCAGGGCTGGTCATAATGTATTGCCAGTCACCCTCTGACACCCTGTCTTGCTCCTGTGGTTGGTGGTCTTGGCATATTTTCTATATGAAATCATGTGTTGTCATGTATGTGCATGTCATTTCTGCTGTTATTAGTATTAGTATTAGTATTTAATGCAGTGGAAGTATATCCTGATGATGTGCATTGTATGCAAGGCAGGTGGGTTCCATCGTCAGGTAAGCTAATGGCATTTGGTGACACTTGATTGGTGTTTGCACGGGAGTGTAGCACTGTGTGTGTTAACTTGTGATTGACTTTGCTTGTAGTCCAACTACTTCTTAAGGGGTGCATGTTTCACAGGGTTGCTTTTGATGATGGGTATGGGAATGTTCTTTTGATGGATTGCTGGGATTACTGTGTACTGATCAGAACATTAGTGCCTTCTAACTGTGTGGGGTTTCCATGGTTCTTTTGAAGTGGTTAGCATGGTTAACTGTTTGTGGCCTGTGGCAGGTTCTGACAGTTTTGCTGATGTGCCTCCTGGCACTTTCAACATGTGTAATGAGTGACGAATCAGAACCCTAGCAGGCTTTGTGGGTTTATGGCTGTATGTCACATTTGAATTATTGAGGATTACCATCTACACAGGCTGCACTTGATAACTATACAGAAACCACTGGATGTGGTAAATTTGCACAAAAAAGGATGGGGAAGTGGTCACAAATATGTTCAGCTGGTGTTTTATTCAGAGGAAAACTTGTACATTCACAGAAAAGGTGACACACTTCCAATGTGTTGGTTCTATCAAAATTTGAACCCAGTATACACCTGTGTATACACCATTGAGTTTAAACAATTGTAAGAGAAAGGGTTTATACTTGAGACATAATATATTGCCATTTAATGTCTAAACACATTGTTGAAACAGGCTATATGCCAGGTAGCGATAAACAACCTGAATTACTACAGTTGCAAAAAAATGCTTTATGCAAACGAAGTGCCCTTAATACTAAAGAAATGCCAACACGTGTTTCAACCAAAAAGGCCGTCCTCAGGGCATACAAATACATATGCAGCTTGATAATTAGTCCAAAGACAACTTGTTGTGATTGTGCTTAGTTAATTCTTGGTTATGCTTGTGATAGTTGAGGAATGAGTAATTCTCAGAAGCGCAGCTGGCCAGGTCTGTAAACGATCTTACAGTCAAGCCGTAGTTGTTGTTCGACTGGTGTGCCGCTGATGCAGCAGAGGTGAAGTATAGCGCACGTGTTTAACGTGCTTTCTCTTTAATACCGGCCGTAATCGGCATAGGCTCCTGATGTTCGTGTGCACAATGGCGGGTTGTTTCTCCAATGCTGAACATTTGGCCTGTATTGAATATGGATGAAGTATTGCATTGTGCAGCACCAGTTGGAAGCCACAAACATGTTGGTATGTATGCATGTTTTTTGGATGATATGTTCCATCACATTAGGGTTAGAAGTGTTGGTGCTTTCTCAGTATTTTAACACATGCATGGTGCATCATGGTGTTTTGCAGCTTCAAGTGCAATGCAGCTGGGTGCAAGGTACTGCTGCATTGGATTGAATCCTGTCTTTGAACTGTTGTATGCTCTGACAACAATGTCTGCTTTGAACATGGTCTGGTGGTTAACATTGTGTTTTTAGCATGCTTTTATCGTTGATTGCTGTATCACATTGCTTTGTGTTGTCTGCTTATGTCATATGTGCCAGTTACCTCGTGGGTAGCATTACATTGCAACATCAAGCATGGTTCTGGCAAGTGTACAAGGGGTGAGTTTTTTGTAATTGCCAAACTATCCAGTGTATGTTCTGCACCTACTCCTTCACAGTACCGTTGTAATGGTTTGTTATCTATTATGTTTCCTAAATACACAGGACTGACTAAATGTACTTGTGACAGGATCTTCTCACACAAGCCTCTGCACCTCTGCCCCCCTATCACTCACCCTCATCATTCCCCATTGTTCTCCTTCACTCATGTGTACCCTAAATGAGTCACCACAGTTGACAACTCCATGAAGCTGTCATCCCAACTTGTGTGCCGGTGCTCCAACAGAAACATCAATGGCAACATGTCCTCTGTGGCACCTGCACTTGCTGATCTCTACAACCACTCCTTTCCTGCGTTTCAGTTTCCACCCACAATGCAGTTTTCCCTTGTGTGCACCATCCTTACTATGCCATATGCAGAGCCTTCATGACCAGCAAACTACTAGAACATTTCTTTCACCACGTTCCTGGGAAATGTGCTTGACAGGTTTGGCCACCAACAAATGGACGCCCATGACGTCATTGTTGGGGATGTCCATGTATACCAGTGTGGATTGAAACAGTCCGATGCCACACACACTGCTCTCCAGAACACCAGTGAATTAATGGTAGCAGCCCTCATTTCATAATCCGCTGCTGTCCTACTTCTGCCATTCACTCTGTCCTTCCTCCATGGGCTCACTCCCTGCCCCCTCAACCCAAGACAGGAATCTTGGATTCATCTTCGACTGCCCCATTTCCTTCATACCTCATATTCATGAGATTGTCAAGGAGTCAGACTTTCTGCTCTTGAAGCTCAAAGTAACTGTACCCTTCCACACCTTTACACAGAGGTGCAATTTTACATGTGCTGCGGTTCTCTCCAGGCTACACTACTGCAACAGCCTACTCCTAAGTGTTTCTTGGTCCACCCTGTGACCCTTACAGTTTACCCAGATTAGATCTGCAAGACTCATCATTTGAGGCACCAAATGTCTCCTGCAATATAAAGCCTTCAGTGGCTCACAGACTCTGCATGGATTACATTGTAATCCCTGTGTATCATCCACAGGGCTATCTGGGTTTGTGTACCGTTTTCTATGCTTACTGATCAAATACTCCACTTATGTACTGCAGCATTCCTCAGGAGACGAATCCCTGTATGTAAAGTACTTTGGTATTCATAGTGCTGTTTTTGGGTCAATTTCCTACGCGTGCTGCATTATGTGTAATAGAATCACTGTCGCTCTGCGTCTTGAGCACGTTCTCGTTAATTACCAATAATCCTCAAGTCATTTATCTTCTCCACTTCCTTCTCCCACTCTCTTCCGTGCTATTGATACAATAGCGTGCTTGCTGGTGTACATGGTCCTTATGTGTCCTTTGTGCACTGACCCCCCACATGTATCATGTGATGTGCTGTGTATATACTCAAATTGCTCACGCTCAGCATCACCATGTGTGGTACCACTTACATTAATACATTATTTTCTGGCCAGTTCACCACAAGATGTTCTACATGAACTAATCCGAACCTTTTCCATTACCTCCCTCACCTATACAATTGCACATTGTGAACAACCACAAGGCATTGTGTGTTTGTCTCCCCTCCCAGTAATTGGTGTGACTTATTTGTAGTATTGATTGTATAATTGATATCTGTTAGTACATTATTGTCTACATTCACCTGTCAAACATCTGCGCTGGGTGTACTTGGCAACTTTTGGGGTTATTGGTTGAGTGACTGAGCAATGAACAACACATGTGTTTATTACTAATGTGCTTCCATGAATGTGTGCAGTGCACTGTCCCAGTACTATGCAGGTGATGGCCAGCCTTATCATGGCATTGGTAGTCTTACAGGGGTGAGCCATGTTTTGGTTGTGATAAATTATATGCATATGTGGTGTCTTCACATTTTCATGCTGCAGTGAGTGATGTGTGCATTGTGTATGTGACATTGGTAAGGATTTCACTCAAGCGATACACCCTGGTCTCAGCCTAGTATGCAGCGCACAACTGAAATGCTTATTTCGCTATATGTAGATTCAATATTTGAGAGATACACCACTCATATCACACCCCCTTTTCAAATACCCTGGGTCACAATGGACCAGGAACCAGGCTGGTAGGTAAAGGTAATATTTATTTATTTATATAGAAATTCAAGAAAATCAAACACTTTTTAATATATGGGGCAGCAATCACCAATGTGGTGACAATAACAAATAGGAATGTGAGCAATGCAATTAAATTAACCCTTTAGCAACACAGATAGAAAACACCACAGAATAGAGACACTTTAGAATTTTGGGAAAGATAGCACTCAATTTAGGATTTCCCCCTGCAATATTCCTCAACCCACAAATAATCAGTTCAAAATAGATATAAGGAAGCAGCAGGTAATCAGGAATGAGGAACAAGAAACAGAACTCGAATCCAAACTTTCCTCCCCAAAGAAGAGAGAAAAACGGATTTGAACCCTTGCAATCTTAAAGTGACACACGGAAATAGCTGAATAAAACAGTGAATGTGTGAAAAAATCCTTAAATTAGTACAATTCTCCACGGGAGCAACACTGGAAAGTTACAAACAATCATAAGCAATGGTTTGAGCAAAAGCATACAATTCTAAAATGAATGGAAGATTTAAAACAATTGATAGTAAAAATAACACGTGTAAAACTTTGCAAAAATGCTCATTCTCCCCGCCGAATCAACCCTAGCACCTCCGTGCCCGCCCTGGCTGACCTGGTCCAATTATCCGAGGGAGGACCAAGGGCTAGGATTTCACAAGACAAAATTATTAAAGATATTGGCGCTAGCACAAGGAATCAAAGCAGGGTTTCAAAAATGATTGTGACAATATTACAGTTATCAGGATGAGTATTGGAAGACTTAGAGATTGGGATGGAACAAAGCAAGGCAAGGTTTACTATGTTTCTATGGTTCCTATTGATACTCACAGTCCACTTTTGGTTTGGATTTTGGACAGTCAGTGCTATGGATCCCCACACGGATATGGTTTAACACAGGGCAGCGGGACAAACTCAGCAGGGCAGAGTCAGCTGGGCAGGGACTGGATAGCAAAGGATAGTTCTTCTGGACTGGTAGTTCTGGTTACTAGATACTATAGGGCATCAGGACAGCAGCAGCAGGCAGTGAGTAGCAGCAAGCCAGGTAAATTCAGGATGCTTCCCCAAAACATCACAGCGCTTCCCTTGGTTATGGGAATTATTTTAGAATTAAGGCCTAGCTGAAGCAGGATCAGCAATTGCTTGGCCTTGTGATTGGGATCTGGAGTTTAGATGGGTAGATACAAGATGAAGACAGGAACAGACAGAACAGGACACCGGCGTAGGAATCAGGAATCAGTGTGTGTGTGTCCTGAGTGCTAGTCAGGGGTCCTTATTTATAATGCCAGATGACATCATTTCAGTATTTGACAGGGGCAGGACTCACTGCCCACGCCCCTACAATAGGATTGGGCAAGGGAATAATTTCCGCCTTGCTCACAATTGGTTGGATATCAGAAAAGTGATGTCATGTTTATGAGGTGATTTTTACTGTATCTAGAAACGCCCACATTTCCTTTACTGCAAATCCGACTTTGCCAAAAACAGATATTTATGCAGTTGTCACCTCTTAGTAAATCAGATACACAGGTTACATATTTGAAGCAGCACAGATTAATCCAAACCTCCAGTCTGTGCAACCTTGCGTCACCTTTCTGACACATTTTGGTAATTTTACACATGAAAGATTTGGCCCACAATTCCCCAATTTTATACACAGATGCAAATTGTCCTCATTGATGTACGTACAAAATTGTACATTTGCAACATGGATGCTTTTCTGGTAAAGAACATATATCACTGTTTCTGTCCAGAGTGTATTCTGCCTCTTTCACTTAATTTGTAGAAAAATATTGCAGAGCACACTGGCATGGTCCTGCGGTGTGTACTATGTTCCTCCCCGCCTGCAACATGTGTGTCAGGGTGATGCATCCATTATTTTGGTGGTTGTAAAAATGCAATTTTGAGATCCTGGTGTGCACAGGAGTTAGCGCAGCCCTTTTGCTGTTTCTTGCACCAGTGCAGCAAGTTATGTGGTAAGGCACATCTGAGTGGGTCAATATATCCGACAACATAGCGGAATGCATCAGGATATGTTGCATGGCCATTTGCTGCATGTAATTGAACGGGGACAGGCATGATTGTTGGGTGTGAGTGTGTGTGTATTGTGAGTTTGAAGTGCATGCAGTGTGCATGTGTTTGTGCATGTCTGCAGATACACATGTTGATGGTTGGATTGGGACTTATTTATTTATTTATTCATATTTGTTGAGCACACAGCAGCTCTGGGGCATCATGGCACTAGTTACAGCGAGAAAACACGAACTTAGTTACACATATAGATACATATAGACACATCCATGCATGATTAATGTACATTAGCAGGGAGCAGTTTATCAACAGATGGTGGCGGTAGTTTTAGTTAAAGAGGGAGGTTTTGAGGTTTTTTCTAAAGGCTGTGAGCGAACTTTCTTCTCTAAGGGCAGTGGGGAGCTTGTTCCATAGTTTAGGGGGTAGGTAAGGGAAACCTATGCCTCCTGCTTTAGCCTTGTTAATGCATGGTACAGTGAGTAGGTTGGTGTAGCATAGTCTGGTGGGTCTGGTGACGATGGGTCTGTTCAGTGTGTCGAAGAGATAGGGCAGGGCTGTGCGGTGGATACATTTGTGTGTTGTAGTAAGAATCTTGAAAGTGATACATTCTTTGACAGGGAGCCAGTAAAAGGAATGTCTTGCTTGTGAAATGTGATCTCTTTTTGATATGCTCAAAGCTGCTCTTAGGGAGTTATTTTGTGTGATCTGCAGTCTATTTAAGTTTTTAACAGAGGTGCCGGCTAGGAGAGCATTACAATAATCAAGCTTCGCACCTATGTTAGCTCTTCTTATTGAGAGACTGTGTTCCATGGTTAAGAATGATTTAATGGAGTTGATGAATTTAGTGCTTAAGGCAGAGGCGGAGACAGTGGCGCTGACCTGTTTTTTCATGGAAAGTGTTGCATCAATGTGGACACATAGAGTTTTGACAGATGATTAGACTGAGGTGGTGCAGTTGTCAATGTTGAAATTAACGTAGAGACTGTCTAGCTTAGCAAGTGTAGACTTTTGGCCAAGAATAAGGATCTCCATCTTATCCCCTTTAAGGTAAAGGCCATTAGTAGCCATCCACGCTTAAATTGTGGCGTAAATTTGTTTTAGTGCTAGGGCGTCTTTGTGATATGAGCCTGTTAGGGGAAAGAGCACTTGGGTATTGTCTGCATAGTTGGTATATGCAATCCCAAGTGCATCAAGTTTAATAAAAAGAGGCTTAGTGAAGAGATTATACAGCATGTGAACAGTACATGAGCCCTGTGGGACACTGCAGTGTATGATGGTGGGTGCTGCATTAGATGTGTTTGAAAACACTTTTATGGCTCTACCTTCTAGGAAGGATGTTATCCATGAAGTAGCTTGGTCTGAGAAGTGTGCTGAGTGGGTTTGGTTTTCAGTGAGGGTTTTATGGTCCACTAGGTCAAACGCCGCTGAGAGGTTTAGGAGGAGAAGGAGGGCGGGTTTACCTGTGTCCAAGATATTGGTTATTTGTTTTTTTAGATCCAACAGAGCTGTCTTGGTTCTGTGACCTTAACGGAATCCTGACTGTCTGTTTCCTAGGGAGGAGTTTGTTTCAAGATAAAGTTGGATTTGGCTGTGTGCTACTTTGCCTAATATTTTGAGAAGGAAGGGGACTGTTGATATATAGGTCTGTACTTGTTAGGCTGAGCGGGTTCTAGAGCTGGGTTTTTCAGGAGGTGGCGTACCCACGCCTCTTTAAGGCTGTCAGGGACAGAGCACGTGTTAAAGGAGGCATTAATGAATGCGGTAATAAGTGGAGCAAGTGGTCAGCGCAGTCCTTGATGATCTTAGGGGGGCATACATCGCCTTTGCATAGCGACGGTTTCAAGTGTTTCAAAATTTCTTTGACTTCTGATACTATGATGTCATTAAAGGCAAATTTGGGGAGTTTAATAGTTTTGCTAGTGGGTAAAGTTTGTGTAGGCTGATTCAATTTAGGTAGAGTATTGTAGTGGTCAAGGATTTTATTTTGTAGGAGGTCTATTTTTTTAAGCATAGCGGCTTGAATGCTATTGCACCAAGCTTCATCTTTGATGATCTCGTCAGTGGAGATCGGTGGAACTGTAAGTTGCTCAAAGATGGTAAAGAGTTCTTTCGAATGAGACTTGGCGTCGGCTATCCAATGATTGTAGGCTTGAGATTTGGCATTGAAAATGGCATCTTTGTATTTTTTAGCAATATCTTTGAATAGCACTTTAGAAGTGTCGCAGGGTTTGGCCTGCCAGATTTTTTGCGCCTGGCGTTTGTTAATGCAATGGGTTTGGAGGTCATCTGTGAACTATGTGTTAGAGTGGAAGGACTTTTTTTTCTTCAAGGGGAGCAATAGTGTTGATTGCGTTAGTAAGCGTGTCCCTTAAGAATATCTGCTAGGATGGTTTGCTTTTGTGAAAAAGGCGGAGCTAGGCATGGAATGTCAAGAAGGGGCCGTATGTTGTCTGCAGTTAATTTTTTGGAGCTTCTTGCTAAAGGGGCTGATTTGTGTATGGTGGTTTTAGTAGTTGATGCTGTGGGGATGGTGAATTGTATGCAGCTATGATCTGTCCAAGGGTAGAAGGTGTTAGAGGTGATGGAGGAGTTGCAATTATGGTCGACCAGCCAGTCCAGAATTCTGTCTTTGGAATGGGTGGGAGACATCATTTTCTGTGAGAAGTCTAAGTCGGAGAGGTCCATTAGGAATGAGATTGCAGTTTTGTCTTCGGGATCATTGAATCCTAAATTGAGATCACCTAAGAGTATGGTTTTGATGGATTTTTTAATGTTTTCGCTGAGTAGATGTGTGATTTGCCCTTGGAAATCTGCTGGGAATCCTGGGGGCCAGTAGATGACATGAATGTTGATCGTGTTATTGTGAGAAAGAGACAATTTGGCTGATAGTATGACAGCATTACCTTCCCAAGGGTGGGGAAGAGGCCACTGATTACAGGTATCCTTGAAGATTGGTGCAACCCACCTCCTAATTTATTAGGTCTGTCTTGTCTGAGGATAGAGTAAACTTCGGGTACGGCTAGGGTTATGGATGGGCCTGACGCCTCATGTAGCCAGGTCTCAGTGATGGCAAATATATCTATGTCATGACTGGAAATTAGATCATTTATTTCCAGAGCATGGGCAGTGAGAGAGCAGACGTTAAGTAGGGCACCTTTGAGGTGTGGTGCCACAAGGTTTCTATCAGGTGTTGCTGTTTAGCTATTTTGGGCCTGGATTTAGGTGGTTTGGATTTGTTGAGAATGGGTGTTGTATTAGTACAAGGGTGGAGGGTGTGCAGTCTGCTGGGCGGAGAGTTATGTTTACCAGATGTACGGGTGCCTAATCTGAAATTTCTGTGTGTAGCCGGGGTGGAGCGGGCGGTAAAAATCATGGGTAGAGTGTGCGATCTAAGTCTGTGGAGTCTGGAACTGCAGTTAGGTATATAAGTGAGTGCAGGCATGGTGTGGGGAGTGGGATGGTCGGGTGTGGTATTGGTGTTGATACGAGTCATGTTGCTAGAGGTGTCTAAGCAGGAGGGTGGTGTCAACCTTCCATACAACCTTATGGAGATAAGAGTAGGTATAATGAGCAGTGTGTTCCTCAGGTGGTGGGGTGTGGTCAACATACTAAGGAAGCGAGTTGACGGAGTGCTGCTAAATCAGGGGGAGACGCTAACAAAGATAGAATGCTGTCGGGTCTAAACGATTTCGGCATATAATATAGACTTTGAACATACAAATTGGTGATTACCGATGGGCTTCAATAATACATGAAATGACAGTGTGAACTAGGCTTTACGAGATATAGTAGAGCTAAGATAATAGGCTCCCTGAATCGCGAGCTAACAGGAGGTGTTAGTGCTAGCGCATAAACAATGGCGTTAGTAGACAGCAGTAAATGGTAACTGACTATTTTTAGATAAATATCAGAACAGCATTTAAGCAATAGGCAACAACTTTAAGTGAACACGGTAGGATAGTCTGATTGTGGTATAGTATCTACTCACAGTAGGTCTGAGTCGGTTCGGCGTGGAAGCAGAGTGTGCTGGCCCCACGGCTCTCGTGGCGAACAGGGGCAAACAGGGTATAGCCTTGCTCGCACTGGCCTACCTTGAGCAGGCCGGTTCCGCCTACTGGCGGAGTTCTGACTTGTGGTTTGCATGTGTTTGATTTGACTGAGGGGTGCCCGTGGCTCTTCAATTTATTTGTGGATGTATGTGGTCGATGAAGTATGTCTCATGTTTTTCTTTTTTCTGCAGATCCTTATATCAGGTGATGATGGCTTTTCATTGAATTAACATTTACTGTCAACTGCATACCAGGGGGACAGGTAAGATTCTAATTTATATACATTGTTATGGAATGTTATGATATGATATGATATGATATGGCATTTGTAACGCGCCTATAGACAAGTGTTTCAAGGCGCGACGAGGCAGGGAGGGGGGAACAAGGGGAAGACAGACAACGATCCTACTAGGCCAGGTGTCATTCAGACCGCGCAAGTGCAGGGGTAGGGGGAAGGGAAAAAGTGCAAGGGGAAGGGGGAGGGGGGGAGTGTAGTACAAATAAGTAGAATAGAAATAAAATAATAAATAAATAGGGCCAGCTGGTGGCAAGTGCAAGGTAAGTGCAGACAAGTGCTGGGGGCGGGGGGGGCTGTAGGGATACAGAGACAGTCCCGCAGTGCAGGGGTTGCCAGGGAGGCAGTGCAAGCGAAGAGTGACTGGGCCCAGGACCGAGGTCGGTGAGAGTGGCCCAATTGCAGAATCAGTGCAGTTTAGGTGAAGAATTTAGCAGGGAGGAGGGAGAGAGAAAGCAGAAGTGAAGAGGAAGGTTTTGAGGTGCTTCTGGAACCGGAGATGGTTCTCCTCAAGTTTCAGGGAGGCAGGAAGGCTGTTCCAGAGGGAGGCCCCTGCCGCGGAGAGAGTTCTACCCCCAGCTCGTTGCTTCGAGAAGCGGCTGACCCTGAGGGAGTTGGAGACGGATGGGCGTATGGCTCGGGAAGGAAGATATTTAGGAAGAGAGAGTTGAAGGTATTTAGGCCCCATGCCCCAAGCCCCAGAAGGCCTTGTGGACAATGCAGAGGTTTTTGAACTTAATCCTCGCAGCCACTGGGAGCCAGTGTAGAGATTTCAGTCCTGGAGAGATACGGTCCCTGGGCTTGAGGCCAAGGACAAGTCTCGCAGTTCTGTTCTGGATGAGTTGCAGAGGGCGGAGAGTGGAGGCAGGCAGATTAAGATAGAGGCTGTTACAGTAGTCCAGCTTCGAGAGAACCAGGGCTCGGGAGACAGTGAGCTTCTGGGGGAAGGAGAGGAAGGGAAGAATACCTCTGAGGAGGTGCAGCTGGTAATGTGACTTCTTAGAGACGTCAGATATATGAGGAGAGAAGGAGAGTGTGGAGTCGAAGATGACCCCGAGGTTTTTTGCTTTGCAGGTAGGAGCAGGAAGAGGGCCAAGAGAGGCCGGCCAGAGAGCTGCAGGGAAGGAGGGAGCGGGTGTGCCGATGAGTAGGTTCTCAGTCTTACTAGCATTAAGGCAGAGGTCATTGGCAGCACACCATTCCTGGATAGCAGACAGACAGTCAGAGATGAGGGAGGGAGAGGAGGAGGCCGAGGGGAGCCTGAAAATGAGTTGGGTATCGTCCGCATAGCACTGAAAGTTGGGGCAGAGGGCGGCGATGCGGTGGGCAAGGAGTGCCAGATACTGGTTGAACAGCCAGGGAGAGAGATTAGATCCCTGGGGAACGCCACAGGTGGAGAAAAAGATGTCAGAGAGGAAGGACCCAAGTTAGACCTGGGAGGGTCAATTGGAAAGGAAAGAGGTCAGCCACGCCAGAGCCTGACCAGTGATACCCAGGTTATCACGGAGACGGTTGAGCAGGATGGCATGGTTGACAGTGTCAAAGGCAGAAGAGAGATCGAGCAGAATGAGAACACACGGAGTGTTGGAGACGAGGTTCAAGAGCAGGTCCTCACGGATGTTCAGGAGAGCAGTTTCCGTGCTTATGGCTGCTCTGAAGCCAGATTGATGGTACACATTTTACCAGTATGTTAGTGTTTCAGATTGACCACAGCAGAAGGGGAACACTACAGTGGGTATAGAGTACAGGGTTCAAGGATCAGACTTTAACTCCTTCCTTTAAGACCACCCATCCCTGTTTGAACTTGAAGCATTTCCTTCTTCTATGGCTCTTTCAAACTGTAACATTAACCATGGATGTTATCTATCCCCTGGTTCTTCTACGTGTACATGGCTGCATTTGCATGTGTGGTTGGCACTTTGACCTCTACCTTCCAGTGTTATGTGGATGACACAGGACTTTCTTTCTGACTACCCTCAGCCACCTCTTCATCAGTCATGTCTGACTGTCTGTCCTCGTATCAGTCATGGTGTGCTGCAACCTCTGCCTTAACACCATCAGGACTGAGATAGTTTGCATTGGGATCCCTGCTCCAGCTTTACCACTTTCACTCTGGCCAGACTCCTTTGGCCTTGCAGCCACACCCACCTGCAAGGATTAAAATATTTGGGGTCATCTTCACCTCCATTCTCTCCTTCTCATGTCACATTTCAGACGTCTCTAGAAAGGACAACTATCAGCTACACCTCCTCACAGGTACTGTACCTTTGGCCTGGAAAATTAGGTTGTGGAAAATGTTATTCTCTATTTGCCTGCAGTTGTATAGCACTTTATGGGAATGGGGACATGGAGGCACCAGCAGCGTTGCTATTGGGGATTGTTGTTCCGTGATAAGTATGCCCTATGGGGCTGAAGTTTTGAAAGTGTGAGAGTTGTTGTTGCACTCTTTGTATTAGAAATGGAGTACTGCAAGTGCTAGTATGCTGGGAAAAATGGAGAAGCCAAGAATAATTTACAAATTAGAAAGGAAAATGTTAGTATGTGTAATTGTATTAACTTTCACGCACATGCATTCTTGGTATGTGAGTGTTATTGCAATATGCTGGAGAAATCAATTCCATTTTCTTTCATTCATTTATTTATTTAAAATTACACAAAGCACTGCTATAAATGTGCACATACATTTATTTGGTTTCCTTGAAATGGTGCTGCAATTAATAGTTTTAAATTCATTGGATTTTGTCATATTTCAATCTATGTAAATGGCATGCTTTTGTAACATACATCCAGTTTTCGTTTTGAGTGTGCATTGTGGGAGATTTAGTGCAGCTTTGTTAGTGGGAGAAGTGGTCTTAAAGTGACAGAATGAAAGAAAAAAATAACAGTTTGCACATTGGAATGGGTGATATGGGCAAGCATGCATGGCGTAGTAATGCATTGAAGTTTCACATACGATCTAGCACTTACACATGCTGTGGAAATGTTTCCAATGTGGTTTTCTTTTCTTTTTCAAAATAATCACAGAGAGTGCTGCTGAAATTGCAATATGTGTTTTCAAACTGTTATGAAAGTCCTCATTCAAAAAAAACTTTCTAAGCAAACAGCATTGTAAGTAACGGCCACTGATGTCAGGAGATGGGACAAATGAGAGTATGATTATTCAGTAGGTTATGCAGGGTAAGTGGCAGGAACCCTGGTCAAATGCATTTGTAAAAGAGTTGGACATTTGCTTTACATAATATATGCATACCTGTAGTTTGTGTTAATGGATGCAGATGTGGATAAATCTGGAAGTAGGAATCTTGGCGAGTTTTACAATAGTTTTTGATGCAGGTGCTTGGGAATAACAGAAGACCTGTACTCTGAGTGTTTAACAGTACATATGAAGTGTTAAACTGAGATGACAGATATAGATGTAGAGTTCTTGGATGTGAATGGTGGATGGGTGTGTGACTGCTTAACAGTAGCCAATGAGGGAATGCTGCAAAGAGTGAAGTGGAAAGTGAAGAAGGGTTGCCCTGTGTTTCTGTGTCCATGGACACCTCGGTAGTCCGCGGACAGGGCGGGCCATATCCAGGACTTCTCAGGATGCCTGCCATGGAAATAGGACTGTGAGGATTATCCAATCAAGTGTTCAGATTGTGCTTTATAAGAAGAGAGGGTAATACTTTTTTCATGCTGTGTGTAGTGAAGATGGCTGTGGTTGCAGCGATGGAGAGAGTCAGTGTGTGGATGGTGGGAGATTGCTTTGTGACTGATCTGCAGAGGTATGCAGAGAGAAGTGGCATTTCTGCCACCCTTCGATTTGAGGGCATGGAGGCTTTGTGGTGTGGTGTGCCTGGCCGCAATTTGCAAGGTGTGCTTGCACTTTGTTGAGATATGGCCACTTTCAATACTCCAGATGTTCTTGTGGTGCACTGTGGAGGACTGCATTTGAGGTACATGAGTGCAGTAAGTGTACAGAGTACACTGAAGTACTTGCTAAAGGCTCTAATGCTGTTTTTTTCCTGGTGCAAAGGTGCTATTTTCCCACATACAACCTAGGGTACTATGGAACTGCCCCAATGTCATCTGTCCTGAGCAAGATGCAGGAATGTGTCATGTGAACAGAGGCATATCTTCTTTTTTGTGTAGTGTTGGGATGTTCTCTTTTGAGAATGAGAACATTAATTCTCAGAGTGTGAATTATTTTACTGCAGATGGCATTTATTTGTCTAACATTGGAAATGCCATTTTGCTTTATAATCTAAGGTATGCTCTGAAAAGGTGCATGTAAGCCTGTAAGGAAAAAAACAAGAGAAAAGCCACAAAAAATTATTTTCAAAGACACCACTAATGACAAAATATCCCACACTGGGTTAAATTTCTCTCCCCACCCCCCTCGATTGGACAATCTGTCCGTGGACACTGTGGTAGTCCACAGACAGCACATGCCACATCCGGGGCTTTTGGGGATGGCAGGCATGGAAATGGGCTGTGGAGCCCAGGGGATTGGCAAATAAGATTTCCTGGGTGTAGTATGCAAGGAGAGAGTGCAGCAGAAGGTATGTTTCTTAATAGGAGTGCAAATGGCTTTGCTACGGGTGTGTCTTTCAGGAGGAAGAGTGTGTGGATTTTGGGGGACTTGTGGATCCATCGGTTGCAGGCAGGTGTATGCAGAGCAATGTGGAGTTGCTGAACATCTTGGTTTTCCTCATGTGGATGTGAAGTAGTAGACAATGCGTGGCATGAAGTGGGTGGACTTGCTCCCATTTTGTCGCAATTTGGTCATGCTCCAATATCTGGACATTATCATTGTTCATTGTGGAGGAAACAGTTAAGGTAATGCTACCAGAATTCACTGCAGTTTGTGATGAAGGAGACATTTGGGAAAATCATGGACATGTTCCCAAACTCCTGAGTAGTTTTTTTTCATATTGCCCAGAGGTAGATGTGGCTGCACTCCAGTTCATTTGGTCCGCAAATGGAGAAAGCGAGGCACATGTTAACAAGGCTGTTTGTGCATGTTTTAGGGATGTTGCCATGTCATCCTTCGATAATGACAACATTGAATTTCGTAGCACCAATTTGTTTCACAGAGATGGCAATCAGCTTTTTTTGCAAAATAACCAAAATGCTTTGAAGCATTTTTTGTAGATATAGCAAGCATTTTAAAAATTGGTGTTGCCCACTTTACTTTAAAAATTGAAAAAAACCTTGCAAAAACAAACAAAACAAAAAAGGCTCTTTTCAGAGTCACACTTTCTCATACAAAAGAGTGCAATGGTTTAGATGTTGCCACCACCTACATTTTTTAGATGACCGTGGATTACCACGTGGTCTGCGGACTTCACAGGCTGCGCAGGGGCCTGCACCTTTTTTTGGTACTTTTGAACTGTAAATGTGGCTCTGAAAAGAACAATTTTTTTTTATTTTGTTGTGTTTTATGATTTCTTGGGATTTTATAAACAGGACACACAAGGGAGGGAAGGGAACACAGGGTAGGGAAGGAGCACCAACCACAGTGACGAAGGAGCTCATGGAGAGAGGAAGATGTTGGGTGGGCCTCACTTAGGTAAGGGGCATTGTTTAATGTGCTCCCAGACCGCAGCCTCAAAAGCACTCCAAAACTATTGCCCCCTGCAGAGTATCACAGTACATACAGGTACAGTGACCCTCAAAAGGTAAGAGTCCACTGCATTGTTTAAGGCCTGCAAGGCATCTTCAGGGATCCGCTGCTCCACAAGAGTGTCTCTTGTGGTGGCAGGAGCAGATGTTGAAGATGCGACAGAGGATGTCAACCTTCTACTGCTTTAGATTGGGACGACCCTCCGAACTGCTGCCTTGTGGTTAGACCTTAGGTGTCACCACATAGAGGTTGTCGCTTAGCTATACAGTCCAGGCTTTCCACGACTGCATACAACATTGCACTCAGTGCATCGAACCTTGGCCGCACGCGCATTGGGTACCTACCCAACGGTTGTAAATAGCCTCAACACCCAAGACTCACTCTGGCAGCCAGTAACAGAGATTTCCACTACCTCATCCTCCTCATCTTCTTGATCCCCCTCTGCATCACTACCCCTGTTCCTGTCTCCAGGACCTCCAGATGGTGATGGTGGTGATGGTGGAGGTGGTGGTGGTGTTGGTGCTGAGGTAGCTGCAGCAGCCATGGATGCCACTGTAGATGAAAAGCAGCATACCAAAAGCAGCACACCAGAAACAGAAATCTGTGGGAAGTGCACAGTCCTGGTCGGACAGAAACACATTGAGGAGCAGCAGTGGTGTGAGACCTTTTATAGAGGCACTGTCCAAGGACCGCGTGACTATTTGCGGACACTTCAAACCTCAGGTAGGGCTCAAAAAGTCCCCAAAAGTCTCTCGATCAATCAGGGCATGGTCGGGGACCTCTGTAAGTGTGAAGTTTCAGCTTAAAATACCCTGCATTGGCCAGAAAAGCACTTGTTAACTGTTCAGGGGTACAGACTGTGTCCGTGGATACTCCCGACCCTCAGCACGGGTAAGGTCACATGATGATGTCCCCAGATGTCTGCAGATAGGACGCCTGTCCATAGGACACCTATTGCACAGGATGCAGTGTGCGCAAGCACCCATGTGTCCTTAGGACAGGGTTGGGACCCCCAAACTAATTAAAAGTGCAAAACATGTGAGCGGACAGTTACGGACAGGTGCAGTGTTTGGAGGGCACAAGGGATTGGATGTGCATGCACCCAGGTGTCCGCTGAACAGGGGTGGGACCCCTTAACGAATTAAAAGTATGTCAGAACTTTACAGACATCTACGGACAGAAGCAGTGTTCAGAAGGCAAAGGGGATCAAATGTGCATGCGCCCAGGTGTCTGTAGGACAGGGGTTGGAACCCCAAACTAATTAAAAGTATGTCACAGGTTTATAGACAGTTCTGGACAGGCACAGCATTTCACGGGCACAGGGGATCGGTTGCGCATGTGCCCATGTGTCCGTAGGACAGTGGTTGGACCCCTGATCTAATTAAAAGTGCATCACAACTTTACGGACATCTGCAGACAGAAGCGGTGTTCGGAGGGTACAGGGGATCAGATGCACATGCGCCCAGGTCTCCGCAGGACAGGGTCGTGGCCCTAAAATCATATAAAGGTGCATCATAACTTTGTGGATATGCACAGACAGGCGCGCTGTTCAGGGGTACCTCCATATTGGTTGTGGACACCTCCAGACAGGTGCTCTGTTCAGGGGTACCTCATTTTGGTTGTGGACACCTCTGGACAGGCGCTCTGTTCAGAGGCACCTCCATTTTGGTTGCAGACAGGCCGGACAGTCACGCTGTCCGTGGACTACAAATGGCGCTTTAAAAAAAACACACACACACAACAACAATACACAAATAGATATTTATTAGGATACAGAAATACACTTAATTAGAAAAGGTATGGTGTATCAGAATGGGAAACAAGTATAGGAGATATGGGGGAATTGGGGTTTTCGACAGGCTGCTCATCAGTGGAGGAAGGGATTGAAGTCTCTTGATAGCATTGTTGATTAAAGGGATTTGGTGGGGATGAATGATTGGCTGGGACGGGGGAAGGGGCACAGGTGCAATTGGGGCAGTGGTATTGTCTGTAATATGACTTTTCACACATATTATTAACTGTGCAAAATTTGTGTTCAGCTGATCAATTTTTTCAGAGAGACTTATTAGTTAATTTGCAACATTTGCATTTTGGGGCTGTCTGTGCCCATTTTCTTGCTCATTTGATGGTAATTCCGAGCCACTTTCTTCAGTTACACTATGTACTGTTAAAAAGAAAACCATGTTTAGTGACATGTCAAACAATTTACATAACTTTTTCTACTTTACAAATTGTATTGTGTACCATTAGATTTATTTCAGTCACTCATTTCATTGTGGGGGAAATGTTGCTATAGCCACTCCAGGGTGCTTGCCATTTCTGTTTAAAGAAAACAATACTTCTATTTCTTACAACTCATGGGCATATAACAAACTTTAATGTTACACGAAGAAATATATTGTAATTACTACCTTTTGTATGGCTTTTATCTTAGTAGGTTGGACTTGCTTCTGAGAGTTGCTTCTGACTGAGTAAGCAAGGTTGCACTGAGGTAATATTGTTAGATGCTCAGGTCACTTTTGTGCTTGGTGCATTCCATTATGTTGTGCAACCTATGAAATTGTACTTCTGGTTTCATAAGTGCAGATTTTGTATACATATTTCATTTTTGAATGTCCTACGTATATGTGCTGCACTTCAAACGTCTTCTGTTTGTTTGCTGCACTATATAACAATGTAAGGTAACCCCTGTGCTTTTGGGCAGTGTGAATGCTGCCCGAATTCCACGGATAGTCACGCTGTCCGCATACTCTGAAGCTATGATGTTGGGGTTAGGGGGGTCAGTATGATGTAAGGGACATGTAGACAAATTATATTGCAAAATATCTGTCTTGGGTTGATTAAGCTATGGATAAAGTAGCACTGCCCTCTTAGAAAAAAAGACAATAGCCTGGAAAAGGGTTTAAATTTGGGCTAAATTGCATAGCCACAATGCCTTGCTATTTATGCTCAGAACTGGAGTTGAACTTCCAGCAATGGTTACTAGGTGGCGTTGTGGAATGTGTGACTTGGCTCAAATGGACTTTCCTACTTTCACATTACAGGTGAAAGTGTTTTTTTCAAACCTTTTTAAACCCACCATAACTTCTTGGTTTTATGTATATATACATATATATATTCAATGAAAAAACGTTGTTAAAGAGACGTTATGGTTAAGTTGCGCTACTAAAAACCTACCAAATTCAGTGAAAAAACTTTGTTAAAGGGACGTTATGGTTACAAGTAAAACCGAAAAACCCCTGAAATTCACCAGTTATGCTAAGCTAAGCAACCATAACTCGCGCTACCACCATGAACTGCTAAGACTAACACCCATGACATCAAAAATGGCATCACAAATATGTTTGATGATGTCACTGATGACATCAGATGTGCATTTCATTTTCATAGGATCTTTTAAAGCATTTTGTGGGGGACCACATAAAAGAAAATATCACTGTCCCACATGTACCTGTTCCCCCTCTCCGTTTCACAGTCAACTATCCTCAAACCATCCCCACCAAGAAAAACGTTATGATGAGACTTCCATCCCTTCATCCTCTCCCATCCATCATCTCCAAACCCCTAATTCCCCTGTATTTGATTCAGTTTCTGCTTCCCCCTCTCTTTCATAAATGTTATATTTGTATACAATAATAAAATATTATGTGTGTTGTTACTTTATTCCTCTGTGTCTTATTTTTTTTAAAAAGGCAGTTGGGATGTCCGTGGACACGGCGGGTGTCCGGAATGTCCATAATTAACCAAAATGGAGGTGTCCTGAGGACACTATACCTGTCCGTAATGTCCACAATCAAAATAGAACTGTTCTTAGAACACACTCGATGTCTGGAATGTCTGTAATTAACCAAAATGGAGGTGTCCTGAGGACAATATACCTGTCAGTACTGTCCGCAATCAAAATGGAATTGTTATTAGAACACACTTGATGTCCGGGATGTCTAGAAATAACAAAAATGGAGGTGTCCTAAGGACACTATACCTGTCCGTACTGTCTGCAATCAAAATAGATCTGTTCTTAGAACACACTCAATGTCTGGGATGTCCGCAATGAACCAAAATGGAGGTGTCCTAAAGACACTATACATGTCCGTACTATCCGTAATCAAAATGGAACTGTTCTTAGAATACACTCGATGTCTGGAATGTCCATAATTAACTAAAATGGAGGTGTCCTAAGGACACTATACCTGTCCGTACTGTCCACAATCAAAATAGAACTGTTCTTAGAACACACTTGATGTCTGGAATGTCTGTAATTAACCAAAATGGAGGTGTCCTGAGGACACTATACCTGTCAGTACTGTCCGCAATCAAAATGGAATTGTTATTAGAACACACTTGATGTCCGGGATGTCCAGAAATAACTAAAATGAAGGTGTCCTAAGGACACTATAACTGTCCGTACTGTCTGCAATCCACACAGATCTGTTCTTAGAACACACTCAATGTCTGGGATGTCCGTAATGAACCAAAATGGAGGTGTCCTAAGGACACTATACATGTCCGTACTATCCGTAATCAAAATGGATCTGTTCTTAGAACGCACTCGATGTCCGGGATGTCTGTAATTTACCAAAATGGAGGTGTCCTAAGGACACTATACCTGTCCGTACTGTCCGCAAACAAAATGGAACTGTTCATAGAACACACTCGATGTCCGAGATGTCCGTAATTAGCCAAAATGGAGCTGTGCTAAGGACATTATACCTGTCCGTACTGTCAGCAATCAAAACAGAACTGTACTTAGAATACACTCGATGTCTGGGAAGTCCGCAATTAACCAAAATGGAGGTGTCCTAAGGACACTATACTTGTCCGTACTGTCCACAATCAAAATAGAACTGTTCTTAGAACACACTTTGTCCGGAATGTCCTACGAATATCGCGCCTGTCCGTAACTGTCCGCCACACATGTGTCACACTTTTAATTAGTTCGGGGACTAGAACACTGTTCGTAGAACACTCGCGTGCATGCGCACAACTGATCATGCACATTTGGTGTCCCATGGACAGCCGTCCCATTTGTGAACGTGTCTGCAACGTCATCATGTGACCGCACCCACGCTGAGCATGTGTCCTTATTTGCTGACACTGTCCGGGTCCCCAAACATTTTAAAAGTGCTTTTTTTGGACAATCCAATGTATTTTACAGTAAAGGTTCACCATTGCACATGTCCCAGACAATGTCCCTGGCGATCTACACACTTTTTGGAACATTTTTAGCCTTTTTTTTGGTGTTCAATCCGTCCGCAGACAGCGAGGTTGTCCACGAAGCACGCACCAGCACCCCAATAAAAGGCCACACCCTAGAATTGATCCTCATTGTGCTTCTGGCTACCTGACAGAGCATTGCTTCTGACCTGCATTCACTGCATTGCTGCTGACTTTTGCCTGCTATCCTTCAGATGGCAACCATGGCTGCTTCGGCTTCATCACCACCCCCACCCCCTTCACCACCACCACCTCCCCAAGGACCTGCAGAGGGGAACAGGCGTGAGGATGCAGAGGAGAAAGTGTCATGATGCCTGCCTCTAAGGAGCCAGGCCGGGCCCAGCAACCCCAGAGGCAGACATCATTTTCCCCTGGGAAGTCCCAGCGGGCCCAAGTCGGGGCCCTTTGGACTCAGTCCTGGCGCCTTAGGCGCCAGGCTCATAGGGGGCGCTAGGCTCATAAGAGAGGATATGTGTTTAAGTGCTTGGGTGCACACTTACCTGATGCAGACCATGCTGCTTCATCCAGGCCCTCTTGAGGCCTGAATGGGACTACTTTACCTGTGGGACTACTTCACCACCTGGGTGTGGTCGGGGAAGGATACATACCTGATTGGTGGAAGGATACATACCAGGAACTTCTTCCAAGGCTATTTAAACCACACCCGATCAGCCACACGTGCTTCGCGTTGTTCTGCACCTAGCAGCTGGATGCTCACCGTGTCTGCTCCTGCATCCTGACTTCAGCCACGCCTGCCAGCACCCTGGAACACCTGCAAGGGGAGAAAGGGGAGAAAGGAGAGATTAGGTGAAGAAAAGCCCTTACCTGCTAAATCTGCATTCCGGAGTCACTTCACCGACGATCCTGAAAAGGAAGACATCTTTTTTAAAGCATTTCGTTTCGATCGCTGCAGCGCTGCATTTCACTCACCTTCGCAAGGCGCTTCCATCTTCAGCAGCGATCTTTCGGATTCAGCTACGTTCCGGTGCCTAGAGGAAAAAAGACAAGAACAAAGGTGAGAGGGAGAAAAGGAATAAGGAAAGCTCAGTTTCCTTTTAAGACTTACCTGTTGGATATTTCCCTCTGCATTTCGGGTCCTGCTGCTTCCTGGCATCTCTGGACCCCGGCCCCTATGGGGAAAAAAGACAAAGTCATTTTTGAGCGTTTGTAAAGACATTACCTGAGCGCTCATCCGGAACTTACCTGCCATTTACTGAAGCGGCACGCTTCACTTCGGGTCGGCGCCATTTCTCCGGCATCCGAACCCCGGCCCCTAAGGGGAAAAGGACATGAGCATTAGCGCTTGCTGCAATAAGACAACGGACATAATTAAAGAGCTTGAACTTTTGAACAGAACTATTACAGCGCCTTACCTGAACAGTCAAGCTTACCTGAACTCCATCAACCCTCAATCCAGTGAAGTAACTGGGTTTCAACGCGCCCCTGCATCTGAAGCAGGACGGAGAGCTCACCATTCCAAACCCTAAGGTGAGGCTTCACGGGGAACCATGGAAGAGGTTTCGTGGAGGGTTGGATGGGAGTGGGAGGCTTGAACATTATTTCCGCCAGTTGGTAATACTCCCTTTCCACGTACAGGAGGGTATTCTTGCGAGCCAGAGAAGCCAGAATAGAGGGGCCCTTCCAGTCCATCTTCAGAGCCGCGCCTCCGTGGGAATCAGGTGAGCGTTACAGACAGATGAAGAGGATGAAGAAGATGAGGTAGTGGAAGTCCCTACTACCAGCACTCGCCATGAGTCTTGTGTGTGGCGGTTATTTACCACTCTTGATGGAGTGCCAAAAGCTTGTGCGAATAAGGTGATCTACAATCAGTGCAGAGTCGTGGAAGGCCTGGTTCGTATAGCTTTGGTACAACATCAATGAAGTGACACCTGAGGTCGTTCCACGGTGGGGCTGTTCGTAAGGTTGTACCTTGCAATAAACATAGTAGGTTGAGTTCCCCTGCAGCATCATGTTTCCGCTCCTGCCACCACAAGAGAAACTCCTGTGGGACAGCGCATCCCTCCAGCTGCCTCGCAGGACATTCATGATGCTGTTGACCCTTATCTTTCGAGGGTCACAATATTTTGCATGTTCTGCGACGCAGTACTCTGCAGGGGGGAGAATCTTGTCACACTCACCTGGTCTCCACGGGGGCGTAGCATGTGGCTGCACGAATGATGTCTGCACTGGCGTGGTACTGCGCAGTTGATGATGCTGCTGCGACTTCTCCCTTGTTATCACCCTCATGAGGCGTTTGTCTGCAAGATTGAAATAAGATCTGAGCCACTGAGTGGGGTTGAATTGGACCCATCTCCTCCACCACCTGATACCCTACTCCTCTTGATCTCACCTTACAATTTTGTAAGGTAGACTCTCCGTCCTGCAATCTAGCAGGGGCGTGATTAATACAGTCTTTCCCAGGATCAAGCCCAGGATCGAGTTACTTCACTGATCCGATGAGTGGTTGCTGAGTCTTGGAGAGCTGGGTCAAACAGGTAAGTCTCTATGCCAATAGCTGCTTGGTATAGGTGTTTAAAGTCTTAATTTTGCCTCAACCCCTTTTGATCTGTGTCTTTGTCTTTTCTTTCAGGCGCGGCCTCGAATGGATTTCGAATGGAGATTCAAATAGTTTTAAGATGTGGAGCAGATTTCCTTCAGGTGAGTTGAAGTGCAAGAGTGAGGCGCTGTAAGTCTAAAATACTGGTTTCCCTTCCGAGCGCGACTAACCTGTTGTTTCTTATTCTTTTTGCAGAAGTGGCGTGGTGCCGGAATGAAGAATGGAAGAACCGCTCCGAAGATGCTCCGGAAGAATGCTGAACCCGAGTGCTTCTTGCGGCCTGAACGAATACCTTCCCTTCAGCTGATGAAGAGGTCGGGGAGCGGCTGAAGAAGCAACCGATGGAAGGATGCTGCAGGTAAGGCTTTGCTGTTGTATTGACTTTGTTTTCTCTCGCCGTTCTCCTTCTGGGTACCGATGGATGAAATTCTGAACGGGCGTGGCTGTAAAAGTTCGAGGACAGGACAGACACGGTGAGCGCTACGCTGCAGGAGTACAGAATAACACAAAGTGTGTTCTGCCTGCAGGGCGTGGCTTAAATAGCCTTGCAAGTAGTTCAGGGTAAAGTAGTCCCTTTACCACACCCTGTTCTTCAAATAAAATAGTCCCTCAACCACACCCAGAGAAAGCTGAAAGGCTCAGCCTCACTAGACTGAGCAAGTAGTTCCACGTGCTTCATCCCATCTTATGAGCCTGGCGCCAACGGTGCCAGGTCTGAGTCCAAGAGGCTCTGGGACACTCCCTTGGGGCTTGATAAGTCCTTATGGGAGTCGATGACTGGGGGGGGCTATCGGATCCAGGGGGTTCTTAGCGCGAACCATGACAATGTTTGGAGTGCTTTCGAGACTGCGGTCAAGAACTGCACACTACCTGAATAAGGCCCACCCTACATCTTCTTCTCTCCACCTGCCCTTTCTTATCCCTGTGGTTGGTGTCCCTTCCTTACCCTCCTTTCCCCTCCTTTCCTTGTGTGTCGTGTTTAAAAAACCAAAAGAAATAAAAAAAAAAGAAAAACAACAAAAAGGCTCTTTTCACAGCCGCCTTTCACAGTTTAAAAATAGAAGTGACAAATAAATAGTGCAGGGCCCTGTGCCTTTTTCTTTTTAGAAGTTCGCGGACAGTCCACAGACATTAACGTTTTTTAGGGGCTGCCCTATTAGAACTATTGCACTTTTCTCTGAAAGGAAGTAGCGGCTCTGAAAAGAGCCTTTTGGTGGTGTTTATTTGTGTTTCAAAAACTTCAAATGATTAACACCTACTGCAAAATGTATTAATGTAATTCCAAAAAAGGTTGCAATGCATTTTGTATATTTCGCAGAAAAATCTGATTGCCAGCATAAATCAGATGTACTCCATCTCTGCGAAAAATGTATGTAGTACGAAACATAATATTTTCATTATGAAAAGAGGACATGCCAACATTTCTTAAAAAGGCACAAACAGCCTCATTGACATTGCGCCTCGCTTTCTCCATTTGTGGACCAAATGAAGATGAACACAGCCACATTTGTCTCTGCGCACTACGGGAAAAATTACTTGGGAATTTGGAAACATGTCCATGACCTTCCCAAGTCCTTCTTTCATTGCAAATTGCAAAGAAATTCCAGACACGTGTCCTAAACTGTTCCCTCCACAATAAATAGTAATAATGTCTGGATGACACTGTGTCACTATAGTAGCACACAGAGCTACCAAATCCAGCCACTTCATTCCCCGCACTCCATGCCAGTGCAATTCCACATGAGGGAATCCAAGATGTGCAGCCACTCCACAGCGTTCTGCATGCACCTCCAACCAAGTTATCCATGAGTCTCCCAAAATCCAAATAATCTGTTTTCTGAAACACAGAGCCATAGCTATCTGTTCTTCTCTCAGGAAAAAAGACTTTCTGACAAACTCTCTACTTACACAAAACACCCAGTAAACCTTATTGACCAATCCCTTGCTCTGCTCAGTCTCATTTGCATGCCTCTCAACCCCCAAATCCCTGTATGTAATACGTGTTGTCTGCGGACAACCGTGGTGTCCGCAGACAAATCGAAAAATTTGAGCGTGGTGAATGTAAATTTAAATGGTGTGCCCCATTTCCCCTTTAGGTTGGCTCTGAAAAGAGACTTTTTTTTTGCAGATGCTTGAGAGAGACCTTTTATTTTGTATTTGTTTAGTTTTTTTTCTTATTTTACTCCTAGAATCTTCACATTAGCTCCTCCAAAGCAACCCTTATGTTTCAAAACAGCATGGCATTTCCCATAAAAGATAAAGATGCCATCTTCTATAAAATAAACAAAATTACCAGAATCAATGTTCTCATTATTACAAAAGAACATTCGAGCTCTAAGCATGGAAGCAAACATGCCCCGGTTGATTGCACACCTACCAATATTTTGCTAAGGACAAAAAAACAGAACTATTGTCCCATATTGCCCTAGGTACTAAACCAGAAAAAATTACTTTGGCATTTGGAAGGACTTTCATTACTGCTTGAACCAAGTGTTCCAAATCTGCCAACAAAGTAGGGGCACTACCATAGCCCAAATGCAAAGCACCACAGTGCAAAACTTCCACATGGGGACTGTTCACCCTGCCCATAGCTTCACAAACTTGTACAATTCCCTGCACATTGAAATAAGACGCAGTGCTCCACACCACCTCCACTCCTTTGATATCAAAATTGTTTGTCACATTCCTGCATTTAGCATACTGCTCCAAACCATGCACAAACATATCTACAACCACCAACACCCTGACCCTCTCCACCTCTGCCATCTTCACTACACACAACCTCTTTCAACACAAATCCACAACCTCAACCCCTGATTGGCTAATCCCTACAGTCCTATTTCCATTCCAAATATGTTCAGAAGTCTCGTATGTGGCACGCCCTGTCCGCGGACAGCCACAGTGTCTGTGGAGCGCTTAACTCTTGGAAGCCCTTCTACCCTTTCCACTTCACTCTCTGCACCATTCCCTCATTGGCTACAGCTAAGCAGTCAGACAACCATCCACCAATCACATCCAAGAACTCTACATCTAACTCCATCATAGTTCAGCACTTCCGATGTACTGTTGATCATTCTGAGTACAAGTTTAATGTCATTGGAAAGCACCTACTACAAAAACTATTGTACAAGTCTCCAAGATTTCTACTTACAGCTTAATGTATAGCCACATGCATGAATACAAACTACAGGTATGCATATTTTCTGCACAGTACATGTACAGCTCTTGGATAAATGCATATAAACAGGGTAACTGCCATTTAACCTTTATAACCTACAAAAAGAACTTACTGTCATTTTTCCCATCTGCTATAATAAACTGTCATTTGCAAACCTGTCTGCTCTCCAAACTTTTTTTTACACACACAGCTATCTAAAAAAAAGTGTTAAATCATATTAAAAGATGGGAGAAATAACAGTATAATTGTAGAAAGACACTTTGTAGTATATTAAAAATTACACGCAGCCTGGATGAGTTCATGCATCTTTATACACTCACCAGATCGACACTATCATTGGAAAGGCTCCCAGCTGAAACAAAACCACTGCCTCTACATCAAATCCTTCTGCTTTATTACCCACACCTTCACAAATGCATTCATTCCATGCTTTTCTATACAGTTTCTGCCATTTACCCTATAAAAATAGCAAAATAAGTATATGATTATTTCTTCTATCTCCTAACATCCAATAACACAGCCTTAAGAACCCAAGTGAGCTTCATATGCTTAGTATTATACTCATTTGTAAAGCATGTTCAACTAACAAATTCTAAGTAAAATATACCTGCTGCACATATTCAAAGGAAACTGCATGTACACACTATGTTCAGTTATCATTTTCAAAAAACACTACTACTACAAAAACATAAAAATCAATGTCTAAATTAACAACAGTGATATAAACACACAAATTTACTAACTTCTTTCTTTTACAATTGCAGTGAAGACCACTCTCCTGAAAAGCAGTGGCATCTGCAGTACAAACGACAACTCAGAAGAAACCTACCCTTTCCATACAAAAAAGTAAGTACAATACTACCATAATGTTCTAACTGTTACTCAAACACACTAGAATGTTAGTATTGCAGAACAAACAACTGTTTTAATACCATTACATGTAGTATTATTGCTTTCCCTCACCACTAGCTTACTTTGTATTGTCATCTGAACCCAGTAGAGTAACACACAAATACAAGAATAGCCTTCCCAACTTGTTGTAGCTGGCCATTGAACAATCACACACCTCCACAAACATCCTTAGCATCATACTCAGACACTCATGCACACAGCGCACATACATTGCACAACAGCCCAACCCACACATTCTTTTTTCTCCAACAGACCCCAAAGAATGCCTAACAAAAAGCAACTCAAAAGTACAGCAAATCAAAATAAAAGTATCCAAAATAAGCATCCATCTCTAGCAGAATTTGTACAAAAAGTTCAAACAAAACAGCTAATACAGTCATTAAGCGAAACAGAACAAGCTTCCAGTACAGAAATTTTGCCTCCTCTTTCAAAATGTAAAATGAAACAGAAAGTGATCAACAAGAATTCAGCTACCACTATTGCTAACACTGCACCTATAAATGTTGATGTAGTGGCAAGTAACCATACCAAAAAACGTATTTTAGAAAAATGTTTCCATCACAGAGTCCTTCAGAACCTTATAAAAACAGGAGCGAAATTATGCACAACCCTTTAAACCTACCGTAGAAAATTAATCTTAAAAGCTCTCATGGACAGTGTAATCCTTCTCAAAAGGAAGTTATTTATTTTAGTTTTAAAGAGAATGAAACCACTAACAAAATTAACTACTAAACTACAAAAAAGACTTCTAAATAAATGGAATGTCAACAAAAATAACTTCTTAAATATCTGTGGAGGTGAATGGAGTCACACCACGAGCACAGAACCATATTTTAATGAAGAAGCATACAAACAAAAGCAAACAAACACAATAGCCATACATAGAAGTGGACGAGGGTATGAAAAACTTAATAATACCATAATGGAACAAGAAATGCTGCTTACATAAATATCCCCAGAAATCACCTCTCCATTCCACTGAATCAAAAGGTCCAGTGAACAAATGGCCGTGCACGTCAATGTGTAACATTGCCATAAAATCTTTCAAATCGTTACGCCAGTTCCTCAATCAGTATGTAAAAGGCAAAGACAAATTCAAAACGAAACTACTACAAAATATGGATACCTGTCTAGTGCACAAATAGACAGGACTACAAGGACATTCATTAGCCTGCATTTCAGGACCTATTTGCAAAAGCACCTTCCATCATATGAAAATGATATCAACACATCATTCAAATATAAGAAATCTGGTCCATAAACTGTACTATGCTAAAAGTCCTGCTTTAGCACTAGCCAATTTAAATAACAATCTTCTACATGGTACTGCCAAAGAACTACTCGAAGAAATCGAGCATATCCAGAGAAAATATTTTGGAAGTGAAAGCCACTTACAAAATGCAATAGCTTTACAACAGACTAGCAACAATTGTACAGAATGCAACCTTCTACTACACACATACAAAAAAAGAAATACTAACATTTAAAAGTACATCCACTGAAGTACCAAACCATGTGTGTGTGTTGCTGTAGAACTTTTTATAAAAGTAGCACAAAAACTGTACACATAACGTACAAAATAGAAGACAATGAAGATTCCAAATGGGTTGAATCAGCTCTCTACCTTATAGCAGAAACCAAATACGAAATTACTCACCCCTTAATGCTGTGCAGTTACTGCACTGCAAAACTTGGCAACAACCAAACTCCTTCACATGCTATCACAAATAACTTGGAATTATTCCCACTCCCAAAACCCCTGCAACAACTCAACTTATATAAGAACATCATAATTCAAACAGTGCACACATTTCAAGCAATAATATGCCTTCAACCAAAAATTGCAAAATTACCTCCCTCTGAATTAGTGAAAGGCATTCGTGGCAAAGTTGTTTATTTACCATTAGATCTGAAAGGAAATGTACACACTCTGGGATTGCAACGTCCATTAGATCAATCTTCAATTGCTTGGCTTGATGACGAGAAAGATAATGGAAATCAAAAGCAAAAATTGTATTAATTTGCGATAAATGCTTAAATAAATAAAATAAAAAAATTAAAAAATTGTCTTAGTAAATGCTGCACCTACAAAAGACAAAAAAAATTGGCAACAACTTGTGGACTTACATAAAGTTAGAAAAGTCTTGCAATATCTAAAAGACAACAATGAATACTACAAATAATTTAATATTAAAGAAAACCTGAGAGAAACCATTGAAATAATTAAAGAGTCACCAGAAACTAGTCAATTTCAACTTCTAGATCCTGCTACACTATTCCAATATTTTAGACCATTATACAATTCATCCATTACACTCTAAAGACACCATAGATGATGCACTGGAAACATACCAAATGCGACAAGCCAAAGGATCACCAATCATCATATGGGAAAAAAATATAGAAGCACATGCCTTTCCTCTACTCTTTCCTACTGGAAAAGGAGGAAGATACAAGGATAGACCCACACAAATAACAGCATCAGAATAACGCTCTTTACAAATGTATTCTGAAGATCCACATTTTGTCTAAATTTGGGAATACATATTCCACCTTCTCTTTGAAAGTGAACTAGCAACTCTATGCTAAAGAGTTACACACACATTGAAATCAGGTACCCATTTTCAAAATATGTCTGCTACGCAATTACTACAGAAAGTGCAATAAAAAGATGAGGTTCTACAATCAAGCATTATAAATCTTTTAGCAAACATGTGTGGTACAACTGAATACTGGTTCCGACGTCACAGAGATATACGCTGTATAATAGTATGATAAGAAACCTTGGCCCACCTACTTGGTTTGTTACATTAAGTTGTGCAGAATATGCATGGGAAGATTTACATGATTTCCTATGCATAGCAAACAAAAACAAAACAAACATAGATATACTAACACCTGTAGAACTCTGCTCTCTAGATCCTGTTAATGTTTCAAGATATTTCCATCATCGCTTCATTGCTATGCTACACTTTATTTGTAATAAAACTGTTCCTCAACTCAGAGAAGTGCAACACTACTTTTGGAGACAAGAATACCAAGGCAGAGGAGCATCACATATCCACATGCTTTTATGGATTAAAGATGCTCCTAAATTTGGTTAAGACAGTGATGCCACTGTTTTAGAGTTTATCGAAAAGTATGTCACTTGTGAAATTCCTTCACAAACAACACATAGTGATCTTCATGCACACATTTTACAATTTCAAAGACACAAATGTGGGAAATATTGTCATTGCAAATATAAAAACAAAGGTAAATACTACACCAAATGCCGCTTTGGTTTCCCTAGACCAGTTACAACAACAGGTCAAGTAAACAACTTCATGTCTTCAGTTAGACATGGTGTCAAAGGTAAAATACCTAAGAACACATATTACATAAAAAGGACAGAAGAAGCAAAATATATCAATGATTACAATGCAATCATTGCCCTCTTATGGAATGCAAACATAGATGTGCAGTACATTGCAGACAATTCCACTGCAGTTGCACGATATGTCACAGCCTACTTAACTAAAGCAGAAAAAACAGAGCTTCAAGACCTCTGGGATGACTTATCATCTGACAAAACACTGTCACAGAAATTGTACAGTTTAGGCATAAAAATGCTCTCTCATAGATAATGTGGCTGCTATGAAGCTGAAGACCATTTAACCGGTGCTGCTTTGTATGGAAAATCTGAAAATATAGTATGGCTAAGTCTTGGTCCTGCTAAATCCAGAAAAAGAGTTCTCAAATCATATGGGGACATAGAAACAATAGTCAAAAATGAACCCAACAGCCAAGACATTTTGAAAAAGAAATTACTAGACGCATACTACCCAAACGGGAGTACCACTTTGGAAACCATGTGACTATACCACATAGCCCAAAACTTCACATACAAAAATATTGTAAAACCAGATGAAAAGAAAGGTAGATACAGAGTGACAAATTGTGAAGGCAGCTTAGTGAAACTTGACAAAGGAAGCTTAATTAATCATATCAAATTGTCATTAAAAACTCCTCAACATAAAGAACTATATTACATGTCCCTGCTACAACTTTTTAAACCATGGAGAAAAGAAGAAGAGTTACTAGATATCTATGACTCCTATGAAGACGCTTTCAAAGCAAATGAAAGTACTATAACAGATGTAAACTTTATACAGTACAAAACAATGTTGCACAATGAACAGCAACACGAAGAGGAACTCCAGGCCCAACTAGATGAGGACACTCCCGACAGTAGTCAACCTTCGGTACCAGGATGCCAAGAACAACTGAGACAGGCACTAATAGCAAATGAGGCAGAATTAGCTATGAAAGAAGTAGAAAACACCATGTGTCAGTATGAACAAGCTACAGAAGACTTCACTGTACTGAAATCAGAACTGAAAAATGAGCAGCGTAGAATTTTCCAAGAAGTATCAAAACAAATTGAACATGGTGTACAACATGAAAATAAAATCTGTATCCACCAATACTACAAATCTATACTGCTATATGTCAGTGATCAAGCTCTTTCAGGGAAAACATTCTTAATCAAAATCATCACCAAGTTCCTTCAACAATTGACAAACAACAAACTGTCAGCTGTTGGAACTGCCCCACAGGTTTAGCTGCCCACAACATAGGCGGTGTCACTTTACACCGATTACTACTCCTTCCAGTAGAACACCAAAACAAATTGGATTATTACAAACGTTCTGCAGAAGCTGCAATGGAACTATGCAGAGTTTTGAAACAAATGAAAATGCTACTAATAGATGAGGTGAGCATGGTCTCCAACCTAATGTTGGCTTTGCTTCACCTCAGATTACAAGAGGTACTCAAAACAGACTAAGAAGAGCTCTTTGGAGGAAAACACCTTATTGTTTTTGGAGATCTTCTTCAATTAACACCAGTGAAAGGTCAACCTATTTTTAAAACCTTAGGGCACAAACTCTGCTGTAAAACTCTTGGTAGCATAGGAAATCTCAACTTTTGGCAACTTTTCCAATACAGAGAATTAACAGAAAACATGCATCAGTCTGCAGACCTCACATACGCCAACATTTTAAAAAGTATTAGAGTTGGTGTACTATCTCAAGAAGCACAAGCAAGTTTAATAACCAGGCAAATCCATGCACTCTATGGCCATAACTCATGTTCTACCTATGTCATGGAACAATTAGCACACAAAAATGTCAATTGTATGTCCTTGATGCCAACTCTTGCAAGCTGTTCAAAATTCAATGAAACAATGTTGAAAAAAGAAATCCAACCAATATTTGAAATTTGCTCCACAGACAAACCGGATGTACATGGTATGACACTACCCATGTGTCAACAAGCCCCAACAAGTCTAAATACCTTACAAACACACAGCTGGTTTGGAGAAAATATTGAAGTTATCTTTAAACTGTAGAGTAAGGCTTAAACTTAACCTTGACGTGGAGCAAGGACTAGTTAATGGAGCACTTGGTACAGTTGTTGGCTTTCAAACATACCCACGTGACAACAACATTCAGTTTGTCAATATTCTCTTTGACAAACTATCAGAAGTTAAAAGGATAGAACACTCAACATCCCGCTTCCTTCTTTTCCAATGACATGTATGTACGCAGAGAACAATTTTCTCTAACACTAGCATACACAAATACCATTCACAAATCACAAGGTCTTACCCTAGATAAAGCAGTGACAGATATTGGGAGCACAGTCTTTAAAGAAGGCATGAGCTATGTAGCTCTATCACGCTTACCTGCACTTGACGGACTATTTCTAATCAACTTTGATGCAAGTAAAGTAAATGCTGATATTCCTTGCATTCTATTATACAATATACTACGTTCACTGTACACCCCCATCTAAAAACCTATCCTGATCCACAAAAAGCAAAACATTATAAAAGAAAACTACTTCAAACAGAAACGATACAGGATCTCACTGCAATTCCTCCAAAGAAAGTAAAAGAAGCTAATACTTAATCAAGTACCACAACCAAAGAAGAATCTACTGCTCAAAGTAACTCAAGTTCTTCTCAAAGAAGCAACATACACTCCAAACAAATGACTTGGACACAGAACTGTCAGGTCCATTCAAATTTTCAAATATAACTGTTGTAAATTGCTACGCAAATGAATCAATAAATATTCTATTCCAATTGCCACCAATTATTGACAACATTTACTTACACAATACAGACCAATTGTGTTTGCAAATGTTAGTCCTTCATTGAAATGCAACCAACAATCCTGACAACACCTACAGTGTTCATGGAATAAGACAAGAATTGGACTACTGTGCTGGAATGGTCAAATTCACTATAAACTCACAAGAAGTTCAACAAGAATTATTTCTAATGTACTTAGTACAAGTACTGGAAAACAAAAACAAACCTTCCAGATTTCATACATGTGGAAACATACATGCACTCTCTGCAGCCATGTGGCACATGTACAAATCCCTAATGAACGCTTTATGTATGCATCCATACCTAACTGTGAATCCATTCCATTTCAGCAACTTGTACAAAATGCAAACCATGGCAGATTATGTACTATCTGCAATTCAGATAATCGATCCACCTTACAAATACAGACACATAGTACATATGTAATAGTAATGCTTTTACGTTACAATGCAGATGGTATCAAAAACAACTGCAAGCTGACTGGATTCACACATGGTCAAGTACACTTGGTAAGAAAACCTTCACAACAATATGTATAATCTACCACACAGGAGCCACAACCAATGCAGGTCACTACAATGCATATATAAAAAAGGAATGCAGATGGTTTGAATGTAATGATACTACCATTACTCTAAAACAAACATTACCAGCAAATCTTGTAAACGCTTATTTAATATTCTTAAAACCAAAATTTAAGAACTAATCTGTGCATAAACATTAACAAAACTTCAATTACAAAACTTTAAACAGTTAGAATACACCAACAGGTATCTAATTGCCCCAAGATTCTGAAACAACCAAACAGATAAATCAATACCACTAAAATATAAGAAGAAATAAACAGTTAGAATACGCCAACAGGTATCTAACTGCCGCAAATATCTGCAACAACCCAACAGATAGATGAATAACTTGAAAGTATAAATAAAAAACTATAACCAGTTAGAATACGTCAACAGGTATCTAACTGCCCCAAAAAATCTGCAACAAGCCGAGAGATAGAAGATTAGCATAAAACTATGAGTAAACAATTAGAATACACCAAGAAGTGTCAAACTGCCCCAAAAATCTGCGACAAGCCAACAGATAGAAGATTAGCAAGAAACGAGAAATAAACACTAAAAACAAAGAAAGAAATATATTGTACCATAACAAAAAAAATCTTTTTTAATCCAGAATGGGATTTTTTTTTCCCACAGACCCAATGATTTAATAAACAAACACAGAAACTGAGCAAATTGCACAGTACCTTGTTTGGAATATAGTACTTCTAAAGTACTAAATATGAGGGGCAAAATAATGCTGAAATGTCTATTATGCAATGCAATAACTCATTATGAACTACATACACTAAAATATGATCTTTTCTTTTATCACAGATTGAAAAAGAATATCTGCTCCAGGTACCCATGTCATGAAAAAAATATATCCAATCACAAAAAGTCAAACAGTAAGCATATAATGATTCGACTCACAAATACTGCTGCATAACACAACCATTTAAGAAAACATCTAACCATACACCACAATCCAAAATATTTACTTCCATGGTTATGTTATACTGCAGTGCTTGTTACCAAACTCTACAATCTTAATTGCATGACTTAACCAAAACTTCACATACAAACTCTACAAATGAAACAGTACACAAACATTTGGGTTGTGGATATTTGATGGATATTTGTTTCTAAGGGTGTGTTATGCTGCAGTGGTTTTGGCCAGGGCCTAGAGTCTTGGATGCATGGCCGAAGGCTGCTCTAGGTCCTGTCCTGTTAATTACAATCAATGCTCTACTAACAAACCAAAACCAACATCATACTAAAGTAAAATAGCTAGTGCATTTATTATGTCCGCGGACATCGGCGATGACCACGGTCATGGCAAACACATAAGGGGCACCTGCCACCTAAACAAATACAACATTTCACCCATCTCTTACTCCCCTACCCTCCCCAAGCACTCCTACACACCAACACACTCCCTGAAATTGTATTTTTCCCCCGTTCGACGCTGCGCTGTCTGCTGATGACCGCGGATCGAACATGGCGGCCGCATCAAAACAATGTGACGCACCTCATGCTTCATCACAGCCAATCAGCGAACACATTGCATGTCCGTGGACATGACGCAGGCCGATTAGCCAATCGTGACCTGTCCGCCGGTTGAACAGGGAAATGTGTCCGCGGAGCGGACATAGATATCACTCATTTTTTTAGACCTACTTTTTGGTCATTTTGAGAAAAACTGCTAGACGGATTTCCACCAAATTTACAAAAGCCCGCTTTCGGGACCAAGCCGCTGCACCTGCTGCAAATTTGGTGAAAATCCGTCCAGCGGTTTCAGCTGTAAGCATGAGCAAAGTTTTTTCCCCATTCACTTTATGGGAAAAAATAAATTTTGGGACCCCCCCTATAACTTTGCCCGCCCTGAACCAAACCTCACTAAACTTTGAAAAAAGAATTCAGAGTGGGCCATACACATTTTCTGCAATGTTTGGTGAGGATTCCTCCAGGGAGAGCTAAGTTATAAGCCACCCAAAAAGTGCTCTTCCTATGGGATTAGCAACTTAACCATAACTACATGGCCGCTACCGCAGGCCATATTACATGGCCACGGTAGTGCCTGTGTCTCTCTCCTGTTCCCCCCACCCCCCGCTCATGCCCCGTGTCTACCTTTCATTCCCCCCACCCCCCCACTCATGCCCCGTGTCTTCTTTTCATTCCCCCCAACCCCCGCTCATGCCCCGTGTCTCTCTCATGTACCCCCCAACCCCAGCTCATGCCCCCTGTCTTCCACCCATTCCCCCCAGCCCCCGCTCATGCCCCGTGTCTCCCTCCTGTTCCACCCACCCTCTGCTCATGCCCCCTGTCTCTCTCCTGTTCCCCGCACACCCGCTCATGCCTCGTGTCTCTCTCCTGTTCCCCCACCCCCCGCTCATGCCCTGTGTCTCCCTCCCATTCCCCTGACCCCCCGCTTATGCCCCATGTCTCCATCCTGATCCCCCCACCCCCCGCTCATGCCCCGTGTCTCTCTCCTGTTCCCCCCACCCCCTGCTCATGCCCTGTGTCTCTCTCCCGTTCCCCCCACCCCCCGCTCATGCCCCATGTCTACCTCCCGTGCCCCCCAACCCCCGCTCATGCCCCGTGTCTCTCTCCCTTTCCCCCACCCCATGCTTATGCCCTGTGTCTCTCTACTGTTCCCCCCACCCGCCGCTCATGCCCCGTGTCTCTCTACTGTTGACCCTGCCCTCCCGCTCATGCCCCCTGTTTCTCTACTGTTCCCCCAACCCCCCCGCTCATGCCCCATGTCTCCCTCCTGTTCCGCCCACCCCCCGCTCATGCCCCGTATCTCTCTATTGTTCCCCCCACCCTCGCTCATGCCCCGTGTCTCCCTCCTGTTCCCCCCACCCCCGCTCATGCCCCGTGTCTCTCTCCCGCTCCCCCACCCCCTGCTTATGCCCCGTGTCTACCTCCTGTTCCACCCACCCCCCGCTCATGCCCCTTGTCTCCCTCCTGTTCCCCCCACCCCCCGCTCATGCCCTGTGTCTCTCTACTGTTCCCCCACCCCCCACTCATGCCCCGTGTCTCTCTACTGTTCCCCCCACCCCCCACTCATGCCCGTGTCCCTCTACTGTTCCCCCAACCCCGCTCATACCCCGTCTCTCCCTCCTGTTCCCCCACCCCCCACTCATGCCCCGTGTCTCTCACCCATTCCCCCCACCCCCTGCTCATGCCCGTGTCCCTCTACTGTTCCCCCAGCCCCGCTCATACCCCGTCTCTCCCTCCTGTTCCCCCACCCCCCACTCATGCCCCGTGTCTCTCTCCCGTTCCCCCCACCCCGCTCATGCCCCGTGTCTCTCTATTGTTCCCCCACCCCCCGAATCATGCCCCATGTCTCTCTACTGTTCCCCCCACCTCCCGTGTCTCTCTACTGTTCTCCCCACCCCCCGCTCATGCCCCGTATCGCTCTACTGTTCCCCCACCCCCGCTCATGCCCCGTGTCTCCCTTCTGTTCCCCCACCCCTCTCTCATGCCCCGTGTCTCTCTCCCACTTCCCCCCACCACCCGCTCATGCCCTGTGTCTCTCTCCCGTTCCCCGCACCCACACTAATGCCCCGTGTCTATCTCCTGTACCCCCCACCCCCCGCTCATGCCCTGTGTCTCCCTCCTGTTCCCCCCACCCCCCGCTCATGCCCGGTGTCTCTCTACTGTTCCCCACACCCACTGCTCATGCCCCGTGTCTCTCTCCTGTTCCCCCCACCCCCTGCTCATGCACTGTGTCTCCCTCCTGTTACCCCCACCCCCCGCTCATGCCCGGTGTCTCTCTACTGTTCCCCCCACCCACTGCTCATGCCCCGTGTCTCTCTCCTGTTCCCCCACGCCCTGCTCATGCCCTGTGTCTCTCTCCCGTTCCCCCCACCCCCCACTCATGCCCCGTGTCTCTCTACTGTTCCCCCACCCTCCACTCATGCCCCATGTCTCTCTACTGTTCCCCCCACCCCCCGCTCATGCCCGTGTCCCTCTACTGTTCCCTCAACCCCGCTCATACCCCGTTTCTCCCTCCTGTTCCCCCACCCCCTGCTCATGCCCTGTGTCTCTCTACTGTTCCCCCAACCCCCCCGCTCATGCCCCATGTCTCCCTCCTGTTCCGCCCACCCCCCGCTCATGCCCCGTATCTCTCTACTGTTCCCCCCACCCCCCGCTCATGCCCCGTGTCTCCCTCCTGTTCCCCCCACCCCCGCTCATGCCCCGTGTCTCTCTCCCGCTCCCCCACCCCCTGCTTATGCCCCGTGTCTACCTCCTGTTCCACCCACCCCCCGCTCATGCCCCTTGTCTCCCTCCTGTTCCCCCCACCCCCTGCTCATGCCCTGTGTCTCTCTACTGTTCCCCCACCCCCCACTCATGCCCCATGTCTCTCTACTGTTCCCCCCACCCCCCGCTCATGCCCGTGTCCCTCTACTGTTCCCTCAACCCCGCTCATACCCCGTTTCTCCCTCCTGTTCCCCCACCCCCTGCTCATGCCCTGTGTCTCTCTCCCGTTCCCCCCACCCCGCTCATGCCCCGTGTCTCTCTATTGTTCCCCCTACCCCCCCGAATCATGCCCCATGTCTCTCTACTGTTCCCCCCACCTCCCGTGTCTCTCTACTGTTCCCCCCACCCCCCGCTCATGCCCCGTATCGCTCTACTGTTCCCCCACCCCCTGCTCATGCCCCGTGTCTCCCTTCTTTTCCCTCACCCCTCTTTCATGCCCCGTGTCTCTCTCCCACTTCCCCCACTTCCCCCACCACCCGCTCATGCCCTGTGTCTCTCTCCCGTTCGCCCCACCCACACTAATGCCCCGTGTCTACCTCCTGTTCCCCCCACCCCCCGCTCATGCCCTGTGTCTCCCTCCTGTTCCCCCCAACCCCCGCTCATGCCCGGTGTCTCTCTACTGTTCCCCCCACCCACTGCTCATGCCCCGTGTCTCTCTCCTGTTCCCCCCACCCCCTGCTCATGCCCTGTGTCTCTCTCCCGTTCCCCCCACCCCCCGCTCATGCCCCATGTCTACCTCCCGTGCCCCCCACCCCCGCTCATGCCCCGTGTCTCTCTCCCGTTCCCCCACCCCCTGCTCATGCCCTGTGTCTCTCTACTGTTCCCCCACCCGCCGCTCATGCCCCGTGTCTCTCTACTGTTGACCCTGCCCTCCCGCTCATGCCCCCTGTCTCTCTACTGTTCCCCCCACCCCCCCGCTCATGCCCCATGTCTCCCTCCTGTTCCGCCCACCCCCCGCTCATGCCCCGTATCTCTCTACTGTTCCCCCCACCCCCCGCTCATGCCCCGTGTCTCCCTCCTGTTCCCCACACCCCCGCTCATGCCCCGTGTCTCTCTCCCGCTACCCCACCCCCTGCTTATGCCCCGTGTCTACCTCCTATTCCACCCACCCCCCGCTCATGCCCCTTGTCTCCCTCCTGTTCCCCCCACCCCCCGCTCATGCCCTGTGTCTCTCTACTGTTCCCCCACCCCCCACTCATGCCCCATGTCTCTCTACTCTTCCCCCCACCCCCTGCTCATGCCCGTGTCCCTCTACTGTTCCCCCAACCCCGCTCATACCCCGTTTCTCCCTCCTGTTCCCCCACCCCCTGCTCATGCCCCGTGTCTCTCTCCCGTTCCCCCCACCCCGCTCATGCCCCGTGTCTCTCTATTGTTCCCCCACCCCTGAATCATGCCCCATGTCTCTCTACTGTTCACTCCACCTCCCGTGTCTCTCTACTGTTCCCCTCACCCCCCGCTCATGCCCCGTATCGCTCTACTGTTCCCCCACCCCCCGCTCATGCCCCGTGTCTCCCTTCTGTTCCCCCACCCCTCTCTCATGCCCCGTGTCTCTCTCCCACTTCCCCCCACCCCCCGCTCATGCCCTGTGTCTCTCTCCCGTTCCCCCCACCCACGCTAATGCCCCGTGTCTACCTCCTGTTCCCCCCACCCCCCGCTCATGCCCTGTGTCTCCCTCCTGTTCCCCCCACCCCCCGCTCATGCCCGGTGTCTCTCTACTGTTCCCCCCACCCACTGCTCATGCCCCGTGTCTCCCTCCCGTTGCCCCCACCCCCCACCCTGTGTCTCTCTCCCGTTCTCCCCACCCCCACGCATGCCCCATGTCTACCTCCTGTTCCCCGCCCTCGCTCATGGCCCGTGTCTCCCTCCTGTTACCCCCACCCCCCGCTCATGCCCTGTGTCTCTTTACTGTTACCCCATCCCCTGCTCATGCCCCGTGACACGCCATCGCCACACGGTGGCCTGTGGAGGGCCGAGGAGCAGGATCTGCCGCCTGCACAGTAAGATACCAGCAGCACATGCCCCGTGTCTTCCTTTCGCTACCCCCACACCCCCGCTCATGCCGGTGACTCTCTCCTGTTCCCTCCACCCCCTGCTCATGCCCCGTATCTACATTTCGTTCCCCGCACCTCCTGCTCATGCCCCGTGTCTTCCTTAAATTCCCCCCACCCCCGCTCATGGCCCGTGTCTCTCTCCTGTTCCCCCCACCCCCCGCTCATGCCCCTTGTCTCCCTCCCGTTCCTCCCCACCCCCCGCTTATGCATGTGTCTCCCTCCTGTTCCCCCACCCCCCGCTCATGCCCCATGTCTCTCTCCTGTTCCACCACACATCGCTCATGCCCCGTGTCTCTCTCCCGTTTCCCCCACCCCCGCTCATGCCCTGTGTCTACCTCCTGTTTCCCCCACCCCCGGCTCATGCCCCGTGTCTCCCTCCTGTTCCCATCACACCGCGCTCATGCCCCGTGTCTCTCTACTTTTCCCCCACTCCCCACTCATGCCCCGTGTCTCTCTACTGTTCCCCCCAACCCCGCTCATGCCCGTGTCTCCCTCCTATTCCCCCCACCCCTGCTTGTGCCCCGTGTCTCTCTATTGTTCCCCCCACCCCCGAATCATGCCCCATGTCTCTCTACTGTTCCCCCCACCCCCCGCTCATGCCCCGTGTCTCTCTACTGTTCCCCCCACCCCCCGCTCATGCCCCGTGTCTCTCTACTGTCCCCCCCGCTCATGCCCCGTGTCTCCCTCCTGTTCTCCCCACCCCCCGCTCATGCCCCGTGTCGCTCTACTGTTCCCCCACCCCCCGCTCATGCCCCATGTCTCCCTTCTGTTCCCCCACCCCTCACTCATGCCCCGTGTCTCTCTCCCATTTCCCCCCACCCCCCACTCATGCCCCCTGTCTCTCTCCCGTTTCCCCCACCCCCCGCTCATGCCCCGTGTCTACCTCCTGTTGCCCCCACCCCCCGCTCATGCCCCGTGTCTCCCTCCTGTTCCCCCCGCTCATGCCCTGTGTCTCTCTCGTCTTCCCCCCACCCCCTGCTCATGCTCTGTCTCTCTCCCTCTTGTTCCCCCCACCCCCCGCTCATGCCCCGTGTCTCTCTCCCGTTCCCCTCACCCCCCACCCCGTGTCTCTCTCCCGATCCCCCACCCCCACTCATGCCCCGTGTCTACCACCTGTTCCCCCACCCCTCGCTCATGCCCCGTGTCTCCCTCCTGTTACCCCCACCCCCCGCTCATGCCCTTTGTCTCTCTACTGTTCCCCCCATCCCCCGCTCATGCCCCGTGACACGCCATCGCCACACGGTAGCCGGTGGAGGGCCGAGGAGCAGGATCTGCCGCCTGCACAGTAAAATACCAGCAGCTCATGCCCCGTGTCTTCCTTTCGTTACCCCCACCCCCCCGCTCATGCCCGTGTCTCTCTCCTCTTCCCTCCACCCGCCGCTCATGCGCCGTATCTACATTTCGTTCCCCCACCCCCTGCTCATGCCCCGTGTCTTCCTTTCATTCCCCCCACCCCCGCTCATGCCCCGTGTCTCTCTCCTGTTCCCCTCACCCCCCGCTCATGCCCTATGTCTCCCTCCCATTCCCCCCACCACCGCTTATGCCCCGTGTCTTCCTTTCATTCCCCCCACCCCTGCCCCATGTCTCCCTCCTGTTCCCCCACCCCCCGCTCATGCCCTATGTCTCCCTCCCATTCCCTGCACCCCCGCTTATGCCCCGTGTCTCCCTCCTGTTCCCTCCACCCCCCGTTCATGCCCCGTGTCTCTCTCCTGTTCCCCCCACTCATGCCCAGTGTCTCCCTCATGTTCCCCCCACACCCCGCTCATGCCCCGTGTCTCCCTCCCATTCCCCCCACCCCTCGCTCATGCCCCGTGTCTCCCTCCTGTTACCCCCCGCTCATGCCCTGTGTGTCTCTATTGTTCCCCCAATCCCCCGCTCATGCCCCGTGACACGCCATCGCCACACGGTGGCCTGTAGAGGGCCGAGGAGCAGGATCTGCCGCCTAAACAGTAAAATACCAGCAGCTCATGCCCCGTATCTTCCTTTCGTTACCCCCACCCCCCGCTCATGCCCGTGTCTCTCTCCTGTTCCCTCCACCCCCCGCGCATGCGCCGTATCTACATTTCGTTCCCCCACCCCCTGCTCATGCCCCGTGTCTTCCTTTCATTCCCCCACCCCCGCTCATGCCCCGTGTCTCTCTCCTGTTCCCCCACCCCCCGCTCATGCCCTATGTCTCCCTCCCATTCCCCCCACCCCTGCTTATGCCCTGTGTCTTCCTTTCATTCCCCCCACCCTCGCTCATGCCCTGTGTTTCCCTCCTGTCCCCCCCACCCCCCGCTCATGCCCTATGTCTCCCTCCCATTCCCCCCACCCCCGCTTATGCCCCGTGTCTCCCTCCTGTTCCCTCCACCCCCCTTTCATGCCCCGTGTCTCTCTCCTGTTCCCCCCACTCATGCCCAGTGTCTCCCTCCTGTTCCCCCCACCCCCCGCTCATGCCCTGTGTCTCCCTCCCATTCCCCCACCCCTCGCTCATGCCCCGTGTCTCCCTCCTGTTACCCCCACCCCCGCTCATGCCCTGTGTGTCTCTACTGTTCCCCCCATCCCCCGCTCATGCTCCGTGACACGCCATCTGCACACAGTGGCCTGTGGAGGGCCGAGGAGCAGGATCTGCCGCCTGCACAGTAAGATACCAGCAGCTCATGCCCCGTGTCTTCCTTTTGTTACCCCCACCCCCTGCTCATGCCCGTGTCTCTCTCCTGTTCCCTCCACCCCCCGCTCATGCCCCGTATCTACATTTCGTTCCCCCCGCCCCCTGCTCATGCCCCGTGTCTTCCTTTCATTCCCCCCACCAATGCTCATGCCCCGTGTCTCTCTCCTGTTCCCCCCTCCCCCCGCTCATGCCCCGTGTCTCCCTCCTGTTCCCCCACCCCCAGCTCATGCCCTGTGTCTCCCTCCCGTTCCCCCACCCCGCGCTTATTCCCCATGTCTCCCTCCTGTTCCCTCCACCCCCGCTCATGCCCTGTGTCTCTCTCCTGTTCCCCTCCACCCCCCACTCATGCCCAGTGTCTCCCTCCTTTTCCCCCCACTCATGCCCCGTGCCTCCCTCCCATTCCCCCACCCCCCGTTTATGCCCCGTGTCTCCCTCCTGTTCCCCCACCTCCCGCTCATGCCCCATGCCTCTCTACTGTTCCCCCCACCCCCCGCTCATGCCCCGTGTCTCTCTCCTTTCCGCCCCACCCCCGCTCATGCCCTGTGCTCCCTCCTGTTCCCCCACCCCCTGCTCATGCCCCGAGTCTTCCACCTTTTCCCCCCACCCCCCGCTCATGCCCTGTGTCTCCCTCCCATTCCCCCCACCCCCCGCTCATGCCCTGTGTCTCTCTCCCTTCCTCCCACCCCCGCTCATGCCCTGTGCCTCTCTCCTGTTACCCCCACCCCCCCACTCATGCCCCGTGTCTCCCTCCTGTTCCCCCCACCCCCCGCTCATGCCCTGTGTCTCCCTCCCATTCCCCCCACCCACCACTTATGCCCCATGTCTCCCTCCTGTTCCTTCCACCCCCGCTCATGCCCTGTGCCTCTCTCCTGTTCCCCTCCACCCCCGCTCATGCCCTGTGTCTCTCTCCTGTTCCCCTCCACCCCCGCTCATGCCCTGTGTCTCTCTCCTGTTCCCCTCCACCCCCCACTCATGCCCAGTGTCTCCCTCCTTTTCCCCCCACTCATGCCCCGTGCCTCCCTCCCATTCCCCCACCCCCCGTTTATGCCCCATGTCTCCCTCCTGTTCCCCCACCTCCCGCTCATGCCCCATGCCTCTCTACTGTTCCCCCACCCCCCGCTCATGCCCCGTGTCTCTCTCCTTTCCGCCCCACCCCCGCTCATGCCCTGTGCTCCCTCCTGTTCCCCCACCCCTTGCTCATGCCCCGTGTCTTCCACCTTTTCCCCCCACCCCCCGCTCATGCCCTGTGTCTCCCTCCCATTCCCCCCACCCCCCGCTCATGCCCTGTGTCTCTCTCCCTTCCTCCCACCCCCGCTCATGCCCTGTGCCTCTCTCCTGTTACCCCCACCCCCCCGCTCATGCCCCGTGTCTCCCTCCTGTTCCCCCCACCCCCCGCTCATGCCCTGTGTCTCCCTCCCATTCCCCCCACCCCCCGCTTATGCCCCATGTCTCCCTCCTGTTCCCTCCACCCCCGCTCATGCCCTGTGCCTCTCTCCTGTTCCCCTCCACCCCCCACTCATGCCCAGTGTCTCCCTCCTGTTCCCCCCACCCCCCGCTCATGCCCCGTGTCTCCCTCCCATTCCCCCCACCCCCGCTTATGCCCCGTGTCTCCCTCCTGTTCCCCCACCCCCCGCTCATGCCCCATGTCTCCCTACTGTTCCCCCCACCCCCGCTCATGCCCCATGTCTCTCTCCTTTCCGCTCCACCCCCCGCTCATGCCCTGTGTCTCCCTCCTGTTCCCCCCACCCCCCGCTCATGCCCCGTGTCTTCCACCCTTTCCCCCCACCCCCTGCTCATGCCCTGTGTCTCCCTCCCGTTCCCCCCACCCCCTGCTCATGCCCTGTGTCTCTCTACCTTTCCCCCCACCCCCGCTCATGCCCTGTGTCTCTCTCCTGTTACCCCCACCCCCCGCTCATGCCCCGTGTCTCCCTCCCATTCCCCCACCCCTCGCTTATGCCCCCTGTCTTACTCCTGTTCCTGCCACCCCCGCTCATGCCCTGTGTCTCTCTCCTGTTCCCCCCAACCCCCACTCATGCCCCGTTTCTACCTCCTGTTCCCCCCAACCCCCACTCACGCCCCGTGTCTCTCTATTGCTCCTCCCACCCCCCGAATCATGCCCGTGTCTCTCTCCCATTCCCCCCACCCCCGCTCATGCCCCGTGTCTCTCTATTGTTCCTCCCACCCCCTGAATCATGCCCATGTCTCTCTACTGTTCCCCCCACCCCGCTCATGCCCTTTGTATCTCTACTGTTCCCCCCACCCCTGCTCATGCCCCGTGTCTACCTCCTGTTCCCCCCACCCCCGCTCATGCCCCGTGGCTCCCTCCTGTTCCCCCCACCCCCTGCTCTTGCCCCGTGTCTCTTTACTGTTCCCCCACCCCCTGCTCATGCCAGTGTCTCTCTACTGTTCCCCCACCACCGCTCGTGCACTGTGTCTCTCTACTGTTCCCCCCACCCCCCGCTCATGCCCCGTGTCTCCCTCTTGTTCCCTCCACCCCCCGCTCATGCCCCATGTCTCTCTCCCGTTCCCCCCACCCCCCACCCCGTGTCTCTCTCCCGTTCCCCCATCCCACTCATGCCCCGTGTCTACCTCCTGTTCCCCCCACCCCCTGCTCATGCCCCGTGTCTCCCTCCTGTTTCCCCCACCCCCTGCTCATGCCCTGTGTCTCTCTACCGTTCCCCCCATCCCCCTCTCATGCCCCGTGACACGCCATCGCCACACGGTGGCCTGTGGAGGGCCAAGGAGCAGGATCTGTCGCCTGCACAGTAAGATACCAGCAGCACATGCCCCGTGTCTTCCTTTCATTCCCCCCACCCCCCGCTCATGCCCATGTCTCTCTCCTGTTCCCTCCACCCCCGCTCATGCCCTGTGTCTACCTTTCGTTCTCCCCAACCCCTGCTCATGCCCCGTGTCTCTCTCCCGTTCCCCCCACCCCTGCTCATGCCCTGTGTCTCCCTCCTGTTCCCCCCACGCCCCGCTCATTCCCCGTGTCTCTCTCCTCTTCCCCCTACCCCCCGCTCATGCCCCGTGTCTCCCTCCCGTTCCCCCACCCCCGCTTATGCCCCGTGTCTCCCTCCTGTTCCCCCCACCCCACTCATGCCCCGTGTCTACCTCCTGTTCCCCCCACCCCCTGCTCATGCCCCGTGTCTCCCTCCTGTTTCCCCCACCCTCTGCTCATGCCCTGTGTCTCTCTACCGTTCCCCCCATCCCCCTCTCATGCCCCGTGACACGCCATCGCCACACGGTGGCCTGTGGAGGGCCAAGGAGCAGGATCTGTCGCCTGCACAGTAAGATACCAGCAGCACATGCCCCGTGTCTTCCTTTCATTCCCCCCACCCCCCGCTCATGCCCATGTCTCTCTCCTGTTCCCTCCACCCCCGCTCATGCCCCGTGTCTACCTTTCGTTCTCCCCAACCCCTGCTCATGCCCCGTGTCTCTCTCCCGTTCCCCCCACCCCCTGCTCATGCCCTGTGTCTCCCTCCTGTTCTCCCTACGCCCCGCTCATTCCCTGTGTCTCTCTCCTCTTCCCCCACCCCACGCTCATGCCCCGTGTCTCCCTCCCGATCCCCCCACCCCCGCTTATGCCCCGTGTCTCCCTCCTGTTCCCCCCACCCCCACTCATGCCCCATGTCTCTCTCCCGTTCCCCCACCCCCCGCTCATGCCCCGTGTCTCTCTCCTGTTTCCCCCACCCCCCGCTCATGCCCCGTGTCTCCCTCCTGTTCCCCCCACCCCCTGCTCATGCCCCGTGTCTTCCACCCTTTCCCCCCACCCCCGCTCATGCCCCATGTCTCCTTCCCGCACCTGATCAAAAATAAAATTGGACCACATGGTCAAGAGATGCAAAAACATCCACGATCGACTTTATATTTGTCACTCATAGCTTGCTTATAACATCACTACCCTTAAAAATCACTAAGATGCCATTCGGAGATCACGCACAGCAATTGGGCAATCTAAAACTCAACTTCTCCATCACAGCAGTTGACCCTTCTAATATGCTGTGCGAAATAGATCGTCCACAAATCTCCCTTAGATGGACTCAAGCTTTATGCAAACAATTCATACAATATGTAAAGTCGGCTATTGCCAACCACAACTTTATTGAAGGAATTTCTGTGAGTGCTATTGAACAGCTTTATGCTGAAATAATCCGTGCAGCACTACTACACTTTAGCAAAAAAAAAAGTACTGTCAACAAAAATCGGCACCTATTTGACCCCCTCTGTAAAACACAGAAGCGGGAAAAAAATAAGGCCCTAAGAGCCTTGAAAAAAAACAACGAACTCCCCCGTGAAATGTATTTTACACAGTGAAATCGTATTGTAGCTTCATACAAACAAAATCTAAAACAGATAAGGATGGGAAGAAACAATGAACTTAATTGCAATCTTATTAGAGCCATAACAGCTCACGACACACAAACCATCTGACGAACAATCAAAAGCAATAACGCTCAAGTGTCGCTCTTAATGCCCAACGCTATATCTGAATCCACCTGGCACTCCTATATCACGAACAAATTCTGGATACCGGACCAATTTTTGAATATTTCGACTACTCCGCTAATATATCAAGATCTTCCACGTTTGAACTGGTCCATTGCCGACATTAAGTGGGCTATATCCAAACTTACCTATTCTAGATCAGCTGGTCCTGATGGCTTTCCTCCATGCCTGTACAAAGCGGACCTGGATCTATGGGCAATGATCATAAATATCAAATTTCAGGCCATTCTTAATACGGGAACAATTCCTGCTTCATGGCTTTCGGCTAACATCATACGGATATTTAAAAAGGGAGATGCTGCCCTGCCACAGAATTACCGGCCCGTTGCCTTAATTGACACTGTAGCGAAACTATTTGCAATTCTCCTTCTTCACGATCTCGAAAAACATATTGAAATGCACGAACTATACTTCAAATACCAAACTGGGTTTAGGAAAGGAATGAGCACCTCGCTCAATGCCATGATAATGGCATTTGCCATCGCAGGAGCAAAAAAAACATCATTGAATCCGATGTACATCGCCCTCATCGATATGTCTTCAGCCTTCGATGCTGTGATACGGAACCTATTGTGGGTAAAACTAATTGAAATGGGAATTCCTCCGGTGCTAATTTATTGGTTTATAGCCCTACACACCAATACTTCTTATAAAATCAAGCTTACTTCAGAAGGGCGCACAACTAAACCTATCATCACTGAAATAGGCTTAAACCAAGGTTGCAATTTAGCCGCTACCTTTTTTAACTTATATCTTGCAGACCTCGACAAAGGATGGGATGCAAAAAACCTGTTCTCTGTGAAAATCGGCCTTATTCGTCTAAAATGGCTCGCCTTCGCAGATGATATCATACTATTTGATCCCACTCCCGCAGGCCTCCAAATCAAACTACGGTTAATTGAAGAATTTGCATTAGCACATAACCTAAAGCCCAATCCTGCTAAAACAGCAGTAATGAAATTTGGTGTCCAGAAGCGAACTGGAAAGTTCCAATGGCACATTATGCGAACCACCATCCCCTCTATTGTAGAAACGATCTACCTAGGGTATTACTTATCAGAGAAAAATTCCATCAAATTGTGGACTGACTATCTAAATAATAAAATTAGACCACTCACATCGCAGTTAAAAGTAATATATGCGAAATACTGCAAGTTTTCACTAACTCCTCTTATCGAGTTTTTTACGTTGAAAATTGAAAGCGTTATCCTCTATTCGCATGATATATGTCTGGTTGAAATGGGTACGAACTTGGACCAACTGCAAGGGACAGCTTTGAAACATGCTATGTCGCTTCAAATGTCATTACCCAACGCAGTTCTAAGGCATGAGTTGGGCCTAGTAGCGTTATCCGCTCGCTGGAAACAGCGACTCCTAACACATTTTGCGAAAATAAGCTATCCTAGGGTGAATTCTCTATGTGTTGAAATGAAGCAAACAATTGATCTAATGCCAACGACCTCGATGGTCCAATATTTGACAAGAATACATGTTATTCTCAATGAGGCCAATATCACAGTGGATGACGTTCATACTAGACCTGCATATGCTAAAACAAAGCTGTTTGAACTTGATTGGAGCATAACCATCAATCAAATAGGATCTTATAAACTCTATAAGGAATATTACCTATTCACACGAAAACGTACACCGAGATATGATCACATTGTGTTATTTCCTTGTAACCATACTCGTAAGGTCTTTCTATGGTTCAAATTTAATCTGTTAGATACCAAAGAAAGAATTTCGGATTGGGCTAGTTACAAGATGAACGTTGTAAATAAGCATTGAAGATTTCCTATGTGCACTGAAACTATGTAAACACTAAAGCATCTGATATTATACTGCCCTCATTTTAAACATCAAAGAACTGTTTTATTCATGGAATTTGTAAACATCAATTTCATGGATTGCTTAGTATTTCTTTGGGCAAGAATGATGCAAGGCAATCATAAACCTCTTATATATGCCTTAACAAGTCTATGTAAATCAATAGAAAAGGAACTAGACAACTATGCTAACATCATTGCTTGACAAACTAAACAGGCTAACTCATCAATTCAGGCGAAGTGATATACTATCGATGTTACATTCCAAACCTGTGTATGCTTGTGTCTTTATTCCCTACCTTTTTTCTTTCTTTTTTTCTCTTTTGCAAAGTCAAACGTTGTCTCTAGTTATAGGAAATGTTTTATAATGTAATTTTTATTGAATGATGATTTTAAATTCTGGCATTAAGCATAGTGCAATGTTTATTTAACATTTCTATTTAACATTTTTATTTAACATTTCTATTTTTGTAAAGATTGTGTTACTTTGTAATAGAATCAAGCACAAATAAAAGTTTTTTAAAAAAAGGTATTACATTTATAGATATTGCTATTCTCACATGTTCTTACACTACTTTCCTTAGAATTTAATCGCATCATATGATGTACATATATAGGGGTAGAAGCAGGCCTGAAACACAGAAATCATTTTTGTGTGTGAATACAATCATGTAGATTATACACACTTCCTAATGGTACTGCCTCTTGTTTGCTTAATTTACTCTCTATATATAAGCCCCATATTTGTATGCATTGTAGTCTATTTACGTTTTGTGTGTATTAGTAGAAATATGTAGTAAGTGATGCATTATTAGCTACTTGTTTCACAGTATGGAAAAGTCTGATACAGAAGCATTCTCCGTTTTATTATATAAATTTGGAAAATTACAAATATAGCACCTTTGTGGTGTATGCTGCAGTCAATATCTACATTTCTGTATGAGGAGGTTCCTGTACTAGAAAGAACACTGCAATGGAATGCTCTTTAGAAAGCTACATTACATGATGAAGTATGTAATTTATTACACATCTCCTGATAATCCCTGATACTTTTTGGCCAACATTACATTCACAACCCCTTCTATGAAAAGTAAATGCACATGTGATGTCATCAATGATATTTGTGATGTCATCTTTGATGTCCTGGGTGTTAGTCTTAGCAGTGCACGGTGGTGGCGCGAGTTATGGTTGCTTAGCTTACCATAACTGGCGAATTTCAGGGGTTTTTCGATTTTACTTGTAACCATAACGTCCTTTTAACAATGTTTTTTATTGAATTTCATAGGTTTTTATTAGTGCAACTTAACCATAACGTCCCTTTAACAAAGTGTTTTCATTGAATTATATATATTTATATATATATTGTCATGATCACTGCTTCCAAGGAGTCAGGACCAGCCCAACGTCCTTGGAAGCAGGCCCCTAACCTTAATCCTAGGCACCAGCCGGTCCCCACTGGGACCTTTTGGACCTTGTCCTGGCGCCGGTGGCGCCAGGCTCATCAATGCCATCGGTCCCGGCACTGGAAGCGCCGGGCTCATAATCTATATGAAGATATTGGGTGGACTTACCTGCAGCAGACCATGCTGCTTACTTACCAGCTGCATAGGAATCCTCAGTAAGCCGGAACTACTTTCTTACCTGGGTGGGGCAAGCTCCACTCCCTGGATACAACACTGGAACTCTTCTGGAACAGGAACTCTTTTCTTACCTAGGCGGGGCTGTGGAGGAAGATGCCTCAGCACTCCAAGGCTATTTAAACCACACCCGATTGATGAAACGTGCTTCGCGTTATTCTGCATCTGCAGCAGAACGCTCACCGAGTCTGTTCCAGCTTTTCTTCTATCCAGGCCCGAACCTGCAAGAACAATACTTACCATTCCTGCATCCAGTCTTCAGCAGAACCTGCAAGAACAATACTTACCATCCCCGCATCCAGTCTTCAGCAGCACCTGCAAAATAAGAAACTACAGGTTAGCACTGCAACCTTCATACGAAGCGCATTACTCACCTGATCCATCGGCAGCGACCATTTCATCACGCTGCATCTCCGCCTGTGAAAACAAAGGCATAGTTATTTCTTACCGGCACTCTGGGTCTCCAACGCTGCAATCCGGACCTGAAAGACAAAAGGAGAGACATTAGACAGGAAGTTACTTACGCCCATCGCGCTCGCCATAATAGGACGCCTGCAAATACTCCGGCGTTTTCCAGCATCTCTTCAGCACGAACCCGCAGCTGCAAGAGAAAAGAAACAGTTAGAGCGCTTGCATTTACTCACGCATTTCCAAGCGCTTCATTCCCATTCCAAGGCTCTGGCTCCAGCTTCGGCTCCCTTCACACCATCTTCTGTCTCCAGAGCCCTGCAAAACAAATAGGAGAAAGCATTATACCAAACCCTGATTTACATAAAAGTGCCCTTGCACGTAAAGACTTTAAGGACAAAAGGTGTCCGGAAACTCACTGCTCGTGCAGTTAACGGCGGTTGCGATCCTCTGATGTTAAGAGGCCTACGTTTTACCCAGTGAAGGAACTGGCAACGGCACCCTGCACCAGACGCAGATGGAGAGTCCAGCATTCACCTATCTAAGGTGAGCACGTTGACCTGGGGATTCTACGGGGAAGCTGGGAATAGAGAGAGAGAGAGAGAGAGAGACACTCAACTGCCCAGATCATTAACCCCCATATTCTCTCACCTGCAGAAATCTCACCCTTCGAGTTCGACACACAGTGCGAAGAGGCTCAGCCCCAGAAGCCAACCGAGTCCTGCACATCACCTTTCGAGTCACAGACACCTTCCTGCCTAGACCAGCGCCTCCGTGGGAATCAGGTGAGCGTTACAGAACGTGAAGCCCACCGCAAAACTCCTACCCAGGCGCAATGGAAACCTCGGACACTGATCATTTGGCCCAATTGCTTGGGGAATTAAGAGCAGAAGTACATGCAGCTCGTCAGGAAACAAACTCACTAAGAAGAGAGCTGATAATATCTAAGGAGCGAACAGAGGATCTCGCTAGGCAATTGCTACAAACGCAGGCAAGACAGACACCTTTGCCCGCTCCAGGAGGAAGTTATCCTTCAGCATCCTCAAATCCTGTGCAAATCAATCTACCTGGTAATGTGCCCTTGGCTCCGTCCGAACGCTTTTCCGGTGACCCAAAGAAGTTTGCAGTGTTTATTAACCAGTGCCGCCTACACTTTTTATGTCGACCAACTGCCTTCCCAACAAATCAGACCAAGGTGGCTTTCGTACTTTCTTATCTCGGTGGCAGTGCCGCAGATTGGTCGATCGCTTTAGTCACTCAGGATGATCCGGTTCTTCATGATTTCCAGGCCTTCCAATCCAGCATGGAGAAACTGTTCGCAAGACATGCACAAGGGCAGGCCTTGGACAATGAACTCCTTTCATTACGGCAGGGTAATCAAGAACTCTTGACTTATATTGCTTCATTCAACAGACTTATAGTGGAAACCCAATGGCCTGAGGATAAAAGAATAACGCTTTTCTAGAGAGGCCTGCGTGGAGAACTCAAGGATGTGTTAGCTCAAGTTGTGAATCCTCCACAAGAATGCTCAGACTATATTGACTTAGTTGTTCAATTAGACCACAGATTACAGAACAGGAAGGCTGATTGTTCCAAATTTGACACCCGAGTGTTTTCTAAACCACAGACCTCTACTAGGGGAGCTGACACCGTGGAACCCATGCAAATAGGGGGCATGAAAGGACCTTTAACCCAAAAGGAGCGGGAAAGAAGAAGACAGCTGCAATTATGCCTCTATTGTGGAAACTCGGGGCACTTTCTTCGAGACTGTCCAGTGAAACCAGCTAAGAAAACTGTAGGAGCCGCAGATACCAGTGCCACAAATTCTGAACAGGGAAACGACCTAGCCCGACAAGTGTAGAGGTCCTCTTGCCGAGCGTTAAAATCTGTCCCGTGACTTCGCATTTCGTGGTGCCTATGGTCCTCATTAGCCCTGAACGTCCGGATCGTTTGCATGCAATTGAAGCTTACATCGACAGCGGAGCAATCGGTAATTATGTGGATCGTGAAATGGCATCAAGGATGAATCTACCTCTTTTCCCTAAGGCAGTAAAAGACGTCATTACTACAGTGGATGGCACAGAGATAGCCTCCGGACCAGTAACGCACGCCACCCACGCCACCCAAGAAGTGACGTTAGAGAGCCAAGATGGACACCGGGAGAAAATCGTGTTCGATGTGATCAAGGCCCCTCAGTTCCAGGTCATTCTGGGAATTTCTTGGTTAGAGAAGCACAATCCTCGGATCGATTGGCGAGCAAAGACGGTTCAGTTTCCAGAATGTTTGACCACTTGTTATTCTCGGCCTGATGTCTCATTGGTGGCAATCTCTTCTGAGGTTCCCAAATTACCTCCCGAATACCAGGAATTCCAAGACGTCTTTCGGAAGGACCAAGCTAACACCCTGCCTCCTCATAGGTCTTACGACTGTCAAATAGATCTGATACCCGGAACAACTCCTCCTTGCAGTAGGATTTATGCCCTCACCGAGCCAGAGAATCTTCACCTCAGACAATATCTGGACCAATACCTCGCTAACGGGTTTATTCGTCCTTCAAAATCTCCAGCTTCCTCGGCTTTGTTCTTTGTTCCGAAAAAGGAAGGAGACCTTAGGACTTGTATAGATTACCGCGCCCTGAATCAGATCACCGTTACAAACAGATACACGTTACCTTTGATCCCTGAACTCCTGGACCAAGTCAAAGACGCATGTATATATACAAAGTTGGATCTCAGAGGAGCCTACCATTTGGTACGAATAAAGGAGGGCGATGAATGGAAGACGGCCTTCCACACCAAGTATGGGCTATTTGAGTATCAAGTTATGCCCTTTGGACTTTGTAACGCTCCGGCCGCCTTCCAGTATTTTATGAACGATGTCCTTAGAGAACTCATCGATGTGTGTGTTGTTGTCTACATTGATGACATCCTCGTCTATTCATCATCTGAAGAGGAACATCAGAAACATGTTAAAGAAGTCCTCGAGAGATTACGTCAACATAACCTTTTTGCTAAGCTTGAAAAATGCATTTTCAACGTAACTGAAGTTGAGTTCCTGGGATTCATATTGTCACCTAACGGAGTCCATATGGATTCGAAAAAAGTCGATGCGATCATCAAGTGGCCTTCACCAACCTCTGTAAAAGGAGTTCAAAGCATGTTAGGTTTCGCTAACTTTTACTGTAGATTCATTCCTGAATTCTCTCGAATTGTCCAGCCCATCACCGCTCTGTTAAAGAAGAACAAACGTTTTGAGTGGTCTACCGAGGCAGAACAAGCCTTTCAGGACTTAAAAGTTAAATTCATTTCTGCACCTGTTCTAAAACATCCTCGTCCAGAACTCCCCTACATCGTGGAAACGGATGCTTCTAGTCTAGCTATGGGGGCAGTTTTATCACAAAGAGATCCGGTCATACACCAATTACATCCTGTAGCCTTTTGGTCTCGCAAATTCTCGGCTCCCGAGATCAACTATTCAATTACAGACAAGGAACTTTTAGCTATCAGATCGGCCTTTAAAGCCTGGCTGCATTATCTTTTGGGAGCCAGACACACAGTCACCGTAATGACAGATCACACAACTTACAATATCTAAAGACGGCCAAGGCTCAGTCTTCCAGGCAACTTCGCTGGGCTCTGTTTTTGGCTGAGTTTGACTTTATAATTACTTATCGACCAGGCAGTAAAAACGGAAAAGCAGATGCCCTCTCCCGGATGGGAATAGATGAACACTTGACCAATCCAGAACCAATACCCATAATCCCAGAACAAAGGATTTTGGGCTTGGTCAGCGCTCAATCCTTTGAAGACATCAAGACTACAGTCAAATCAATCCTAACTCCGGCCGAATTACAGGACTGGCAATTAAAGGGAAAAGAATTCTCTGTGGATCAAGACCTTCCATATTTCCGAGGACGATTGTACTTGCCCAGTGAGAAAATACAAGAACAAGTGATCTCCTGTTATCACGACTCACTAATGGAGGGTCACCCTGGCATTACCAAAACCATGGAAAAGGTCAAAAGACATTTCTGGTGGCCATCATGGAAGAAGGATATCAGAGACTTTGTAATCTCCTGCGGTGTATGTGCCCAAAATAAAAGTCAGAAGGAGAAACCAGCCGGCCTCTTACATCCACTAGACATCCCTCCCTGTCCATGGCATACCCTGTCCATGGATTTCATCACGGACTTACCTCCATGCTCAGGGTATAATACCATTTTAGTAGTCGTGGATCTATTCTCCAAGATGGCTCACTTCATTCCCCTGAAAGGCCTACCTACAGCTTCAGTATTGGCCCGAGAATTCTTAGAAAACATCTTTCGGCTACACGGTTTTCCCTCGGTTTTGGTCTCCGATAGGGGAAGTCAATTCATCTCCCACTTTTGGCGAAGTTGCTGTCGTTTAGCCCAAATTGATGTGAGACTTTCAACCAGTCACCATCCCCAAACTGACGGACAAACCGAGAGGACAAATCAAACTCTAGAGCAATATCTATGTTGCATGCTCCAACAAACTGAAAACCCTTGGAAGGGCATTCTTTGGATTGCGGAGTACGCTTATAACAATTCGACTCATTCGGGAACCGGGAAGACTCCCTTCTTCCTATTATATGGACACCATCCTAGGACCTCGAACCTGGATCCTCCCCAAGAATTCGAAGCACCTGCTGTGGATCACTTGCACTCTGAGATCACTCGTGCTTTTAAGGAAGCCACTGCCCATCTGCAAAGAGCTAAAGCTCAATTCAAGAAAGGAGCAGATCAACACCGTAAAGAGGCCCCTCACTACGCAGTAGGAGATCAGGTCTGGTTATCCACTAAGCACCTGCCTCTAAAAGGACCCCGCACCTTCATTCCGAGATACCTTGGACCCTATCTCATCTCTGCTATAATTAATCCGGTAGCTGTCAAATTGGAATTACCTTCGCATATGAAAATACATCCAGTATTCCATGTCTCCTTACTAAAACCAGTACAACCAGAAACCTGATTGACCGAACTCCCAGAACCTGTTTTAATAGATGGAGAACTCAAATTCGAAGTAAAGAACATCCTAGATTCCAAAATCTCCAAATCTAAATTATATTATCTGGTTGATTGGAAAGGATACGGCCCCCAGGAAAGGTCTTGGGAACCCTCAGAATATGTCCATGCACCTCGTCTGGTCAAGAAATTCCATCTGAATCACCCCGACAAACCAAAACCCCCGGAGAAGACACGCTTGGGAGGGGCCTTGAGGGGGGTACTGTCATGATCACTGCTTCCAAGGAGTCAGGACCAGCCCAACGTCCTTGGAAGCAGGCCCCTAACCTTAATCCTAGGCACCAGCCGGTCCCCACTGGGACCTTTTGGACCTTGTCCTGGCGACGGTGGCGCCAGGCTCATCAATGCCATCGGTCCCGGCACTGGAAGCGCCGGGCTCATAATCTATATGAAGATGCTTGGGTGGACTTACCTGCAGCAGACCATGCTGCTTACTTACCAGCTGCATAGGAATCCTCAGTAAGCCGTTACTACTTTCTTACCTGGGTGGGGCAAGCTCCACTCCCTGGATACAACACTGGAACTCTTCTGGAACAGGAACTCTTTTCTTACCTAGGCGGGGCCGTGGAGGAAGACGCCTCAGCACTCCAAGGCTATTTAAACCAGACCCGATTGATGAAACGTGCTTCGCGTTATTCTGCATCTGCAGCAGAACGCTCACCGAGTCTGTTCCAGCTTTTCTTCTATCCGGGCCCGAACCTGCAAGAACAATACTTACCATTCCTGCATCCAGTCTTCAGCAGAACCTGCAAGAACAATACTTACCGTCCCCGCATCCAGTCTTCAGCAGCACCTGCAAAATAAGAAACTACAGGTTAGCACTGCAACCTTCATACGAAGCGCATTACTCACCTGATACATCGGCAGCGACCATTTCATCACGCTGCATCTCCGCCTGTGAAAACAAAGGCATAGTTATTTCTTACCGGCACTCTGGGTCTCCAACGCTGCAATCCGGACCTGAAAGACAAAAGGAGAGACATTAGACAGGTAGTTACTTACGCCCATCGCGCTCGCCATAATAGGACGCCTGCAAATACTCCGGCGTTTTCCAGCATCTCTTCAGCACGAACCCGCAGCTGCAAGAGAAAAGAAACAGTTAGAGCGCTTGCATTTACTCACGCATTTCCAAGCGCTTCATTCCCATTCCAAGGCTCTGGCTCCAGCTTCGGCTCCCTTCACACCATCTTCTGTCTCCAGAGCCCTGCAAAACAAATAGGAGAAAGCATTATACCAAACCCTGATCTACATAAAAGTGCCCTTGCACCTAAAGACTTTAAGGACAAAAGGTGTCCGGAAACTCACCGCTCATGCAGTTAACGGCGGTAGCGATCCTCTGATGTTAAGAGGCCTACGTTTTACCCAGTGAAGGAACTGGCAACGGCACCCTGCACCAGACGCAGATGGAGAGCCCAGCATTCACCTATCTAAGGTGAGCACGTTGACCTGGGGGATTCTACGGGGAAGCTGGGAATAGAGAGAGAGAGAGAGAGACACTCAACTGCCCAGATCATTAACCCCCATATTATCTCACCTGCAGAAATCTCACCCTTCGAGTTCGACACACAGTGCGAAGAGGCTCAGCCCCAGAAGCCAACCGAGTCCTGCACATCACCTTTCGAGTCACAGACACCTTCCTGCCTAGACCAGCCCCTCCGTGGGAATCAGGTGAGCGTTACATATATATATATATATGTACATAATAGATTGCAGCTGTTGCTCTATCGTTAAGGTGATTCCTTGATCCATTGGCTTAACCAAAGTCAGCGGCTAATAACTTTTGACTCATTTGAAGAATCAGAATCTCAGCATCAAAACTGCACACATTTTAGCAAAGTAGAAACATATGGACATTTTGGTGTAATCCATCAAATGTTGAAAATGTTATATGGTGCCAAAACGGTGTGGTTTTCACTTTTTGCCCTGGTTTTTCCATATGGAAGATGCTACATGTTTGATTATGTTCATAGCCTAAAACTCATACAGAGTGTTTCGATAATTTTAAGTTTTAGATAAAAGGTGGCACTGGAAACCAATGACTGTGAAGATAGGAGTGATAAGGGATTTGAGGATGGACATATAGCTTGAGGGTGTTGTTTGCCCATAGACACACTAGTCCCTACTAGGCCCATTCTTTTTTAAAAATATTTTTTTTACTTTATCGTGCATCTGGTTAGATATACAATCCTTAAGCACTACAAATAAAACCATCTTAAAAGAGAATTTAGATTCACAGGTAATAAATACAATCAAATCGTTCAATTTTCACTAAGTCCATTGCCACCCTCTCCCTGTCCATCCTTCCCCAAAACACAACAACTGGGGATCTCTGTGAACAAACTCTGCACTCTCTGAGCAGCCTTCTAAAAGAGAATTGTTAATTATAGATTTAAACCAGTTTCTGGTTTGATCGAAATGCCCTAACCAAATGTGTCTTCAGTCACTTGATTTATGAGCAGTATGTGTCTCTTTGCACCTGGTACTTACACTGAGTTCCTGTTAAAAACAATAATTTGTGAAGCCACCATTCTTAGCTCTGTATTTGACAGGTACTGCCCTAATATGTCCAGGTACTAGCACAATTTTCCAACTGTTTCCAATCGCCAGGTAGTACAATTACAGAAGTGCCTGGAAAATGTCAATTTTGTGCCTAGAAATAAGTAAAAACTGCCGTCTTTGCAAACACGTTCTTTAGTGGCCAGGGTAAAGAATGTGAATCGTTTTCTTTGTTTTTTTTTTTGTTGTTTGGTGGAAATCCGTTAAAAACAAGTTAAACACGTTGCTCCCATGCACGAACACTTTTATATATTTCCCATGGTAGATTACAGGAGGTGAACCGTTTCAAAAGCAAAACGTTTCCTTCTTACTTCGCCAAGTTCTGCTTTTGAAATGAACACGGTAGCCCAGGAAAGTGACGTTTTTATATCAGTATATTCTTTTTATCATAAAACATAAAATAAAATACAGATGGGGCTGAGGGCGGGTCGTCAGGCAGCTGTCACTTTCATTAGACAGCGGTGTTGCTGTTCGCCTCGAGATGTCACAAAGCAGAACTGCAGGACCCCAGAGCTTATGGCAGCTGCAGGCTCATCAGTCCTTGAGGGACGAGTGAGAGAAAGCCACCTGTAGGCCTCCACGTCTGCCCAACTGAGGCGGGGTCTTGAAAACAAAGAACTCTTCTGCTTCTCCTTCTATCTTCCAAGTGCGTATATGAAATTGTAGATTACCTGGATTTTGAACTACATTTTGAAAGATATTCTTTATTTATTTTCAGAAGCAGGGAAAATGCATTACCTCGTTCAATCAAGTGTGGATGACATACTCACAGGCACCCTCATTATAAATAGGGCGCAGCGTGAAACTTCAGCATAAATGCGAGACATCATTCATTTACACCTCCATTTGTTCCCCATTTCCCTGCTGACACAAGGTATAGCTAGATAATATCTGTGCTGTCCAGTCCTCAGCTCTTCTGTGGTGTGCGAGCTCTTCATTTTACACCTGCATGAGATTTTTTAAGCAGGCATGAACAAGATGATGTCCATGGAATCCGCCTCAGTGTTGCACATGGTTAAAGTTAAAACCAGGCTGATTCCACAGGAATCTACCTGGTTTAGGGTGGCGTTTACTTTTCCACGAGAAGAAATGGAAAATGGAAGAGTAAAAGCGACTTTCCTTCGCTTTTACTCTTCCCTTGTCCGCTCCTCCTCAGGACCTTTAAAATTGCATGCAGACGACCCCGCAGCACATAACTGCTAACACGGGTGGTCCCCTGCATACAATTGCCACCTCTTGCAGTATGAAGCTGAGAGTATATTTCATCCAACTGAGCATGCCTTAAATACATAGCTGTAGATCGATTCGCACGTGACTTGAAATAAACCATTTCGGTTTTTCACAGTGGCATTTACTTTGCATGGATGCCACCGATAATGTCATGAGTGATGTCATATGGGATGCCATCATGATGCGCATGGACTGCACTATGGAGGCTTGGAGTTAGGGTGGCATAGCTTCTAACAGCAAGATTTCTGTTCCTTTGTTGGTGCAGTAAATTGGCATCTTAACGTCACTTCAATTGAAGTGTTTTCACTGAACGTGTGATAAATGCAATGCGTGTAATGAGATAAAAGAGCAACTTTGTCTCACAGTAACAAGTGCATGTTTAAATTGGAGCCCGATACATGGGTTTGGAATGCTTTCCTGTTTATCGCTTCCAACAGTGGTGTCATTATCTCTTCACTTTGATGTAATAGAGTCACCAGCTCCAGAAGCGAGAGCTTCCTCACGGCAATTAGCAGCATCATAATTAAGGCTTTCATTGTTTTCCGGAATCGGAAGTTTCACCGTCTGTGTTTCATGGTGTGCGCGAGATTCTAGCAAACATATTTCTCAACCGGGTGCATCGGGAACATTAAGAAGTCTATCAGATCATCGATCTGAAAGCAGTCCGTAAACTAGATACATGGGTTTCACACATATGTTCTGTCTACTTTTTGCATGTTGGTCTCATTTGTAATAAATGTGCCCTTATTTTAATACCAAATACATGTAAATCCAAGACGATGTTACTGTTATATACATTCCATACCAGAGTACAACTTAACTCTTCTATACAACGTTTGATAGACTATAGGCATTGCTATTAAGTAACAAAAGGCACTACTCACCATACACACCTCTGATGTGCAGGTTGCACTCTGATCGCATGTTTATGTATTGTGTTTTATTTTTTATTTTTATAACGTGCTTAATATAGTTATATATCTATGCGCGGACCGGGGACTCGAAACAATGTTGTTCTGCTTGGTCTTGGTTCCGAGACCAGCACCGTGCCCCTGGGTCATCCTCTGTTGCACATCACCACTATTCAGACCCTTCACATTTGGGGGTTGCAAACTGAACGGCCATGTCTTTCCTCTAAACAGATTTTGGAGCCTGCGACTTGAGTCCCGAGTGCAGATCTGTTATGCAGCCCATCACACATTAATATGTGCACTGTGCATGTGGTAAACTCTTTGCAAAGCTCGGGCGCTAAACAGATCCTGCGACAAGCTGCTCCTCCCTTCATAGGGGAATGAATGGTTCAAAAACAGAACTTATGACATTTGGATCTACAAAAGCCTTATCCAATCTAGGCCCAGTTTATTCGTCATTCAATATCAAGGACTCCAACATCGTGGTCTCAAGTAAAGTGAAAACACTTGGCATATACCTGCAATCCTCACTAGGAGCAGATGCACAGGTCTCATAACTTAAAAAGAACTGCCAATACTACCAGAGATTATTACGCCGCATTAAGCCATATCTCAACGCCACAAATAGTGCCACCATTGCTAGAGCCACGATTCTGTCCCGACTGGATTATGGGAATGCGTTGATGCTTGGTTCAAGTAACTCCTGCATTAAACAATGGCAGATAATCCAGAACAACGCTGTTAGATCTATCACCGGGAAATCCAAGCGCGAGCACATCACCCACGACCGAATAGGCCTCCACTGGCTCGCCATAGAGGAGCATATTAAATTCAAATCGCTGATACTTGTCCACCGCTGTCTATTCGGTATGGCCCCATCATACCTTAAAAAGGAATTTCACTGGTATGAACCAAGCCGTTGCCTAAGATCAGCCAAAAAAGGGCTACTTAAAGTTAGCCATACCAGAGTCAAAGCTACTGGACTCGGGAGAGCTTTTCCCACCAAAGCCATTGTACTCTGGAACGAGCTTCCAGATAACCTCAGACTGGAAAGCAGTTACTCCCTATTTAGGAAGCAGCTGAAAATGTTACTTTTCTGGTAATTCGTTAATTATTCAGCTTGGACTCCCTTGAGTCCTCCTCTTTTCTTTTTTATGTAGTCCTGTGACCTCTTTTTTTCCATGTTCTTGTCGCGCCCTGATGCTTGCGAGCTTCGGCGTGTTATAAATACATAAATAAAATAAATAAAATAAAAAAATATGGAAGTAGAAAATATGTGTCCAATATTTAGAGACACTTTGTTTCAAACAAAAGCATGAGCTGTGGAATGCATCCCGGTGCTTTCCCCACGAAGAGAACATCTCCTACGCCAGGTGCTTCCGAGTAACCTGCTTAGACATGCTTCATTTGCTTCATGTTACTTGTCTATCCCAAATAAATGAGATTTTAAATAAGGACAGTACATGCGTTGTGCAACGCTTCGACAGGGATATGACATGACCCCTGAGCAGTAGGCGCATTGACATACTGATATTGACCTCACATAATTATTAGTCAATCCAAACTGGGTAGAGCAACCCGATACTTGTGTGGTTCGAGATCCCTTGGAGTTTGCATATGATGTGAATGAGGGCAGGATGACATTTTCAGCAGGTCTGCACACATAGCATTTGGCTATTCTCTCCTGAGGGGTGGGAAGAAGTCATTTCATAGATTTTTACTACCCCCACTCGCCAGTGACATGCAAAAATGTGTCACATTTTCCAAGGGGTGACACACACCGACTGGTCGGTCACTCAAGGTGGTGTTTGTCCACAAAAAGTATTTCCAGGCCAAAGGCCTGCACAGTTTGGCTCTTGAGCAGAACATTACATTGACATGTGTATAGTACTCCGTATTGCTTTTACAGCATGATCACTCCTGAATGTCTGTGCCAGGACTTTTTCAATGCTGCAAGTTGGACTTTATTGAGGAACTACTGTGGAAAGGTAGTACCTGCACCCTATTATCTAGGAATAATGAATGTAAGCAGGGAACAAGCAGTGACAGTGTGAAGTGTGCTAGCCTTTACTTAATTTAAATTATATTTGTCAGTACGCGTGTTTACATTTTATGTGTGCACCCCTTCCCAAATTTCCTCATTGTGCATTTATTTTGTTTATGGTGTCAATTTTATTGATTCAATTGACCGTTACATTGGACCGTTTCTACTTCTTCTCCCGGTCCTTCTGACGGGAGTATTTCTTCCCTTCTCATTAATTACGTGCTGCTCTCTGTGGATCGCTTGACTTCCTGCCAACATGTGTCTGCAAAGAGTCAAGCTCGCACAGTGCTAAGTAAGCATTTGCGGTGTGTGACGTGTGCGAGCCATTTCTGATTTTAAATTATATTTGTCAGTGCACCTCTTTCAATTGTATGTGTGCACCCTTTCCCAAATTTCGTCATTGTGCATTTATTTTGTTTATGGTGTCAATTTTATTGATTCAATTGTCCATTACATCAGACTGTTTCTAATTCTTCTCCCAGTCCCTCTGACAGGAGTATTACTTCTCCTCTCATTAATTGCATGCCGCACTCTCTGGGTCAGTTGGCTTCTTGCCGGCATATATGTGGCAAGCATCAAGACCATGCAGCGGGTGGGCACAGCGTGCATACCTGTTGCACGCCTAAGGCATGCAAAAGGCAAACCCACCTGTGCCCATCCGTGTTCCGGACATGGTCTGGGCGGCTCCATCTCGAGAAAACTCAAAGGTGACTCAATATTCGAGAGATGCTTTGAATCAACTTGTTCTCAGTGTGACTGATTGGCCGTTGAAACTGGTGACTCAGGAAGAATAAAGACATTAAATTGTGGTATAGAAGTTTATGAGAGAAACTTGTGTTGTCAGGCAATAAGGAATTGGTGGTCAATTGAATAAAGAGCAATGTTGAGATGGGATTAGAAATAGTGTGACTGCTGCAATGGAATGAGTAAGAGTATAATACAATAGTGTTGAGTAGAAAAAAATGGTGTAGGCTAATACATAGTGAAATTACATTATTTAAATTACAGAGATATACATGCTGTATTAATATACTTTGTAGCACGTGAATAATTTTCTTGGTTTGATAGCTGTTTTTGTCAATCTTTCTTTCTGTAATTGTGATAGAAAGTTAGTTGGTACATGTGGTAATGTTTACGTATTTTCAGTAGCATAGCGTGTTATTTATTGTGGAAGAATCAGTTATTGGAAAAAGGAGTGAATAACGTTATGTTATGTGTGGAGTAGTGATGTTTGCTAACTACGTTGTCACTATCTGGGGCCAGATTACAGAATCTTTGCACTGGTGCAAGTGTAAAGTGGTACGGTATTAGCACTAGGACACACTTTGCCTTATTTTTAACAACACTTGTATGTATTAGACAGCCACTGCATGACAAGTGCAGTTTGGCATATTATAAGCACCATTGCAAACATTTTCCTAGTGCAAAAAAGATGCATTTTCACTGCATTTTTGTACCATGGCAAAGTGTGCCCTTGTGCTAATATGGAAGGGTATTAAGAGCAGAGCAAACTTTGCCCTGGTGCAAACATGTATCTTTTTTACACTGCAGCTGCTTAATCAGCTATTCATTTTTTTAAGTTCCACTAAAATGCTGCTAAAAATACATTTTTAAAAGAACAACATTCATATTTAAATATTTCTATTTTTCTACACGGGTTACTGAGCTTAAAGGTTTATTTGCTTGCACTTGCCCTAAACGTGTAGTGCATCTCCTCCAGGTAGTACCTCCAGCTGTTTGCAAAGAAAAAGACATGAGAAATAGTAATATGCCACAGAAAATGTAAATGTTTAAATTTTGTCTCGAAGAAAATGTCATCTCCCACTGTGATTCAAATGCGACCTGTGCAGCACAAAACTTTGCACTGTTTCAGATCTGGTTTGGGCAGTTGTCGGGGAGGTTGGAGGTCATGAAATGTACGGTGGTGGAAGTGGGTGCGTGGAGGATGTTGTGATGTTTGATGGTGCAGAGTTTGACGCCATGGCAGTTTTTGGCAGAAGTTTGAAGAAAAAGCAACGAGGAAAAGTAAAAAAGTTGTTTCACAAACTGTATGGGTATATTCAATCCACCTTAGTGTTTTTCCCAATGACCGGATGCAGGGTCCTTATAAGTGAAGACAAGAACAGTTCATCCCAAGTGCTTGTATTATGTGTTTCTCATGGGCCTTTCGGTAGTCATCAGCAAAGTTGTCTCAGAGGACTCAGACTAAGGGCCTCATTACGAGTTTGGAGATAGCCATGGTGCTATTAGCGCCATAGCTGCCTCCAAAATCGTGTCCGGGTCTGGGTTCCTTGAATGAGGAATTACCGGGTCATTCCAACCTTGGAGGACCCGGTAATTCCTCATTCAAAAAACCAATCCCCATTCCCATTTCAGCCCGCATAGGGCTCAATGGGAATGGGGATGTAGCTAATAGCGGGCCCGTTAATTACGGGCCCGTTATTAGCTCCCTGGTCCCCTTGCGGGACCCGCAAAGGACGTCTGGTCTGACCAGACGTTCTGAGCGCGTCCCGCAAGGGAACCTCGTAGTAGGGCGGAATGGGTTTACCCGCACCGGCACCATTACCGGTGCCAGTAAATCCATTCCGCCAACCTCGTAATGAGGCCCTAAGTGTTGTATTAGGATACATTTCCCCAACCTCTGTGATGGGACATTAGATGGTCCATGGCAAAGCATTGTTTTTGCAGATCCTGCACTGTACCTTTTCTATCTGTTTTAGGGAGTGGTGGTGCTCCACCATAAAGTACCTACAGTTTGTTCATGCTGCATGATTATTTACGGTGTGGATGGATGTTTTGTTCATCCACCCAACCCCCCTTCTATCCTTGCCCACATATTGTACCCTCACCCTCTGTACCACTGTGCACCATGCCATCACTCTTTATATCTTAACAATCCTACCTAATTTTTTTTTAACCCCACCCACCCAAACCTAGTTTCAGTTCCCCTACCTATGGTACTTTCAGCCTCTGTACTCTCACCCTCCTACTGCACCCTATGTACCTGTACCCACTCAGTGTATCCATACCCACTACACTCCCACTCATCCACCTTATCGATGTGTTAGTGAATGGGTTTGTTAATCCACCTAGGATTTTTTTCCCAATGACCTAATGAATATTATAAGTGAAGACAACAATAGTGTATTATGCACAAATGTTGTACCAAACATAGTGCATGTGATGCACTACATATGAGGGTTAAAAAAATAAACATATGTTCACATCTGTAACGAATTGTATTTCATAAATTATGTTCTCTAACTAATTATGTTTTCTTTTATTTTTAAAAGGCAGAAGAATGCAAATTATACCTTCCTCATTATTTCTATTAAGTGTGATACATAATATGAAACCCACCCACTTTACCTAACTCTGACTACCCCACCCACTCACCCTGTTGACAATCTAGCCACACTCCATAAACTCTACCCACATCTTATCTACTCCTATGTAGCCTACCCGACCATCTTGACCACTACTAACCTTATCACCACAGAATGTATTCATGCTACTGCACTCTACTCCCATCATGTTTTACACTCTATACATCTCAAAATGTAATTTACAAAGAGTACTGAATACACACCTATATACATATGATCCATCGATATGGTGAGGTTTGAGGTGCTGTTAATCTCAGCATCTGCAAGATTGCTAATTGCAATGTGTCACAACTAATCGCAGCTATATAGCTGTGCAGTACCATTGATAGCTGCAGCTATAAAAAAAAGTGTCAATGAGACACAAACTGCAGTAAAAGATCCCATAATCTTCAGTGATCTAATTCATGCAGTTTGTGTTGCTGAAATGTATTTTCCACAAAATGTTCTTTATAGCTGCATGTATGGAGTTCATTGACACTTTTTTTATAGCTGCAGCTATAAAGAACATTTTGTGGAAAATACATTTCAGCAACACAAACTGCATGAATTAGATCACTGAAGATTATGGGATCTTTTACTGCAATTTGTGTCTTTCTTGGTCTAATTTTATAAATTAGAGTTTGGCCATTTTGGAGAGAGGGAAGGTGGAGGGTGGAACTGGGATGGGAACAACATTAGGTTTTACACATGTAGCTATGAGGGAAAAAAATTGCATTCCTTTTCTTTTTTTGGGGTTTTATTTTTTAAATAAGAAAAGGGGTAAACAAATATTCCTAGTGGCAGTGGCCTTTGTGTTCAGAAACAGCCTGTCCCAAGCCATTTAGGCTGCAATCTCCCACCGTGATCCAATTGTGACATCATTTGCATAAAACTTTGCAATCACTTAGATCCGGTGTCGGTGGTAGTGGCGGAAGTTGGGGTATGGTGGAGGTCATGACAAGTATAGTGGTGGAAATGGATGGTCTGGAGGTTGCTGTGGTGGTTGCTAGTGGTGAGGTTGCAGCTTTTTGTTGCCATGCAGAGTTCTTCCCATGAGCTTGAACTTTATGTTGCTCATTGGCCTTTCTGTAGTCCACGTCTACATCGTCCCAGTGTACTGTAACTAGGTGTTGAATGAGGACGGAGTGAACTGGGAGGAACATTTTATAAAATCAAAAAAGGAGCGATAAAAAGGACTATGCCACTCAAAATAAAACATGTTTTAAAAAAAGAAAACAGCTAACTACAATAATGAATAGACAAACAGAGCAAATTACAGGAAAAGGAAAGAAGGAAATTGGCAAAAGATGTCAAAATTAATAGGAAAATATGCAGAGTTTGCTAATAATAACCTTCTTATACCTTAAAGAGAACCTGCTTAGTACATAGAAGAAAAAGTAATGAGGGAAAGTTATGATGTTGTTCATGGTTGTGGTGAATATTTGCAGCTATACGCCTCAACCAATCAGGTGGCATGGTTTATACGCACCGGTATGAGTCATGTGTCACCCTGTTAGCACGACGAGCATTCTGATTGGTCATTTCCACACAAGTGGGTTATCATCATAATTGGTTAATGATTTAGACCCGGTTTCAGTTGATGTGTAGGCACATAAGTGGAGCATGAAATCTGATTGGTCGAAAGTCTAGGTGCGAATGCGCGTAACCCTGTCAATGAAACTTGTCATCAGATTGGTGAATGTGGCCCGTGCAGATTTTGACATACAGCTTGGGCATAAGCATGTTAACAAACAGCACCACCAGATTAGGCCTTCTCATTAGGCCTTCTCATTGAGGCGGTTACGAGTGATGTGTAGGCATGTAACCAGGGTGCAGAATCTGATTGGTCAAAGGTCTAGGCACAAATGTCTGTAACCGCATTAAGGAACCGGACCGCCAGATTGCGCACTTCTGTTGATGCAGTTATGGGTCATGTGTAGGCACGTAAGCGGACCACGAAACATGATAGGCTGATGGTCTAGGTGCAGAAGCGCGTAACTGCATCAATGAAATTCGTGGTCCGATTGGTCAATGCTGCATGAGTTTGTCACATGGTGTGGGTGTAACCACGTTCACAAACCGCACCGTCTGATTGGGCATTCTCATTGACACGGTTACAGAGTCATGTGTAGGTGTGTAAGCAGAAAGTGAAATCTGATTGGTCGGTGCAGTAGGTGTGAATATGTGTAACCATGTCAATGAAACTCGTGGTTTGATGGGCCAATGTCGCACGTGCAGATTCTATCATACGGCGTGGGCGTAGCTGCATAACAATCTTCATTGCCCAATAAATGATGCAGTTATACAATGCGCATAATCCAATTGATCGGTGTGGATGGCACAATATCAAATAGCTGTGTGTATGAACCTTGCTGCATGATTGGATATGCTATTGATGTGTATACAAGTCATGTGTAAGAATGGAAGCACAGCACGCAATATGATTGATCTACGATTTGGGCGCAAATACATCATTGCGCCTGGGCGTAGCCACATGTATAAAATTTGCATGATTGGCTTTTCTGTGTAGCCACGGCTATTCACCACCCACAAAGATGCATCTCTTTTTTTGTGTCATTGCTTTTTGTCTCCTGGTGAGTAAACATGCTTGTGAGGCTCCACGAACTTTCAAAGAGCAGTATCCACATTTTTCCATTGCTTTTTTAGCTTTCATGTTTCTATGCCTTTGTCCTTTGTCCAGTCATTTGTAGTTTGTGATTTTTTATTTTAGCTTTTTATATTTTTATTTCATTTAATTTGTTCCATTTCGTGTTGTGGTTTTTTACGTTTTTGTTTCTTCCTCCCCAGTGCTATGTTTAAATATGTCTGGGACCAGCAGTGATGAAGACGTGGTGTGGGTGTGTTCTTATTTACCTCCATGGAAGAAGCAGTATGCCCAGAAAACTATTTCTGTTAACTCGCAGTATTTTTGCTTCAAGGAACAACAGAGTTAGAAGGAGATTAGGGTAGTGCAGTGTGTTTTTTGTAGGGAGGTGTTGCGCAGGGAACCGCCCAAGAAGCCATCACAATGTTTGGGAGCCTCTACTTTGATCAAGCAGCTTGACCGGGTCCTTTGGGATGATGTGGAGGAACCCTATAGGAATGCTCATTTTCATGACAAGGTGAGAGCGCATGAGCCACAAACTGCATGGTGGTATTTGCCAGCCAAAAGCACCTCTGCACCACTGTCTCCACTGTTTTCCAAGATGACCTTTGTCACCCCTTTGCATAAATCAAGGAGTGTTTCAGCACATTTAAAAGCACATTCCAAATTTACAAACGAGATGCACTTTTAAATATCCAGAAATTGTAGGCAACCGTATGTACCTGCTTCAACTACGCACACAGTGGGTGTCACTGCATGAGAGGGTCTTTACTGACCCGGTGATGGAATTTAAAAGAGAAAATATTTTAAGTGTGACAGCAGAGTTATGAAACGCTGCTGTCTCACTTGCATTTCTCTTCCTCAAATGAGACAGAAATGTGTTTTTTGGGTTGCGTTTATAGTGGCAGGCCCATTAAAGGCCCATCACGGAGAAATGCGCTGGGAGCCTGCAGAACATTGTCGGGACAGCGCATCCAACACAAATGGATTCAATCCGACTGGCCAGTGCATTATTTGGCTACAGCTCAGCCCTGTGGAAAGGCGCAGGTCACCTTTGACAATTAGGTGACTTGCTCAATTCCAAATATGGATTATCTAAAAATAGCATATCCTCTTCTCTATTTTTAGATGCCCCATTTTTTGAGAATCTGGGACAAAATCAACATGTTTTAGAAAATGGTCATAATATGAGACGGAAAGGAGAGACGGGGTGGGGGTAATGGGCGAGATGTGGAGTGGTAGGCAAGGAAACAGAGGGAGAAGTAGTGGGTTTGAGGGGGAAGCAGTGGGGCGTGGGCTAGAAATCAGAGAGGGAGCAGAGATACAGAAATCAGAGGATGCGTGGGCTCAAGGGGAGCAGTGGGTCAAAAAGCAGAGAGGAAGCGGTTGTCCGGAAAGAGGCAGTGAGCAGCAGATTGGGAGAAAAGGATAAGTGAAGAGTGTGATTGATTGGTAGAAAGGATGCAAGATGCAGAAGTAGCACGAAAGAATGAAGGACTGTATTCTGCAGGAGGAATTGGGGAGCGTAAGGTGTGAGTTGGGAGAATGATTTGGGGTGTGGCAGGCACTGGAGAGCACAATTTGTGACTTGGCAGCGTGACAGAGCACGTGAGTATGACGGAAAATGAGAGGTTCAGGATTGCAAGTTGTGATGGGGAATGGGTGAGACGTGTGACGTGTGTTGGTGAGAGGTTTGTGAGTGTTTGGGGTTTAAAGAACATAGAAGGGGAATACTTTCAGCATTACAACTGATATTGGGCAATACTGTCAATAATATTAAATAGGCATGCACATTAAACCAAAAACATAGCCATACCATCATGCTCAACCACCTCCATGATAACCTGGGTTTCACTGATCAGGCCCTGGCCTGGCTGACCTCCTTTGTTTCCAACGACCCTCCCAGTTCCAACTCGGTTCCTTCCTTTCCTCTATCTTACTTTCCACCTGTGGTGTTCCCCAGGGGTATAACCTCTCTCCCTGGCTTTTCAACCAATACCTGGCACCCTTCGCCCACCACATCGCTCCTGTCTGTTCCAATTTTTAGTGCTATTCGGATAACACAGGTTCAGCTCTGCCCCTCTTCTCCCTCTCTCATATATGACTGTCTGTCTGCAATCCAGGAGTGGTGTGCCGCCAACGACATCTGCCTTAATGCCAGTAAAACAGAGATCCACCTCATCAGCACTCCTGCACCTTCCTTTCCTGTCACTCTCTGGCCGGCCTCCCTTGGCCCTCTCCCTACTCCCACCTGTGAGGCTAAGAACCTTGGGGTCATCTTGGACTCCACACTTTTCTTTTCTCCACACATCTCTGATGTCTCTAAGAAGTCAAACTACCAACTGCACCTCCTCAGAGGTATTCATCCCTTCCTCTCCTTCCCCCAGAATCTCACCATCTCTAGAGCTCTGGTTCTCTCCAGGTTGGACTACTGCAACAGCCTCTTTCTAAATCTGCCTGCTACTACTCTCCGCCATCTGAAACTCATCCAGAACAAGACTGAAATTGTATCTCTCCAGCCTTGAAATCCCTTCATTGGCTCCAAGTGGCGGCAAGGATTAAGTTCAAGACCCTTTGCATTGTCCACAAGGCCTTCTGGGGCCTGGGTCCGCAATACCTTCAATTCTCTGTTCTGAAATACCTTGCTACTCAAGCTCTTCGTTCCTCCACCTCCAACTCCCTCAGAGTCAGTTGCTTCTCCAAGCAACGAGTTGGGGGTAGGTCTCTTTCTTCAGCGGGGTCCTTACTCTGGAGGCCTATCCTCTGGAACAGCCTCCCTGCCTCTTTGAAACTTGAGGAGAACCATCTTCGGTTCCAGAAGCACCTCAAGACCTTCCTCTTTGCTTCTGCCTTCTCTCTTCCTCTGCCCTGCTGATCTGTCTGTTTCAGCACCGGGCACCTGGCTACCCTCTGATTTCAGGACCACGCCCATGCCCACCCAACCGCATACCTACACTGCCTCCTGGCAACCCTTGCACTTGGGTCTGTATCTGCAACCCTACAGTCCCCTTTCTGCACTTATTAGACACCGTTTGTCTGCACCTTATTATTGCACTGCCACCAGCTGGCCACTCAACCTGTTGTTTAGATCATGTGTTCAGCACTTTCCAATCCCCATCTGCCCCTTGCACTTTTCTCCCTTCCCTCTTCCCTGCACTTGCACATTTTCAATGTCACTGGGCCTAGTAAGATCATTGTTTTTATCTCCCTTGTACCCCTCCCTTGCCTCATCGGGCCCTGAAACACTTGTGTATGGGCGTGATATAAATAAAATATCATATAATTTCATAGCCAAAACAAACACTGTTCTACCAACCCAGAGATACCTGGGACTCTTCCTATCAAATTGATACAAAAGGTATAAATAATGACACCCTAGTTCTCTTGTAGTCTTGCACACTGCCTCTTTCCTGCAATGCACCAATCTTACACCCTCCAATCAATGAGCTGCAAAAATACTGTAATAAGTAAAGATTTGTGCTGCAAAATTTGCCATTTCATGATGCAAAATTTGCCTTTTCTTGCCACTAAATCCTGGAGGGTCTGTTGATTGTCACCAATTATTCACAACATTTACTTAAATGGCTTGGACCAGTTGTGTTTGCCAATGCTCGTTCCTCACAGAAATGCCACAAATAATCCTGACAACACAGTCTCTCAGGTATGAGGCAAGAATTGGACTACTGTGTGGGAATGGTAAGATTTACCATAAACACATAGGACTATTCACAAGAATTCCTAATGTACTTACTGCACATACTAGAAACCAAAAACATCCCTATATATGAAATCTTTCAGATTTCATACAGGTGGAACCATACATGCACTCTCTGCAGCAATGTTTCACAAGACCACATCCTTAATGAACGATTTGTATAGGTATCCATACCACATTCTGAATCCATTCTATTTCACCAGCTTCTGCAGAATGCAAATCATGGCAAATCATGGCATAGTATGCCCTTTTTGCAACTCAACCGTTCCACCATACAAATAAACTCACATAGCCAATATGTCATATGAATGCTTATAAACTACAATTCAGATGGTACCAGAAATAACTTTAAGCTTACAGGATTGCGACAGTAGGTATAGTATACCACACTGGTGCCAAAAGCACTTCAGGTCACTACACTGCATATGTCAAAACAATAAGTGGTTGGTTTGAATGTAACAATACCTCTTTTACTCCAAAACATAGGTTACCAGCAAATTTAGCACATTTCTACTTAATATTCCTTTAATCCAAATGTAGTCACAAATATATTGTAAAATTAACAGTTGGAATGTACCAGCCGGTATCTAAATACATCCATAATGTACAATAGCACTTTTGAAAGTCAATCTACTTAGAATACACCAACAGGTATCTAACTACTTGAAAAGCACCGTTCCTTGGAAAGCACTACATCTTCTAACCTCTAATGTAGTAAGACTATGCCAACAGGTATCTAACTACTTCAAGCATTCACTTAATCACAACATACTTCAAACACACATACTATCACTCTTACACTCACATAACTGTAATTGTTTTTTTAATCCAGTGCAGACTTTTTTCCCAATGATTATTTAATGTCAAAACAACAGCAGTTTGTCATACACTAATGTTCTACCTAACACAGTACTTAGAAGTCACTGTTTATGAGGTCTAAAAAAGAAAATGTATATTTAAAATTGTATTCAACTACAGTTTTGAACTATCCTGCTTAAGCAATTGTACTGTTTCTTTTTTCCACAGAAAATAAACCAGAGATTCCAGCTTCATAACGCTACAACACTAAGTAACCACAGCAATTATAATCAAATACATATTCTTTGAGCACTATCCAAAATTGTACAATATCAGAAGTACCATATACAGATCAGTTACATCATTCCTCCATATAACTAACACATTGTACTCCCACAACATTACCTACAATTACTATATTGCTACTATGGTGATTCTGGCCATACTCAAACTACATTACCTATAATTACAATACACACATTACTACAGTGGTGGTTGTGACCAGTGCACATATTCTTGGGGCCATGGCCTGCGGCCATGCCCCCCTAGATCTGGCCACTAGCCTTAACCACCACAATATAATTAACTATGTAAGAAGCACGTACCTTAGACCATCAGTTAATAAAGCTCACCTTGAAATTGACCGCAGACTCAACGGCATTTCCAAACCCTTTTGTTACCTATAAAAACAGCTCCACATTACTTTCATTCCAATTCCCTGCCATTTATATGCCCTCATTCAGCCATCAAATAACCCCAAATGTCTGTTCCAAGCTGTCTGTTCACAGCGCTGTCTGTGAACTACAGTGGCGTCTGTGGACACTATCAAGCCGATTCATGGAATAATTAGCGCGGCGCAAGTGGCCAAAAACGTGCGAATCGCAGTGCAAGTGCGAAAATCGCACAAAAAGCAGTGCACATCGATTCATGGAAGGCCGTGCGCGAGAAAACCATCGGATGTGCGATAAAAAAGTGCGCGGCGCACGTTGGCGCACAGGCCATCTAACTGCGTGCGCCAGGTCACAGCGACAATCGCACAGGCCACAGCGAAAATCGCACATAGCGCGGCGCACGCAACAAAAGTAGGCGGAACACGGGGCGTAACACTCGGAATGGGGAACAACTTGCCAAAATGTGGGCGTCACGGGGGAAGTACAGGGCACAAGTGCGCGGACCGCCCACAGGCTCGCCTACAACATGTATTCATGGAATAGAATAGGGGAAAAAAGCGCACGCTCAAACCAGCGCACAGGCACAAACACGACCGCCACAAGAAAGCAGGCGGTAGCGTCTCTGCGCCTGTAAGAAATGTGCGCCAGAAGGTGCGCCAACAAATAGCATCTATATACTGCCATGATGAATGTCCCATACTGTGGCCCTCCAGGACAAATGACGTGCAAAGGGGTACCCACAAACACGGACACCCGCTGAAAAAAAATACGTGTGCGTGTATACCGGGGTGCGCGGGAAGTGTCACACGCGATTTGGCCGTGTACGTGGATTTCAGGGGTGCGCGGGAATTTCCACACGCGATTTGGCCGGGTACGTGGATTTCAGGGGTGCGCGGGAAGTTCCACACGCGATTTGGCCGGGTACGTGGATTTCAGGGGTGCGCGGGAAGTTCCACACGCGATTTGGCCGGGTACGTGGATTTCAGGGGTGCGCGGGAAGTTCCACACGCAATTTGGCCGGGTACGTGGATTTCAGGGGTGCGCGGGAAGTTCCACACGCGAATTGGCCGTGTACGTGGATTTCAGGGGTGCACGGGAAGTTCCACACGCGATTTGGCTGGGCACGTGTATGACAGGGGTACGCGGGAAAATCTACACGCGATTTGGCTGTGTGCTCCCAGGTATTCCCTGTACACCCTCCACGGCCCCTGCAGGCAGCACACACCACAGGGGACTACCCTGCACACCTGCTCATGTCACCCAGCACCCCCACCCCCCAGCCAGCAGGGGCACCCTCCACCAGGCCCCCACTCATGTCTCCCACCACCCCCACCCCCCAGCAGTGCATGGGCAGCCTCCACCAGGCCCCCACCCATGTCCCCTATCACCACCACCCCCCAGCAGTGCAGGGGCAGCCTCCACCAGGCCCCCACTCATGTCTCCCACCACCCCCACCCCCCAGCCACCATGGGCAGCCCCCACCAGGCCCCCACCCATGTCTCCCACCACCCCCACCCCCCAGCAACCATGGGCAGCCCCCACCAGTCTCCCACCCATGTCTCCCACCACCCCCACCCCCCAGCATCCAGGGGCAGCCTCCACAGGCCCCCACTCATGTCTCCCACGACCCCCACCCCCCAGCAGTGCATGGGCAGCCTCCACCAGGCCCCCACCCATGTCCCCTATCACCACCACCCCCCAGCAGTGAAGGGGCAGCCTCCACCAGGCCCCCACTCATGTCTCCCACCACCCCCATCCCCCCAGCCACCATGGGCAGCCCCCACCAGGCCCCCACCCATGTCTCCCACCACCCCCACCCCCCAGCAACCATGGGCAGCCCCCACCAGGCTCCCACCCATGTCTCCCACCACCCCCACCCCCCAGCATCCAGGGGAAGCCTCCACCAAGCCCCCACTCATGTCTCCCAACACCCCGACCCCCCAGCAGTGCATGGGCAGCCTCCACCAGGCCCCCACCCATGTCCCCTATCACCACCACCCCCCAGCAGTGCAGGGGCAGCCTCCACCAGGCCCCCACTCATGTCTCCCACCACCCCCACCCCCCAGCCACCATGGCCAGCCCCCACCAGGCTCCCACCCATGTCTCCCACCACCCCCACCCCCTAGCATCCAGGGGCACCCTCCACCAGGCCCCCACTCATGTCTCCCACCACCCCCACCCCCCAGCAACCATGGGCAGCCCCCACCAGGCTCCCACCCATGTCTCCCACCACCCCCACCCCCCAGCATGCAGGGGCAGCCTCCACCAGGCCCCCACTCATGTCTAACATCCACCCCCACCCCCCAGCCACCATGGGCACCCTCCACCAGGCCCCCACTCATGTCTCCCACCACCCCCACCCCCCAGCAGTGCAGGGGCAGCCTCCACCAGGCCCCCACTCATGTCTCCCACCACCCCCACCCCCCAGCCACCATGGCCAGCCCCCACCAGGCTCCCACCCATGTCTCCCACCACCCCCACCCCCCACCAGTGCAGGGGCAGCCTCCACCAGGCCCCCACTCATGTCTCCCACCACCCCCCAGGGCAGCCTCCACCAGGCCCCCACTCATGTCTCCCACCACCCCCACCCCCCAGCAGTGCATGGGCAGCCTCCACCAGGCCCCCACCCATGTCCCCTATCACCACCAACCCCCAGCAGTGCAGGGGCACCCTCCACCAGGCCCCCACTCATGTCTCCCACCACCACCACCCCCCAGCAGTGCATGGGCAGCCTCCACCAGGCCCCCACCCATGTCCCCTATCACCACCACCCCCCAGCAGTGCAGGGGCACCCTCCACCAGGCCCCCACTCATGTCTCCCACCACCCCCACCCGCCAGCAACCATGGGCAGCCCCCACCAGGCTCCCACCCATGTCTCCCACCACCCCCACCCCCCAGCAGTGCATGGGCAGCCTCCACCAGGCCCCCACCCATGCCCCCTATCACAACCACCCCACAGCAGTGCAGGGGCACCCTCCACCAGGCCCCCTCTCATGTCTCCCACCACCCCCACCCTCCAGCCACCATGGGCAGCCCCCACCAGGCCCCCACTCATGTCTCCCACCACCCCCACCCCCCAGCAGTGCAGGGGCAGCCTCCACCAGGCCCCCACTCATATCTCCCACCACCCCCACCCCCCAGCAACCATGGGCAGCCTCCACCAGGCCCCCACTCATGTCTCCCACCACCCCCACCCCCCAGCAGTGCAGGGGCAGCCTCCACCAGGTCCTCACAATCCCCAATCATGTGCGTCATGGTCAGCCTCCACAGCCAAAAAGCCCAACCAAGTAACCCATTCACCCACATGGAAAAGGAAATTACATGTTACACCCCCAATGCTCATAAAGCTAATGAACCCATGTCCGTCACACACAATGGTTGCAATTGAATGGGAAAACACCCAACATGACATGCATGAAAGCAATGAGATGATACCACACAGTGAAGTATGAAAAAAAAATTGTATTAAAAAAATAAGAATGCAAATGAAATGAAACAAACTACAATGGGAATGAAAAAAAAATAAGCTGGATGTCTGATAAAAAAATAAAAACACCAAATCCCAATCCAAAAAAATGTAGTCCAAAGTCAAATGAAAAATAAAATCAATCCAATGAAGAACTATGTACAAAACATCCAAGGGTCCATGAGCCCAACTGAAGAAAGGAAACCTACAAAAAACCCTAACTAAAATGCAACTATATACAAAAAGTGGAGCAGTGTCCGTCGACTCCAAATCATAAGAAAAAACAAGGCAAACCTACAACTAAAGAACTATATACAAAGGCGGCGGGCAAGTCCAGCGGCTCACTCCGTGGTGTTCCGGGCCAGGGCATCATCGAACTCCTGTTCGATGTCCCGGAAGCGGTCCAGCTCCATGGCCCCGAGGGTCCGCAGGGACGACGCCGTGTCCTCCTCCAACCCCCTGCGGATTGCCTCGAGGCACTCGGCCCGCCTCAGGGCCCTCCGCATGGAGTTCTCCGCCCTGACCATTGTGAGCCGCGCCTCTTCCGCCCGCCGCCGCTCTGCACCTATGGCGTGGCCCAACCGCTGCCACACGGAAGACACTCTCTGTCCTGGGTCCTCCTGCCCTCCGGCCGATGCCTGCCCCTCCGATGTCAAAGGCCCCGAGCCTTCATGTCTCCCACCATGTTGCTGCTGCTGCTCTGCCTCTGCCCGTGCACTGCCTCCTGCTGCCTGCACATCCTCCGCCGGCTGGGGTGCAGTTGTTGATGTGGCCATCCCTGCTGGACCTCCGACTCCCGACTGTGGCAGGGATGCCTCCTCCACCAGCCTGGCCGCACCGTCAGAGGCAGCTCCACAGGGCACCCAGGTGACTGATGGGTGGGAAGGTGGCACAGAGGACGACTGGCGCGTAGGGGGTCCAGTTGAGGAGGGGGTCGGAGCAAGCCCCATCAGACGGAGGAATCTGGCCTGGGTGACCTGTCCCAGCAGGCTGACGTGGTCAACGAGCCATTCGAGATGACGTGCAGTCTCTCCATGAAAAGACTGCAGGTCACCTCGCATGGCCCGTTGACGCAACGCCACACCAGCCAGGACAGGCTCAACCCGGACCTGGATGGCCACGTCCACAAATAGAGGAAGGCCAGTTGACGTCAGCTCATCCCCTGCCTGAAAACGGGTCTGGACGTAGGCATCCCTGCTGGTGCAAGATGATGCAGGGACAGGATCGGGGACAGGATTGCACACAGGCACCTCCGCGACGGCCTGTGCTGCCTCCTGTACCTGGTCCTGCACTGCACCACTAGCACCAGTGGGATCCCCACCTCCAGACCCCGTCTCTGGTGCTTGCACGGCCTCCTCCTCCACCAAACCCCCCACCAACCCGGATGACTCCGTGCCATCTTCCCCTGTTGGGCCCTGTGGGGTCCCAGCTGCCCCTTCTGCTGCCGAGGAGTCCAACTCCAACCTCCGCCTCTTGGACCTCCCCCCGGCAGCTGCGGCCTGGGACGCGGCACCGGACTCCTCACTCCCCGACGAGATGACAACACGGGAGGGGAGCCAGGCCTTGCGTCTCCGGCTGGCGGTCGGATCCCCGCCGCTGTGCTCCACAGCACCTTCTCCGCCCTCTTCATCAGTTGACGCTGCAGACAGGGAGAAACAAAACACAGGCATCAGGGCACTGTACAATGGACACATACACACATAACAGTTGCACATGAGTGGCATTGGCAAACCTCAGACATGTCATCACAATCCTCAACACACATGTCATTACAACTCGCACACATGAGCCATACCACAGCCATATCGCAACTGCCACCACCATCCCTACACATACAACTGCATGAGCAGCCAAAGGGGAGCCAGACATCACATGCAACAAAGGAAGTGCACCACACATGTACACACACCACCACACTTGCATGCATGTGTACACCTCTGCCAAGTGTCGCACTGTTCAAACGGGCATCCATGTCACATCTGCCAATCAGGCTTCCACATACCGCTGTCACATACATCCATTTTGCATCACTGTTGCACCCTTGTCAAATACACACACATGCACATGTTCACAGTGCTCATACTTGCAGCCGAAAACAACATACATGCGTGACATCACGGACATGTCTACTTACATACACATTCATCCAAACATGTGTGCATGCACAACTGCATTTGGCATGCAAGCCTACACACACAAGCACCATCCATGTCTCACACATTACAGCCCTCGCATGTGTCAGCCCCACGGCCCTGTACACACCCACCCATACTTGACCCCATACAAACAGATGTGCAACCTGCACAATACCGAATAATCACCACACGCACTGCTCACAATCAGGATGCATGTACACTCACCGCTCGACTCCAGACCACCACCCCCCAGCAGTGCAGGGGCACCCTCCACCAGGCCCCCACTCATGTCTCCCACCACCCCCACCCCCCAGCCACCATGGGCAGCCCCCACCAGGCCCCCACTCATGTCTCCCACCACCCCCACCCCCCAGAAGTGCAGGGGCAGCCTCCACCAGGCCCCCACTCATATCTCCCACCACCCCCACCCCCCAGCAACCATGGGCAGCCTCCACCAGGCCCCCACTCATGTCTCCCACCACCCCCACCCCCCAGCAGTGCAGGGGCAGCCTCCACCAGGTCCTCACAATCCCCAATCATGTGCGTCATGGTCAGCCTCCACAGCCAAAAAGCCCAACCAAGTAACCCATTCACCCACATGGAAAAGGAAATTACATGTTACACCCCCAATGCTCATAAAGCTAATGAACCCATGTCCGTCACACACAATGGTTGCAATTGAATGGGAAAACACCCAACATGACATGCATGAAAGCAATGAGATGATACCACACAGTGAAGTATGAAAAAAAAATTGTATTAAAAAAATAAGAATGCAAATGAAATGAAACAAACTACAATGGGAATGAAAAAAAAATAAGCTGGATGTCTGATAACAAAATAAAAACACCAAATCCCAATCCAAAAAAATGTAGTCCAAAGTCAAATGAAAAATAAAATCAATCCAATGAAGAACTATGTACAAAACATCCAAGGGTCCATGAGCCCAACTGAAGAACGGAAACCTACAAAAAACCCTAACTAAAATGCAACTATATACAAAAAGTGGAGCAGTGTCCGTCGACTCCAAATCATAAGAAAAAACAAAGGAAACCTACAACTAAAGAACTATATACAAAGGCGGCGGGCAAGTCCAGCGGCTCACTCCGTGGTGTTCCGGGCCAGGGCATCATGGAACTCCTGTTCGATGTCCCGGAAGCGGTCCAGCTCCATGGCCCCGAGGGTCCGCAGGGACGACGCCGTGTCCTCCTCCAACCCCCTGCGGATTGCCTCGAGGCACTCGGCCCACCTCAGGGCCCTCCGCATGGAGTTCTCCGCCCTGACCATTGTGAGCCGCGCCTCTTCCGCCCGCCGCCGCTCTGCACCTATGGCGTGGCCCAACCGCTGCCACACGGAAGACACTCTCTGTCCTGGGTCCTCCTGCCCTCCGGCCGATGCCTGCCCCTCCGATGTCAAAGGCCCCAAGCCTTCATGTCTCCCACCATGTTGCTGCTGCTGCTCTGCCTCTGCCCGTGCACTGCCTCCTGCTGCCTGCACATCCTCCGCCGGCTGGGGTGCAGTTGTTGATGTGGCCACCCCTGCTGGACCTCCGACTCCCGACTGTGGCAGGGATGCCTCCTCCACCAGCCTGGCCGCACCGTCAGAGGCAGCTCCACAGTCCCCCCAGCGCTTCCTGACATGTTGTAAGTCCCGGACTGCCACCCCCTCCGCGTTGATGGCAGTCACAATGTCAGTCCAGATCCGAGTCCGTCCTTCCTTGTCGGCGCGGGAACTTCCAAAGAGGGCATCATACTGCCCCAGGACTTGCTCCACCAGGACACCAACTTCGGTGGCACTGAAGCTGGTGCCCCTCTGCCTCACTGGCCGGGGGTTGTCAGTGGTCACAGATGGTGTTTGCCCCGACATGACAACCCCAGAGGCAGGAGTGGGTGGGCAACTGGGTCCTGGGGCTGGGCTGTGGAGCGATGGAATCCCAGTCAGGAGTCTTCAGTTCCAGCAGGGGTGGTCACAGCAACAGCACCCCTGGCTGATGTGCAGGCAGTAAATGGCAGTGCACGTGGGCAGCAGGCAGTCAGGCAGCAGCAGATGGCAGGTGGGAGCGTGCTCGGGGCTCTGGGGGGCAGTAGTTCGGCCTTCTGGGCAGGAGCGTGGTCTTCCGTGTGCTTACGCGTGGCCAGCTTGGTACGGAGTGATTTGGCACGTGAAAATCCTGCACGTCAGCGTGAAAATCGAGGAAAGGCCCTTAGCGCGTAAGCGCGTCAGCACGCATACGCGATTCTATTGGACCAAAGGCCCTCAGCGCGTAAACGCGTCAGCACGTATACGCGATTCTATTGGACCAAAGGCCCTCAGCGCGTAAGCGCGTCTGTGACGTGACCCCTACGGGTGTTTCCCACACAGCACGTGATGACAGAGCACACGTGGAAAGACTGCACATCAGAGTGTCATCGCATGTAATTGGACAGCACGTCAGAGTGTCATCGCGTGTAATTGGACAAAAGTGCGCGTACACGCGATTGGCCTATGTACGTGTATATCAGGGGTGCGCGGGCACTTACACAAGCAAGTACGTCAGCGCACCTGTATCCCGGGGTGCGTGGGAATTTCCACACGCTATTGGACTGGGTACTGGATTTCAGGGGTGCGCGGGTCACACGCTCGCCTACAACACGCGCAACGCATAAATTTGTGCGCTAACTAAATAACAAGCTCAGAGCCAGGATGAACATACCGTTCCTAGCAGCAGTGGGCGTGGGCTACCAAAGGAGGAGGAGGAGGATAGTCAGGGCCAGAATATTCACACCCAGAACCAGCCTTTTCGGGATGCCTGATGACCAGGTGTATGGGAGGTACAGGTTTCCACCACACATAATACTGGACCTGGTGAGTGAGTGGGAGGATGACCTCACATCACCCACCCTGTGCTCCCAAGCACTCAGCCCCCTGGTGAAGGTCCTCAATGTACTGCACTTCTTAGCCACTGGATCATTTCAGCGGACAAGTGCCATAGTGGGTGGGGTATCACAGGCCACCCAGTCACGCTGCCTACACCAGGTCTTGAACATCATCACTGCACGCCCATCAGTCCGCAGGCACATATACCTGCCCAGAACACCTGCAGAAAGGCATGCTGCCGCCCTGGATTTTTACGGTGTGGCACGATTCCCCAAAGTGCTAGGTGCCATCGACTGCACCCATGTGGCTCTACGTCCCCCCAGGGCATCAGAGCACATCTATAGGAACCGCAAGCACTGGCATTCCATCAACGTGCAGGTAGTATGTAATGCCAAGGGAATCATCACCTCAGTATATGCCAACTATCCCGGCTCCACCCACGACAGCTTCATTTACCGAATGTCCACCCTAAGCCGGGACCTAGAAGCTGGGCGGCATGGCGATACATGGCTGCTTGGTGAGTATGAATGCCACTGCACATGCATGCATGTCAGATACTGAGCAAGGTCACAACCCCACCAATGATACCAATCACCACCTCCACAGGGGACAGTGCCTACCCTCTCAGCCCCCACATGATGACGCCAATTCGGAACCCCACCACGCCACCCCAGGTAAGATATAACACAGCCCACATTACAACACGGGGCATAGTGGAGCGCATATTCAGAGTGCTAAAGTCACGCTTTCGCTCCCTTGACCGTTCTGGCGGGCAGCTGTTGTACGCTCCCCCAGTAGTGTGCAGGATCATAGTGGCAGCATGTGTCCTGCACAACGTTGCAACACGTCGGGGCCTGGCCGTGGACATGGTGGTGGCCCGACATCCCCAACCACATGCACAGCCGCTGCGCATGGGAGGGGAAAGGGCACGGGGGGAGGCAGCCCGTACACAGCTAGTGGCCAATTACTTCACATAGAAATCACACCCATGTGGAGTGCACACTGCCCTGGCACATTCCATCTGACAATCAATGATGACTCAACCTGACACTGATCCTGAATGTCTGAATCAACCGTGAAAACCATATCAGCCCGAGATTGTTCACCTGGCAGTGTTACAATGTGTGCATCCCTACCCACACAGACACCACCAATGCAATTTTGTGAAGAAACACATCCAAGCAGCTAAAATGAATACCCACTTGCAAAATGCAACAAGAGGACAGTGCCATGTCAGCCAACCCATCCCCAGCACCGCCACACGACACACCGTGCCATGTCATGCCATTTGCAGGTAAACAAAGTAATCCCCACAACATGACACTAGTGTCACTATGTACAGTGTCCCTAATTGAAACTTGCAACACCTGAAATGCTCACAGTAATGCAGGACCAACAACAAACTTGAGCAGGTACTACCATTAACATGACATCACAAATGTAAGAAATTAGTAGTCTCACCACCTGGAAATGCCTGCACTCCCACCACTACCAACTGTGCAGTGTTGGCGCCATGTAGAGTAGTAGGTGTACTGCTGCCAACATGAACCCCATCTCCAAACTAGAGGGCCTTGTGTAGACATGAGGAAGGGACCTGCAAATTGGGAGGTAGACACAGATAATGAGTTACACATCAATGCAACATGCAGTGTACAACACAACAGCAATATGCACTAGGAATGTATACACAGTATTGACTAGACTACCCACACATGTAGTGGGAGTCCAATGTCACCATGTACGTCAATGTCACTTGGGCACACCCTTTGCAAGCCCATGGAAACGGGAAGCAGGAGGGGTGTGTGTGACTCAAACCAAAGCATCTGAACCAAATACATGAGAAGCCTGCATGTGCCCAGCCACAATGCAGCGTATGCCCACAGGAACCACGGAAGGCAACAAATTGTCCCAAAAAAATTGGGAAAAATAAAAATAAAAATAAAAATAAAAATAAAAATAAAATTAAAAAATAAAAATAAAATAAAAATCAAAAATGGCCATTGATGGGCCCGGGGGGGTTTGGGAGGCCACCCAGGAGGCCCGAGGACAGGGTGCACGCCAAAACCCACCTGTGTGGATCCTGGGAAAAAAAAACACCTCCATGGGCTCATGGCCCACACGGCTACCCTATTGTGGGAGTATCACTGCTGTCGCTATTATCACCCTGTGCAGCTGCATCCGGAGGTGGTTGCACTATGGGAGGCAGCCCACGCAAGGCCCTAGTCTGCTCCTCCATGGCTGCAAGCATGCGGGTGTGGTAGGTCTGGTTCTGGAGGATGAGTGTCCGGAGGTCCCCATGCAACAACTCACGGGATGCCCGGACCTCCGCCCTCGTTGCCTGCATCTCAGCTGAGAGCGTACGGGTGAGACGCTCCAGCTGCTGTTCTGTCCTTTGGTGTGTTGAAGCCTCAAGCTCAATAAGAGTGGTCCTGAGGTGAAGGAGCTCCTTCCTCAGGGCTTCCCTGTGGCCCTGGGACTCTATGGAGATGGCCTCCTGCAGAGTCGCCAGTGCCGCCCGCCTGTCCCTGTTGGACCCCAACATGTCCTCCCTGTGTGACTGGCAGATGGAGTCGGTTGCCTGCTGTAGTCGCTCCATCAGCCTTTCAGGGGGGACAATGGAAGTGGCCACCCTATCCATGGCCTGAGCCATCATCTCGGATGATGCTGCCTGTTGGATTGCCATACCGTAAATGGATTGCTCCCATGCGGTATTGCCAGGTGGCGTATGGCCACCACGTCGGCGGGCACCACACCTGTCTGGGGCAAGGCGAACTGCGCCTTGCTGTGCCGCCACTGCCTGAGGCTGCAGGACTGCATTCCCCCTCTGATCTGCTGGCCCAGGAACAGGATCAGATGTCGCGGAGTGTGACCCTGCATCCGTAACCACCAAAGGCGTAGCTGCCAACACTGACATCCCCATTGAGGGTTCTGACCCTGGTGCAGGTGGGTGGGACAGAACAGAATCCCTCCCTGGAACACTCACCTGCGACAGCACGTAGGTCTCATCATCCGAATCAACACCTGAGTACAGCTCGGGGGAGGTGCAGCCAGAGACACCCCTTGAGAGCACAACCTGCAGCACTTGTGGGTTCTCACCCACCACCACACCACGTCCCTCACTGGTGGTTGGTCGGCCCTCGGACCCCTCCTGGGTCTGCACCATCTCCACAACCCCAGCAGTATCAGGTGCGTCTTCCCCTGCAAAGACATAAAAACAAAGAAATGGAAACAGGCATTAGCACCATGGCACACAATGAGGGCTGAGAAGCAAGAGAACCAGTACTTGATTGACACATGTCCCACATGACTAAAACCCTCCCATGCATGCACCCTCACTGCATATGAAGGGCAGGCAAATGGCACACACTGATGACACCAAGATGGAAGATGAACACATTTTCTGCATGCTGCCTGGCAGTGGCATCACACATTGGCCTGTGATTGCCAGGTGAAACACACATGCCATCACACAGATGGCATGTACCATTGCTATTGAGTGAAGATGGAGAGGAGGGCAGCACCTATTCATTCAGTCCAGTTCCCGCATGTAATAGCTTTTCTAATTCAAACAGGTCAGATTTTTCACCTGGAGCTGCCAGTCCAAAATGGTCCAATTGCACAGGGACATGTGTGAACAAATGATATCCAGGCAACAAAGTCACTCCACCTTACCATAGCCATGTCAGACATGTGACTAGAGGACTGCGAAATGCCTAGTAAAAGTGGTTCAATGCAAACAATCTGCCTGAATGAACAGTGAAAAATAAGCAACAATGTTGACTCAAGGTGACACTTCAAGGGCAACTGGCGTGCAGTTGGGCTGGATGTCTACTGTTGGCAGAAGGGATACTGCTATGGCCTAATGCAGCTGCACAGGATGTGTTGCATGAAGCACATGGCTGACCCATACGACTCAGGCGCACACACTCTCACCTGGCACACAAACAGAAGCCCTCACACACACACCATGCACATGGATGACACACAAATGCATGTGCACTCACCGGACAATGCCTCGTAATCAGGCAGATCTCCCACGCCTTGGATCTGTTCCTCCGTGACGTAGGTCCCAGTGACTGACTCATGTGGAGTGAGTTCCATGTCTACTACTGGAGACCCACCTCCAGTCACTAGAGTTGCGGCATGACTTGAGGCCAACTTACTCTTTGCCCTGCGCTTTAGGTCATTCCAGCGCTTATAGCAATCATTGGCTGTGCGCCTCACGATTCCAAGGGCACTTACGATGTCCGCAACGGTCTGCCAGTGTACCTGGCGTTGTGCAGGTGTGGTCTTGGATCCTGCAACAATGACCATCTCGTTATCATGTGCGGACACATACTCGACAAGTGCATTCAGTTCGTCATCCGTGAAGCTGGGCTTCCTGGACGGGCCGGACTGTGTAGCCGTGTCTGGGGCATCAGCCTGTGCCGGACGAGCACTCTTCCTCTTCCGCTTGGAAGGTGGTGGTGATCCTGAGTGTCCTGCGCCGCTCTGGACACTAGGGGCAGGAGCCCTGGTGGACTCTGTATCAGGAGTGTGGGATTGCACACTCAGCAGGGGAGTTGGTGCAGGCATTGGCTCAAGTGTAATGGTGTCAGGGGGAATGTCAGCAGGATGGACTAGGACCGAGACTGTCCTGGCTGGGTGTGTGAGAGCTGGGGTGGATGGAGCCGCAGCTGCCCCTCCAGCCTCTACGCCCTGCCTACTTGGGACAGCAGATGACCTTGCTGCCCCAGATGCACGTGGCATGATGACATCAACGTGCACCAGTGCACGTGTCATAGGCCTGCTGACCTGGAAGTCAGCCATGGAGTCAGCCAGGTCTGTTGCCACAATGGGCTGGTCCAACAAGGGCTGAGCATGGATGGTGTCAGCCACATCAGCCTCAATGGGAGGGGGGGGGATTATGGGTGCCCTTGACTGGTCCTCCACACATGGGGGGACAGGCTCACCCTGCAAGTAACGACCACGTCCCCTACCGGATCCACCACGGCCACCACTTGTGGCTCTTCCACCTTTGCCATCCTTACGGAATCCTCGCCTCCCAGCCATGGCACTGATGTTAATGTGCGTATGGGAGTGGCTGTAAACTATTGTCCTGGGCAATTGGGGGTCAAAGGGGTTGGGTACCAGATGGTAATTGTACCCTAGTGCTCTAGCAAGGCTGAATGTAACCCCTGGGGAAAGATGACGGGTCACGCTACGCACAGGAGCCCCAAAAAAGGGAGATGAGGTGCACGCAACCCCTCCTAGACCACGTGTGCAGAAAGAAAAACCTGCACTACGCTGTGGCACCCAGTAACACAAGAATGAACGTATGCGTGTCACACGCAGCCTAGAATGACCTCTGAAGGGGTAGGCTACACACGGGGCAAGCACAGATGTTAGATACGTGCGTGACTCACCGTCTGCCAGGTAAAAGAGCGTGAAAAAGGAGCGCGTTTGGTTGGCAACACCCCCGCCAAAAGAAGACTTGTACACTGTTTGAGGGAACAGGCCCAGGTAAACCAGTAAAAGAGAAAAAAGAGAAAAAGCTGTCAGAGGTAACAGGGAATACGAACTTGAAACGCCGTGAAGTAAATCGCGTGTGAAACGACAAGAAGTACAGAATTCACCCACTCGCTCTCCATGAAAAGCACGTACAAGGAAATGGTGTTCTACACGTACCTTTTATACAGGCCCATACGTCCAGCGTCACTTACGCGGCGTGTACGCGCTAGGGCCATTTCCACCAATTACACGCTTTGTCACTTCTGCGTGTAGGGCCATTTCCACCAATTACACGCTTTGTCACTGCCGCGTGTACGCGCTAGGGCCATTTCCACCCATTACACGCTTTGTCACTTCTGCGTGTAGGGCCATTTCCACCAATTACAGGCTTTGTCACTTCTGCGTGTAGGGCCATTTCCACCAATTACACGCTTTGTCACTGCCGCGTGTACGCGCTAGGCCCATTCCCACCAATTACACGCTTTGACACTCGGTCGTGTGTTTCATTTTTTTTCACACTCAACATTTTCTAACGTGTGCCCAATTCAACGTGCATGTGACTTCATAGACGCGCATACGCTGGCGACGCGTTTACGCGCTGAGGGCCTTTGGTCCAATAGAATCGCGTATGGGTGCTGACGCGCTTACGCGCTAAGGGCCTTTCCTCGATTTTCACGCTGACGTGCAGGATTTTCACGTGCCAAATCACTCCGTACCAAGCTGGCCACGCGTAAGCACACGGAAGACCACGCTCCTGCCCAGAAGGCCGAACTACTGCCCCCCAGAGCCCCGAGCACGCTCCCACCTGCCATCTGCTGCTGCCTGACTGCCTGCTGCCCATGTGCACTGCCATTTGCTGCCTGCACATCAGCCAGGGGTGCTGTTGCTGTGACCACTCCTGCTGGAACTGAAGACTCCCGACTGGGATTCCATCGCTCCACAGCCCAGCCCCAGGACCCAGTTGCCCACCCACTCCTGCCTCTGGGGTTGTCATGTCGGGGCAAACACCATCTGTGACCACTGACAACCCCCGGCCAGAGAGGCAGAGGGGCACCAGCTTCAGTGCCACCGAAGTTGGTGTCCTGGTGGAGCAAGTCCTGGGGCAGTATGATCCCTCTTTGGAAGTTCCCGCGCCGACAAGGAAGGACGGACTCGGATCTGGACTGACATCGTGACTGCCATCAACGCGGAGGGGGTGACAGTCCGGGACTGACAACATGTCAGGAAGCGCTGGGAGGACTTCAGGTCCAGGACCCTGAACAAGGCCCGGCGCCTCTTGAAGGCAGCGGATGCCAAGGGGCGCCGGGGCCACTTGTCGGAAGAACAGATGAGGGTCCTGGAATGCATATCCCCAGCGCTCCACGTCCAGGTCCTAGAGAAGCAGACCCGTCTGGAGTCGAGCGGTGAGTGTACATGCATCCTGATTGTGAGCAGTGCGTGTGGTGATTATTCGGTATTGTGCAGGTTGCACATCTGTTTGTATGGGGTCGAGTATGGGTGGGTGTGTACAGGGCCGTGGGGCTGACACATGCGAGGGCTGTAATGTGTGAGACATGGATGGTGCTTCTGTGTGTAGGCTTGCATGCCAAATGCAGTTGTGCGTGCACACATGTTTGGATGAATGTGTATGTAAGTAGACATATCCGTGATGTCATGCATGTATGTTGTTTTCGGCTGCATGTATGAGCACTGTGTACATGTGCATGTGTGTGTATTTGACAAGGGTGCAACAGTGATGCAACATGGATGCATGTGACAGCGGTATGTGGAAGCCTGATTGGCAGATGTGACATGGATGCCCGTCTGAACAGTGTGACACTTGGCAGAGGGGTACACATGCATGCAAGTGTGGTGGTGTGTGTACATGTGTGGTGCACTTCCTGTGTTGCATGTGATGTCTGGCTCCCCTTTGGCTATTCATGCAGTTGTATGTGTAGGGATGGTGGTGGCAGTTGCGATATGGCTGTGGTATGGCTCATGTGTGCGAGTTGTAATGACATGTGTGTTGGGGATTGTGATGACATGTCTGAGGTTTGCCAATGCCACTCATGTGCAACTGTCATGTGTGTATGTGTCCATTGTACAGTGCCCTGATGCCTGTGTTTTGTTTCTCCCTGTCTGCAGTGTCAACTGATGAAGAGGGCGGAGAAGGTGCTGTGGAGCACAGCGGCGGGGATCCGACCGCCAGCCGGAGATGCAAGGCCCGGCTCCCCTCCTGTGTTGTCATCTCATCGGGGAGTGAGGAGTCTGGTGCCGCGTCCCATGCCGCAGCTGCCGGGTGGAGGTCCAAGAAGCGGAGGTTGGATTTGGACTCCTCGGTAGCAGAAGGGGCAGCTGGGACCCCACAGGGCCCAACAGGGGAAGATGGCACGGAGTCATCCAGGTTGGTGGGGGGTTTGGTGGAGGAGGAGGCCGTGCAAGCACCAGAGACGGGGTCTGGAGATGGGGATCCCACTGGTGCTAGTGGTGCAGTGCAGGACCAGGGACAGGAGGCAGCACAGGCCGCCGCGGAGGTGCCTGTGTGCAATCCTGTCCCCGATCCTGTCCATGCATCATCTTGCACCAGCAGGGATGCCTACGTCCAGACCCGTTTTCAGGCAGGGGATGAGCTGACGTCAACTGGCCTTCCTCTGCCTGCGGACGTGGCCATCCAGGTCCGGGTTGAGCCTGTCCTGGCTGGTGTGGCGTTGCGTCAACGGGCCATGCGAGGTGACCTGCAGTCTTTTCATGGAGAGACTGCACGTCATCTCGAATGGCTCGTTGACCACGTCAGCCTGCTGGGACAGGTCACCCTGGCCGGATTCCTCCATCAGATGGGGCTTGCTCCGACCCCCTCCTCAACTGGACCCCCTACGCGGCAGTCGTCCTCTGTGCCATCTTCCCACCCATCAGTCACCTGGGTGCCCTGTGGAGCTGCCTCTGACGGTGCGGCCAGGCTGGTGGAGGAGGCATCCCTGCCACAGTCGGGAGTCGGAGGTCCAGCAGGGGTGGCCACATCAACAACTGCACCCCAGCCGGCGGAGGATGTGCAGGCAGCAGGAGGCAGTGCACGGGCAGAGGCAGAGCAGCAGCAGCAACATGGTGGGAGACATGAAGGCTCAGGGCCTTTGACATCGGAGGGGCAGGCATCGGCCGGAGGGCAGGAGGACCCAGGACAGAGAGTGTCTTCCGTGTGGCAGCGGTTGGGCCACGCCATAGGTGCGGAGCGGCAGCGGGCGGAAGAGGCGCGGCTCACAATGGTCAGGGCGGAGAACTCCATGCAGAGGGCCCTGAGGCGGGCCGAGTGCCTCGAGGCAATCCGCAGGGGGTTGGAGGAGGACACGGCGTCATCCCTGCGGACCCTCGGGGCCATGGAACTGGACCGCCTCCGAGACATCGAACAGGAGTTCGATGATGCCCTGGCCCGGAACACCACGGAGTGAGCCGCTGGACTTGCCCGCCGCCTTTGTATATAGTTCTTTAGTTGTAGGTTTCCTTTGTTTTTTCTTATGATTTGGAGTCGACGGACACTGCTCCACATTTTGTATATAGTTGCATTTTAGTTAGGGTTTTTTGTAGGTTTCCTTTCTTCAGTTGGGCTCATGGACCCTTGAATGTTTTGTACATAGTTCTTCATTGGATTGATTTTATTTTTCATTTGACTTTGGACTACATTTTTTTGGATTGGGATTTGGTGTTTTTATTTTTTTATCAGACATCCAGCTTATTTTTTTTTCATTCCCATTGTAGTTTGTTTCATTTCATTTGCATTCTTATTTTTTTAATACAATTTTGTTTTCATACTTCATTGTGTGGTATCATCTCATTGCTTTCATGCATGTCATGTTGGGTGTTTTCCCATTCAATTGCAACCATTGTGTGTGACGGACATGGGTTCATTAGCTTTATGAACATTGGGGGTGTAACATGTAATTTCCTTTTCCATGTGGGTGAATGGGTTACTTGGTTGGGCTTTTTGGCTGTGGAGGCTGACCATGACGCACATGATTGGGGATTGTGAGGACCTGGTGGAGGCTGCCCCTGCACTGCTGGGGGGTGGGGGTGGTGGGAGACATGAGTGGGGGCCTGGTGGAGGCTGCCCATGGTTGCTGGGGGGTGGGGGTGGTGGGAGACATGAGTGGGGGGGTGGAGGCTGCCCCTGCACTGCTGGGGGGTGGGGGTGATAGGGGACATGGGTGGGAGCCTGGTGGAGGCTGCCCTTGCACTGCTGGGGGGTGGGGGTGGTGGGAGACATGAGTGGGGGCCTGGTGGAGGGTGCCCATGGTGGCTGGGGGTGGGGGTGGGTTTTAGACATGAGTGGGGGCCTGGTGGAGGCTGCCCCTGGATGCTGGGGGGTGGGGGTGGTGGGAGACATGGGTGGGAGCCTGGTGGGGGCTGCCCATGGTTTCTGGGGGTGGGGGTGGTGGGAGACATGAGTGGGGGCCTGGTGGAGGGTGCCCCTGCACTGCTGGGGGGTGGTGGTGGTGGGAGACATGAGTGGGGGCCTGGTGGAGGCTGCCCCTGCACTGCCGGGGGGTGGGGGTGGTGGGAGACATGAGTGGGGGCCTGGTGGGGGCTGGCCATGGTGGCTGGGGGGTGGGGGTGGTGGGAGACATGAGTGGGGGCCTGGTGGAGGGTGCCCCTGCACTGCTGGGGGTGGGGGTGATAGGGGACATGGGTGGGGGCCTGGTGGAGGCTGCCCCTGCACTGCTGGGGGGTGGGGGTGGTGGGAGACATGAGTGGGGGCCTGGTGGAGTCTGCCCCTGGTGGCTGGGGGGTGGTGGTGGTGGGAGACATGAGTGGGGGCCTGGTGGAGGCTGCCCCTGCACTGCTGGGGGGTTGGGGTGGTGGGAGACATGAGTGGGGGCCTGATGGAGGGTGCCCCTGCACTGCTGGGGGGTGGTGGTGGTGGGAGACATGAGTGGGGGCCTGGTGGAGGCTGCCCCTGCACTGCCGGGGGGTGGGGGTGGTGGGAGACATGAGTGGGGGCCTGGTGGGGGCTGGCCATGGTGGCTGGGGGGTGGTGGTGGTGGGAGACATGAGTGGGGGCCTGGTGGAGGGTGCCCCTGCACTGCCGGGGGGTGGGGGTGGTGGGAGACATGAGTGGGGGCCTGGTGGGGACTGGCCATGGTGGCTGGGGGGTGGGGGTGGTGGGAGACATGAGTGGGGGCCTGGTGGAGGGTGCCCCTGCACTGCTGGGGGGTGGGGGTGATAGGGGACATGGGTGGGGGCCTGGTGGAGGCTGCCCCTGCACTGCCGGGGGGTGGGGGTGGTGGGAGACATGAGTGGGGGTCTGGTGGGGGCTGGCCATGGTGGCTGGGGCGTGGTGGTGGTGGGAGACATGTGTGGGGGCCTGGTGGAGGGTGCCCCTGCACTGCCGGGGGGTGGGGGTGGTGGGAGACATGAGTGGGGGCCTGGTGGGGGCTGGCCATGGTGGCTGGGGGGTGGGGGTGGTGGGAGACATGAGTGGGGGCCTGGTGGAGGGTGCCCCTGCACTCCCGGGGGGTGGGGGTGGTGGGAGACATGAGTGGGGGCCTGGTGGAGGCTGCCCCTGCACTGCTGGGGGGTGGGGGTGATAGGGGACATGGGTGGGGGCCTGGTGGAGGCTGCCCCTGCACTGCTGGGGGTGGGGGTGGTGGGAGACATGAGTGGGGGCCTGGTGGAGGATGCCCATGGTGGCTGGGGGGTGGGGGTGGGTGGGAGACATGAGTGGGGGCCTGGTGGAGGCTGCCCCTGGATGCTGGGGGGTGGGGGTGGTGGGAGACATGGGTGGGAGCCTGGTGGGGGCTGCCCATGGTTGCTGGGGGGTGGGGTGGTGGGAGACATGAGTGGGGGCCTGGTGAAGGGTGCCCCTGCACTGCTGGGGGTTGGTGGTGGTGGGAGACATGAGTGGGGGCCTGGTGGAGGCTGCCCCTGCACTGCTGGGGGGGTGGGGGTGGTGGAAGACATGGGTGGGAGCCTGGTGGGGGCTGCCCATGGTTGCTGGGGGGTGGCGGTGGTGGGAGACATGAGTGGGGGCCTTGTGGAGGGTGCCCCTGCACTGCTGGGGGGTGGGGGTGATAGGGGACATGGGTGGGGGCCTGGTGGAGGCTGCCCCTGCACTGCTGGGGGGTGGGGGTGGTGGGAGACATGAGTGGGGGCCTGGTGGAGGGTGCCCATGGTGGCTGGGGGGTGGGGGTGGGTGGGAGACATGAGTGGGGGCCTGGTGGAGGCTGCCCCTGGATGCTGGGGGGTGGGGTTGGTGGGAGACATGGGTGGGAGCCTGGTGGGGGCTGCCCATGGTTGCTGGGGGGTGGGGGTGGTGGGAGACATGAGTGGGGGCCTGGTGGAGGGTGCCCCTGCACTGCTGGGGGGTGGGGGTGATAGGGGACATGGGTGGGGGCCTGGTGGAGGCTGCCCCTGCACTGCTGGGGGGTGGGGGTGGTGGGAGACATGAGTGGGGGCCTGGTGGAGGGTGCCCATGTTGGTTGGGGGTGGGGGTGGGTTTTAGACATGAGTGAGGGCCTGGTGGAGGCTGCCCCTGGATGCTGGGGGGTGGGGGTGGTGGGAGACATGGGTGGGAGCCTGGTGGGGGCTGCCCATGGTTGCTGGGGGGTGGGAGTGGTGGGAGACATGAGTGGGGGCCTGGTGGAGGGTGCCCCTGCACTGCTGGGGGGTGGTCTTGGTGGGAGACATGAGTGGGGGCCTGGTGGAGGCTGCCCCTGCACTGCCGGAGGGTGGGGGTGGTGGGAGACATGAGTGGGGGCCTGGTGGGGGCTGGCCATGGTGGCTGGGGGGTGGGGGTGGTGGGAGACATGAGTGGGGGCCTGGTGGAGGCTGCCCCTGCACTGCTGGGGAGTGGGTGTGGTGGGAGACATGAGTGGGGGCCTGGTGGAGGGTGCCCCTGCACTGCTGGGGGTGGGGGTGATAGGGGACATGGGTGGGGGCCTGGTGGAGGCTGCCCCTGCACTGCTGGGGGGTGGGGGTGGTGGGAGACATGAGTGGGGGCCTGGTGGAGGCTGCCCCTGGTGGCTGGGGGGTGGTGGTGGTGGGAGACATGAGTGGGGGCCTGGTGGAGGCTGCCCCTGCACTGCTGGGGGTTGGGGGTGGTGGGAGACATGAGTGCGGACCTGGTGGAGGGTGCCCCTGCACTGCTGGGGGGTGGTGGTGGTGGGAGACATGAGTGGGGGCCTGGTGGAGGCTGCCCCTGCACTGCCTGGGGGTGGGGGTGGTGGGAGACATGAGTGGGGGCCTGGTGGGGGCTGGCCATGGTGGCTGGGGGGTGGTGGTGGTGGGAGACATGAGTTGGGGCCTGGTGGAGGGTGCCCCTGCACTGCCGGGGGGTGGGGGTGGTGGGAGACATGAGTGGGGGCCTGGTGGGGACTGGCCATGATGGCTGGGGGGTGGGGGTGGTGGGAGACATGAGTGGGGGCCTGGTGGAGGGTGCCCCTGCACTGCTGGGGGGTGGGGGTGATAGGGGACATGGGTGGGGGCCTGGTGAAGGCTGCCCCTGCACTGACGGGGGGTGGGGGTGGTGGGAGACATGAGTGGGGGCCTGGTGGGGGCTGGCCATGGTGGCTGGGGGGTGGTGGTGGTGGGAGACATGAGTGGGGGCCTGGTGGAGGGTGCCCCTGCACTGCCGGGGGGTGGGGGTGGTGGGAGACATGAGTGGGGGCCTGGTGGAGGGTGCCCCTGCACTCCCGGGGGGTGGGGGTGGTGGGAGACATGGGTGGGGGCCTGGTGGAGGCTGCCCCCGCACTGCTGGGGGGTGGGGGTGATAGGGGACATGGGTGGGGGCCTGGTGGAGGCTGCCCCTGCACTGCTGGGGGTGGGGGTGGTGGGAGACATGAGTGGGGGCCTGGTGGAGGGTGCCCCTGCACTCCCGGGGGGTGGGGGTGGTGGGAGACATGGGTGGGGGCCTGGTGGAGGCTGCCCCCGCACTGCTGGGGGGTGGGGGTGATAGGGGACATGGGTGGGGGCCTGGTGGAGGCTGCCCCTGCACTGCTGGGGGTGGGGGTGGTGGGAGACATGAGTGGGGGCCTGGTGGAGGGGGCCCATGGTGGCTGGGGGGTGGGGGTGGGTGGGAGACATGAGTGGGGGCCTGGTGGAGGCTGCCCCTGGATGCTGGGGGGTGGGGTGGTGGGAGACATGGGTGGGAGCCTGGTGGGGGCTGTCCATGGTTGCTGGGGGGTGGGGGTGGTGGGAGACATGAGTGGGGGCCTGGTGGAGGGTGCCCCTGCACTGCTGGGGGTTGGTGGTGGTGGGAGACATGAGTGGGGGCCTGGTGGAGGATGCCCCTGCACTGCTGGGGGGTGGGGGTGGTGGGAGACATGGGTGGGAGCCTGGTGGGGGCTGCCCATGGTTGCTGGGGGGTGGGGGTGGTGGGAGACATGAGTGGGGGCCTTGTGGAGGGTGCCCCTGCACTGCTGGGGGGTGGGGGTGATAGGGGACATGGGTGGGGGCCTGGTGGAGGCTGCCCCTGCACTGCTGGGGGTGGGGGTGGTGGGAGACATGAGTGGGGGCCTGGTGGAGGGTGCCCATGGTGGCTGGGGGGTGGGGGTGGGTGGGAGACATGAGTGGGGGCCTGGTGGAGGCTGCCCCTGGATGCTGGGGGGTGGGGGTGGTGGGAGACATGGGTGGGAGCCTGGTGGGGGCTGCCCATGGTTGCTGGGGGGTGGGGGTGGTGGGAGACATGAGTGGGGGCCCGGTGGAGGGTGCCCCTGCACTGCTGGGGGGTGGGGGTGGTGGGAGACATGAGTGGGGGCCTGGTGGAGGCTGCCCCTGGTGGCTGGGGGGTGGGGGTGGTGGGAGACATGAGTGGGGGCCTGGTGGAGGGTGCCCCTGCACTGCTGGGGGGTGGGGGTGATAGGGGACATGGGTGGGGGCCTGGTGGAGGCTGCCCCTGGATGCTGGGGGGTGGGGGGGTGGGAAACATGAGTGGGGGCCTGGTGGAGGCTGCCCCTGGTGGCTGGGGGGTGGGGGTGGTGGGAGACATGAGTGGGGGCCTGGTGGAGGGTGCCCATGGTGGCTGGGGGTGGTGGGAGACATGCATAGTTGATCAGTAGTGCAAGGTGACATGTGGGTTGGCTGGGGGGCATGCCCATGGTGGATGGGCTGCCTGCGGGACATGAGCAGGGGTGCAGGGTAGTCCCCCGTGGTGTGGGCTGCCTGCAGGGGCCGTGGAGGTTGTGGAGCGTACACCTGGGAGGACCCACACGGCCAATTCACGTGTAGTACTCCCCAGAACCCCTGAAATACACATACCCTGCTGAAATCGCGTGTGCAACTTCCCGCGCACCCCTGAAATACACGTACCCTGCTGAATTTGCGTGTGGAACTTCCCGCGCACCCCTGGAATACACGTACCCTGCTGAAATCGCGTGTGGAACTTCACACGCACCCCTGCAATACACGTACCCTGCTGAAATCGCGTGTGGAACTTCCCGCGCACCCCTGAAATGCACGTACCCTGCTTGCACGGGGCCAATCGCGTGTGGAACTTCCCGCGCACCCCTGAAATACACGTACCCTGCTCGCACTGGGACAATCGCGTGTGGAACTTCCCGCGCACCCCTGAAATACATGTACCCTGATGAAATCGCGTGTGGAACTTCCCGCGCACCCATGGAATACACGTACCCTGCTCGCACTGGCCCATTCCCGTGTGGAACTTCCCGCGTACCCCTGAAATACACGTACCCTGCTCGCACTGGGACAATCGCGTGTGGAACTTCCCGCGCACCCATGGAATACACGTACCCTGCTCGCACTGGCCCATTCGCGTGTGGAACTTCCCGCACACCCCTGATATACACGTACCCTGCTGAAATCGCGTGTGGAACTTCCCGCGCACCCCTGAAATACACGTTCCCCGCTTGGCGTTTGCTGTTTGCCAGCCCGGTGAACTGGTCCAGGGTTAGCGCAGCCCTTTGCGATGATTTAGCGATTTCGATGGCTTTTCCTTGCGCGAGTGCGTTCTTGGGGGCGTTACTGGTGCTGCTGCAGGGTCGCTGCGATTCTCTGCGGCACGGGTGTTTTGGGAGCCTAAAATCCATGAATACGCTGTGCGCGGAAATCGGTTTTAGCGCACGTGCCTGGCGCAGTCAATCGCACGCGGACATTCTGCGCCAGCCGCTTGCAACACTTTTCTGCGAAATTCTATGAATTACCCTGTATGACACCTGCCTGGCCTTTTTTAACCTACAAAATAGCCCCATTTCATATTTTTTCCACTCCCCACCCTTCCCAGCCCCTCTTTCCACCACCAAATGACCAAAAATGTATTTTCCAGACATTTTCTCCACTGTGATGTCCGCGGCTAGCTGCGCCTGTCCGTGAATTCAACATGGCGGGTGTTTACATAAATATGATGCACCTCACACTCTCCACCGTCCAAACAGTGGGCATGTCTGATGTCCGCGGACCTCACTTTGGCCCCTGGGCCAATTGGGGGCCCATCCACGGACCAAACAGGGAAGTGAGTCTGTGGACCCAACCCAAATATCACTATTTATTTTTTTACCTACGTTTTGGTTGTTTAAAAAAAAAATACTGGATAGATTTACACCAAATTTACAAAAGCACGCTCTCGGGACCAAGCTGCCACTCATGTTGCAAATTTGATGAACATCTGTCTGCCGGTTTGGTCTGTAGGCGTGAGCACACATTTGTTTGCTTTGCGTCTATGGGAAAAAAACACAAATTGTGGAACCCCCCTGTAACTTTTCCCGCGCTGCACGAAACCTCACCACCCTTCGCAGGATCAATCTCACGGGGCCATATACTTCTTTGGCACATTTTTGGGAGGATTTGTCTAGGGGGGCCGAAGTTATAAGCTGCCCAAAAAGTGTTCTTCCTATGGTTTGAGTAACTTAACCATAACTACAGAGCTGCTTCTGATGTACGTATACAAGTAGCGGGTACACTACGAAACACCCTGTACTGTGTTTCTCTCCTTTTTTTTGACTGTATGTCTTAATAAAACTAGACAATTTTAAAGGTAAACTTCTCAGGCTGGCAACTTTATTTGGAGGTCATTTCTCTTGGTGTTTTTTCCGGGTTTTGCTATCCTCCATGGGGATACAACAGTGTTTCTTCCTTTTGTTAATGCATATGTGTGTGTATGTGTGTATATACATTTATTACACGGCCACGTTAGTGGCCGTGTAGTTATGGTTAAATTGCTGTTTCCATAGGAAGAGCACTTTTTGGGCGGCCTATAACTCCGCTCCCCCTGGACGAATCCTCACCAAACTTTGCAAAAAAAAGTATATGGGCCACTCTGAATTGTTTTGCAAAGTTTGGTGAGGATTCGTCCAGGGGGGGAAAAGTTACAGGGGGGGTCCCAAAACATCTTTTTTTCCCATAGACTGAACGGGGAAAAACTTTGCGCACGGCTACAGGCCAAAGCGCTGGATGGATTTCCACCAAATTTGCGGTAGGGGCTTCGTCCCGAAAGCGTGCTTTTGTACATTTGGTGACAATCTGTGCAGTACTTTTCTTTAAAACGACCAAAAAGTAGGTCTCAAAAAATTTGTGATATCTATGTCCGCTTCGCAGTCACTCTTCCCTGTTCACTCCGCGGACAAGATCCTGATTGGCTAATGAGCTGCCGTCATGGACGCGGACACAGGACATGTCTGCCGATTGGCTGCAGTGAGACGTGTTCTGCGTCGGATTGTTTGGATGCGCCCAACATCTTGGATCTGCCGTCAGCACAGCGGGGACCAGCGGGAACATGATATTTCGAAAAACTATTTTGCTGTGTCATAGTGCTTGGGGAGGTTCACAGACTAAGAGATGGGTGAAAAACTGTATTTGTTTAGGCGGTAGGTGTTAATGATGTATTTTATATGCTCGCCTTGTTCTAAATGTTTGCACCTACAGAAAATGAGAGGTTTAATAAGGGTCGTACTTCACACAGTGCTGTGGAAAGGCACGTTGAAACTGTTCTAAGGACACGCGTGGTGTTAGCGAACATTGAAATTGAGTACATATTGTTATTACATTATTTTTTCATATGGGTGTGCTGTTGATTAATACGCCGCCACGGGTGCAGTCAGTGTTGTGGAAAGGCACCTTGAAACTGTTCTAAGGACACACGTGGTGTTAGCGAACATTGCAATTGACCACATATCACTACTACAAACGCCGCCATGGGTGCAGTCAGCGCTGTGGAAAGGCACCTTGAAACTGTTCTAAGGACACGCGTGGTGTTAGCAAACATTGCAATTGACTACATATCGTTATTACATTACTTTTCCCAATGGGTGTGCTGTTTATTAGTACCCCGCCTTGGGTCTGTCATGCCGCGGTGGTTGTGGCCAGGGCCTAGAGTCTTGGAAGCATGGCCGTAGGCCGTAGGCCGAAGGCCATACTTCCAAGACTGTAGGTCCTTGCCACAACCACCACAGCATGACACACCTAAGGGATACACCTGTTGTATATTATTGCTTAACAATTAGATGGTTATGGGGAGTGTGTACAGTCTGGGGTGCATGGCCAAAGGCCATGCAACCGAGAACAAACTTGTCAACTCTAAAGTTACAAGCCTACATGGATCTCACATAGTGTGGTGGTTGTGGCCAGGACGTACAGTTTGGGTGCATGGTTGCAGACTATAGGCCACACAGCAAAGACTGTAGAACCTGCCCACAGGCAGTGCAGGATATCACATTCATACATCAGACTCATACATTCTATTACGTATCTGGTAGGTGTATGCAGGGCCTTGAGTCCTGGGTACAAAATGAGTACATGCTACAGCTATAATGTTTAATTGTATGGGTGTGTTACTCATGTATAAGCGAGCATGGGTGTAATATGCTGTGGTGGTTGTGGCCAGGGCCTAGAGTCATGGGTGCATGGCCGTTGGCCATAGGCCGAAGGCCATACTTCCAAGACTGTAGGCCCGGGCCACAACCACCGCAGCATGTCACACCCATGGATACACTTGTAGTATTGGTAATGGGTTAGATGGTTGTGGAACATGTGCACAGATTTGGATGCATGGCAGAAGGCCATGCACCCAAGAACAAAGTTGTAAGCATGAGAGTAATAAGCTACTGCACACCCATACATTGCAATATCTATGGACACACAGGTAAGAGTCTATACTCTCGCCACATCCACTGCTTCATACACACGTATAGACACACCCGTACTTTTGTACATCACTCAGGTGGTTGTGGGGAGGCCCTGCAGTCTTGTAAAAAGTTATAACTGAAAAGTTATAACTTCTTAACTTATCAGCCTCCATGGGTTTTACATACTACGGTGGGTGTGGGCAAGACATAGACTTTTCGATGTAAGGCTGCAGGCTGTATGCCTTACACCCAAGAGTGTACACTCTACCCACAACCACTGCAGCATAATATATTCATACATGACACCCATACAATTGACTATGTATGTGGTCGGTGTGGGAGGCTGTAGACTTTTGGGTGCATGGCTATAGGCTGTTGGCCGAAGGCCATACTTCCAAAGCTTTAGGCCCTGCACACAACCACTGCTGCATGTCACAGCAATGGGTACACCTGTACTATTCACTATCACTCATATGGTTGTGGGGAGTGTGTAGAGTCTTGGCTGCATGGCCAAAGGGCATGCAGCCAAGACCAAAGTTATAAGCACTGCAGATGTAACCCACTATGGATTTCATATGCTGCATACCCATACATTGAGAAATCTCTGGACTTACAGCCAAGTCTATAAGATGTGGCCACATCTACTGAAGCACATCACAGGGTATAGGAACACTCGTACTATGAAACATTACTCAGGTGGTTGTGGGGAGGGCTTATCGTTTTGGGAGCATGGCCGAAGGCCCTGCTCCCTAAACCACCTTTATACGTACTGAAATTATATACCACAATGTTTGCGATATGCTTTGGTGGTTCTGGGCAGCACCCAGAGGCTTTGGTGCATGGCCAAAGGGCATGCACTCAACACTGAAGTCATAAGCAGTGAGGTTATAAGTGAACATGGGTGTGGTGTGGTGGGTGTGTGCATGTTGTAGTGTCTTGGCTGCATTGCTGCAGAGCATGCACCGAAACGTACACTTAGAAATAGTGAATATAGAAGCAGCATGGCTTTAATATGGAGTGATGGGTCTAGGTAGGACCTATAGTCTTGCTTGATTGGCTGTAGGGTGTAGGTGGTAGGTTGTTCATCAAAGATACTAGGCCTGCCTGCAGGCTCTGTACCATATTATTGCCATAGAATAGCCATGTATATTTGTATATGCAAGAAATGACTGTTATTATACTTACTGTTTAATTTGTTCAGAATCTATACATGTGTTACATTTTTGCAGTACTTGTCGAAAGTAGCCTTTTTTAATTTCTGTTATAAAAGAAAAAAGCATGTTAGTATTTGCATTTTATAAAGATTTTCTACAAAGCATAATAGACAGTTCATTTTTTTTTTACCCTCATATTTAGTTCACAAATCAGTGTACTGTGCATTCCGCTCAGTTTCTGTGTTTGCTTTTCTAATCCTTGGGTCTGGGGAAAAGAAATCCTGGTCGGATTAAAAAAAAAAACTTTATTTGCTACGGTACTAACTACTTCCTTGTTTCCTTTGAGTGCTTCCTTCTTCTTTCTGATTAATGTTATGTCTGATGCCTTGTTGGAGATTTTTAACAACAGTTAGATACCTGTTGGTGTATTCTAACTGTGCCTTTGTTGTTACGGATCTGTGGTATTCATTTATCTGTGTCGTTTTTATACACTCTTGGGCAGTTAGATACCTGTTGGCGTATTCTAACTGTTTGTACTTTTTCACTTCGTTTTTTGGTAATGTAGAAGTACTCATTAGTTATTAAACTTTGGCTTCAAGAAGATTAAATACACATTTGTAAGATTAGCTGGTAATCTCTGCTTTAGAGTAATGGTGGTATCATTACATTCCACCCATCCACATTTCTTTTTAATGTATGCAATGTAGTGACCACTGTTGTAAAGGTTTTCTTTCCAAGTGACACTTGACCGTGTGTGAATCCAGTCAGCTTCAGTTGTTTTTGGTACCATCTGTTTTATAACGTAGCAGCATAAGTATTATGTACTTACTATGTGTTTGTATTACTAAGGTGGACCAATTGTCTGAATTACATATAGTACATAATCTGCCATGGTTTGCATTCTGTACAAGATGCTGCAATGGAATGGAATCAGAATTAGGTATGGATACATACACAAATCGGTCATTTGGGATTTGTTCCTGTACCACATTGCTACAGAGAGTGCATGTATGTTTCCACAAGTATGAAATCTAGAATATTTCTATTATAGGTATGCTTTTGTTTTCCAGTACTTGTAGTAAGCACATTAGAAATTCTTGTGGATCGTCTTGTGAGTTTATAGTGACTTTCATTATTCCAGCACAGTAGTCCAATTCTTGTCTTATTCAGTGAACACTGTACGTGTTGTCAGGATTGTTTGTTGTGTTTCTATGAAGGACTAACATTTGTAAACACCATTGGTCTGTACTGTGTAAGTAAATGTTGTTAACAATTGGTGGCAATTGCAATAGAATATTTATTGCTACATTTGCGTAGTAACGTACACCACTTTCATTTGCAATTTTGAATGGACCAGCTAGTTCTGTATATGAGTGATTTTTTCAGAGTTTGTCTTCCTTCTTTGAAGAAGTACCTGGTTTACTTTCCCTAATAGGTTCTTCTTTCCTTGTGGTACTTCAGGAACCTTTCACTTCCTTTGTTTTCTTTGAAGGATTTACTGGAACAGGATATTGTTTGAGATGGGGGCTTTACAGTGAACGTAGTCTATTGTATTCTAAAATGCAAGGAATATCAGAGTTCACTTTACTTGCATCAAAGTTGATTAGAAATAGACTGTCAAGTGTACATAAGCGTGATAGTGCTACGTAGCGCATGCCTTCTTGTGTTCCCAATATCTATCAATGCTTTATCTAGGGTAAGACCATGGGATTTATGAATGGTGGCTGCATATGCAAGAGTTAGAGAAAATTGTTCCCTACGTACATACATGTCTTTGAATAGTAGGAATCGAGCAGTTGAGTGCCCTATCCTTTTCACTTCTGAAAGTTTGTCAAAGTGAATAAAGAAAAACTGAATGTTGGTGTCACGTGGGTATGAATGAAAGCCAACAACTGTACCCAGTGCTCCCTTCACTAGCCCTTGCTCTAAGTCAAGGTTATGTTTAAGCATTACTCTACAATTTAAGGATAATTTTAATATTTTTTCCAACCCAGCTGGGTTGGAGATTGAATATTTTAAGCTATTTAGTCTTGTTGTGGCTTGCTCACACATGGGTAGTGTCATGCCATGTACGTCTAGTTTGTCTGTGGCGCAAATTTCCATTATTTGTTGCATTTCTTTATTTAACATTGTTTCATTGAATTTGAAACAGCTTGAAAGAGTTGGCATTAAGGCCATACAATTGAGATTTTTGTGCGCTAATTGTTCCATAACATCAGTTGCACATGCATTATCGCCATAAAGTGCATGAATGTGCCAGTTTCTCAATATTGCTTGTGCTTCTCGAAATAGTACACCAACTCTAATATTTTTTAGGATGTTGGCATAAGTGAGATCTGCCGATTGCCGCATGTTTTCTGTTAATTCTCTGTATTGGAAATGTTGCCAAAGGTTGACATTTCCTATGCTGCCAACTGTTTTGCGGCAGAGTTCGTGTCCTAAGGTTTTAAAAATAGGTTCCCCTTTCACTGGTGTCAATTGTAGAAGATCTCCGAAAACTATAATGTGTTTCCCTGCAAAGAGTTCTTCGTAGTTTGTTTTAAGTACTTCTTGCAATCTGAGGTGAAACAAAGCTAACATTAGGTTGGAGACCATGCTCACTTCATATATTAGTCACATTTTCATTTGCTTTAATACTCTGCGTAGTTCCATTGCAGCTTCTGCAGAAAGTTTGTAATAGTCTAATTTGTTTTGGTGTTCTACTGGAAGAAGTAGTAATCGGTGTAAAGAGACACTGCCTATGTTGTAGGCAGTTAAACCTGTGCGGGCCGTTACAACCGCTGACAATTTGTTGTTTGTCAATTGCTGAAGGAACTTGCTGATGATTTTGATTAAGAATGTTTTTCCTGACCCAGCTTCACCACTGATGTACAGTAGTATTGGTTTGTAATTTTTGCAGGTACATTCTTTATTTTCGTGCTGTACACCATGTAGTATTTGTTTTATTACGTCTTCAAAAATGGTGCGCTGATCTTTGTTAAGTTTTACTTGTTGTACCGTTAAGTCTTCTATATTTTCTGAAACATGATGTTTTCCACTTCTCTCATAGCTAATTCTGCCCCATTTGTTTCTAGTGGCTCTCCTAGTGGTTCTTGGCTTCTTGTTACGGAAGGTTGACTACTTTTGGGAGAGTCCTTATCTAGCTGGGCCTGAAGTTCTTCTTCATGTTGCTGTTCATTGTGCAACATTGTTTTGTACTGCGTAATGTTCACATCGGTGATAGCGCTTTCATTTGCTTTGAAAGCATCTTCATAGCAGTCATAGTTATCTAGTATCTCTTCCTCTTTTCTCCATAGTTTAAAAAGTTGTAGCAGAGACGTGTAATATAGATCTTTCTGTTGAGGAGTTTTTAATAAAAATTTAACATGATTTATTAAGCTACGTTTGGTAAGTTTAACTAAGCTACCTTCACAATCTGTGACTCTATATCTGCCTTTGTTTTCATCGGGTTTTATATCATTTTTGTATGCAAAGTTTTGAGCTATGTGGTATAGACACATGTTTTCCAAAGTCATACTCCTGTTCGGATAGTATGTGTCCAGTAAATTGTTTTTTATAATGTCTTCGCTGTTGGGATCATTTCTGGTAATTGTTTCTATGTCCTCATATGATTTCAAAACTCTTTTTCTACATTTAGCAGGACCAAGACTTAGCCATAATATGTTGTCTGATTTTCCATACAAAGCAGTACCGGTTAAATGATCTGCCGCTTCATAGGCGCCACTTTCTCTATGAGAGAGCATTTTTATGCCTAGACTTTATAATTTCTGAGATAGTGTTTTGTCTGATGATAGATCATCCCAGAGGTCTTGAAGCTCTGGTTTTTTCTGTTTTTGTTAAGTAGGCTGTAACATATTGTGCAACCGCAGTGGAATTGTCTGCAATGTACTGCACATCTATGTTTGTATTCCATAAGAGGGCAATGATTGCATTGGAATCATTTATGTATTTTGATTCTTCTTTTCTTTTTATGTAATACATGTTCTTAGGTGATTTACGTTTAACACTATGTCGAACTGATAGAGAATGTGGCGCCTATGAAGCGGCAGATCATTTAACTGCCACTGCTTTGTATGGAAAATCAGACAACATAGTATGGTTTTATTTCAAATAAAGTGTAGCATAGCAATGAAACGATGATTGAAATATCTTGACACATTAACTGGATCTAGAGAGCAAAGTTCTCCAGGTGTTAATAAATGTATGTCGGTTTTGTTGTTGTTTCATATGCGTAGGAACACATGTAAATCTTGCCATTTATATTCTGCACAACTTAGTGTAACAAACCAAGTTGGTGGTCCAAGGTTTCTGATCATACAATGTATGTCTACGTGCCATCGGAACCAGTATTCTTTTGTACCACGCATGTTTGCAAACAAATTTGTTATATTTGATTGTAAAACCTCATCTTTTTCTTGTACTTTTTGTATTAATTGTGTAGCTGACATATTTTGAAAGTTGGTTCCAGATTTCAACATGTGTGCAACTCCGTAACATAGGGTTGCTAGTTCACCTTCAAAGAGTAGGTGGAATATGTATTCTACATTTTGTCTAAACCTGGCATCTTGCGAATACATTCGTAATGAGCGGTAATCTGATGCTGTAATTTGAGTGGTCTATCATCGTATCTTCCACCTTTGCCAGTAGGAAATAGCAGAGGAAAAGCACGTGCTTCTATACCTTTTTCCCATATGCTCATTGGTGAACCTTTGGTGTGTCGCATTTGGTAAGTTTCTAGTGCCTCATCTATGATTTCATTGGAATGCAATGGTTGAATTGTGTGCTGGTCCAAAAGAGTGGATACTGCAGCAGGATCCAGAAGTTCGAATTGTCCAGTTTCTGTTGCCTCTTCAATTATTTCAGTTGTTTCCCTTAAGCTTTCTTCAATATTTATTTCCTTGTAGTATTCGTTATTGTCTTTTAGATATTGCAAGGCTTCTCTAACTTTATGTAAGTCCACCAGTTGTTGCCACATTTTTTTGTCTTTCGTTGGTACACCATTTACTAAGACAATTAAAGAATGCTCTATTAAACATTGCACTCCTAGAGTGTGTACATTTTCTGTTAGATCTAATGGCAAGTAAACTACTTTGCCACAAATGCCTTTCACCAATTTAGAGGGAGGTACTTTTGATGTTTTTGGATGAAGGCGTATAATTGCTTGAAATGGGTGAACTGTTTGAATTATGATGCTCTCATACAAATTGAGTTGTTGCAGGCTTTTTGGTATTGGGAACAGTTCCAAATTATTTGTGATAGGGCGTGAAGGAGTTTGGTTGTTGTCTAGTTTTGTAGTGCCGTAACTGCAACATATTAGTGGTCATTTATTTGATATTTGTTTTTGGCTAAAAGGTAGAGAGCTAATTCAAACCGTTTGGAATCTTCATTGTCTTCTATTTTGAATGCTACGTCTGTATTTTTTGTGTTCCTTTTGTAAAACGTTCTGCGGCAACACACACACACATGATTTGGTATTTCAGCTGATGCACATTTAAATTTTAGTATTTCTTTTTTGTATGTGTGTAGTAGAAGGTTGCTACATGCAGAATTGTTGGTACTCTGTTCTACAACTATTGCATTTTGTAAGTGTGTTTCACTTCCAAAATATTTTCTCTGAATACAGTCCATTTCTTCTTGTAGATATTTGGGTGTACCATGCAGAAGAGTGTTATTTAAATTGGCTAATTCTGAAGCTGGACTTTTAGCATAGTATATTTTATACACTAGATTTCTTACATTTGCATGATATATTGCTATCCTTTTGATATCATGGAAGGTGCTTTTGCAAATAGGTCCAGAAATGCAGGCCAATGAATGTCCTTGTAGTCCTGTGTATTTGCGCACTGGACAGATATCTATATTTTGCAGCACTTTAATTTTAATTTTGTCTGTACCTTTCACATACTGATTGAGGAACTGACATAAATATTTGAATAATTTGTTAGGAATGGGACACATTGATGTGCACGGCCATTTGTACACTGGACGGTCTGGTTCAGTCGAAGCGAGAGGTAATTCTGAGTTTTCAAGGGAAACTTTTGTAAGCAGTGTTTCTTGTTCCATGATGCTGTGGTTAATTTTTATTTTTTCATAACCTCGTCCACTGCTATGGATGGCAATTGTGTTTGTTTGATTTCGTTTGTATGCTTCTTCATTAAAATATGGTTCTGTGGTTGTTGTGTGACTCCATTCACCTCCGCAAATATGTAAGAAGTTATTTTTGTTCACATTCCGTTTATTGATAAGTTTCTTTTGTAGTTTGGTACTTAGTTTTGTTAGTGGTTTCATCCTATTTAATACTATTATAAACATCTTCCTTTTCAGAAGGATTGCACTGTCTGCAAGAGCTTGTAAGATTCATTTTCTACGGTAGATTTTAATGGTTGAGGATGATTTTGGTCCTCTTCTTATTAGATTCTGAAGGACTCGATGGTGAAACATTTTGGCTAAAATACTTTTTTACTATAGTTTCTTGTAACTATATCAGGATTAATAGTAGCATTATTAGGAGTACTGGTAGACGATTTATTGTGAAGAGTTTTGTCTTTCGTGACACATTTTGTTGGAGGAGGTAAAGTTTTGGTAGTTGAAGCTTTTTTGCTAAATGACTGTGCTAGCTGTATTGTTCCAACGTTCTCTACAAACTCTGTTAAAGATGGATGGTTAGGTTGGACATTTTTATTTTTATTGGCTCTATTTCTGCGTTCCTTTCTACGGACTTGCTTTTTGGTATGCATTCGTTGGGGTCTGTAGAAAAAAAGAAGGCATGGTTTGATGTGTTGTACAATGTATGTGTGCTGTGTGCATGTGTGCATGAGTTTAATGGGGAAGCTCTTTGTGGTGGTGTGTGAATGTGCATTGGTCTCTTACAATGATTTGGGGAGGATATTTTTCAGTTTGTATACTACTAAAATGTGCTTCAGATGAGAATACAAAGAGGCCTAGTGGTGAGGAGATGCAGTAATCGAAAACATAATGGCATTAAATTGAAACAGCTATTTCTTTTCTAGTCCTAACATTGTAAGGCGTTTGTATGTTATTTGGTTTCCAAACAGATAGGAATTTGTAAGCCGTTATGCCTGTTTATCTGTGTTTAATAAATGGGAATTTGTGGGTAGAATGGTTCAGAAATCACTGTTTGGTTTGGTGCGCAAATTAAATACATAACCCACACACTCTCTTTCAGGAATAGTTAGAATATAAAGGTCGTGCTGTACTTCCTTTTTTTTGCAGAATGACCAGGTTTCTTCGGATATGTTGTTTGCAATGTAGATGCTGTTGATTTTCAGGACAGTAGTCTTCACTGCGATTGTAAAATGAAGAAGTTAGTAACTTTGTGTGTTTAAAGCAGTGATGTTACTGTAAACGCTAATTTTGCATCTGTCGTCGGAGTATTCTCCTTTGATATTTAACACATTGCATGTGTGCATTTCACTTCACTATGTGCTGCCTTTGTATGTTACTCACAGTATGTTAGTTGCAAGTGCTTTAGAAATTAGTACAATTTTAAGATTATAAAAATGCCTTGATTCTTTTAAACTGTGTTATGTATAGCAGAGAGGTTTGTAAGCGATAGCTCATTATAGTTGCTCATACGATCGTATTGGAAGTAGCATTGATGTAGGCGGTATACAGTAAAAAATGGTGCCATTTTCTAATGGAAAATAGAGTTTCGCACTACATAGGGAAGGTTATAACGTATGTATAGCTTATGCGGGAGACAGTAAGAAGTAGTGTGGTTTGTTAATGTACAATCGGACATCTTGCACTTAAAGAGGGAGCGTTGGTATGTATTGGCTATGCAGATTTAGTGGCATTAATTTGTTTAAATGAAATCACACGGGTTGTACATGTTCTCTGATTAAAATATGCATAGCTGTACTTTATACGCATGCATGTGCGCATCAATGGAGCTGTACATACAAATCCACGACACTTGTGCAGTACTTTTTGAAGTAGGTGCTTTGGAATGATATGCGCCTTGTACTTAGAGTGATCAATAGTACATTTGAAGTGCAAAATTTTGGTGACGGAGTTAGATGTACAGATGATTGGTGGATGGTTGTGTGACTGCTTAGCTGTGTCCAATGAGGGAATGGATTTGTGAGTGATGTGGAAAGGGTAGAAGGACTAGTTAAGAGTTATGTGCTGAACGTACACAACGCTTGTGTGCGGGTAGGGCGTGTCACATACAGGTTTCTACAGCAAATCTAGCATGGAAAGGGAACTGTAGCCATCAGCCAATCAGATGTTCCCATTGCTCTTTTGTGTCGAAAGTCGGTGCGTATACTGAAGATGGCAGAGGTGCAGAGGGTGAAGGTTTTGGTAGTTGGAGATATTTTTGTGCATGGTTTACAGCACTATGCCGAAAGTAGGAATGTAGCGCACCATTTCGATGTGAGAGGAGTAGAGGTGGTGTGGAGCGCTGAGACTGATCGCAATGTTGCGGCAATTCTACGAGTTTGCACCGAGATGCGTGCGATGACCACTCCTCATGTGGTGATTTTGCACTATGGTGCTTGTCATTTGGGCTACGTCAGTGCATGCACTTTGTTGGAGGATTTGGAGCAGTTGGTGCAAGCAGTCATGAACATATTTCCAACTGCAAAATTCATTTTTTCTGGGTTAATCCCTAGAGGAAAATGGGACAGCAGTTCTGTTTTCTGTCCTGATCAAGGAATTGGGAGGTGTATCATCAATGGCGGCATGCATGTTTTTATGTTACGCGCTGGTATGTTTTTCTGCAGCCACGAGAACATTGTTCCCAGTAATACGGCTTATTTTGAAGCAGATGGTGTTGCGATATCTTCTTTGGGAAATGCCATGTTCTTTTGGAATGTCAGGCTTGCTTTGGAGAAGGTTCTGTAATGGTTGTACGAGTATAGTAAGAAGAAAAAATATAAAAAATACAAAATAACAGATGTCTGTAAGGCATCTGCCCAAAAAATAAAAAAACGCTCTTTTCAGAGCCCACCTTAAAGGGGAAAAGGGGAATAATATTTAAATGTACAGTCCTCACGCTCTAATCCTGTACGTGTCCGCGAACATGATGGTAGTTTGCAGGCGGCGCCGATTGTGGGGTGGAGACGCATGCAAATGAGAATATGTGAAGCTAGGGATTGGTCAGTAAAGTTTAGTGGGTGTGTTTTGTACGGAGACATTTAGTGAGAATGTGTTTTCCCTGACAGGAGACCTGACAGCCATGGCTCTGTGTGCTCGAAAACAGATTATCTGGATTTTGGGAGACACATGGATACATTGGTTGAAGGTGCATGCTGACAGCTGTGGTCTATGTGCAGATCTTGGATTTCCTAATGTCGAAGTGCACTGGCATGATGTGTGTGGAATGAGGTGGCTGGACTTGGTACCTCTCTGTGCAACTTTACAGACAGAACTTCATCCGGACATACTTATTATTCATTGCGGTGGAAACAGTTTAGGCCATGTGTCTGGAATTTCTTGGCATTTTGCAATGAAGGAAGGACTTGCCAAGGTCATGGACATGTTTCCAAATTGCCAAATTGTTTTTTCCCGTATAGCACAAAGACAGATATGGTTGCATTCCTCTGCATTTGGTCCACAAATGGAGAAAGCAAGGCGCAATGTGAATAAGGCTGTTTGTGCCTTTCTAAGAGATGTTGGCATGTCCTCATTCCACAATAAAAACATTTTGTTTCATAGTTCTTTACTTTTTCGTACAGATGGAGTCCATCTCACAGATGCTGGCAATCAGATCTTTTTTTCGCAATGTACAAAATGCTTTGTGATTTTTTTTTTACATCATAGTCACCTATTTCACAATCTGTTTTTTCTAAACTAAATTTCTTGAGGGATACACACCACCACCGAAAGGCTCTTTTCAGAGCCACCACTTACTCCCAGCGAAAAGTCCATTGGTTTTGTTATGCTTACCCTGTGTGTCCTACGACTGTCGGCGGACTTTTAAAAAAATGCGTAGGGGCCTACAACGGTCACTTGACAGTTCTATTGTTTAACTGAGAAAGGCAGCTCTGAAAAGAGCCTTTTTATTAATTTTTGAAATTTTCCAGTTTACTACTTTTGAGGAAACGAGACACTAGGAGAGGAAGGTAAAGGAAGGTAAGGAAGGGATACCAACCACAGGGATAAGAAGGGGCAGATGGAGAAAGATATAGGGTGCCCTTTACTTAGGTAGGGAGCAGTTTTTCTGGTGCTCCGTGACCGTAGCCTCAAAAGCACTTTGAAGACTCCCCCCCCCTGCAGAATACTGCATCACAGAACACACACAATATTGTGACCCTCGAAAGGTAAGGGTCAACAGCATTGCGAATGGCTTGTGAGGCAGCTGGAGAGATGCGCTCCCCCACAGGAGTGTGTCTTGTGGTGAGAGGATCGGACATGGAGGATGCTGTGGAGGAACTCAATCTACTACGTTCTTCGCATGGCACCACCTTATGAATGTCTGGACTGTAGAGCGAAGTTAGGTGGCGCTTCATGGTTGTCATACCAAAGCTGTACGCACCAGGTCTCCCGCGACTGAGCACTAACTGGCAGCGATTACACTTGACAAAGTTTGCACGTGCTTTTGGTACTTTCCATAAAACAGAAAACAACCGCCACACCCACGACTCTCGCCGAGTGTTAGTAGTGCAGAGTTCCTCCACCTCATTCTCTTCTTCCTCTTCTTCCTCGACCTCTACATTCTCACCCGTATATCCCTCTGCAGGCCCTTGGGGAGGTGGTGGCAGTGGAGGGTTTGGGGGTGGTGCTGAGGCTAATGCAGCAACAGCAGCCATGGATGCCATAAGGATTATTTACCTAATGGCCGCTACAGTAGTAAAGGCAGCACACCTCTAATTGCTGTAGCCAGAAGCACAATGAAGATGAGCTCGGGGGTGTGACCATTTATAGGGGTCCAAGGATGCGGCTTGTGTCCATATTGCTCGCTGAAAAGCGCTGCAAAAATTGCAAACAACACATTCACAGATGGAGCTATTGTATGGGAAATGTCAAATGGTGATTTTATACTGGAAAATAATTTCACAGGTATGTGTAAGTTATTTTGCAATGTTGCGGAAGCAGACAAAGTGCGCAAATTTCTCCACACGCTCAGCGTGGGTGCGGTCACATGATGACGTCCTGAACATATCCGCGAGGGAAAAGCATGCCTGCACGATAGCAAATGCAGACTAACAAACGTGCGCATGCACGCCAGTGTTCTACGGACAGTGTTGGGGTCCTGCAACTAATTAAAAGTGCGACACAAGTGAGATGGACAGATAGGGACAGGTGGGATGTTCGCCGTACTTATGGGTGTACTCCGCATTTGCGTAACTCATCTGATGACTGCAGGGACAGTTCCAGTGTCCTTAGGACACCTCCATTTTGTTTCACAATGAACATTCCGGCCACCGCGCCTGTTCTACGGACGGTTCCATCTTGCTGCGGAGGATACGGACAGACATAGTGCCCTTAGGACACTTCGAATTTAGTTAATTTATATACATCCCGCCCACCTAGTATGTTCTAGGAACATGTTTTATCTTGTTTGTGAGCCGTACGGAGGGCAATAATGTCCTCAGCAAGCCCCATTCTCTTCATTTACGCAGAACTTGCACATATGGTGCATTCTAAGATCAGTTCCATCTTGGTTGGCATTGGTACGGGTAGGTGTATTGCCGTTAGAACATCCACATTGAATTGCTTACGGCTAGCTCGAACAGGCGCGCTGTTCGCAAACATTTTAAGTCTTTTTAAAAAAAAATCTCAACCCCTTACTCTACAACAAATATACAAACACTTTCTAAAAAACTACACACACTTTAATCAACAGAAACACAGGGGGATGCAGACAATGACCCGAATATAGGGGAATAAGGGTTCAACACAGGCTGATTGCGAGGAGATGATTTGTGTGGGGAAGAAGGGATGGATGTTTCATCAAAACGTCTATTTTCTTGTTCAAGGTTTGAGGACGGTACACTTGGGAATGGAGAAGGGGGGCAGATACAGGTGGGGCAGTGATACCATATTTTTCCTCTAACAAATTCTTCCACAAATTCCCCTAAACTATTAAAATTGACATTCAGTGCGTCCATTTTATGTTCTATTCTTTTTAGACAGTCTTCCTCTGTGTCGTTTGTTGGCATTTCTTCTTTTTTTTCCTGGTCTGCTACAAATAAATATATATATGTTAAATGGCCATAAAACACTGAACATTATTTTGCTTATGCAGGGCACTGTGTACCGATACTGTCGCTATCTTCGGACATTTCCCCATGCAGAAAATTCTCCTCCAGCCACTCCAAAGTACTGCACATTTCTGTATGAAAAGAACAGAAAGAAATTATTTTTTCAGCCCCTTATACCTAGAAGAGTACACACTTAAATAAGAAAAATGAAGTTAACTTACTTTTTTGCTGTAATTTGTCTTCGTTGAAGTGCGTGCGTCTACTGTCGGTCCTGGCTGCAAAGTTTCTGTGAGGTACTTACGTTGGAGTCATTCATTCTTTTTTTATGGTACAATCCATTTCATTCTACATGTCCCAATAACCTCTGATACTTTTTTGCCAACATGACATTCACAAACCCCTGTCTGAAAATTAAATATATATGTGATATCATCAGTGATGTCATCAATGACATTTGTGATGTCATCTTTGATGTCCTGGGTGTTAGTGGTAGCAGTGCACAATGGCACGGCCAGTTATGTTTGCTTAGCCTACATAACCTGCGAATTTCAGGGGTTTTTCGGTTTTACTTTGAACCATAATAGCATGTTTGAATAGGTTTTTTAGTGAAGAGCACAGGTTTTTAGTTGGGCAACTTAACCATAATGTCCCTTTAACATCATTTTTTTATTGAATTTAATTGGTTTTTCACAGTGCACCTGAATTTCCCAATAGTTATTTTCAATCATTACACTGAAAAATAACACTCAGGTCTAATGGAGCAGCTGCATCGTCTCGGGACAGTATGAAAGTCTGCAGACCTGACATTTGGTACCATGAACATAACCTAAAACAAAAGGTTGCAATGCTATATTTTGTAATAAAAATATATAAATAAACAGCATTACTAATATTTAGTACACCCAAATATACATCTTTATAGAATTAAACATTTACAAATCTAAAAATATATTTTTCCTTTCGAACATAATATGGAATATATCAAACACAAAGCATAACTGTACACCTCATGTTATCAGTTTACTACAACTCTTCATACACACAAACACAGCAACTACACAGTGGAAAATAATCTCTGACAAAATAGTAAATACACATTATTATATTATTATATTACCATTCATTATATAAACATTTCTCATAAGCAAACATCTCCATTCTAAATTTTGACAGAAATGGCAAGCCCACTTGAGTGGCTAGAGGAGTGCTTAACTAAAATTAAATGAGTGATTACCAAATATCGAATGGTAATCAATATATGTTTTAAAGAAAACACATATGTAACTTATACATAGCTTATTTAAATATAAATTTCTTATTATTTAAGTTTCTATACTACATAATTTAGATCAAGAAACCAGGCCGAAAAGTAATCATGAAGAACCTCAACACCTATAAAGACAATCCCATTCCCCAAATGTACAAAATAAAACTTTGAACTTGTCTTTAAAAATAGATGAACTGAGCAATTACTATAAAGAAGTTGTAACTTATGTTAAAAATCACGTAATTAGAAAAGTTGATTTTCACTGCCCTACTTGTACCTGTTTCCTTTTCCCCCAGCAATCACCTCAATCAAATCATGAAAATATAAATGACAAACATTTTGATGAAACTTCTCTACCTCCCTCTCCTGATGATCACTTTGTACAACATCCAAATACTCCTGTTTATGTGTCCCATTCCGATTCCCCATCCCTTTCTTAAATTAAGTTATTGTTTATAGGATGTATAAAAAAAGAATTTAAAACACCAATTAATACTCTGGGGACGCCATACATCATCATGTCTGCATACAACTTCAATGTGACTTCACTGCAGTGTCCGACATTCGTGGACGTCACATCTAGTCCGTACATGTCCTTTATCGCATGACACACTTTTAATTAGTTCATGAATGTATGGACGTCACTGTGCATGTGTCCATTTGCTTTCGTTGACATGGTACGCGAACATCGCTCCGGCATTGCAGAAGTCCCCCAATGTCATCATCTGACCACGCCTGTGCAGCATAATGGCGTGTCCGTGGTCAGTGTCTGGACTTCACAGACATTTTGAAACTGTATTTTTAGCAAATCTAGGAAGTTTCAAACTAAAACTTTACCATTCCCCACCTCCTACCAACATTCTTAAATTTTCTATCAACTTTCTACAACATTTTATGCTGTTTTTTCATCTCTAATATTCCCGAACATGTGATGACATTGTGGACGCTCACAAACGTCACCACGTGACCGCAACCATGCAGCATGATGATATGTCGGCGGTCTATGTCCGTGCTTCATGGACATTGTGAAACTGCATTTCTTGCCAATCTAGGAAGTTTGAAGTTGAACGTTTAAGCTTCCACTCCTCCTAGTTCCATTATTAGTTGATCTCTTATTATTTCACAACTTTCCAAGTTCTATTTTAAACTCCCAAGTCCATGGACAGGAGACATTTAATCATTCTCAATCCGGCAGAGTTCCCAAGAGGACCCTGTTTTGGAGAGCTGCAAGAGAGAGTGATATCTGTCTGAAATGGCATCTGTCATGGCTATGCCAATCCCTCCTCCCCAGGGGCCATGACCACCACAACCACCTACACGATCTGGACAGGGGAACACGGACACTGAAGCAGAGGAGGTGGAGGAGGAGGCAGAAGATGTTGATGAGGTAGAGGAGGTTCCTACCATAAGCATCTGCAAGGAATCATGGGTGTGGTAGTTATTTACCACTGTACGAGGGGAGCCACACTCAGTCACAGACAACATGGGCAGTACATCTGTGGGGCAGAGGATTCCTTTTATTCTATTACCTCACAGGCCTTACGGGGGGGGCTGTTAATCCTTACCTTTCAAGGACAAGGTTAATCTGCTTGTACTGTGGCACGATCCCCTTCAGGGGGAGCAGCTTTACATTGCCTTCTTGGCTGCTGTCAAGGAGCATGAGAAGCACTGCCCACTACCTTAGATTTAAGATCAGGCCCAACATCTTCCTCTGTCCACTTGTCACTCCCAATCAGTGGTTGGTGCCTCCTCCCCCTTCCCTTCTCCACCTTACTTTCTTCACTCTCCCTACCTCCAGAAAAACAAAAAGAACAAAAAACAAAAAACTTTTTTAAAAGGTGCCTTTACACAGTTAAAAAATAGAATTAAAACATCATAATCTTGTAGACTCATCTACTTTACATTCTTACATAAAGTAGTTAGACTCAATAAGATTCTCCAACATTTTCTTTAGCATTATGTTCTATGCTAATACAAATAATGGAGCTTTTGTATACTAGAGATAAAGAAAAAGTGAAAATAATGATTTTCTGTCCCAAATATTTTTCTCTATTGTAAAAATTAACAAAGTTTAATGTGCATGCTAAGTGTTTCAGTCATACTCAAGGCTTTTACACGTCCATACACATTACTCCACCCAACACCCTCACTTCCCAAAGACCTTTAATGGCCATATTCAGTCCATGGACAGTGTAATAGTCTGCACATGAAGGCACGTCCCTTATTCGCACACCCCAAATAATTGTAATACTAATGGAAATAGGCATGCACCCCGTCAGGGAATGAGACCAAGAGATAATTTTGCAAGGTAACAAAGTTTATATAATATACAAAAATGGCTGCAAAGAACTCTGCTGCTCGAGAGCGCTTTGCCAAAATTGACACGTGCAGCACACTAAAAAGACCAAATACGTTATCAATGACATCACTACATATGGTTGAAAATCACAATGCTGATTGGAGTGGACATATGGCAAAGCCTGCTCTATAGGGGATGGCAGGCACTAATTGGCAGTTGCATCCCAGTCGATCTTGTAGCACGTGGGTCAGCTGGGCTCTTCTTTGTGGTGAAGGTCAGTTCAAGTAAGTGAAACATTTCTAACTGTCTAAGCTAAACAACAGGAACTAGAAAATAATACACAATGACAGATACCTGAAAGATACATGCGAGTGGGTCCTTTGAGAAGAGGGGATAATATATTGGCATGCCGACATCTACATTCAGGTCTTCATTGATACTGCACGTCCTGCACTCTGTATCTCTCCTAGGGGCTCGATTTACTTCCTATTCTTCTGGTGCCTCATGATACAAACAGACATGTGTTGTTCTTTCGAAGGATATATTGCTACTTAAGATTAGACCTAAGGTTGGTATTATGGAATGGTCAAGGTGAGGGGAGTTAGATGCTTATCATGAAAGGAACTGAGAGGTTTGGTGTGGGTGAGCTCTGGCCTGGCGGGGTGGAGGTGAAGGGGCACTGGCAGGTTAGTGGATATGCATGGGCATTTGTGCTGCAGCCTGTCCCACGCTCTTTATCAGGCGCATTCAGGGCGAGAATGATACTAAGGATTTGCAACATTGAAAGGATAGTGATCGGATGGACTTTGTGAGAAGAAGGCTTGTGCAGAGATGGTCTAATGTGTGAATGGCACGGTCCCTCTGCGTGAGAGGCTGGGGGTGTGGGTGCTGCGGCCTTGCAGAGCAGTGGATTTCAGGCCTAGCAGAAACATGGTGTCTTGGCCTAGTACAAAATGGGGCATGGATAGTGTTATCAGCATATTTCGCTTATGTCATAAACCTATACCTGTACAGTGTGTGAGGGAGTTTCTTCCCGTATGGCTGTGATGACGTTTGTTCTATGTGGCGATGCCTAGGGAGTGGGACAGAATTATATACTTCCCAACACACACTAATCTGCATTAAAAGGGTGGTATTTTAACTTCATTTTGCTACTTCTTTCTATTATATAGTGGTGGCTCTAAAAAGAGCAATTCTTTTTCTTTTACAGCCTTTTGTACAGCCCTTTGCAATGTTTTTTTGTACTACTATCACATATTTTTCTATATAGTCTTTTATGTGCCCCGACGGGCAAGAATGGTTAATGGCAGCTGTAATTTCCACCAGGAGATCAGGAGAGAGCTTCTTCATAATTGATAAAGGTACTGCATCCGAAGGAACAAATGATTTTAAATTAAGAATGGCCCAGGGCCCAGATGTATATGTTAAATAGAATCGGAGACAAGGAAGAACCCTGTAGCCCCCCGCAGGTCAAATTGCAGGGAACTGACCGAAAGGGGGGCATAGAGAGAGTCTGAGTATGGTCTGACAGAAAGGAAGAGAACCAGGCTAATACTTGCCCAGATATCCCTATCTGAGCAAGGGGGAAAGCAGGATGGGGTGATCTACGGTGTCAAATGCTGCAGACAGATCTAGCAAAATAAGGGCACCAACCCCACCTGAGTCCACTAGCCTGGCCATCTCGTCCTGTACTTACACCAGACACTCTCAGTGCCCCTGCCAGGCCTGAACCCTGACTAAACAGCATGCCAGAGGGAAGAGGACTCAAGATATGTAGACAGTAATGGGGAAACCAAGGACTCCAAGAGTTTAGTGAGAAAGGGAAGCAGAGAGATGGGACAAAAGAATGGTCAATGGCAGCTGTAATTTCCACCAGGAGATCAGGAGAGATCTTCTTCATAATTGATAAAGGTACTGCATCCGAAGGAGCAAATGATTTTAACTTAAGAATGGCCATCGACACAATCTCCTGGGAGAAAATAGGAAAAGATGACCATCTTAACCCCCCCACTGTGCTCTGAGATTCAGGCAGATGATTAGCGTCAGTGGTAGGCCTAATCGCCAGCGAGATATTAGTCTGGATGGTCTCTATTTTAGCCATGGATGGCAAATGCATGCCTGCAGACTATCATAAACTTCCGCATACACCGGTGTACAGGTTAGTCCTTCTGGCCTTTTTACTTTTATCTGTATAACAGTAACTCATTGACTACTTTCAAACAGTCACTCATGCATCCATCAATCACATCCAAAAACTCTACATGTAACCCTGTCACCCCTGTTCCACATTTCAGATGTACATTTCAACTCTGAGAGAATATGTCTCCTGTCATTCAGAGCCTCCTCAATATAAAACTACTATTAAAATCTCCCACATTTCTATTAGCAGATTCAACACTATCTACATCTACTCACTGTCCATTTCTTATTAAAATATAAATGAAAGTAGGCATTACTAAAATGCATCAGGTTTCCTTATATCTAAATGTACAGTGCTTTACACCGAATACTACCACAATTCATAGTGGCCCAATATTATACCTCCTTACTAGTGCCACTTAACACAGTGGCTACAATATGTTGCAGATGCATGTTCCTTACTTCAGAAACACCGAAATATGGTGGAAGTACCAATGTTGGCATACATTTTTGCCCTTTCAATAAATTCCTACTAAAACACAAAAACCTTAGCGCTAACCTTTACCTTACATCAAAAAAGACTAGTCCTTTGCAACCGCTGCTATAACACACCATATACTAACATCATACAATGCTGCAGCTGCAACGTTTCACAGTATTACCACTAGGTCACAGTTTTCCTTACTTTTTAAAAACACTGGAACACATTACAAATCTATTGCACCGCAAGTGCAGTTTCCATATTAAAAGCACCAGGACAAAAACTGCCCTACTGCAAAAATACATTTTTAATGCATGTTTGCATCAAGGCAAACTTTGCAGTACCGCTAATACCATTCCATATTAGCCATAGTGCAAACTTTCCCCTGGAACAAAAATGCACTATAATGCATCTTTTTTTACACTACACCAATGTTTACTATGTTGCATATAATTTGGCAAACTGCACTTCTATTGGTGCAATCTTTTTCTAATATATGCCACTGTTTTTTTTTTTTGAAAAGGCACACTTTGTCCTAGTGCTAATACCGTCCAAATTTCCACTTGCAACAATGCAACATTTCTATAATCTGGCCCCAGATTGTAACAACATAGTTAACATACTTTAACACTCCACAGATAACACAACTTTACTTTTTCCATTAACTGTCCTACCTCAATGAATAACAACCTATGCTACTAAAACTACTTAACCATTACCACATATACCAACTAACTTACTTTTACATTTAAAGGAAAAAAGAAGACTAACAAACGCATATACCGAACAAAAACAAATCTTCACATCCTACAAAGTAAACATATTAATATAGCATGCATATTTCTCTAATTGAAATAACATATTTTCACTATGTATTAGCCTAACATATTCTTTTCTACTCAACAATATTGTATTTCACTCTTACTCATTCCATTGCAGCTTTCACACTATTTCTAATCATATCTTAATATTGTTCTTTATTCAATGCACCACCAATTCTCTATTGCCTAACAACACAACTGTCTCTCATGAACTTCAATAGCACAATTTAATTTCTTTATTCTTTCATACCCCTATCCATCTCAAGTCCTCAATTCCAACCCAAAAACTTTCACATTCATTCAATTGCAAATTATTAACACATTACCACTCATACCCACTCTTCCGCACCCCTTAACAATTACACCCACACAGCCCTCATACCTGTACACTAAATCACACCTTTACTTCAACCAGTGTTTTTCTCATCACAGCATAATATTCCTACTTATTAACTAACACAACCACTCCTTACTCACTAACTCCAGTACTCTTTAACACATCCTACTATCAATTCTAGATCACCCATTCCCCATCACATAAGTATACTTATTTTATACAAAATCACCCAATTTCAGTGTCATATTTATCCATACCAACAACACCTATCATCCCACTACCCAATCATACAGCAGTCTTTTTCATCCCTCTACAATCACACCCACACATCTATCATTTCTATACAATAACACATGCATAAACATTTCACAACTTTGAAAACACACTTTCTTTTTTCCAACAGACACAACAAAATGCCTACTAAAAAGGAATTCTGTAGAAAACAAAGAAAATTTAGAGCAGCTCAAAATAAAAATAACTCATATAGTCATCCATCACTAAAACAATTTATAGAAACAATTCAACACAACCGCTATTAACCTCACTCAATGAAAATAAAACAAGAAGCACTAAAAAAAGAATCCCCCTTTTTCAAAATTAAAAAAAATGTACAAATGAAACTAGACCTAAAAATGAACCTAACATTATATCTACCAATGTTAACGTAGCCACAGTAAAACGTTCAAAAAAGTACATTTTAGAATAGAAATTCCAATGTAGAGTTCTTAGCAATATCTTCCAAAAATGTAAGTCACATTCTACACTTAAACAATGCCACAGAAAACCTATCTTTGCATCATTGATTGGCAGTGCATATAAACTGAACTAAACGTTCTACATATTGGGCCTCATCACGACTTGGGCGGTAACGCCGGCGGTATTAGCCCTACCGCCGAACTCCCCGGCGCTAATAGCGCCGGATCACGAGTTTGGCGGTAAAGTAAATCCCCATTCCCCATTGAGCCCATTCGGGAATTCCTCATTCCCCATTGGGCCCAATGGGGAAAATTCGCGCTATTACCGCCGGCGGATTTCCCACCGGCGGTAATAGCGCCGAAAATCAGCAATTTTGCCTAGGCTGGGGGAAATCCGCCAAGGCCATGATCTGGCGGTCCCTTAAATGCGACGGTAATAGCGCTACCGCTGCATTTAAGGGTTACCGCCAGACTCGTGATGAGGCCCAAAGTATGTGTTTGTTCTCACAGACATTTTTATAGAAAGAGCCCCAAAATAGAAGATATGGCCAACAAAATACAGGACAATGAGGGATCCCAGTGGGAACTTTCTTCTATGCATTCTGGGACTTGTAGTCCATGTTTTCTAATGGAATAAATGCAACTATAACTCCCAAAATACCAAGTAAAAAACCAAAACTTCATAGGCACCTACCTATTGCCATGAATCATGTTGGCTGCCAACATATTAAACTTCCACACACGAACTGCCACTTAAAAATGTTCTACAAATCTTTTCCATCTGCTTTTCTTTTCTTTTCCAAAAAAGTTACACACAGTGCTGCTATAAATCCACATCTGCATTTGTTTTACTTTCATGAAAACCTTTTTAAACGGTCAGCATTTTCCATATTTCATTCCATATAAATCTCAAACTTGACAACCTCACTCATATGTGTATATCACCAACGTATATATACAGCACTTAACCTTACATATAAAGTACTCTTCTTTCTGAACATCTAATTTAAGACACCAAAAACTCCTGCAACAACAATCCACCATTGCATTACCACTAGGCCACAGTTTCATATTCTTTAAAAACACTGCAACATATTACAAATACATTACACCACAAACACAACACTTCTTCTATTAAAATAAGCAGCACAACAATAACCTAGATGTGGATCTTTTTCTCACACCCATTTTTGCCCTGTTCCTTCTAATGTGCCAAACAGCACTAATCCTTCTCCATTTGTTTAAAAAAGACATAGTTAACACACTTTCGTGCACTACCCATAACACAACTTTATTAAATCTTTTTGCCAACAAATCCTCCTACCTTCATAAATAACAACCTCCCTTACTGGAAGTACTTCACAATTACCACATATACTCACTAATATTTATTTTACAATTGCAGGAAAGAAGAAGATTGCCCTAAACAGCTACCGAAAAAAGAACACTCAAATCCTAAAAAGTAAGTACATAAATGTAGCATGGATATTTTTCTAATAGTAACAATGTACTTTCACTATATTTTCACCTACAGTAAACTTTTCAAATCAAGAACATTTATTTCACTCATACTCATAATATTGCAACATTCACAATCTTTCTATTCCCATCTAAACACCACCATTACAACAACCACTGTTTTCCTCAAAGCATCATATTGTTCCTACTTATTCAATAACACCACCACTCCATTACTAACTAACCCAAGCCCATCAAGCCTACACAGACTTTTACAACCTTCACAACTACAACTATTATCCCACTATACAATCACAGAGCACTCTATTCATCTCTACAATCACACACACACACACCGATTCACAATACATTCACATACATTCCACAACTTTCACACACTTTCTTTTTTCCCAACAGACAGAACAAATGCCTACTAAAAAGCAACTATGTAGAAAAAAAAGAAAAAATAGAGCAGATAAAAATAAATACAAGCCATATAGGGCCTCATCAGGAGTCTGATGGTATCCTGGCAGTAATACCACCGGATACCACCAGCACAAATATCGTTACTGCTACTCGGTCAGGTGCTATTAGCGCCAGATCACGAGAAGTGGTACAACAGACCCAATGGGGTTGGGGTCCACTAGCAGTAATTGAGCTAGCGGTAATAGCAGCAGAAACAGCCTCAAACAGGCAGTATGGGGACATTTTTACCTACAGCAACGTTGGAGGTAAACTCCCACTCACTGCCCGACTCATGATTGGGCCATCCCTTAAATGCAGATGTAATAGTATTACCGCCACTTTTATGGGCTAAGGCACAACTCATGATGAGGCCCTTGCTATGTGTCTGTTGTCGCAGAACCTTTTATAAAAAGAGCACAAAAATAGGAGATATGGCTTTCAAAACAGAGGATAATGAGGAATCCCAATGGTTCCAATTAGCTTCATATCTAAAATAAATACAAAATAACTGACCCCTCAATAGTTTGCACGTACTGCAATACAAAGCTTGACAATAAGCAAATGCCATCATGTGCTATCACTAACAATTCACCCACCACTCTCCAAAGACACCATTGAAAATGCATTAGGAACATATAAAATTTGTCAAGTCAGAGGATCCCCAATGAGCGTATGGAAAAAAGTGTAGAAGCACGTTCTTTTCCTCTACTCTTTCCTACAGGAAATGGAGGCCACGCAAATTAGTGCATCAGAATATCGCTCTTTACTAATGTACTGTCAATACCCCAGATTCACACAAAATGTAGAATACATTTTCCACTTCCTGCTCAAAAGTGAACTAGCAACTCGATGGGCCTCATAACGAGTCCGCCGGTCCGGAATGCAGTGATCCTGTGACCACGGTGACACTGTTACCGCGACCACAAGGTTGCGGAATGAACGGCCGATTACGGCTTGTCGGTCGCGAACACCGCACCTACACGGAAACGGTGTCACTGCTGGCACGTTAACACCCACGCACACGGACATACCGCCCCAAAAAGCAGTGCAAAACCCGTGACCGCCCCCGCTGTCACGGAATCACCGGAAGTGGAAATACCTTGACCGCGAAAACCAGAAACAGAGAGGCGGCCACTACTTAAACCACAATCCACTGCAATCCTCACACACCACAGGCCAGATCTCCTCCCTGAGCTGCAAAACCCATCAACCACTATGGCATCCAGGATTCCAGCCCTATGACAACGCAAGCAGAGGTTCACTGAGGCAGAGCTCCCAGTGCTTGTGGAGCATATAGTGGACCATGCAAAAATGCTTAGTAGCGCAGACCAGAGGCGCGCCACCCAGCAACGCCGTAAGGAGGTGTGGGCAGAAGCAGCACACAAGTGCACAGCAGTAGAGGTGACCACACGCACCGTAAAGGACTGCCACAAGAGGTGAGATGAACTCAGGCTCAGAGTACGCAACCTCATCGCTGAACACCGACAGCACAGCACTGGCACCGGTGGAGGCCCTGCATCCCCACTGAAACTGCAGTCGGGGGAGGAGCTCTGCAGCAGTGTCCTGCACCTTGAGGGCATACACAACATTGGCGACACAGAGGCAGGAGAGAGCCCACCTGCTGATGCCGGTAAGTGCACAAACTACAAAGCCATGAGTGTGAATGGACCCCAGGAGTGACCCAATGGACCCACTGATAACCCCCCGCCCCTCCCAGCCAGGTCAGGAGTTACCCAATGGACCCACTGATAACCCCTGCAGCCCCCAGCCAGGGCAGGAATGACCCAATGGACCAACTGATAACCCCCACAGCCAGGGCAGGAGTTACCCAATGGACCCACTGATAACCCCCCCAGCCAGGGAGGAGTGACCCAATGGACCCACTGATAGCCCCCCCAGCCAGAGCAGGAATGACCCAATGGACCCACTGATAACCCCCTCCATTCCCCAGCCAGGGCAGGAATGACCCCAAGGACCCACCAATCACCCAGAAGATAAGCAACACGCACCTAATACATGGCCCCTAGACATGCACACAGTGTGTGACTGAGTACAAGTTAAGACACACACACACCTGAGTGCATGAGCAATCACATGTGTGTACATGCAAGTGCTCACAGATCGTTCAGTGTGATGCATGTGATGGACCTATGAAGTACCACCACACAACTAACAGCACACCCTCTGTATCCCCACAGGCATGTCAAGTGACAGCAACAATGTCCAACAGGCGCAACAACCACCTGCACGTGATGATGAGGCAACCTGCTCCAGGACACAGGCACCAGCACCAACTGCATCTGGCACAGATGCACCAGCCAATGTCCCCATCCCCATGCAGGCTGCCGCCACACAAATGGCACGCACTTCTACCATGGCCACAGATTCCATCCTGCAGGCTGTCTGCACTGCGGAGGAGGCTGCATCCAGTGGCGACAGTGCCCCAGCCATGCAGTCTGAAGACAGAGGACAGGAGGAGGTGGACAACATGGATGACGTGTCATCCCTCCACAATCTGCAGTTCAGCCCCCCTCAATGCACAGCCTAATGAGTTCACCAACGCCCTCCATGGCAGAGGTAAGTGCCCACATGCAGCGTATGTAGGAACAGCAGGCCACCCTAATCCAGCTTGTGGCAAGGCAAAGGGAGGAGGCAAGACTGCAGCTGGAGGAGACCATACAGCAGTAGGAGAAGGCGAGACTGCAGCGAGAGAGCAATGTGACATCGGTGCGTCAGCTCTCCAGGGACATCTGATGTTTTGCCACGACCATTGTTACCTTGGCACGCCATGTCCGGGAGAGCAACATTGTGACATCCACCATCACAGAGTCCATGTTGGTTGCCCAGCAGGCATTTCTTGGACATGTGCCACCAGTCACACCACCAGTGCTGTCCAGCAGCACCACCCCATCAAGCTCCACCACTGCAAGCCCACGGAGGCGCTCCAGTCAGCTTGCTGAACCCTCCAGCAAGGATGCTCATGCGCATAAGTGCCCCCGGAAATAGTGCAATGTGGAAATGGCTGTCCACAAGACAATCTGGGACACAATGGGTGTATGGGGGTGGATAAGTTTGGATGATTGGGGAGGTCCTTTATGGGGTTAGTGGTTTGGGGCCAGGTTGGGGGTTTGTTTGTTTGTTTGTTTGTTTTATTTGTTTGTATAGCGCTCCGGACCCATAGGTAGAACGGCGATTAAGTAAGCGGTTACAGGCATGAGATATACATTTACATAGTACAACAATTTACAAAAATTACATGGTACAACAATTTACATATATTACAGGCATGGTTACAGCATCAGGGAGTTAAATATATTAGAAAGTGAAGGTAAATGCTACTCTTTGTTCAGTAACCAGTCAATAACATGTTTCCTAAAGATCGGAAAGGACTCAATAGTTTTAATGTTGAGTGGTAGGGTGTTCCAAAGTTGGGAGGCAAGCACTGTGAAGCTAGCGCCTCCTGCTCTTTTTAAGGCAAATCTAGGCACTGACAGCTGACAGGCATAAGGAGTTGGATGATCTGGTGGTTCTGGTGGCGGATTTTAAAGTAAATTTATTAGTGAGATATGGTGGGTCTAGGTGGTTTAAGGCCTTGTAAGGGAGGCAAATGGCTTTTAGGTCAAATTTTTGCTGCATGGAGAGCCATTTACATGCTTTCCTGGTTGTGGAAATGTGCTCTCCCCTTGGGATGTTGAGTGCTGCACGTAGAGCATTGTTTTGGAGAACCTGGAGTTTCTTGATTATGGAATGGTTGGCTCCTAGGTACAGGCTATTGCAGTAGTCCAATTTGGACTGAATGAGGGCTCTGGCAAGAGTGAGGCAGCTTTTGGAGGATAGGAAGGGTCTGCTAGCCCTAATAAGCTTACCCCTATAAGCAGTGGCTGAGGCGGTCGTGTTGATTTGTTTGGAGAGGTTAGTGTTGGCATCAAGGTGGAAGCCTAGGGTTTTCACACTTTTAACAATGGGGATGGTATTACCATCGATGATAATGTTGTTGTAGCAAGGGCTGAGTTTTGACAGATTATTGGGAGAGCCGACAAGAAGAAGTTCCGTCTTCTCATCATTCAGGCATAAGCCATGGGTGGCCATCCATGCCTGAATGATGGAGAAGATTTTGTTAATCCGGGAGACGTCCGCATTGTAGTTGCCTGAGATGGTGAGGAGAATCTGGGTGTCATATGTATAGTTAGTGTAGGTGACACCCAGATGGTCCAGTTTGTCGAATAGCGGCTTTGTAAATATATTATACAAAGTGGGGGAGACACAGGAGCCTTGTGGGACTTCGCATGTGAAGGGGATAGGGTCCGCTGCTGCTGTTGTGGAGAATACTCTCATGGTTCTATTCGCCAGGAAGGATTGTATCCATGAGGAGGGTCGGGAGGAGAAGTGGGCTGCGATAGAGAGGTGCCTGCAGAGGATTTCATGATCGACTAAATCGAAAGCCACTGAGATGTCTAAGAGAAGTAGGATCACGGCATTACCTTTGTCTTTGATTTAATCAATCTGACTTTTGAGCTCAACAAGAGCGGTTTCTGTTCCGTGTTGAGGTCTGAAGTCAGATTGACGTATGCCTAGCAGTTGGTTAGATTCTAGGTACTCCTGAATCTGGATGTAGGCGACTCTGTCCAAGATTTTTAACAGGAAAGGGACAGTGGTGATGGGTCTATAATCGGTTGGTATGGCTGGGTCTAGTGATTGTTTTTTTAGGAGTGGGAGAACCCAGGATTGTTTTAGGTTACTGGGGACAGAGTTGTTAGCAAATGAAAGGTTAATTAGCTTGGTGATAAAAGGAGAGAGGTCTCTGGCTGGGCCTTTTATTATCTGGGCAGGACAGCTGTCCCCTTTGCAGTTAGATGGTTTTAAGGAGGTGATGAGTTTTTGGACTTCTAAAATAGTTACTTTCTTAAAGGTGAAGCCTGTATTAGCTTTGATAGGTGTTGGTGAGCTTGGGCTTGGGCTAGTGGTCTTGTTGCTGAAGAGTTGTTGACGTTTGTCCTCAATTTTGGTTTGGAGTCCTGTGATTTTGTTGTTGAGGGTGTTCTGGATGCTGGTGCACCAAGGTTTATCTTTTGAGCAGGTGTCTGGGGTTGGATTGGGATTTTCTAGCTCCTTTAGTATTTTAAATAGTTCTTTGGTGGAGGAGCCTGTCTGATCTTTCCTTACGTTATAGTCATCTTTTTTTGTGCAAATTATCTCCCTTTTGTTTAGCGCGGAGATGTTCTTAAGATTGGATTTGTTTTCAGATGATGGGTTAGTTTTCCATAGGCGTTCTAATTTGGCCTTCGTTTTCCTGAGTAGTTTAAGTTCAGGGGTGTACCACAAATTCAAATGGGCTGTTGGCTTACTTTTACGTAGTTTCAAAGGGGCAATGGTGTCAATGGCAGTAGCCATGAAGTTATTTAAGGTGTCAACGAGTAGGTTTAGATCAGCATTGGCTGGAAGAGCGTTAAGGGTGGGTAGGACCAGGGGTAATAGGGCCTCGGCAGTGATGTTGCGCTTGTTTCTGGTTGGGCAGGCTGGTGCCATGGGGCACTTTTTAGGAGCGGCATGGTTGATTTGAATTTCGAGAGGGATAAGGTAATGATCCATCCATGTGAGAGGTTGGGGGTCCTTACATGTGGTGTTGCAGTTAAGAGTTGCTACCCATTCGATAATTCTACCTTTCTGGTGAGTCGGTGAAATACTGAGTTAAACGAAGCCTTGCTCAGTTAGGGCGTTTGATAAGGATGTGGTTGGGGCGTCATTGGGGTCGTTGTAACCAAGATTGAAGTCTCTGAGGATAATAGTTTGTGCTAGTGGCCTGGAATTTTCAGTGATGAGCGAAGTGATGTCTTCTTTGAAGACTCCAGGAGGACCTGGGGATCTATATATAAGGTGAAGTGTGATCGTGCTTGAGGGAGAGGTTTGTAGCTTGACTGTGAGCAGCTCACAGGATTTAAGTAATAGGGTGGAGACTAGTCTACAGCCTAATAGTGATTTAGACATGATCGCTATGCCTCCTCCCCTACCATTAGGTCTGTCAGCTCTGAGGATGGAGTAATTGACAGGTATAGCTAGCAATAAATGTGGTCCTGACGCCTCGTGTAGCCATGTTTCCGTTAGGGCGAGGAAGTCGAGATCATTGGTTAGAAGGGTGTTGGCAATTTCTGTGATGTGCGGCCAGGGATCTGACATTGAGTAAGGCTCCTTTTAGGGGGAGTGGTTCAGGCTTATTGAGGGTCTTCAAATTCTTCTTAGTTTTGGTGTTGAGTTTGGCAGTGTGCTTGCTAGTTGTATGGGGGAGCCTTGTGCCTAGTATATTGTTACGGGCTGGGATGTCTGGGTTAGTTGAGCATAAGACATTCTGGAGATTTCAGTGTGGGGGGCTCAGTGTGGGCTGGAGCGCTGAGTCTACTGTGATTGGGAGTTTTATTAGAGATGGTATTGTCTAGGGAGCCGTTTTCTTCAGAGGAGGTATGGTGAGAGTAGTGGTTAGGTGGGAAGGGGGGCTGGGATGGTAGGAAGGGCGTAGGGCAAGGGATTGGGTAGTGCCTAGGACATCCGAGATTGGCTAGGCCATCCTTGAAGGTTATGAAGTTATTGCTGCTACAGGGTACATTATTCAGCATAATGCAGAAGGGAAACATCGTGAGAGTAAGCCAGGAGATCATGGTCTGGGCGCAGGGTTGCACAATGCAAGTCCAGTACACTCTTAGGCTAGGATGCAATGGGGCAATACCTAGATTAGAAAATACACTCTAAGGTTAAATGCCGTGAGGCAACAACTAGGCGTACATGCTAGGCAGGCATAAGCAGGTACATAGAGACACATAGAGACGGAGCAATAAGTACGATGCCAAGTATGGCAGGTGAAAAAATGGGCTAATAATGGGCTTTCCCTATCAATAGTTAGGCAGTAAGGGCATGAGTCACGTATATAGCAGTGGCGATTCACATAAGATGCAGAAGAAGTTAAATTAAGATGCTAGATGCTAAGCTGGTAATGCAAAATAGTAGGCTGATTCACATAAGCAGAGATAGGCTAATTCTGATATGGCCAGGGTATTCTGTTGCTAAAACATTCTCATTCGATCTATACAGGCTCGTTTCAGTAGTGGGCATATGAGGCTTATTTAGGGAGTGGCACATCAGTGCTTGCTACTGTACAGTTTGGCACAGGGGGCAAGGTACAAAGTAGCTAAGTCTCAGGCAGTTCGCATGATTCCCTTGGGGAGGTGCATGCATTCAGGCAATGGTGGGCAGCGATTATAGGTACTGTTGGTGAGCAGTGTCACAGAAGTTGTTCAATACAGTGGGGATAAAAAACGAAAACATGATGTGGCAGTTAAGCGGTGGTGTAGGGTAAATAACGTGAATGGGATATGCTTAGAGGGCTAGGCAGCAAGTCACATTAAGTAAGCGTGTGGAGATATGAGGCATATGATTTACCGTGTTCATGAATAGGAGTACCTCGAGTCAAATTCATATAAATATGCTTGCAGTCGCGCACGGGTGGGATGCCTTTTACATGGTTGGTGGCGGATGAAGCTTCAGGTGCAGGATAGGCAGTAGTTCTGGGGCAAAACGGGCAGGGGTCCTGGCCCTGGTCTCTGGAGGCTCTGGACAAGCTAGGACAGGGGACGTGCCTTCCTCGAGTGCCTTCGAGGAGGGCCAGCGTTCGCCTGCCGGCGACCCTGATTGGTGTATGTGACAGAGGGCAGCCAATCCACAATCAGGTGCAGGTTGAAAGCGAAGAAGTCAGCCTAATTTTAGGTGGCGGCCATCTTATAATGTGTTAACCCTCCTGGTTAAAGTGAAGACGAAAGGTGAGATTGAATATTTAGTGCTCGGGTGCACTTGAAATGCCTGAAGCAAAGACAAAGGGATATGGCTTCAGCGCATTGGCCTTCTGTTGAATAGTGAGCAAAATCGAATCTGGTGGCTGTGCTTTCACGTGCAGCTCTCCGGCTTACCTTCCATCTGGATCACGGTCAAGTGAGGTGGAAGGTGCTGCTCCTGCAGCGTGCGGGGCGGGGTGAGCTCCTGCTCTCCTCCTTAGGCTGAGGCTGCTGGCTAGGACAGGGGATGTACCTTCCTTGAGTGCGTTTGGGTGGTGGGAGGTCCATTATGGGGTTTGTGGTTTGGGGCCTGTTTGGGGGTGGGTACATTTGGGTGGTGGATGAGGTCCATTATGGGTTAGTGGTTTGGGGCCTGGTTGGTGGTGGGTACATTTGGGTGGTGGGGGAGGTCCATTATGGGGTTAGTGGTTTGGGACCTGGTTGGGGGTGGGTACGTTTGAGTGGTGGGTGAGCATGAATCTACAGCTTTCCTATCCAATACACCTTCTTCCTGTTTTTGAACAATAAATCACCTTTGTAAACTCTTTCACAAGTGAACATCCGTTATTTCATTTATAATCAATCCATTTATTAATGTGCATCATCATGTTCATGCGATGCTGTTCATGTGCAGTCTTTCAAAAGTAAATGTGAATGAGTGCATCCCGTGCATGTTGACCATCTTGTGCCCTGCTGTGAGGGGGTGCAGCCATCCCATCCCCATCTCCATCATCATCTCCATCAACATCCACTGTGTCTGGGGGCAGATGAATGTTCTTGCACATGCACAGATTGTGAGCATGGCACACACAAGCACTATTTTACCTGTCTTCACTGGGTGGTACAGCAGTGATCCATCAGATCTGCTCAAGCAGTGGAACCTGACCTTCAGTAGGCCAAATGTCCTCTCAATCATGCCACATATGCGGATGTGTGCCCTGTTGTAGGCCTCCTCATGCCTGTTCCTTGGCCTCCGTACGGGTTTCATCAGCCATGGTGTGAGTGCATAAACTGCATCACCTACATGGGATGTAAATGGAGGGGACATGTCAGTGTTTGTGGTATACATGTCTTCATCAGATGCAGTCCAATCATGTGTCATCAGTCATTCAACCATATGGGGAAAGCAATGGTCTGACCAGTAGGAGATAACCATTCCTGGGTCAGTTGTCCACATTGCCGCTTGGACATTGCCCAACCACTTGCTGTGCATATGAGGTTGCCCTTGTGGGCAGTAGTGGTTGGTGAGTATGGCATTGTGCAGTGATGTACACACATGGAGGAGTAAGTCAATAGACACTGTGATGATGTGGTCGATGCACAATGTCAGACGTGCACTCATCATGTGCATTGGGCACTGGTGCATAGTGTGGGTGGGTGTATTCAGTGGCTCATGTCGTATTAGCTTGTGCGACCAGTACATGTCTTGTTTGTGCATCTCCTTTGGCACAGTGTGTACGGGAACACTGTTCCCAGCTGTCATGTGTAGCTTTGTGATGTGTGGGTTGTAGTGACTGTCCATTACATTGACCAGGGGGTAATGCATTGGCAGTTGTAGCAGCCCAGTCACACAGGTCATTGCCATCAACATCACCCCTTTCACAGTGGCCGTGCATTGGCAGTTGTACTCACCCAATAGCCATGTGCTTTGTCCAGCATAGCATTCCATTTACTGTGACAATGTCGAATTCCGCAGGACCATTGAGTCATGTGTTGACCCCGGGAAACGTGCGCAGCAATGTGTTATCACTTGTCCAGCGTCACATACCATCTGTACATTCAATGAGTGGTATTGTTTCCTATTGCGGTACACCATCTCCATTGCACGTGGTACTGTCAGCTCTATGTGGGTGCAGTCTACTGCACCAATGCAATTTGGCATGGCGGCAATTGCATGGAAGGTCACCTTGGTGGCAATGACCTGGGCAAGGGTACGGGGTAGGGTGATGTGTTCTGACACATGGTCAAGCAGCAGGGCATCCAGTACATGGCCCAGTATTTGTGCGAAACAGGGCTGTGACAGCCCGTGCAGCTCACCAACAGTATGCTGATATGTTCCAGTACCAAGAAAATGCAGTACCAAGACCACCTTCAGAAGCAGGGGATTGCTGTTGAAATGCCAATGCTGCTGCCATTCTCAATCATGGTAGTGATGTACATGATTGTTGGACGGTCCAACCAGTATAATGTGTGGATCTGTCTTGGGGTCAGGTTCCAGGGAGAGGCCCTGATACGGGGAATTGCAGGCTGCCTGTGGGGTCGTGCCAGGTGCACAATTGGGTTTGGCATGGGTGCAGGGTTTGCTAACTGCTGCCTGTGCCTCCTCCACCTCCACCTCCTCCTCCTCCTCCTCTGCACCATTACTGCCACCAGCAGCTGCCTGCATAGTTGTATTTGGAGTTGGCATGGGGGTGGGTGCGTCCCTTTTGTAGGCTCCCAGTGGGCTGATGGGTCCAGCTGGGCTCATTTGGTGCATGTGTGGCCTGATTCAGCTCACCAGACTCTGTGCCACGGTGTCGACAGTGTTTCTGCCATTTTTGTGCGGAGTTTCCATGTCTGTGCTACTTGTAATGCACACAGTGTTACTTATTGCTGGGAACTGGGGATGTTGTTGCGCTGTGTATACCGACGCAGTTATCAGGTGCATTAACTCCACAGTGGCAGTTTCGGGGTGGTGGTGTTTCCGGGATCGGAGGTTGGAATTCGCTGCTCCGGTAAACGGTGCCGGTATGGTTATACCGACAACGTTAAGTCCAGACCGGCATTATGGAGTTGCACACGCATTAAAAACAGGCTCTAATTTTTTAAACATGTCCGCTTCCGAACTGATTCAAAAGATAAAAGACAAAGATGAAGTTTTGCAGTCAAGTATCACAAATCTCTTGGCAAACATGCATGGTACAAAAGAATACTGGTTCGGCTGTCTTGTTGATGTACTTTGTATGCTACGGAACCTAGGCTCACCCACATGGTTTGTTACTTTAGTTGTGCAGAGTATGCATGGGATGACTTGCACAACTTCTTACGCACTGCAAACCAAAATAGAAATGGAATAGATTTGAAAACACCAGGAGAACTCTGTTCTCTTGACCCTGTCAATGTATAAATGTACTTTAACCATCGCTTCATTGCCATGCTGCACTTCATCTGCAATAAAACAACCCCTCTGCTTGGAGAGTGAAACACTTTTTTTGTTAGACACAGTGTTCAAGGCACATCCCCTAAAAACACATGCAACATTAAAAGGGACGAAGCATCCAAGTACATCAATGACTACAATACAATCAATGCCCTCTTTTGCATTGCAAACAGAGCCATACAATACATCACAGACAATTCCACTGCAGTTGCAAGATATGTCACATGTTATCTCACCAAAGCTGAGAAAACAGAGCTAAAAGACCCCTGGAATGACATATCATCTAATAAAGCACTGTCACAAAAATTGTACAGCTTCTGTATAAATGTTTTCTCCCATAGAGAATGTGGGTAGTATAAAGCTGCAGACCGTTTAACGGGTAGAGCCTTATATGGCAAATTTGAACCCATTATCTGGCTAAACCTTGGTCCAGCTTCATCCAAAAAAGAGTACTATAATCCTACTAAGAGATAGAAACAATAGCCACAAATGATCCAAACACAAAGAACATTTTAAAAAACAATGTAATGAACACATACTAACCAAACAGAAGTACTGCTTTGGAAAACATGTGCCTGTATGATATAGTCCAAAACTACTCCTACAAAAACAATTTCACACCAGATGAGACAACTGGCAAATATTAAGTCTCAGCTTGTGAAGGAAGCCTAGTGAAACGCACCAAACTAAAGCTAATTAATCATATAAAGTTATCACTTACATCTCTGCAACTTATAGAACTTTATTACATGGCCCTACTGCAACTTTGTAAACCTTGGAGAAAAGAAGAATACTTATGAGGTAACTATGACTCATTTTAAGCTGTATTGAAAGCAAATGAAAGCAGTATATCAAATGTCAATTTCAAACAATACAAAGAAATGTTGGACAAAGATCACCAACAAGGTGAATAAGTTGACGTTCAACTAAATAAAGACACTCCTGAGGGCAGTCAACCGTCTCTTACAGGAAGCCAATAAACACTTGGAGAACCACTCATTCTAAATGAAACAGAAATAGCCATGACTGAGTTAGAAAATAACATGTATCAATCTAAACAATCTGAAGATGACTTGTCAGTGTTGAAATCACAGCTAAATGATGAACAACTCACCATTTATTTGGAAGTCACTAAAACATTGAAAATGGTTTTAAACATGAAACTTAAACCTGTAACTGTAAAAATGATAAACTGTAAAAAAATACAAACCTCTGCTCCTGCATGTAAGTGGTGAAGCTGGTTCTGGTAAAACTTTATTGATAAAAAATCAGCACATTTCTACAAAACGTAACAAACCACAACCCTTTGGCTGTTGTAACAGCCCCCACAGGTGTAGCTGCCTACAACATAGGAGGTGTAACTTTACACTGACTACTGCTCCTCCCAGTAGAACACCAGAACAAATTAAAATACTACAAATTATCAGCAGAAGCTGCTACTGAAGTACACAGTATTCTGAAACAAATGAAAGTGTTCCTGATAGATGAAGTAAGCATGGTTTCCAACCCTTTGTTGGCTTTAATTCACCTCCTTAAAACCAACTACAAAGAACTGTTTGGAGGAAAACACATTATTGATTTTGGAGACGCCCTAGAGTTAACACCAGTAAAAGGTCAACCTTCAAACCACTGGGATAGCTTACTAAAGTATTTCTTCTAAGTGGGACTTTAGGAAAACTACCCTAACAAACACCAGTCAACCTATGCTCAAAACATTAGGACATAAACAATACCGTAACACACTCGACAGCATTGGAAATGTAAATCTCTGGCAACATTTTCTCTACAAAGAGCTAACTCAAAACATGCATCAGTGTGTAAACCTGAACTATGCTAACATTTTAAAAAGCATTAGAACTGGTTTGCTTACTAAAGATGCAAAATCCATCTTAAATAGTAGATGAATCCATGAGCTATATGGGCAAAACACATCTGGTCCTGATGTCATGGAACAATTAACTCAACAAAGTGTAGAGGAGGAGCCAAGTGCCTCTACCAGAAGTCCAGCCCCCGGAAATTGCGACATGCACAACGCTAGGAATGGTCCCTATACCACGAATAATTCTCGAAACAAGGGATCCATTGAGAAAACCCTATATGTGGAGAAATGGCAGCCTCTTAAATGAGGTCCATGAAGAAGTGTGAAGGGACAAAGGCAAGAGGCTGGTGACATCACATGAAGCAGAAGTGACGCAGCCAGAAGAGATGCCAAAGACGAAAGTATATAGACCCTATAAAATCTGATGGCGAAGTGAAGAATTGAGCGACATTTTATGAGCAAAGTGAAGATTGCACATGCGAAGAGCACTGAAGAAAATGCTAATCATTTTATAATTGTACAGATGCTCAATCGCAAGTAGACTAAGTAATCATAAGGCTGGCTATATGTAGTGAATAGACTGGAGGTGGTGCCACCAGTATATATATATATATATATATATATATGTGTGTATAGAATCTGGATGTTCCACAACGTGTGTTAGTAAATTAGGAACTCATGCACAGAAGGGCTGAAAGTGTGGTGCAGTAGAAGAAAACAGCTGATGCCAAAGGAAGATTCCAGGAGGCTTGTCTGGCCCAGTGTCAAGGATTGGGACAGCCAAGAAACTGGTTACCTATTCGAGAAGATATAATGAACGTGAGAAGGGAGACAAGCTTCCGTTGAGATATAATGGAAAAACACTAGAAGTGCCAGGTTGTATTAATTTAATACTGTTAGATGCGAAGGAAGGAGCTCAAACACGGTCTCCTGTCACATGGTCAAGATGGAAAAAGTCTTTGGGCAAGCTACACCAAGATGTGAAGATAAGACCATGTTCACACTCCCACCTATTCTCAGGTACAGTGACAGTTGCAAGGTCAAATTCAAATGCAATTCAATTGGCAGACAGCAGGAGTGATTGTGGAAGATAGGCTAATTGGGTGGGAAGACATGGTCAAGTCCACCCACAAGCACATGGGGTACCAGCTTGCGTGCTGCTAGCGAGTGGAATATTCCAGAAGGGTACAAGCCTGCCAACCAATCATAGAGGGCCCCATAGTGAAGAGCCCTAGAGTTTGAAAGCAAATGAAACAGTGTTTATTTCATGACAGTGAAGATGACTTGCACTAGGGGTGGGCATAGCTGTCCACCTGACTTTAGACATCCTATCACAATCCTATCGCCCATAGAAAGGATATCTAGATGTTCCTCTTAAGCCTGTCACAGCTCCAAGTAGGTTTTCTTATTTTGCCACATAGTGTGACGTCAGTAATTACATATTTTATTTATAAATATGTTTTTTATGATATGTTATGAGAACTCTTAAGAGAGATTTGAGCAAGTGTCTGTTGATGCCATTGTACTCCCTGTTGTAAACAATTGCAATTAAAATAGCTAAGTTTTACCAACTTCCTGAGTCAGTCTGATTATTTGTCATGAGCTGCATGCTTTGGTGCCTATGGTCCCGTGTACGACTTGGTGATGGCCATTGTTAGCGCCATTATGTTGCTACACACTGCCTCTACAGCGGTCTAGTGTTGCTGCACACAGCATCGGGGGAAGCATTTAGCCATCCGCCCCAGAACGCTGTGTGTTGCAATCACGTTCGGTCAGCCCTTCTGCTGCTCGCTTTTCCCTGGTTGCGTTCCATCCCTCTCTACCTTCCTACAATGCCCCTCTGTTTGTCGCCTTTCTCCAGTCTCCTTTTCTCCCTCAGCGGTCTCTTTTGCTTTTGCTTTCTTCCTTTCTTCCTTTCGTTCGAACTGCCTGCTACGTGCATTTTATGTGCCTCCGCTCCCAGCTGCAGAAGCTGTTTTTTGCCTCACCGTGTTCTGCATTGTCCACCTTTGGTATGCTCCACTCTTTGCCATACTAGGACACTTCCTTGTGGTACATTACCTGATGTTTGTGTCAGTGATTGTGTATCTTGACGACATATTGGTGTTCTCCCGGGATGTTCAAGAACACAAATTCAACCTGACAGAAGTCCTTAATCATCTGAAGATGCATCATCTTCTCACCAAAAAAGGAAAATGAATTATCAGGGCCTGTACAGTGCCTTTCCTAGGATTCATCTTGTCATCTCAGGGTATTGAGATGGACATAAAAAAGACGAAAGCCATTCTAAAGTGGCCCTCTCCCACATCCATGAAGGAAGTCCAGAGGTTCCTGGGGGTGGCGAATTTCTATAGACGTTTTTTTCCCCATTTCTCTGAAGTCGTTTTACCCATCACCCGCTTACTCAAGAACACCTCTACTCCTTTT